>NC_067288.1:18000000-18627500 GCF_020740795.1 Apus apus | reverse complement strand
TTTTGTTTTCAGAGATTACAGACACTGAGAAGTAGCAGTTTTATTCTTATCCCAGAAAAGAAGATAGGTGTATTTTCTTTAAGAATGGAAAATCTCCACAGTCTGTCATTCCTTAACATGCTGAATGACCCCGTTGTAGCTATACTTAAAAAAATATTATTCTTTACACAGTGAAGGATGGAACAATATTAGATTGAAACATTGTCTATTCAGAACTTCCCTTTATTTTAGGAGTGGGAAAGATTCATTGTCCAAATCCTACATAATAGTCTAAAGGACATGCTTCAGGGAACACAGTGGGCTGGGAGACATGTATGCAATTCTCTGGTCACTGGCGTATAACTAAGTAGTCCAGAACTATAGCTTCCTTCAGCCCTGCCTTACAAACAAATGGTAGGCTGGGAATTGCAGCACATCCGGTACCTTTTGGAATTTTCAAAGAAACACTTTTCCCATGTTTTAAGTAACAATGGTAGATAAAGACTGTCAACTTAATGTCATGGCAGACTGGAGGTGTCTATTGTCCTGCTTTCAGACAGGCCTGGCTAGTCCAGCTGTGAAGCTGCTTAATCTCTGTATGATACAGCTTTGTTTTTCTCCATGATATAAACACATTATCATGTACAGACTTTGGCATCTGTCAGCTGTAATAGGAGCATCTCTGAGGCACAATTATGTTTATTTCAGAATTTTTTAAAGCTACAGAAGTGTGAAGGGACCACGTTTTGTAGCCTTATGCTTCTGTAATCTTCAAAAATTGTATGACATATACTTTTCAAGATTATGTTTTACATGCTAAGAACTTTGTTTCTGGATTCTTGGCAAGCATAAAATAACAGTGAAGAAGTAATAATATATTAATTTATTTTATTCCCAAAATTTTGTACTGTGATCAAGAAAACTAAAGTTCCTAAGTTAAAAAAGCCAACTTGATTCTCAGATCACTGGGATGATAGTAGTTTACCTAATGAGTGTAGGTGAAGCTGCTGCAAAAACTGAGGAAAATAAAAATGTGGTGAATATCAGCTCTGTTTCATACGTGTGGCAGTGAGTGCAGACAAATTGTGTCAGACAAATTCATGTAAGGTTATTTTTCAATTATGTTATTAAAGTCCTCGGGCAATTTTAATTTTACATTGGCTCACAGGCTTAAACAGTGAATCAGTTATAAAGAAAAGTACTTCTGAAAGAAAGTATTCTTGTGAAAGCCCTATAACTGAAATGGACAAGAACTGCACAACTCTAATTGCAATCATTGCACAGCAGGTTGCTGATTATTTGTATGAAACAGAGAAATTCTGAATACATTGAGAACTGTGATTGATATCATAAATTGATTGATATAATAAAAGGCTGCATCTGCTTCCATGAAGGAAATAGTATCCAGCTAGCTTCTGAAATTACTCAATGTACTGCAAAAATATGCAAAATAAGATTAGGAAAAGAAAGTTCTTGTAAACTAACAAATAATTATAGTCTTACTTGAAACATTAAAATTGAAATGGACTATTTATTTGCTTGACCATAGGTATCTGTGGATGAGAGCAAACACCTTTGCAAGTGTTTGACTCAGTGCTTGGAAAAGATCTTGAAATTCCTCTTCTTTCTTTCCCTCATTGCTGGATTTGTGCTGAATCTGACCGGACAGTTTGTTACTTCCTTATGTAGACAGGTTACTCGACATCCTGAGTGACCATAGCTGCAACAGCACAATCATCTACCCAAGATAACAAAGCATTTCTGCAGGTTTGAGAAGCCTAAATTAAGGCTATGATAGGACTATGAAGCTGCAGTCTGTCTCCAGCTTGTAGTTGATGGCAATCTACAAAAATCTGTAAAACCTTCATTTTTTTCAGACACATTGTATGGCTCAGGAATCCATTCCTGAAGCTTCTTATTTTGACAAAGGAATTCAGGGTAGCTGTGGCCTTATACCCCACCTAACTGGACACAAAGATGGAGTACTTTTTTTACATATAGATGTACCTGTTCTTAGTAAGGGAAAAGATCACTTAGGTACAGGTTTGTTTGTTTTTTCCCAAGTGAACAGGAAGAGAAAAGGCTTCCTATTTCAGACCTTAAAGAGGCAATAGCATACATTTTCCATCAGTCACTCAGTATTCCTTGGAAATGCTCTGCCAAAATATCTGTTCATCAGGTTTTCACCAAATGCCAAATGCTCTGTTCTAATACACATGACTAAGCCAGAAAAGTTTCTGTTGATAAAAGAGGAAATCTTCAGTGGGAACCAAGAGGACTGGTAATCTTCCAAGATGGAAGCCAGAATATCAAGCTTTCATCCCTGCAGAGCTGACGTAACAACTTTCTTAACCTCTTTCTGAAGTACAGATCCTTCAAACTTTATGTTAGTTCTTATATTTTGGAAATATGCCAATCAGCAGCTCATTTAGATATAGACTCCTCACAATATACAGGCAATGCATGAAAAGTCATTAGCAGTAATCTGTGTTACCAAGTAACTGTTCCTGTCTTCATGCACAAGAAGCATCTTATCTGTATGTGCCATAGTGCAGATCAGCCACAGCTGTGTTTCTCAAATACATAGTGAATTTTGTCCTCCATGAAGAAGCAGCTTCCCTAGAGAAAGGTAACCTGTGGCCCTGCATCCTTCCTGCACTAATCTGGAGGGCACATCAAAGAAGCTGCATCAGAGCTCAGCCAAGCTAAGTGGACTCAAGGAAATCCCAAAAAAATGCCCTTTTAGGTCTGTCTCAGCCATGCCTTCCTTCCTGGCCGTGGCAAGGATCCTGAGACACTATGACTACAGGCGATTTCACCACCTTCAAGCCCTTCAATATCCCCTCACTCAAGTATGGTTTTTTACTTGGAAGGGAACAAGTTACTTTGTGTTTATTTCGGGCAACAAAAAAAGAAAATTTTAAGGATAGCATGGATCCTTTAAAAGCATTGAAACTAGCAGTTATTTCCCCTGGATTGATTCAATTGATCTTTAAATTTCTTTTGTTGGGTTTAATAGAGAATGATTGAAAAATCAATGTATACATGCTTGAGATCATGGAAATGATGATATGTCAAGATGTCAGAGGGCCTGAAGAGGTAATAATAGTGTGTGAAAAAAAGTCTCCCTTTGACTGCTGTACTTGGAAACTGAAAGGCTGAAAGTTTCTCACTAAACACCGTCTTTTACTTTTTGAAGCATTTGACATTCATTGTGACTCAATACACTTTTTTTAAAAGCAAGCATTCCCCAAAGAAATCACAGAAATTATTCTTCCACACCTTAATGAAAGTGACAATAACTCTTCCAAGCATATTTCAACTACTTGCAAAGTCACAGGTGATAGTCAGCTAATAAATTCAGTGATGAGAAAAAAGAAAAATTGTGGAGTTTACACAGTGGTTGCTGTCAATTGTATTTCTACAGTTTTAAGATATGCGTGTGTATTTTTTACTGTAGATTTATAAAAAGATCGTGTCAAAGCTCTAACAGAGATACCTGGATATAACTCTCTTTTAACCTGCAGAGTGAGTTCAAGATTTTCATTAAGCCTTCTCTGGGAAAACTGAAAAACTGTCTAAAAATAAGTATTGTGGACTAATTATGTTTCACTCATTTGAAGAGTACTTCATATCTTTCTTTTGATTCTGTCTGGTTCTTTTTTGGTTTTCAGTGTCTTTCAAAAAGATATTTAAAAAGCACTAGCAAAACATTTTCTGAAATAGTGTTTCTAATTTACTTACGCTTGGACAATTGTTTGAAAACTTTTGAGGCCTCTTTTGTGACAGCATCATGGTTTTTACTTCAGGGTGTCGATGCCAGTCATCACAGTTATGATTAACCCATGCTATAAATGAGCTTCACGTGTCTTCCTAGTGTAGTCTACATTTTCTTTACTGGTGCAAAAGGAAGAAGAAGTGAGTGTAGCCTGCATATTGAATTATTTTCTTGAGATCCATGAGCTTTAAATACCATATTAAAAACAAAGAAAAAACTCCAAAGAAAACAAAACCCACCCAATTCTGTGTACATAGAAATGTTCCCATATTAAAACATTTTCAAACACACAAAATTTGAATGCCAAAGAGTCTTCTATTGATTTATTAATTGTCAACTGTCTCCTACAGCCTTTTTTTTCAAATTATAGTTTGGAATATTATTTAAGTTCTACTTTTACAGAAAATAAGAGCAAAGATGAAGGGATTGGCCCTTTTGTATCAGTCTAAGGCATATGTCCCTTCTAAAGCTTTGTGTAACAAGTGTTCTTTAATAATTCCACTCTTCATGACTTTGCAACTCATATATCCATAATTACAGAATACATTTCTTCCTGTTTTGAAAACAGAAATTATCATCTTTTCTTACTTCTTACAGTTTGTATTATTATAACATTTAGGAGTCTCAGTGCTGACCTCAGACTCCACTATGATGGGAGGAAATGAGAGAAAAAATAATAAATTTTGCTTACAAGAGACAAGAGGTTGATAACATACAGAAGGGGCAAAGGAGATCTAATTTTCATCAGTTATGGGGTGCGGTTCCTGCAAGACAGCAATTTTAGTCAAGCATGTTGTAGCCAGGTGACTTTTTTTCACTGAATGTGACGTTTACAGGAAAACAGAATTTCTGGGTAGAGTTGAGTAGGTTCTTTGTGTCAAATAAAATATGCATGAGGGTAAGAAAGTAACAAAAGGATTCAGTTTTACATTTATAAAGCAAGCCTTTTTAAACTTGCTGTCATTTCTTTGTTAAAAATTTATACCAATGAAAAATATCAGAAGAATCCAAAGAAAAATAAAGGATTTTCTTTTGAACAAAGTAGAATAATTCCAGTTAACAAGATTTCTTGGTTTTCCCCCTTTTTGTTAAAAGCTTCCTAAAATGTAATCAACCTTTTTTATTTCTCCCAAATTACAGTGTTTGGCTTCCAAACCAAAACTCCACCCTCCACTTAATTCTGATGATGTTTAGAGTTTTAAGGAAGGATTTACCATGTTTGCATGAATGGAGATGGTGCCTTTGTGGATGTTTACACAGTTCCAACTAACCCAACCATGAGCAGCAACATGACAAAACAATAATCTCTTTTTTTCAATTATTATTATTATTTGTAAATGTTTACGTTACTGGCTGGTAGGAGAAAGAAGACTGCAGTTTAATAGCCAATTAATTAATCATAGTTAGTACCTTAGGGACTGGCACAGTGCTGAGCCAGAGTGGAAAGGCAATGCAGCTACATGCCTTGGACTGCATTTCATAATGAAAAGAACATAAAGCCCCAGCATAGGGATGTGCCCAGATCAGACTGACGGTGAGCTAAGGATGATACTGAAAAGCAAGATGAACAGATTGTGTCTGGTAGAACAGAAATAGAACCACTGGAATATTTCAAGGAGAAAAACTATTAAAAAAATAACAGATGACCCATTCCGGAAGTATTACAAGCAGATACGGAGTTAAAAAAAAATTTCTATTTTCCCGACTGAAACACAGGGTGATGAAAATATAATGAGATTTTGTTTTCATCTATGGGATAAATCTAGAGACTATGTGAAAGAGATGGTATAGAGCAAAACTACAGACTTTAGTATTATCTGCATGTAAGCATTGAGAGAGAAAATGAAAGTGGGTATATTTCCATTCAAGACACAGAGCCTTCTGAAAAAAGAAAGGTGGAAAAATCAGTTTCCAAAATGAAGGACTGTGCTGGATTTAAATCTGTAGCCTTAGATCATATCTGTCTTACTGCAATACTCCCAGGATATTTTTAGGATGTATGGCATTTGACTTCACGGGTACAACACTTTTGCAAATGGTTTCATTCTGTCATTCAGTCTCAAAGAACTAATTGCATTCTGTCAGTATCAAAGAAAGGCCCAGTTCTACACCTTGTCTGGATTCAAATCTGCAGTTGGATGTTTTTCTGTCCACTGCTAATTACAATTCAGTCCTCTGAATGTGAATTATTCCCCAACCCCATAGTTAGAAATCCCCATTTATCTTACTACAGAGACATGGCTCTTAAACTGAAGTTGTTGAAACTCAGGCTTTTTAGTTCAGAAGATGATCAGGTCAGTACCTGTTGTGACAACCGTGGGCGCTAATAACATGTTCTCTGATTCATGACAGATTTAGTATGAAGTAATGATAAACTTTATCAACAGTTATTTGGGGGTTTTTTCTGTACCAGATCTGAATGTATGAATAATTATTTTAGACTCCTGATGGACTTTTACTAGAGTGATTTTACCAGCTGTTTACCTGCCATAAATTTCTGATGTAGTTTCTTAACACTGCTTTTTTTTCTGCCTAGAAACATGACATTACCCTCATTACCTGACCTGCTGCTTTGACAATTAGGGGTACCCATGTATCTGTGCTGTAGCCTAGGCAGATTTTCTATAGTGCAAAGTCATACTCATCTCCTGAATAGCCATTATCTGATCTTCTTAAACTGTATCATGGAAAAATATCTACAGCCTTGTGAGCTTCTCTTTTAAAGACATGTAACTGACAAATTCATAATACATGATCCGGCTCTTTTTATGTCCTTAGCAATTTTATCATTGATTTCAATGAGAATAAGATCAGAACTTGAGGAATTAAACCGTGCTCCTCATCATTTAAGTGTAAATTAAAATTTGATAGCAATTTTGGTGAGATACCAATTGTAACTTGCTTTGTATAAAGCAGTTTAGACTGATTTAAAGGTCCACTAAAATGTCACCCAAATAAAGAGAATGAATAATGAAACCTTTAGAAACTAGGCATGATCAAAGGGTAAAACTATTTGGTCCCTCTTAACTCCAGTGAATATTTTCTATTTGGAAGTAGAGAACTTTGTGGTCTTCATGCTACTGTCAGTTATGGGTAAGCTAAATTTGGCCACTTCAGTATAAATCATGAATTTAAAAAAAGAAAACATAAAACATTAACTGAGTTGTCTGAATAGGCTTTTCCATCTCTCCTTCAAGTACTAAGAGAATCTCATTACTTTGGTGATTTCCTCACTAAGAAATGTCTCAAAACATTCTTAAAAGGTCCTTTGGGCTGCTGTCCAAAAAAAAAAACAACCTTAAAAACACCTTCTATTTATCCTTTTAGTAATAAGTCAGTCTTCTGAGTTGTCATCATGTCTAAACATTTGCAACTTATCTCACATTTTGCACTCAACAGTGAGTCTTCACAAAAGACAACTCAAATCTTGGACAAGCTAATTGAAAGCTACAGTTCTGATTTGATTACAGTTGGTGGCAAAAACTGCGTTAGCTTTTAATGTGCACTAAGTTATGCAGGAGTTCACATTCAAATAACTGAATGTTAGCATGGCTCATTTACCAGAGGTTTCAGTGGCATCAGGTTTCTTAAAAATCTTTTTAAAGTTGGATTCTATTGAGCTTAAAAACAAGAATATCTAACGTGAATTTGTTTGGCCATGAGCTTCCTTTTGGCAACAAGCTACAGAAGCTCTAAGTTGCCCAAAAAAACAGAGTTCATAGCTACCCACATCTAATTCATACTGCTGTATGCAGCCCTAAGGTGACAATTATTTTTGAATTCCATAGCAAATAGAGGCCTGATACGATGGCTAGCACAGAAAAGCAGGTTTTTTCCTCCTTACAGCCTGGAGAAGACCTCATGGTTGACAACAACATGTCATCTCCAATCTTGTTTCCTATTCCCAGACTATATTTTCATCAGTATTTTTGTATTTTATTCTGCATTCTACAATCTGATACAGCACCAGCTTTTTTCAGGGGAAAAAAAAAAAAAAAAAAAAAAAGAGTGACTTTATCAGGGCTAAAATGGTTGTATGGATTATACTGCCCTCCTCCAACAATGCTTATTTTTTAACCAATATTACTGAGGGTGGTGTGGTAATGGTTTTACATAAAAGTCAGTATAATTTCAGGGGGGGAATGAATTTCAGGAAGACTTTGTATTACTTTTTGAAATTCAATAGAAAGACCTTACCAAATAAATTGAATTGTATTTGGAAACATACAACTGTATACTTTGTTTTAATAATGAAATTTTCAAAGGTCTGTGGAAAACAAAATACACTTTTCTAATAGGACCTTAATGTTTAGTAATATTATCAGTGAAAAGATGTCCAACTATTGGACAAATTTAAGGACTGATTTATATCCAAAACGACCATTTCAGTACTCCATTTTCAAGGCAATTATAACATTAGTAGTGAATATTTTATTGTAATTAAACTTTCTCCTGCCTTAATTGTCTCAAACAGTCTTAGAGCTGCTATGGAGAGCTACACTTACATATGTGTTGTTCACAAGCCAGCTTTGACTTTTAATGGTCTGACTGGCAGCATAAAACAGACACTTGACCTGTATCTTATACCCTAGGGGTTGATCCTGGATGTTTGGCAGATCTAATCAAACATGTAGTGCTCCACTTTTCTTCTGAAATTCCATTATGGCACTGCTGCATATCTTGACATAACATGATTCCTTAAAAAGGCACTAAAAGAGCATGAACTTTCATTTGCTCTCATGAGTAGAAGCAAAGAGAACAGCAAAGCCCTTAAACAGCTAGTTTCTCTTTGATAGTTTCATTTTTAACATTGATAAAGTGTTCAGCTTTGTACAAGGTATAATATGTAGATAATACTGCTCCTAAGTTCCTTAAAAGATAAAATAAAAAAATATTAGGAAGCTTAGAAACAGAATTACTTCTTGAATTTTTTTACCAAGGTATTTGCAAACATTGCAGAAGTGTCTCATCATGAAAAAGCAGTTGCAGAAACCTCTAAATTCATTACTGCTAACACAAGCCATTTATAAATAGGTAAGTAGTATGGCTGTATAGATTTTTGTAGAGCCTCTAAACCTATCAGGGACAACATCCTCCATTAGAATAAATTGTCACAGCACTGTGGGTTTGATGCCCACTCACCAGAAACAGCTTGAAAAATAAACAATTAAAAGAAAAAAAAGGTGTCAGCGGTTTGTACTGTCACAGTTCAGAAAAATCTGAGCCAGCACTGTTACTTTAGAAAATTTGCAGAGTCTAACTTATGACTTTCAAAAATGGAGCTTTAAATTTCTGTTCTCTTAGGATTGACTAAAATTGAGTTGGATTTCCTGAATGCTCATGCAAGCTTATTTTTAATCCATGCATAGAAATAATCATATCAAACTCCTTCCATAGTCACACAAGGTCTATATTTGTGCCTGTTTGCGTGCTTATGCACAGCTAAATTGTGACTGGAACTTTATGTCTCCAAGAGCCACAAGAAATGAATAATACCTTAAGAGTACAGGTGGAAATTGTAGTCTTCCCAGTGCACTATTTAGTACAGCTAGCACAGGTCAACAACAAATGACTGCTTCTTTCCCAGGTCCCAGATAATACAAAACTAGAAGTCAATCATACTCCAGAGAAATGTCTTCAGTGAGGAAAGCAAGTATTTTAATGTTTGGCACTGATTTTTATTTTGGATTCTGTGTAGAAATATATAGTCTAAACTTGACAAATCAGTCACCACTTAGATCAGGTAACAGATAAAGCAATTGATCAGTCATTGCCAGTTTCTATCAATCCCCAGAATTAAGGAATTTATAAGACTGCATCAAGCCAACTATAAGTAAATAATTCCATTGACTTCCACTGACTCAGTTTACCTGCCAGTGAGGATTTTCACCTAGATGCATTTCAAGCAGAAACTAATGCAGAGACGCACAGACTATGTACATACAGGGCTGACTTGGTTACTGAGACACAACTGATCTGAATTACTGTTTCCCTATAGATCGTCTGTAACAATGCCCATATTTAGCCACTGCAGAACAGAGCTCTGGAAAGCCTCAGGTTTCAGTTTGTCATCAGGTAGATATTTTCTAAGACAGCAGGACTGAGCAACACCCTGGGCTATACACCTGCCCGTATTCACTGTGTATGAAGGGAATTTGTGATAACCCCGTATAGCAAGTGGGCATTATATACTGCAAAGTTTCAATCAAATTCCTGTGGTATCACAGATTATATTCACATTAAAACCAAATGAGCTCATTATGATTAATGTTACTACAATGAATGCTGAAGGAATTAAAAACTATTATCCACTCATTGTAAAGAGTTTCTGATAATTAGGGCTATTACACAAAAAAGTACATTTTAAGCAATCACCATGGTTAATTCATTCAGCATTATATTATGCAGTGCTGATAACAGTGAGTTCTCTTGGCACTCCTGTGGTTCCCACATGTGTGTCCATCAATAACCCATTGTACTGTACCTTCACTGGTTGAGCATCAAGTCACAAACACTTCAACAATGTGCTACCTGTTGGGAGCATCTATTATGCTTTTTAAAAGTTATTTTCTAACCATTAGCAAAACACAGCTATAGAAACCATTTTCAGTGCTTGGATCATGATGCAAAAATAACTTTAATAAGTATCTTATAAAAATAAACATAAAAGGAGAACATGTGCTTAAATATGTATAGGCACTTGTGTGTATAAATAGGCAGATATACTTAAAAGCCAGAAGCTGTTAAAACAATCAAACTACTGTTTAGCCCTTTCATCTTCTCCTTTATGTATTCCCTCCCATATTTGTTCCCACCATTTGTTGCTTTTTTCTGATATTTTGACAGTAGGCAAGGCAGGACTTGTGTTTTCTAGTGGCTATGAGCAGATAATTCAGAAATATCACACTAACATCAATAACTTCAATATGTTAGCAAGGTTTATTTACATTTCACATAATGCTTGACAGGGCATAGGTGTTTGATTGCAGTGTCCCTGACATATCTCAGTTGTGCCTGATCACCAGAGCCAGATTTAATATCTGAGGGTAGCTGCTATGTAAGGTCCTGTCTTACGCATGTTTGTATTATTTTAACAAACAGCAAACCATTTCTTTGGTAGCAATCTTCCTGCTGTAACCCATGAACAGACTGTCTGGCACTTGGTTGCTATCAGCCTTCAGTTGGATAGTTGCTATTTACTGTTGGTAACAGTGAGCCCATGTCAGTTAATCTTTCCTACAAATAAGCATGTATCAAAACCCCACCAATATTGTAAAATATGATACTTTCATCTGAGTCTGGTTTTAATACAGTACTTAAAGATATGTTCTGCTTAATCACAAGTTCTCCCAAGGAATATAGAGGCTATTATTATGTTTAAACTTAGGCATATGCTTAATGACTTTGCTGAATCAGGGCTTTAGGAGTTAAACTAAATTTGTAATACATTCAAAAAGCATTTATTTTCCTAAGGACTGCAGGATTTGCCCTTTAGGTAGAACTTCTTTGTTATTTATTGGAAGTATAAATCACTTTTACAAATGTCCTTTCACTTGCATAACTGTCATATATTTTTCTCTTCCTTTGTGTTTTTGACAGTTTTAACTTGCATAAAGCATCTAGAAATCATGTTTTCAACAAATGTATTCACCTGTGGATGATAAAATGAAAGAGGTGGAGGCTAATAGTACTGAATTATAGGGTGGCAATTTAAAGCTATAAAAAGAAAGTCTTGAGGTCTGCTGAGTGCCATACCCATTAAAATGTCTGTTTTCGATAACTGATAAGAAGTGAAATGTCGGCACTCCATTTGCTCTTGTCCTCGGTGATGCTGATAAAGATACATCCTGTTGGTATGAAGTGCAGAACACCTATTTTTGCAGACTAGTTTATATACCAGGACTGACAGTTCCCCATGAAAAAATGGAACATTACAGGTTTCAGCATAAAAGAAACCCCATATTGTTTTCATGGAAAGTCTCAATTTATTCTCATTGTACATGATGCAGCTGTTTCCTCTAGATGAAAGAAAATATAGTTTAATCATAATTCTTGAAATATTTTTCCTCTTATTATTGTAAGAAGTTGTAAGAAATCCTGAATCAGGGATACGAAGTAGATCCTTTGGTGAAACAGTTTAACATTTCTCTCTCAGATGCATTTATTTCTGCAGTCTGCATGCTATTTAATCAGGGTCAAAATATGAAACTTTTTGTCTATGAACTTCAGATTTCAGTTAAATTGTCATTTAAAAAAACCCAACAAACAATATGGATTAGTCTCTAATCAAAGATTCATAGCAAGGATAGGTTTTAAGTTCACTATCGTGTATAAAGGGCTGCCCTTTTCTTGGTCTTCTGTGTATATCAATATCAAAATTAAAGCAGAAGCCTAAAGAACTCTACCATTTCCCACACTGCTCACCCAGTAAGCTTTCTGAAGACTTCACAAGGGAGCAGACTGTCTCTTGTTCTGTACTGTCAGTGCTACTATAGACATCACCTCAGTGTTAATTTGCATTTTTCTTCAGCCTTAATGTCTCATCCAACGTTTGTTGAAATCAATGGAGTCAATGGCTTAAAGGGGACGTCATTTTCTGAGCCCCAGAGCTCAGTGTTGAAGCTAGGATGGAATGAGAGCTGTTTGTTTGATGGGCTTTTGTTTCCACTTTTTTAAGATGATCTGTAAGGAAGAAGGGAGATTGGCCAGTGCTTTAGTTTGAGATGCTGATAGCTCCATTATGCTCAGGACTCCCATGCCCTATTTGAATAAAATAAAGGTGCTATACAAGTACATATATACATAGATAAGTATATACAAGTTAAAGTAGAGCAAGGTAACAGAATCTGCTTACTGTAAATGAGAGTTGCATAGTTTGCAGTTAATACATTTCTTGACTTCTTAAATAGAAACAACATTCTTGTACAGCAAAATTCAAAAGAAGGCTATTTGTAAACACATACTTGCAGCAAGCCTAATCTGGGAAAATACTACAATTTCTGCACTAATGATATTTTGCCATTGTGTGCTTAAATGCTCAGATCCTTATTTTTCTCTTAGTACATTGTTTTCAAGATTAATTCATTCCAGCCTTGCAGATATCAAGTGAAGACATTTTTTAAGCATTTGAGTGCAAATCGTCTGCAAAATGTCAGCAAATGAGAATACTACTTCATCCTGCTTCAAATTTATAATTTTTTAAATTTATAAATTTATGAATGAGTGAATAAAAATTTTGCTAACATTTACATATACATACCCATACAAGCACACAAAATTGCCTTCAATGTAAGAATATGCATGAGAAATATCAACAGAAAGAATAGTTCATTCTGGAAAATAACACATTCTTTAAATAAAAGGCTCTGAACAAAAACATTTCACATCCAAATAGAGGGGCCCTCTGTGTTGACCCCTTATTCAGCACTAATCATTTGCACAAGTCACATTTCCTCCACAACTATGGATTTCCAGCAATGGATATTGCAACAATGCCACCCACTACTATAGAGCTATGATATTCTGGTACACTTTGTTAAGCAGCTCTTGCTTCACAGAAATCTTTGAAAAATAATGTCTTTAGAAACAAATCCTTTCTCATATGATGTTTTCTTTTCCTTCATAACTAAAGCCATTTGCATGAGAACAAGGTCTTTGTTTTATAAGAATCCAGCTACTCCCACTATGTATTCCTCACTTGAAGTCATAATCCCTGCTTTGTGACATCATGGTTGGTTACAGTGAAAATAGCTATTATTGAGGAAACAGAGGGATTATCTGCAGTCCTGCTGTCTATGGGAGTGTAGGGAAAGGAGATATAACTTCAAGTAGGTATGCTTTTTCACTTGCTAATATTTCTGCGTGGCTTTTGCTTTGACAACATTGTCTTCCACAGCTTTATGTTCAGCCTCCTTTAAATGAAAACGCTTTTGTATGTGTAGTTGGGAAATGAGCAAGGGAAATTATGTATAAAGAAAACCAGGTGTTCACAACTGTCTCCCCATTGTTTATCAAAAAGAAGAAATACATATACACAATTTGCTCATTTTTTATCCAACACAAAATGAGACAGAAAGAAACAGACAGAAAGAACACTGACCCATATTGAACATAGTGATTAATTTTGCTGTAATTCTGGATGTCAGCCAAGTATTGATGAGGGATTCTCTAAACTGGAGTTGACTAACACTTTTATGGCAATTAATAGTGTTGTCCTTTTAACTTTGTTATTTTTTTTTCAAGCTTACAAAGATTGATTGCAATATTTTATAAATATATGCTCACTATGAACTGTCCATTTATTCTCATGACAACGGGTGACAAAAAGCGAAAATCCTTTCTTATATACCAGTATTTTGGCTTCTTTGGAAACACAGATAACCATTCAGCATGTTTGAATCACTCTAAATACATTCATGGGACTACAGTCATAGAAAAATTCTAGCATACACTGGTACATTTTGGCCTATTTTGAGGGCTTAGCAAGGCACATATTATACACTTCTGCCTATGTCTGACTTCTATTAACAGTAATGCAATGTGTTCAGTGAAGGACTTAAAAAACATGCCCTAGATCATCCTATGCAGCCTGTCATTTCAGGCATTAATGTGATTGAATCTGATTTGTAAATGGATCACATTCCCTCTGAAACATTAATATTTGTCCTTTACTACTCACGGGAGAAAACAGAGCCGAAATGGGATGACTATAGGCCTCCTATTTCTCTCTTGCTAACATCATTTAGCGGAAACTGCTCCTTTCCTACCATCTGCCTTTCTACACTTCCAGAGCAATTGCACCACTGGTTCCTCATTCCTTTCCCAAAGCCAGGTGTGGTCCCAGAGGCCAGTGCATTGCTGGCAGGGTACCACAGAGCCCCTGAGCAAACACTCTTTGCATCCACACCTGAACTGGAGCCATTGTAATCACACAGTTATTACCCTTAGATGGAACAGCATCACAATTTATAAAAGTATCAGCCTGTCTAGAGATAGACAGAGAATGTCTCCATTGTACTTCATTTTACTGGATAGATATGCCATCAATCTGCTCTCATGGGTTCTCTTTTTCCCCAGGAAACTATTAGTTCTTCTTTATGCCCATTGTAGTTTAAATTCATGTTTCTTCAGTGATATTAAGAATACTTTCAGGATACTGTGAATGACTGCTTTGTGCAGGGGCATATACTTGTTTGGTAGAAATCCCTTCCTTGATATATCTTGGAATTATACCTTTTTCCTTTTTTTTTTCACTGTCATCTCACAGCTGTCTGAGCTGATCTGCTCAGACCTATCTCCTTCTGACCACGATCAAGTATTCAAAATTAAAATTACTGTTAAACACTGATTTTTATTTTAAAAGACTGCATACAAAGATCAGTTATCAATGAAGGCACAATTTTTGCAAATCTAATAAAGGACATTTGAAAGAAGAGCGAAATAATGTACTGCAATAATATTTGGCAGCAACTGTATTTACAAAATTAACTTGAAAAATCATTGTGAAATGCCCTGAGATGCAGGAAGAGAATCATGCTGTTCTTGCATGCAGTAACTGATGATCCTCATTAGGAAAAAGTAGGGATTAGGGAAAGTGAATAGGGAATTAACAGTTCTGGCACAGTTGACAGGAAATCCCTGTATTTTACCTGCTCTATTGTTGCTTACTGAAATCATTAGATACGGGTGCTTTTCCAGGGAGGTCTGAGGTCCTTGTCAGTTTCACATCATTAATCAGTGACAAATTTTTCACAAAATCCTTAATCCAGATCTCCCATGCTAATTCTAATAATTTTGCAAGGAGCTGCCAAAAATTACTTATTGTTCTGTTAATCGTTACTAATAGGAACAGAGGACTGCCTTGAATTTCTTCATGAAAACCATGCTAATTAGAAATGTCTGAATACATACAAGTCCTCAGAGATTAATTTATTCATCATAATCAGTTAATCACTTTTCCTTTACATAATTAGACAGCTCCTGGTGGAGAGGAAGACCCCTTAGTTTTCTTGGGAAGGAGATGACTAGTGTAAGCTGACATTAGCAGATTTATCATTATGTTTTCCTTTGAGTGCATAGAGATTAGTGCAGGTGGGTTTTTTTGCCCATTCACCACAAATGAAATCTCAAACCAGAAACACTTTTAAAAAAATTATTTTCTAAAGCTGCATTAGAAGTTATCTACAGTCTTGCCCTTCAGCTGTCCACAGAGACAAGGCTCAAAGAGTGCTGAAGAAACTGGTAAAGTTTTAGTATTGATGTGCCCAAACAGAAAACCTCTTGCTTTGCATGTAGAATAATACAGAGACAATCCAAATATTTAACCTTCTTGCATATTTCACAAGCTGAGCTTTTCTTATCCTCACAAGAGATTTTTCTATGCCCTTCAAAATTATAGCGAAAGTGTCACCATCATTTACCTGAGTGAATCACTTTTTAGGTCCCCTGATAATCCATTTTAAGAACATTATATCACAAGTACAGATTTGCTGAGAAAGAGAGCTAACAATGAAACTGTTCCATTCACATTCTCTTTTAGAGAATCAATTCTGTACATTTTGCGAAATCCCAAGAATTAAATTATGCAAGGATCCTGTATGTTGGGGTGGCAAGTGCTGCGGGTTTTAGTGTCCTAGTGATGTACCTAATTATCCTGACCTGTTACAAGCCACTGAGAGAGTATATAAATTTAAGTGCTCTAGAAATTTGTGCTCATGTAACTCTTTCTGCTTTCTGCTAACTGCTCAGCTAGGCTGTAGAATAGAGAAACTTTCCTCCCTTCGCTCCTGTACGTTTGTAGAGCAAAGCGCATGATCTTCTCTGGTATTAAGGTTGTAAATATAGCTACTACACTATGTCTCAGTTCTGTCAACCACTGAAATAAACTGCAAGATAGAGCAGTTGCAGCATCACAGAAACCTGGGTTGACTCACACAACTGGAATGCTGCAATCAATGTCTACCAACTCTTCAAAGGGGATAAGCGAGGAAGAAGATGTGAACTTATGGAATAAAAAAAAGGTTGTGCATACATACACATATCAGGTCAAATAACAGTCTGTCTAAAATTATATGAGCAGAAGATGACAGAACTTTGTGACTAATGAAGAATGAAAAATATTTAAGGTTGATGCTTTAAACACCTGGCAGTTTCTTGAAAGTTTGGGTGCTCTTCAAATTCCAGTGATTCATAGCAACAGGATTTAACATTTAGAAGTGAAATATGGAATAAGAGCCTATGATAAAAAAGGAATTGTCTATATTTGTTTTTAAATTTATTTCCCTTGTAATAATAAATTTAAATATTTTTAATGTACTTTTGGTTTACAATTACAGTTTTTGAGGAGTCATTCTGTCTTTATCAAAGGAACAGAGCCAATAAAAGTCAACTAGTCTCAATTTTTCAGAGATGTCTGCTTGCGTTAACTGCAGAGCTCTCAAAAACTGTTGAGCAAAAAACAAAACACAAAACAAGAAAGGAAGAATAAAGAATCTTCCTAACCACTAAAATATCTGTATTTAGAAAGTTTCCATGGATATTTCAAAAAAGCCTCTCTTTCTAAAATACCCATTTTGTAAAGCACTTGGAAACAATTCAGATCAAATAGATGTAATTTTTTAACTTAAAGGTAGTACAGAGTTGCAGAAAATGGCTTCAGCAGATTGGCTGTTTGTTGCATTTCACTTATAGCATGTAGCATTACATTGACTTTCCTTTTGGACAGTAAACATGTCAGAAAGTACAGAAACAAACACAGATGCAAAGATGATCTGTGTCAGGCTGCAGTTACACTGATGGGCATATAAATAATTAAAATAATCCATGAAAGTATTATAAACTTATAAATCTATAATGGAATAAATTGAACAATTTTTTTAAAAAATCTTTACTTTTTTCAGTAAATATGAGAGTATTTTAGTAAAATCATTTAGCAAGGTAGGTAAATTACTTGGATTGATAGAAGACCAAATGAAAAAGCTTGTCCTAGACCCACACCAATCCTATAAACAAACAAAGAAACAGACAAAACCAAAACAGAACAAAAGAAAAAATAAAACCAAAAAACCTCCAATCAAACAAAACTGGATTATTCTCCTTTGTGCCTTTATTTTAATTTCATGCATTTCCTAGTTCTCATGAAAGTCAATGCCCTGAGTGACTGTCCTTGTCATTCGATATTTTCATTTGTAGACATGAGAGTTTCTGATCATTCAGATAAGGTTAGGTATGTACCCAAGTAATTGCATGATCATTCAAGAACAAAAGTCAGAGCATTTGGAGTTTTGTCATATTGAGAATGATCTAAAAATGAAAGTATTGTGTGCCTATGGTTAATAAAGGTCTTTTGACCTGCCATATTTTGGAGTTCTTTGAGCCTTTTTAATAGTATGAATCAGTTAATGCAATATTTGACTCAATTTTTACTCCCTTTCCGGATAAGAAACTGCAATGCAAAGGCACATGGCTATCATAGTATTTCTGAGGAAAGAATTAACAGTTGCCCGAATAATCTAAACAGCTCTTATTGCCCACTATGCTGACTTTTTTAGTGACTTATTTTATGTTAAAAGATTTTATTGACTCTCCTATATTGTCATCAAGAATGCTAAAAACAAAATGCAAATATTTTCCATGCTTGGTTGGATAAAAGTAACTAAAACTGACATAAATATTCATTTTCTTGCAATGTGGTAAATAAAAGTTTTATAATTCTTCATTATAGTATTTTCCTAACACAAAATTCTTGCTAAGGGCATCAGGATTAAGATAAAAAAAGTCAGTGCAAAAAACTTCTTAAAATTGGCTCTTAAAGTTAAAATGGATTTTTAGCATATTTTGTATCTAGTTTATAGATTTCCTCTTTAAAATGGTTCACAAACTACCCCGAGAATATAAACTTCTGGAGATAACTGTATGTAGCTCTGAACCTATATTAGAAGGGCTTTTGGAGAAATTAGCCTTTAGATCAACCAGTGACTGGCACTTACTCACATAATAGTCCTCGTGACCCCCAGTGCGGGGAGGCAGAGATCTGAGCTTTCTTTCACGTCAACAATAGTGTTGTTACCCAACCAACGTGCAAATGGATAAGAAGCTTCTCATTCATTTGAAGCTCACTTCTTTTGCATCATTTCAGGAAATGCTTGAACTTTTCACCCTTGTTTGAAGTGGCATATACTCTGTCTCTGCCACTGGTTTGAGAATCTGTTCATTTTTCTGCATCTCTCCTATCATAAGCACCATCTTTCTGATTATGCACTAGATCATTTTCCAGTCTCATTTTGAAGCTAGCCCACATAAACTGGGGGAAGGGAGAGCCATTGTAGCATCAAGAGTAAGAGATCAGAAATACAGCATTTTAGTTTTCTTTAATATAAGAACACCCACAGAAGAAGTGGTAAGATTAAAAAAATCTTGTGCCAGTTGAATCATCAGTGGGTTGGTCTTGGGGAGGTCAAGACAGATCTCCAATTAGAAAATAAACATGCATAGAGATGCATTATAAGGATTTATGAAGAGGGATTTCTGAATGGGAAAATAGATTATCCTAACATTTTCATGTGCATACTACATTTTGGTAATGATTTCTTTGACTCAAGGATGGGATTTAGAGTTAAATTATCATAGAAACACAGACTATCCAGTAAAATATATAGTGATTCCCTGAGGCAATTATGTTCCATATTTTGCTCTGCCTGATTTAGAACAGGGACTGAAGTGTGCCTAAAAAGCATTCTTGGTCTCTCCTACAGCACTTGTTCTACTCATAATATTAGTAGTTATTCTCTCAGACAAAGACCACAGCCTACTAGTTAAGGCCCTGAATCAGGTGGACTGCCAGCTTCAAGCCAGGCATTCATTAAATACCTCTCATCCTATAATTACACATTATTACCTTTAAGCACTCTCTGTCAGTTTTCTGATAATTTCAGTGTTCATTTTTTAATATTTTACCTTGGGTTTGTATCTCTGTAAAATCCTTGAAATTTTGAGTCAATCAAAATTTCTAATCTTCAGCCAGCCTATGGTGTGCATAGCTGCTGGCTCCTTGCTCACATCTATCCATGAATGCTATCTGCTCTGGCAGACATGCTAAAAAGCATGTGGAAAAAAAGGTTATTCGAAGAGGACTTGTTGCTATGCAGGACAGGAGAGAGGCAGTATGTTAACCTTGGAATTTCTCCCCTTCTCTTTTTCAGCCCCTTTAGGCACATAATTTCCCACCACTGCTACCTCTTTTTCCTTCTAACCTGTGTTTCTTACTTCACTATGTGCCTCTCAGGGTAAGGACTGTCTCTTATTTTTTGTATGAATATTGACCAGCATAACAAAGCCCATTCATTCCTGGTTAGGGCCTTCCAGTGCTTACATAGTACAAATGATAACCACTGCAAAACACCAGAAACCAGCTTGTCAGTGATTCCAATTATTATGACCCCTTTCACCTAGTTCCCATTATGATATTATTAAATAAACTATTTTGGAAAATTCTACTACTGCATTATGCAATTCAGTATCTTTTAAAAGAGTATGACTTTTGAAATAGCAGAAATGTATACATGTAATAAAAATAGTGTGCATTTCTTATAGTGTGACAATTGTTATTTTATTTGTCTTTACTCACTTTTGAATATGTGATGCATGGATGTATCTTGTTGTATACACATACTTAAGAAGCCACATAGCCAAACTGATGCCTGAATTTTGTGGTAACATCCACCATCAGGAGTTAAAAAAAACAAGAGACTAGCACAGAGCTACAAGTGTATTGTTGTTTGTCTCTGTGCAGAAACGGGAGAATATGCAGTACAGTTGAACTTTAAAGATAAAAAAAAGGATTTATATTTCAGGAACAGGGAAAAGCTCAGCATTAAAACCTCTTAAGATGGTCAGAGGCTTTTGAGATAATTACATTTAAAGTAAGGTTTCTGGCTTTTGTTTAAAATACTAGACATTGTATTGCTTTAGTTAAATATTTCTATTTCTTTTACCTAAAACCTCTCATTGACTTTAATGAGAAATGTTCATAAAGTCTTCTAAGGTGAGTTAGAGAACTTCATTAAAATGCTGTTGATGTTAAATTGTTATGTGATAAACCACCAGTCAAAAATACAGAGATCTGATGGTTGGCATTTTGTGGAAGACTACGGTTCGGTTGGAAAATTTTTTCAGTCTCCCTTGAGCACAACCTGGTACCAACAGAAGTTAAAACTAGTCTTCAATTTCTGCAACTAATAGTTTACTCTATCCTTATTTAGAAACAAACTTTCCAGTCCCAAGCTTGTCCCTGGTGAACATGAATGTTAATTGCCAGAGGCAGAAAGGAGGCTCTTGGCATTAAAAAACACAAAGTGCAAAGACACTACAAATCTAAGTGCTAAATGCAATACCAGCTAAGAAAATACAGCATACACGGTAAGTTATCCACAGAGTTGTACTTATTTTTCTTCTCTCTTTCTGGTCCAATTTTGCAGTTCTTTCCAAAGACTGGCCAATTTAAACAGGAGGAATGGCTGCTAACCCAACTGTATTTTAGTGGGTTTTTTTAAGAGCTAAAAAGAGGGAAGACCAGATATGTAGGTGTCATGGTTTAACCACAGGCATTAACTAAGCACCACACAGCTGCTTGCTCACTCCTCTCCAGAGAGGGAAGAGAACCAGAAAGACAGAAGTGAGAAAACTCACAGGTTGAGATAAAAATCGATATTTAAACAGTTAATAATTGGAATAAAATAATAACCATCATAGAATCATAGAATGGTTTGGGTTGGAAGGGACCTTAAAGATCATCCAATTTCAACCCCCCTGCATGGGCAGGGACACTTCCCACTAGACCAAGTTGCTAAAAGCCCCATCCAACCTGGCCTTGAACACTTCCAGGGAGGAGAACAGTACAATAATAATATTTAAATTGTAATGAAAAGAAAAATAACAGAGTGATATAAAATCCAAGCAAGTGATTCAAATGAAAACAATTCTTCACCACCAACTGACCAATGCTCAACTAGTCCTGGAGCAGCAGCTTCCCTTCCATAGGGTATGGAATACCACTTTGGTCAGCTGGGGTCAGCTGTCCCAACTGTGTCCCATCTGAACTTTTTGTGCACCCCCAGCTGACTTGCTGGTGAGGTGGAGTGAGAAGCAGAAATGGCCTTGATGCTGTGCAAGCACTGCTTGGCAATAAATAAAATATCCCTGTACTGCCAACACCATTTCCACCACAAATCCAAAACATGGCCCCATACTAGCTACTATGAAGAAAATTCTATCCCAGCCAAAACCAGCACAGCAACCTGCCTACCCTCAGGCTGTGAAAGGCACTGAAACAGGACACTTTTCACAATCACTGTAATAATTTGGCTGCTACACATGTTGCAACCGTTATCACCATCCTACATTCTTCTAGCAGTCCTTTAAAATTAAAATAATGAACCTAAGCAATGGTAGAAAGCAAGTAATCAGGAGAGAGTGCAGGATACCCGGTTTTGAAATAACTGAAGAGGAGGCAGGATAATGATTTACACTGTGTTCAGCAGATCCTCCCTGTCAGCTGCTCTCAGCTACATCCTTCCCTGTGGGCTGCTGGTTTTGGTTCTCTCCTCACCTGATATCCCTCTCTCTCCCTGCATGTTACTCATGTGTCTGTCTAGAAAGAGTTTTCTTTTATTCTAATTTATGGTCAGGTACCTACTGTCTCAGTATCCAAGTTTTGCTTTGGATGTAGGCTTCAGTTGCTTAATGAACTTCACATGTCAAACCAGTGGTGGTAGAACCAGTAATAACTTGGGATTTCTGGATAACAGTGCACTGTTCTGATTTTTACACTGAATCCTGAGATACATGCATTATAAACCATTATCTGCTTCAATAGGAAAGATACTGTAGATTTTTTTCTCCTTCAGTCTTGTTCTTAATGTTCATTACCGAAATACAGATTGAACAAGTGTGTTTTCTTCTTTTCCTTTTGGGAATAATTATACACTGTCACTTTCCCTTCCTGCACATTATGCTAGGTCTAGTCTTTATAGTTTGACACTACATCTTATATTTGTCTTAGCCTGTTAAAGCCTAGGGTTCCTATTGCTAGTTCAGATTTCAATTAACATTCTTAAATAGAACTAAAAATAGTAGCTGTCATGTTATAGTCTTTTCCACCAGGAACCAAATGTCCTCCACTGTCTCTAAACCATAGCTTGTAGGACAATAATGACATACTTTATTTCTCACTGAAAGAAAAGGCACAGTGCTTTGCTCTTTCCTCCATTCCCTAATTGGCATTGGTGTTTATTTGCGGGGTTTTTATACACGATTGTGTGACTGATATGGTAATAATATACTTCTACAGATCATAAAGTTTATAATTCTACTTAAGATCTCAAAGCATTTAACCCAAGGTAGTTGTGACCTGCTGTTTCTGTGAAACTTTAACAGAAATTAAGCTCCCAGGAACAGATTTTTTCTTTATGTAGAATTATGTTTAATTTCTCTTAGAAAAAAATGAACCTAAGATCATGACAGCAGGGTTATTGCTGTCCATTCAGGCTGAGTGGCAAATCTTTAATGTGTAGTTAAAACAAGTGTGTTTTAACATTTTGTCACCCCAATGAACTTGTCTCATAGAAGAAAATAGGCTCAGCAGTCTTAACGTTCATTGTGTGGGGAGAATGAAAAGATGTAGTTGAAAAAGAACAGAGTTGGTTTTTAAAAATCTACTCTACTTTATTGAATAATCTATGAGTCACAGTATCTGTTAATTTATTTATGCCAAGAGTTCATTACTTTCTGAGGTTGTAAAAGTTAAGCCTCAGACTTTACAGGAAGCACAACAAAATCTCCGCCCTTTTTTTCCTTTTTTTGCAATTCAAAGTCAAAATGGAAGCAACATATTTATCTGAAACATTTTACCTGGAAATAAACAACAATACAAAGGAATATTGGATACCTTTGGAGAGATTTGGATGCTTCCTTTATATGCAATTTCTCTTAAACTCTATAGAACTTCATGGATTATTTGAATGGCTTGAAGATTACTTTTTCTCAATATATACATATGTATAAAATGTAGGGAAAAAAGCGCAAGCATAGTATCATCTTTGTGATGTTCCTTTGGAGAGCTGGGAATGCAGAATGACAATACACTCTCTAATTTTATTATCACTCCCTGAAAGGTGATAACAGGTCAAAGGTTTATTGTAATGACATGTTTGACTTGGCTTAGAAACATCTAAATCCATACTGATCACTTGAAAGAGTTTTAAAGAGATACAGCATTTTGAATTTTAAAATACCGCTGGCTTTGAAGAATACTTCAAGGTATTTTTTGTGACTTCAGAAAGGAAGGATATCTTAAAGTATGAACCATCAAACAGGTACAGCAATGCCACCATCCTCCAGCTTGTGTGGGACCAGTGCCACAGAGCAAAGGGGCAGTCACCCTTTATCCGCTCATGGAGCCTGAGGAAAACTAAATTTTAAGGGTAGAAGCCAGTAGAGGACTAAGAGTAGAAATTTGAAGATTGTTCCTAAGTTCTTCTATGCTTACCATAACTAACTGCACTTTTTCAATCTTAAAATCAAAGTCTTTCAAACAATAAAGCCTCTGTTTCACGAATACATTTACTCAGTTCATTGCCACAGCACAGCTCCCCATTAAATAATACAGTACCTGCAGACACGAGAGAGGACTTTTCAATTGCAACTATTTAGTCAGTAAATCTGGTCCATGTGATGCTAATCAAGGTCCACTAAATTCAGCTGAAAGGTTGCCATTGACTTCACCGAGTTTTGGCTCATGCCCTTGAGCAGTTACATGCACCTACATGCACACACATGCTGATTAAAGCATTGTTTATGAGTTGAGAGGATAACTTCTCTATAAATTCATAAGACATGTTATGCCCTCTAACTCTCCTCCACAGGTGAAATGATCAAGGTTTACTAGCATTTTTGAAGTTCAAATAAAGTACTGCAGCTTCTTCAAATGGCTTTCTTCAGGGAACAGCCATGCACTCAATCAGGCCAGGAAATGCAGAGGTTTAGAATAGCCTAATGCCTGTATCTGGCAGTAATCAAAAAAGTCTATGGAAAATGGGGAGGGGGAAACATAGAGGGATGTAGAGGCAGAGGAAAGAGGAGAGGGGGAAATAAATGTGCCTACTGTGGCTTAAAGCACAATAATTTAATTGTCACTATGCAATCAATAAAATGCAACAGTGTGAAGGGAGCATGACAAACATAGATTTGCTTTGTCTTAAATGGTATGTACTAAATGAATGTTCCCCAAACTGAACAAGATCGAGTAGTAAATTAGAAGAAAAATTGGTGTTATTTTTACATTTTCTGCTTACCTACAGAAAATACACTCATTTGCAAGAAGTAAACTGGAAAATTTCTTCTTTTTCTCTGGCAGTCACTCCTGTAGGTCATCCCAAACAGAGCCAACATGCATATTCTAAAGGTATAGTGCAATTCAGTAGGTGTCCTGCCTTAGGGAATCAAATCAGTGCAGTCATCACATTGACGTGAATAGATTTCACAGGATCAGGCTTTACCATTTAATGTTCACTTAGAAACAGAGAAATATGAGAAACACACAGTATAGACCCTAACACTACACAGATGGAGTCTTACATCCTCACATAAATATGTTAAATTTAACAGAGAACCATGAGGCAAATGAGTTCCATCCTTGCAGACCCTGAAAACTCAGCGCAAGTCTGTAATTGGCTGTGATGATGCAGACAACCTGTAATATGTTGGTTTCTATGTGAATTTCAAATGAAATTTCAAATGAAAGTTTCTCTTTACTATTCCAGCCTCTTTATGAGCTTGTGTATTTATAATGTTGTTCTTCTGATTCAGGCCAGTTCCCTTCTTCTGAACATGGTACATGAGGAGATTTAATGAAAGAACATTTACACTCCAAACAATTTGGGATGTTAGTTATGTCTTCTTTCAGTCATCAGGAAATCCTTTTTGAAGAAATAAAACAAACAAAAAGTATACAGACCTATTCTCTACCTTTTGCCTTTTAAAAACTGAATAAGCAAAACCCTATTTGTGTTCCTTTTGGCTTCACCAAGAATATATTAGCAAGCAGACATAATCTAGACAGAAGAGACTTAATCCTAGAGATGTTTATTCATTAACACAGAACACACAAACATCTTAACCTGCTTGTGTTTATCTTCACTTTTTTTTGGCCAAGCTCCAACTTCAGAAAGAAATTCTGACTCTTTCCATCTAGGCACATCCTTTCTGCCTACACGGTACTTAACTTTTTTCTGCTGTACTCTTTAAGTCAGCAGCCTCAAAGAAACAACAGGGTTTTTTTAGAATACATTCAGTGGCAGGAATCTGAGCAACTAGCCTTCAAACCTTATACCCCAAAACACCAGCAGTGCATCTGACCTCTCCTCATTTGAATATAAAAGCAGGAGCCATGTGTGGGAGAAGCCACACTTCTTTAAAAAGATAAAAGCAAAACAAACAACCACATAAACAAGGTGATTGATACACTGGCTCATACAATCATTTTTAAAACAATTGAAGGAAGATTATAGAATTTTGTTTCCTTAGAAAATATTGGGACGTCTCCTTTCTCACATGCCAGCTTAAAATGCTGTGGAAATGAGTTTTCTCTGGAAATGTCTTCATATATGAGAATGAGATTTACTGAACATTTCTTGTTAAATTGCAGCTGCTAATTGTGTTGCTCACAGAAAAAATACATAAGCTATGTGCATTGTGCTGAAAGGTAAGAAATTCAAGTATGACTTGAAAACTGCTGGGAAAGATACAGGATGATTGAAAGATTTATCAATGTGTTTTGGCACCTCTACTCATCATTTAGCTTAGTATTTCAAAAGTACTTTCCTGTGAATATTTTCTTTATTTTTTTAAATGAACTTTGCATGGAGTGGACTGTATTTTACATTCTTATAGTTCAAAGTCCTGCTTCTAAAATAAAACTGCAAGTGATTACTGAAGTCAATGGGAATTCAAAAGTGGAAAATAGTGGATTGTGGAATAATTTGATGATAATATGCTCACAGCCTCGTTTCTCATACTTCAGCTGAATACTTTGCACAAGGAAGAATCTGTGCTGGCTACATTGTGAGTTCTGTTTTCCCCACAAGAACAGTGAAATGAGCTCTGACTCAACACTATAGCCATTACTTAGAAACTCTGAAACAGCGTCAGTTGTTGCAGATGGATGATAGATTTCTCAGTGTAAGTTAATTAATAGAACATAGTTCAAAAAATTCAAAGCTTTATATAGAGATTTCATATCATACCTCTAAATAAAGTCAAGAATGTAATTTTTAGGCATATATGTATGTAGACCTTTAGTGGTGAATTAGTCTTTTCCCCATTTCCATAAACAATTTCCATACATCTCCACAGCTGGAGAATGTTTAAGACTCCACAAGGATGCTAAGTTATTCACTTGCATGTCAAGTTTCTGCAGTGAATGTGAAATGAAATAAATAGGATCTCTACCACAAACTGAAAACATGTGTATTTTCAAATGCATATGTAAGTCGACTTCTTTTGTAACAGTCGCAGTACATATACATCAAAAATAGTGCTTTTATTTTTTCTGTAGTACATTGGTTTCTGACTAGTGACATATTGATCATACTTATCCACCATAAATCTACATATATCTAAATCTAGAGAGCAAGGATAATAGCTATATTATTTTGTACGGAAAATAATATGTATCTTGATTTATTTGTTTTGTAGTATTCCAAACGCAAGATGTTTAAGGAGCCTGTAAGCAAGAATGAATCACTGACAAGGATAGTGTATCTCCAGGGACAGTACCCAAGGTCCTGAGGACTCTCAGCTAGTCCTTTGAAATTCCCAAGCTACCTGTCACTAGTCCACTTAACAGACCTTTATTTCCAAGGTCAGTAACTAAGATCAAAAGTATACAATGTTGTTAAAAGTTATGATTTACAGTCAAAAAGGTGTTTAAAAGATGCCAAAAGACAAACAGATGGTAAGTATGTTTATTCTCTCTATCAGAGGTCATCCTCAGAATTCAATTAACCTTCAATTTGCAAAGAAAATGTACAAGTGTGAACTAAAATATGGTCTCTTTCTTTTTACCTATGAGACTTACTTCATCTCAAATGCACAAGAATGATGATAGAAGGGGTTTCTGAGACCTGTTAGAAAAACATATCTAAGCAAGACCTTGTGACCCTGCACAAACTTTCATGCTCATCATACAGTATGTCTCCTGGACACTGCAGAATATAGGTCAGGGTCAGATAATGATCCTAAGCAGAACTTCTCTAGAGATACCCTAAAATTCCTTCATATCTATTTTGAATTCTACAATCTAATAAAAAAATAGAGAGGAGCTGATTGGCTTCTGTTTGAGTATATGAACAGTCATGTCTCCTTTGGGCTCTACTCCAAGAACTTGGATGAGAGAGATTCCCATTGTGACTGGCAGAATTATACCTACTGGTTTAATTGGTGAAAAATGTGTAAAATAGTGCGAGCAATTCCTGACCACAAAATGCCTTTGCAAAGTTGTTTTGCCAGAGAGGCAAAAGCACATCATGTGTGCCTCATGAGCAGCTATACTCAAGAACACTCAAGACACTCAAGAACAATTAGCCAGAAAGATGTTCAGGAGAAGCAGTGAGCAATAAGAGTAGCATCTCCAGGTCTTCAGGCTACTTTATCTGCTGAGCTTCCTGTTTCCCTAATCCAACACGAGCTGGCAATGTGTGCTTGCAGCCTAGAAAGCCAACTGTAACCTGGGCTACATCAAAAGAAGCATGGCCAGCAGGTGACTGCTACACTTTGGGAACTACTGCTTGCTCCTGCAGGCCAACTATATTCCTCTTGATGCTGCCATTCTTACCAGTGGCTGTCCAAGATATCAAGAGGGAGAGGCAGGGACTAATGTAAATCACTGACAGCTGCTGGGTCTCCATGTTGTTGAGATCTCTATCAGACTGCACTGTGAATAATGGTGGAATCTATCTATTAAGAGCTTTTGTCCCTCAGGACCCAGACAGGAGTCCTCTAGGCGAGATTCACAGCTGAAGTCTCTGACAGCAGTGGTAGAACCAGATGATAAAGCTGATCCTATCAACATGTGAAGTAGCTCTGCTTTGAATTACTTTAGCCTTCTACATAAGGAAAATCCCAGGAGAAAGATGAGGGAGAGCACACAGCTGTAGCTTTTCTTTTCCGTTTTGGCAATCCCCAGTCCTTACATGAGCTTCTACAAAACCGTGACCACTAGGACAAATTAGAAGAGGCAAGAGATGACCTTAGAGGTGATGTTGGGTCTGTCTGAACTCTACCCATCCAGCTTTTGAAAAGCACACTGCAAGCAGTGTTCCCAAGTATCTGTAACCAGACTGAGCAAAATTGTGGAAAATGTATTACAGGGAACAAATATGTCCAACTAAAGTATTGGATTAGATGATCTAATGGGACTTTTCCATTTCATTTCTTTGATTCTTTGATTTACATTTCCAAATGCTTTGGTCCCTGAGGGAAAACAGTGAAAAGGAGTTGACATGATCAAATAGATGGTAACACTGCTATTTTAACTTCTAGCAGAATTTTTTGAGGTAACTGTTTGCCAGATATGTAAAAAATGCCACAGACCTATGTATATTATATTATGAAATATTAATGCTGGCTGGAAGTGCAAGGCTGATGTTGGAACTAAGAAAAAACTATGCATTTGACAATGCCAGTGAAAGCCAAGATGACAGGTTTAATTTTAATGTAATAAAATCTAAAGGTAGTACTGTGGAAATCTGGCCAAGGCTGCCTGGCAGACTGCCTTGAAAGGAGTCATTGATAGTCTCCTTCCCTTTTACTTTATTAGGTTCACCATTTTCCCCCACTTAACATAAAAAAAGTAATTTCCCAAATAGCAGGATTCCTTAGTTGTTTTGTCCTGCTCATCTAACATCTACCTTTTATAAGGCATTTCATTGAAATTAGGGTCCCTAAAACTCGCAGCATGAACAATCTGCATTTCAAGAGGAGTTTTCTTCTCTAAATTCAATATGATGTTGAAAGTCAGAAGCACCATTTAATTACATGCTGCTATGGAGAGGTGAATGGAGAGTAGTAAATACTCTTGAGATCCTGAGGAGACATTTATAAAAATGTGGGGTTTAAAATTTGTTGGTTTGTTGTGTTTTTCTTCTTTTCCTTCTGTAAGGTTGTAGGAATGTGAAGCTCAAATCAGATCGTATTAAAGGGTGGATTAAGAACCATTGCATAAACCACTCTTCTAAATGAATATTCAAAAAATAGTGTTTCATATACATTTTTCTCTATGAAATCAGGAGTACAAATTAGCAGGAATACTAATCCAAAATAATCAGGTCCAGGCAAAATAGATTTTAGTGCTTTTTCATGTCTTACCTGACCCTATTTTTTTATTTGATGCAACAATAGACTTATAGCACTTCCCATCCAATGACACCGATGCAACTCACAATCTTAACCCAGAGATTTACAACTTCCTGTAACCATCAGCTGTTTCCAGATGTATTTTTTATAAGTCAGCAGTTTCCAAACTAACTCACACCCAAAACATTCACCCCAATAGCTGCTGTATTTAGTTTCCTGTCCTAGGATCTGTGAGTTCCTTCTGAGATTCCAGTCAGGAGCACTTTTTCTCTTAAGTAAGGAAGTTCATATGACTGTGCTTACGAAAGTCCTCCTCCCTTTTGAAATACTTTATCGTAAAAAGATGGTGAAATATTTGGACAAGACTTATTCTCAAACCTGCCTCACAGACCTTTACATCATCTCATCACTCTTCTTCTTTCATATCCTCTGGCACATCCAGAGGATGAGGGCACAGCCCTCACGAGGCTGTGTCCAAATGCCTTGCACTTTTCTAGGCCCTTGAGAAAGTGATAATTATGATTCTCATTCAAGCAAGTTTTGTTGGTTAGAAAGTATTTTCCACAAAAGCATAAAAAAGAAAATGCGATGGCATTTTCCAAGTCTGTGGACAGTAGATGAGGAGGAAGCAAACCTGCACTCTACAGCCTGGAGTACTGCTCCAGTCACTTGTTTGGCAGCCGTAGTAAATTGAGTAACTGGAATGGCTGAATCAATTTGTTCATACTGTGAATTCATTAAGCCTCAGAAGACAGCCTGTGGGCAAGGTCTTCAGTCCTGTGAGGTTTGATATGTTTATTCATATTGATGGATTCACCAATGGTGAGCAATTTTACTATTTATTGCCATTGTTCTTCCTGATAAAAAATGATGTGCTTCCTCAGATCTTTCACTTTGTTTCAGTTAAGCCAGAATGTGTGGATTTAATAACCATTTAAAACATCAATTCCAATCTGGATGAAAATCCTTGCAACCAAAATTAGAGCCATTGCATGGCATTATCTCTCCGACATCATGATACATGCTGTATTGAACCTTGCAATGCTTCACAGCCAACATAATGGGATGACACAACTGAAATTGAATAAGGAATAGACTTCTTGTAATTAAATTGCAGCTATCAGTGTGAATACCATCTATCTAATACACAGCACACAAAGTGAATGGAAGCATGCAAACATGTTTGTAATGTTTGCAAGAAACCAATTAAGACTTCAGGTTCCCCATTAGCAGCAATATCACTCATCTGTTCAAGCCATCAGCAACTTCCTTTGGTGTTCTAGATCCTGACTGCACACAAGATAGGACTCTCTATCTGATTTTGCCCATATCAGCTAGCAGCAAATGATTCCAAAGATAGTTTAATTCCTTCATATGCAAATTTTAATTATTGTACTTCACTTTCCAGCAATTTTAACAAAACAGACTCTTAGTCAGTATAAATTGTCATAACTTTGCTGATATCAGGTATCTGAGAACTTCTAGTATCTGAGAATTTTTAAATTCTTCCTTAATAAAAAGAATGATTTTTCAGCTGATGCTCTCCAAATTATATATGCCAATTTATTTTGAAATGTAAAATTATACAATTAAGAATTTAGTAATTACACTACAGAAACTATTTTATTTTAAGAACGTTGTAGGCTTGATTGTAATTAAATAATTTATGTATTTATCCAGATATGCTACACAATTGTACATTTCAGGAAACTGATCTGACAAGTCACTTTACTGCTTTTTTCCTGCAATATAAAATTGTCTGGTTTATCCTTAGCTAAATTAAAAATTCATTCTTGCATGAGCGTACTGTACCAGTAGATACTTAGAGGATGACAGCTCAAGAGGGAGACCCTCTAAAAATGTAACCCATATGGCAGATGCAAGGCAGTTTATTTTACACAAATTATACAGGAACACGGATTGAACTAAGTAGTTTGGAAAATAACTTTAAATTGCAGAGTGTAACAAAAAATAACTGGGTTCCTAGTCCACAGAATTTTTTTAACCAATATATTCACAGGTAACTACAGTTATATCAGAATGCTCAAAAGATTTCCTTAATAATGTATAGTTAATTTGAGAATAACAGAGAAATTAAGACATTGCGTCCATCAGATCTGCTGTTTTACTTTATTATTCCTGTATCTAGACATAATTTTGTTTATTTCTCTATATACCCAAGCAGGAATCTGTTAATTTCTCCTGTGCTTATTCCACTACCCCATATATCATCAAAGCCAATCTGAAGCTTTATGTACAAGTCTGGGAACATTCATGATGAAAAAATGAGAGCTTCTATAAAGATTCTTTAAAGATTTGGGGTTTTGGGGGGGCAGGGGGGGGTTGTTGTGCGGTTTTTTTTACATTGCACATATGCAATGAGTTCCACATTAATCATAAAATTGCGCCTTTAATAAACATGATGTTTTAATAAACTAATAAGAGTTATATATAGAACAAAAAGAACGTGGCATGTATTTAAGGATTATTGTTGTGGCCCATTCCAAAAGGTTTTCTGCAAAATATAAGAACTGTGTTGTAAACTCTTTTGCCCGAGGACCCTTATTAAACTCCAGTGATTCAAAAGCGTCTATATGATGTGTCTTGGTTGAATATTTTAGACAATATAGCAACAGAAGCATCTTGATATGCTGAAGTGGGCATTCTTTAGTTAATGTTAATGTGAGGTCTTCATCTGCAATAGCTTAGAGTTATCCTGCTAGTGAGCAATCTGTGTTCTTGAAAGGAGAGGCAGAGGGATGCCCTTTTTGTAGCCCAGGCTAAAAAACACTTTGTGAGACTGGCCTGCTATTTCAAACTGTCCTCCTTATGAGCTTGATTCTCCTTAAAACCTGTATAAATTCACTGTTACCCATATGGAAAAAGCATCATTGAGGAAAATGGGCAGTTCTACCCTAGTGTTATCTTTGGATATGCAAAGTCGATTTCCCAGCTGGTGCAAGTTAAGTTATGGCAGTTATATTAAACGATGCCAATACACACTAATTTAGAATGAGTTCCTTCATCATTAACATGGGTATTTTAGGATACCAATTTAGAACCATACATTATGTAGATTCTCTTCTCTACTTATCATCTCCCATCTGATACTTGATTAGGATATTGATTTCCTCTTATTTATAAAAAATAAAATAAAATAAAATAAAATAAAATAAAATAAAATAAAATAATCAGCCCGCTCACCTCCTTTTACCCTCTGCATCCTACAGCTGCAGAATTCCACCTGGATTAGCAAATTGATTTATTGATAATAAACACATTGATCTTCTTTGCCCTTCTACAAGCTGTATAGCTCAAATTACTCTATCCTCAGTTTTATCCTCCACAGAAATTTTTAATAGTAGTTTCTCTATACTACTGGCAGCATTCTTGTGGGTGCACTCTTCAAAGATTCATCTACTGTTTTTTCAGTGTTAAATTCTTCCAAATGGCTTCCCAGCACAGAACAAGCCATAAATGCTCATTCTGATGTCAACAGAAGTGTCCCTGCTTGCCAAAGTCCTAAGATAAACAGTTCAATGCAAAAGCAGATATGATACAACAAAAGACTTTATGAGACACTTCTGAAAGGGCAAGACTGGGCTAAAATAAAATCTCTGGGACACAGCTCAAGGCAGCTCTGTTGATATATTGCTCTGTAGATGGGCATGCTTGATTGGAAGAGATGTTATGTCACACATCCAGCCAGGTGTTCCTAACTGATGATGATGAAAACATCAGAGGAAATCACTGGAAATCTATTTTATTAACAAAAAAACATACAACCCTGTAAAATCAAGATCCAAGAGAAAGAACAAAATTTAGACACTCCATTAGAAAGACAGTCTATATACAAAACACCTAATATTTCAAAATGTTATGTTTTCAATACTGATCATCATGATTAAACATTCATATCTCTGTAGCACCCAGAGATCAGCTGGGTTACAGTTCTAGTTGGGGTACAAACTAAGTGACAGTCCCTTGACAATGACCTAACTAAAGAGCTGTTTCATAGCTATTTCTGAGATTTCAGAATTTGCTTCCACTATGCATAGGAACAAAGAGACATCAAGAGAATGGCAATACATCAACATGTCCATTCAATGTATGTGGAGTTATTGCAGGAGATGTGGGAATCCTAGCCATGGTGGTGGTGGTGTTGCCATACTCCTCCCCAGCACAGTGATCCTCTCACCCTTTTCTTGCTATTGCCTCATTTTGGATATACCAGCCTGATATTCCATGCAGCTCTCTCCACTTTTGCTAGGTTTTCACCAAAAGTCACTTTCCTAAAGGAAACATTTTGACATGATGAAATGGCATACTTTTCTAAAAGTTAAGCATAGCAGACCAATTTATCAGAGATGGGTGAAAAACAAACAAAACAAACAAAAAAAGCTCCAACACAAATCAACCAGATAACAGCAAAATAGTCTGGCATATAAAAATGACTTAACATGAAGAACCTTTAGAATTAAGTTGCGTAAGATAGTAAACACTTTACAGCTGCTGACATGGAAAAGACTTGTTCCCCTTCCCTGGCTCCCACTGCCCTTACACTTGGACCTGCCCTGCTTTGTGGTGGTTCTTGTTCTCTTCAGACCCTTCAGAATCAGCTCACTGCTAGCACAGTCCAGATCACTAACTCAGTGGAAAGCTTCTTGTTTTTCCTCTACTGGACTGCCAAGTAGCAGAACAGAGTCACTGGAGGGATAGTCAGATAAATTCCATTGAGGAGTGTGGAAGAGGAATACTGGAAGTGGTGGAAAGTTATCAGGGGTATCTTGCACAACTTGACCCTTACCTGAGGTCACTATGGTTTCCACAGGCAGATGCTGATACAGCTATAAGTGAAAGACATTGATCTCTTATACAAGGAATTCTTATATAGTTTTGAAATCAAGTATGATATTAACTGTGAGAATGCTTTCCTTGATTTGGCAAGACTTCAGATGATGAAACACACCTATTTAAAATGCTCAGCATATGGATGCAATTTTTATCATTTGGAAACACTGTCAGGGAAAACTATAAGACAGATCTAAGACCAGAGAGTCAGCTGGTGTAACTCAGTGCAGTATTGCTTTCTGAACCAGAGGAACATAAAATAAAAGAGCATATAAAATAAAATAAGATACAGAAATTCAGCAAAAGGAACGGAACTAAGATGCTTGAATTTCATATGTTTTTATGGAAGTATTTTCATAAGAAACTAATGTATATGGTCATTAACTTCTGGAAGGGAATGCAAGTAAGATGAATGTGTTTCCCACCATCCTTCAGAATGATTTTAAGCATTCATTGTGTATGTTCACAAAGGATGAATCCTATGAGCACATAAACGGTGTCTTGGATTTGGTTTCCTTTTATAAAGGACTCCTACATTATTTCAGCAGAGCAAAGGCATGGCAAGAGGGGAAGAGGCTTAGAGAAGACTAGGAAAGCAAGAACATAAGATATAGTTGGACTGGCATTGAATGTTTGCCAGAAGTCCAATATCAAACCTGGATTTTCTGTCACACATGAAAGGGGGAGTTCAGCTTTCTCCAGAGGTTGACTGTACATAACTGGAACACCACATTGTCAGCAGAAGTAGAATCATCAATATCTGTCTAAAATAGATCAGAGCTACAACAATGACAATGCCTTTGTGCACTGAAGCTGCCTGAGTCCATTGGACAATCTTAACAACAAAGGGAAAAGTTACATTTAGAGGAAGTTAGCCCCTGCATAGGAAAACCTATCACTTTTACCACTACAAATTAATAAAAAATGTTATTAATATATCTCGATTTTATAAAGTAAATTGGGAGATGGTTTGAATACCTGTTGCCTAGAAAAAAGTTGGAAAGGCCCTGACAAGTGTGTAAAAATGGGAAGCACATGTTTCTTTTGGCATGAAATGCTGAAATGGGTATTGCAACTCCTTTGGGAACAGATTTTTTTTCACGGTTTAATGTTAAAGGGGATGTCAACAATATAACCAAGTGTGTTCTGCAAGAGTCATATCAAAACCTGTGGATAACAAGGGAAAACTCCCTTCCTTTGGATAAAACAACTGGCTATAACAAGCTTGGAGTGAAGCAGTGAGATCTGCTGAGTACGTAACAAGAAATGAGATGTTTTATTCAAGGCTAGAGGAATTTTAACCTTTATGGATCTTTCAGTATTTCTCATTGGCCAGCTGCAGGGGAACAGTGACAGAACTACAGTTTTCAGCATCTCCCATAGGTAGAAGACAACAGCTGGAGAAGTCTCTCAAGAGCACAGCTTTCCCCATGTGAAGGGTTTGTAATTATACAAAGGTGTGTAAAACAAGCAACCTTCCATTTGTTCAGGTGCAATGCCAGACTAGCCCACATATTTTACCTTTGTTAAAATGTTACATTTCAGACAGTTGATATGGTTTCTTACAATGAAAAGTTTTTACGTTCTTCCTATGTACAAAATTGAAAAATTCAGTAGTGTGACTTTGCCAAACACAGAAACTCCTCGGAAATATTTTGCTGTGCTGAAGCTAAATATTTCAATAGTAAAACATCTCAAGCTAAACTTAAACTGCCATGTAAATATGGAGAAAAAAAAAATGTACACCACAAGAGAGGGAAAGGGTTTATATTTATCCTCTCTCAAGCCCTACTTGCGGGAGACATGTCTAACTTGTTTAAATCCCACTGAAGTCAATGGAACTCTTCAGCCTATAGTAAGTGCTTTTGTTAACAAGAAAATCTTTTTTGTATGCATTTTCTTAACTAAGGACAGTAAATCTGGTAGAGTTACTATGCCATATTATATAATTTGGATAGAAGGATTACTATCTTTTTTACAAAACGTTGTATTCTTTGGCAATATGACATTACAATGTGAATTAAGCATGTTTAATGACTTCCCTAAACAGCAATAACTCCTGACAGAGTCTATCTGATTTCAAGTATGTTTTTGCCCAATCCACAAGTAAGACTTCACTGCTTTTGAAGTATGAGATGCCAACTTGAATTGCAGATTTGGACCTCAGGATTTGAGCAAATTTGGGAGAGAAAGGTTTATGGATTTGAAAAGTCCATGTTGTCACTCTTCATAGTAGATTCATAGCTACAAGATCGACAGCACAGAGGAAGGAGCTTGTCAAACAGAAAATAAGTAAATATTTACTGTGGATAAGTGAGTGTACAGTAGGCCATATGGCAGTATTCTCTCAGTACCAGAGGGTTTAGAGCACCAGTTAGGGAAGACAAGTATTCAGATACTATAAAGACCACAACTGAATATTTAAAAAATAATAATAATTAAAAAAAAGATAGAAATTAACTTACATGAAGTAACACAAGTATGTAAACATTCAATATAGTTATTTATTCATCCTCAATATAGTCCTTCATGATTCCTAGTAACATTTGTAGCATTTAATATTGTCTGTACTATTAAATACATGGACTCCATAACTGGCCCTTCAACTTGTAATTTCACCTAGGGAATTATGAAAACTTGACTCTGTTACTACTTACAGATGCCCACACACACACGTAGAAGTATTGTAAAAAAAAAATAAAATAAAAAATCTATTTTGTGTCTCTGAGTGCATGGGAGTCAGGTAGATGTTTTTAGCAGAAATTGAACGGCTCTGCAACACAGAGCTCTTATTCCGGTGTTATTATAATAATCATAGGTTACTCAGCTGATAACAGAAATGTCAGAAATTAAAAAAAATCTAGTAACTTCTGATAAAAAGTTCCTACCTTAAAAAATTGCTACAACTGAGGATGGCATGTCTGTTCAACCTGGAATCCTTCTTTTTCTAATGCCTCCAAGCCTGGTGCTTTTGCTCATGATATTTAAGAGTCTTTGTCTTTCTTAGATCCAAACCTTTTGTTACATATTGATCTACAGGACAGTATTTATTAACATGTTTGCATCTACTGCAAAGTGTCCGCAGAAATATCTTTGTCACTAGAGGGCAGCCATCATCTTCTAGAGAGCCAAGAAAGCTTGTGATGGAAATCAAGTTCTGACTGCAGTGGCAGAGGACATGATTCTGGATCAGTGGGCTGTATCTCAGCTGTACTAATTTTCAACAGAAGTAATTAGCAGCATTCTTGGGTTTTATCTAGGGATCAAATTATGGCTGTCTGTTTTAAAGGCAGAATATGAAGACTTGTCAGTATGGACTGACCAATGACTTTAAGAACCAAAATTTGGAAGTTACTGATGCTACAGAGCCAAGTCCCATCCTCCTCCTTCTCGCCCCGCGCCGCCCTCCCCCCGCGCTTTGCAGTGAAAGAAATTTTAGAGCAGGCTGATGAAATGGGAGCATTACATATGGCTACAAAGCTACTGGAAGCCAAATCCCACCTTATGTCTCCTGCATGATAGACAAATGGAGAACCCTCTGTGTGCACGTTTGCTCTGCTTGCTGCCAAGTGACTTTTGCTTACCATGAGTGCATATAAGGAGGTGGGTGAGGCAGAGAAATGACGCAGTTTAGCTCTGAAATGCTCATGCCCTCTTTGGTATCTGGCATCAGGACAGAGGTTCATATAAAGAATCGATGGCAAGGTGAATAAAGCTCTGTAAGGCACCCAAGCTTTCTTTTTACCCAAAGCTTCACACTGACTGTGGCCAGCTTCTGAGCTTTGACTGATACAAAACCCTTGCAAAACTAGCAGAGGGTTCTCATGGGCTTCTTACTTCTTTTCAAATTGTACATTTCTTTCATAGTGACTGTGACAAAACAATCTTCAGTTTTTCAGGTACCTGATGTGAATATGGAAATAAGGATTTTAAAAGCCAGTTTATTGGAAATCTATACTTATAGATGTCTTACTTTGCTGCTTTTTTTAATGTTACAAACATTTTGCAAGGTATTAAATATTTTTACTGCTATCTGCTGTGTCAGGCTGCTCGCACTTCGTCCCAGATGCACAAGTATGTGCATGAACAACAGAGGACTTAACAAGATAAATTGTGATACGTGCCTGCACATCAGAGACCAAAATTAAATCTGTGTCAGATCAGAATGGAACTTGGCTAATCTGAAAATCTGCTTTAAACTCTCATTAAGATAAACTTCCAAAAATCTAATACCTAAATCACTTTTTATACCCATTAATAAATAGGGCTTGAAGTTTTCAGATCTTGTGAAATAAGGGCAGTCTATTTATAACCAGTAAAGCAGCCTAAAGTGAAAGAAGAATAAGAACATATTGTATGCACATATACATATATGTAAAGAAAAATGCTCACAAATCGCATGATTCCATATTGCAGTTCTCTGTTCGTTCAGACAAAAACCCTGGTGAAGTAGATCATACTGAAGACAAACATGCTAAAATTGTTGGACCAGAAAAGGATGGGAGGTAACATTTGCAGAGGAAGACATAGTATTTGATATTGTATTCATGCCATTGATATTAATCAGCAAGTAATCAGAATTTCATATGGGTGGAAACAGGGAGGGAGAGGCAATTTTTCACCCTGCTCACATTTTGCATTTCCTGTCCTTGATATGCAGTCTTACCCTGAGATGTAGCAATAGCCAGCATTCAGACTCTGCAATTCTACAGGGTAATAGAAGCATAAACTCCACAACAGAAGTAACAAAAATTTTCTCATTGTAGTAAAAGATAAACATTGTCAGGACCTTGACTCCCCAGTTGGAGTTTCCAGCCTCCCCTCAAGAAGCAGCCCTGGCTCCAAAGGAAAGCCTTTGCTGTTCAGCTACAGTGGCTTCCAAGCCAGGGCTTGAACTCAGATGGCAGGATAGGTACATGTTTCCTTTGGGCTTTTTTGTGTATGTTCCGATATCTGCCAAAGCAGCTTTCTCCTGGGAGTGGATTGGCTGGGGAGAAGCCCCAGCACCAGCGTGGCACACAGCCATGGGTACTCATTCAATTCTTTTAGGAGGGACAGGGCCCTTACCTCCCACCCAGGTGGAGTTCCTCTGTGCCAAAGCCTGCCATTAATTCCTGACATGCTTCAAAGTTCTGGAGAAGAGCAGAGAAATACTTCAGTGCCAATAACCAGTAATTCAAAGGAAGAGTTATTTCAAGGGCTTGGAGAATACTGCAGGAGTGAAGGGTGAAGTCCCACTGTCTTGAAAGAAAAGCACAAAGCAAGCATGATCACTTGCTATATAATTTAACTGACAAGAATGTGAAAGAAATTTTTGTATATTTGTCTCTACTGCTATGAAGTGGGTTCCAGCACTGAAAGGTTCCTTCCTGATTAGAAAAAAATACTTACTCAAAAATACAAAGAAAAATCTCTCCTTGCAAGCACAGAGGAAAGGTTTCACATTAATTTTTCCCATTGCAGGGAAACAAGAGTTTTTAGGTTCCACGGCATAACATGCTGTGTGTTCTTTTATTCTTTTTTTTTCATTGATATATTATTTAAGCATTTTTTTATTATCCTAGACTTCCACATGTACCTTCTTATACACTAAAAGCTCAAAACTTAATACATAATATAAAGCACGAAAAGAAAAATAAAATGCTTGAGGTTTTTATTTTGGAATGTGAATCCAGTCTCACATGCGAGGACAAAATGTAGGATTACAAAGTTATTGCATTTTCTACCCAGCTGTCAATTTAAAAATAATTGAGAGAGCTATATTCTATCTATAATAAGGAAAGTGTGAGCAATTCACACTAATTTCTGTATGGAATCTCTGATTGATTGATTGAGTGATTGAGTGATTGATTGATTGATTTTTACCTCACAATTGCTTAGACTAAAAGAAAAACAAACAAAAATTGTAAAGAATTATTGTTATGTCCAGATGCTTAATGGTTTTTCATTCTGGCTGCTAACAGAAGAATGTGCTTAAAAAGCAGATTTTAAAGGAAGGAACAACCAATGTGTGTTTTATTACATCATCATCATGACTTTTTAGTCTGTCTTTAATCCTTCCAGTCAACCAATAAAGAAATTCAAACAAAGAAAAAGCCCTCAGTATGAGCCTCTATTGGTTTCAAAACCACATGACATGCTAGACCGGCATCAAAATATGAACTAGAGGCTTGTGATAAATTCAGAAGATCAATGAAGTACATTTAAAATGCATTTCATAAAATTTAATTTACACATATATTAGAGATGGGCAAAGGCTTTCTAGAAACCCTTTGGCTGGCACAAAACTACAATACATTCCTACTTGTCTGTTATGTAAATGAACCTTTCCATGTATTTTTACTATTTACAGATTAGATGCAGCTGTCTGTGCTATTTGTATCTTTTTCTGGTCCCAGAGACATTATCAGATTGTTAGTAAATGCTTTCCCCTCTTTATGGAGTGAGGGAGGAGCGTAATACTGAGAGTTACGAGAACATTTCTGCTAAACATTTGGAAGCTGGTTCATTGTGAGACTTTGTGTGCAACAATTGTTGCCCTTGAAAATATTTACCTTATCTTAAGGTGACAGGATTTAGTGACTGACATTTGATTGTAAGTTAGAGCATGTATGGAGATTGATTCAAGGTCCTTGGGTTTTTTGTTTTGTCCCCAGTGGGTTTTTTAATATTTTTTTTTTCTTTTAGTATGACCAGCAACTGAAGTGCACTTATTTTAAAGTAAGACTTCATTTTTTAAATAATTTTCAATTATGTTTGCAGATAAATATATTCAGAGGTTCTACTGGCACAACTACAATAGGAAGGCAAAATCTTGAGACAGAATGACCGTACAAATTCACATAAAGGACAAAGATAATATGATGCTGGCTTAGACTGGTGGGTTTTTAACAGCATCCTAATGTAATGCTTGAGTTTGGGTCAGTTATAGGAAAAAAAAGTTTGGGTTTTAATATATGCATGATAAAAACTAATAATGCTTTTGGCAGGCAAGGAATCAAAAAGTTTTTAGTTAACAAAGTTGTCAAAATGTAATTCTGTCATGTGAACCTCATATTCTTATATCATATTCATTTAAAAAGAAATTTTAGAGATACGATCTTTGTCAAGTGGGATGCTGCACTTACTCTCACATACTACAAATAACTGCACATCCAAATAAGTCTTGCATTATCATATAGATTTCTTTGATTTTTCAAGTGGTCAGCATTTTTGTGGTAACATTAATAGTTATCACAGATTTAAATGGGCACTCTGTGTCTGTAATTGATTGACAAGATCAATAATTTTAAGATCAAATACTAACAGCAGTCTGTTTTTTTCTTTAATCACTGTCTTTTTGTTTTATACCCATGCCTACAGCAAGATTCTGTTTTCTGTATGCAGACAGAGCTTCCTGCTGTGTGCTGTTTAAAGAATGAGAAGACAAGATGGAGAATCAATTTAAGAAAAAAGCTTTAGTTGACAAAGCTTTGCTGTAGATCAATGGAGTCTAGCTAGTTAAAATATCTTTGGTAGCAGAGATTTTACAATCACAAGCTTGGACATAATCAGTTTGGTTTTCTCTATTCCAGTCATACAGTATTCTGCCAGATGAAAAAAAAATCTTTGTATGCAAATACCATTATTGTTTTGACAGCTGAATGTCTTTTGGCTTTGTTGTGAAACAGTAAGAACAACTTTAAAATATATTTCCTTGATATACAGAAAACCTAGGTGTTTATTACATCTGTTCTTTTAAAAGAGAGTATTTACTTAAGAAGGAGCTTCTCAGATACAGTAGAGCAGGCAACACATTTACCCATGGAGAGATCTCGTAGCAGACAGTTCACAACTTGGTACTTTGGGGATTTTTTCATTGACTCATTTAGTCTTTTATCACTTATTTGTTTAAACAGGTTTCATAGCAAACACAGGATGTGTACAAACTGATATAAAGCATATGTCTTTGACAGCAGATTTATCCATATATCTGATATTTATTTAATTGGGTTTCACTAAATTTGCATACCAGCAGTAATTAGGTGTTTCAAAGTTCTTAATAGCATAGAGTGAAAATATTATTAAACTTTTTCTGCTTAAATACACAGTGAAGATTATTTAGAAACAATTTAACTGCTTTCATGTGTGCTGTTAGCTCATTTCTGGTTACAAGAAAGTCACAAAACATTTCAGCTTTATCACTTAAACAAGAAATGTACACTTAAATTACTTAGAAACAAATCAAGCCTGCAACTCGTTTGAACAAGTAGTCTGATACTGTGCTTACTGAACCTTCACATAAGTGTATTGGAGGCATCAAGCCCTTTACATTGAAAATGCCTTCCTTAGATGCTTAGGAATTATGTCTGGATTAAAATACTGCCTATTGATTTTATCTGTTCCGCAGCATGGAGAAGTTTGTGATTCAAAGTATAATAGATTCAAAAAGAGAGCAAGGGAAATAGATTTTTAAGAAAAGAGAAAATAAAATAGAGTTTGTATGGATAATTGCATTGCTAAATCCTGGACAAGACTTCTAGAAGTAACTGGTAATTCTAAGTGTGTCCTTTGTGGGGTACAAAAGTGGAGATCATTTAAGGGGGTTCAATTTGCATGAAGATGAGACTCTTCCTCTTCTGAAAATCAATCTCTTATCAGACATTTTTCAAACTTGGATCTCTAAAATCACTAATCCCTTCCAAAACCTTGGCTAATAATTAGCGTTAATCACTGCAGGCTCTATCCCATTAGTCTCTGAGTCTGTTACTGAATTTAAGGCATCCATGGGAATTTTGTCTTTTGAATGAAAAAGGATGCTCTGGGCTCTTAAATATTGGATTTATGGCACACTTCTGATCCAGTTCTGTTTCTGTAAATATGAGGGCACTGGTATTTAAAAGGTCTCTCCATTTAAAGTGAACATCAGTAATTCCACTGAAAAGTTAACCAAAATTACAGAAAAATGTCAAAACAGGGGAAGTATAAATATTTACATAGAAAATGTTTCCCAATTATTACAATTCAATAATGGTAATATGTAAAAGCACCGTGACTGAACAGGCCAGAATATGCCTAGATGCATTTGCACACGTTTGTTTATGTGTGTACTAAGACAGTTACAGGTTGTTCTTATCTTTTAATGCCTTTATCTTAGAGTGATCATGACTCAGCTGGAATTCTCTGCACCTCCTTTAATCTCAAATGTGTATGGCTTCAAGCAGATGAAAGCAGAGGCACTGAGGTTTCATGCAAACACAGTACGTTGGCAGCCTGGAGTGTCTGCAACTGTATTGTTTGATAAATATTAGCAAATTATCAGACTATTTTCTGCCTTCCTTCAGCTTAATTTGGAGCGTGTTACCAACCTCCTTGGGAAATCATGTGTCAGGTCCACTGAAGGAAGATAATTTCTCTGTATATGGTTTGGAGGTTTTTTTATGCAGGAGATGGATGAAAAAGGATCAAGCCCACTTGCACTAGATTTTATTATTAAAAGCACAACCGTTATTCTGCCTCTAGGTGGGCTTTAGATCTTTACTCATTTTCATACTGAATGAAAATACGGCCATGAGGGAAACATCTGGTTTTCCTCCTTATATGGGCTCACGTCTCACTGAGTGCACTTTTACAGGCCTGCACCTGTATTAAATAGGTATTTTGAGTAATAATAATTCTGTTATGCCACCTAACCTAACAGTGGAAAAGAGTGAATAAAAAAAGATCATGAATCCCTCGATGTTTTGGTCTTTACACTGGCAAAAGGTTTTCTGCAGAATCTGAGTTACATTAAAAATGCAGTCACTAGTCCTTTCTTTTACAAAGAGACTTCCCTATATAAATTAATGATGCAGTCTTGTACTCTTTAAGCCTGCCCTCCAGTAACAGTAGAAGGAGCCTGCAAGCCACACAGCATAGAAGCAACAGTAAAGGTGCAAACTATATCCCCCATTCATCTTAATGAGGTGTTAACTTCTAATCCTAGTTGGGACCATTAAAATACTAGCTTCGTTAAGTGGAGCAGTTGAACTGCCTTAACTCTTTCACTGCGTTTGCCTGAGCATCAGATCTTTTCATGTGCTTGCTCATTACATTATCATCGTCGTTATTGTTATTATTATATGATACAGTATACGTAAGTAAAGTCTGTAGTGAAAAAGTGACCTGTGAGTTAAACAAATTGTCTCCTCCAAGATAGCAGTTTTAATAAGCTGTGGAATAACTTTTTGAGGAATAAAAGGGTAGTGTTCTGATAAAGCAGTGAAATGGGAGTTTTAGAAGCTTTACTATCTAGTGGATATGAGCCTCTGCAGATGCCCCTGGGAAGGTCACCTGCTTCCTCCTTGCCCTCATTTAAGACATGTTCATAACAAAAAGAATCATAATAAATAAAACTCTAGCCAAATTTACAAGTGTGCTGTGGGGAAAAGTGATATTCCAACACAGCTGAAGAAAGCTGCAGAGAAGTCCATACACAATAGAAATCTTCAAAATCTCAGTGTTTAAGAAATGCTAAGGCACAATTGGCAAAAGAATATAAAATTAACTTTAAAAGCAGAAAGGTAAAATAATCTGAATTAAATAAATTGATGTGAGAGGGAAAAAAGAAAAAAAGGGTATGGTTTGAATGTCTTAGTCAATGTGGTTTGAATATCTATCTCCCAAAGCCTGTCTACAAACATAGATCCCAAAGGAAGGGAGGTATCTTGATCTAGTTCATCATCCAGAAACAATAACATCAGCTACTTCTAAGTCTAAACCTCTTCTTCCATTACCCAAAGTTTTGCTTTACTTGACTTCTCTGAGTCTCTGAGTGTTCTCTGAGTGGCATAGGCACTTCATTTAGCCACCTCCTTAGAATTACCTATTTAAAGGCTCAGTTCCCACCAGGCATGTTATAATCAAGGTTTAACACCTAGCTAGGGTGTGACAATCCCTCTAGGGAACCATCTCCACACCAGTTTTGGTCTGCATATGTACACCAATATGAACAGTTCAATTGTTCCTCATTCTAGTGAACAGGCTCCAGGTAATGGAACTCTCCTTTTAAGTTCCCATTGTCAATTAGAAAAAAACCCATAGGATTTATTATTTGAATCTGTTCTTCCTTGCCTCCTTAGGTCAAATATGTCACACAGAGATTGTGTCTAAGAGATATTGCTTAGTGTGTGTCCCTTTATTCTGTTTTTTTCTTTGAACTCGCTATGTTATTCTGCATAAAAGTAAAAACTTTCATTCATCATTCAGGCAAGGCATGGGTTGAAATCCTCAAAAAAAAAAAAAAAATCAGGCTGCACAGTTGGGGGAAACTTCCTTTGCTGCACACAATTATTATGGCTTTATTATTTGAGGGATGTACTGAAAACCTCAACTGCGTTGGGGCTACCCTGTCCACAGCCTGGCTTATTTATCCTCATTTCACACGTAACAAATGATCTTTACAACACACAGGACTAATTTCCACCAAGTGAAAAAAGTTGAGCATTATATTACTGGTATACATAAAACTGGGATCAGTTCCTCAAGCACTCAATTTCTTCAACGGCTTATTATTTCCCACAAAACTGTTATGATTTCCAGGGGGTGCAAAGGTCATCTTTGTCACCTGGAAGATTTTGAATACAATTGTATTCACCTGAACAACCCTACTCACACATGGTCTGAAAGCTGATGAGTCTCCCTGCATCTAGCTCCTGATACCTTGGCAGGATATGAATACTAAACTAGTTTGGCAGAGGGTATATTTAATCTGCTCTATCTCTTTCTTTTAACATTCTTCTGTTTGATATATTGTTTAATATGTTCCTTTTTCTTGGACGCACTGAAAAATAGCATTTTCGTTGTTATTTAGTAATCACCGTTGAGTAGTCTATTGCATTTTAGCAAGTAGGTGTAAGTCTATAAGCACTACTTAAAAGAGTTACACCTATCCATCAGCTTTCAGTGTGGAAAGGGAAAATAATGAAATTACAAACTTATTTGCTCATTTTGGAACTTTTTTGACTGGTGTAAGATCAGCATGAAAGCTTCCAGGGTATGCAAGAGTTCTCACTTGGAGGGCATTTCTGGTGTATTCAATTACACAACCATTTCCAAACCAAGTGTTAGAGGTAATATAACTGGTTGAAGATTGGTATTATATATTTTGGAACGTTGTCAACCTGTGGAAAGCAAGAAATGTAGCCTGGTGTGTCTCTGCATTGCTGATTCTTTCTGGATGTATTAAAACCCTCTGAAGTCTTTCAATGAGATTCTGGTTAGAGGAGAAAAGGAAGAGGTTCTTGTTCGGCTCCTCTCTGAATGAGGAAAATGCTCAGCTCCCCTTCGTAATTAGTTTTTTGACAGTGGTTGGACTGTGATTTCAATCCAGATGTTTTAACACAAAGATTTTAACCCTTTCTGATGAGAAGCTATTTTTGTGCTTAAGCACAAATACCAAAGTAGAATCACTTCAAAGAGAACCTATCACCAAGAGTAAAAAGTCCTGAACCAGAGGCGATTCGTCTGATTTTACTGCAGTTTTTTAAGCCTTTTCTATTTCATATGAAATGATTGCGCTTCAGGAAAAGATAGGCTACATTTCAATGCTTATGAGATAATGTTTTATTTAAGTACAAACTAAGTAACTGTATAAGAATACATAAACAAAGGATTAAATAATCTCAAAGCTTGAAAGAAATTCTCAAATTGTTAATGTGTTCTTTATTGTTCATCTAGAAATTTAAGCAGAAATACTCTACTTGTTCTCATATTCCCTGACTTTTCCCTGATTATGATCTTAAACCTATCTTTCTCACTAACACAACACCATTTCATTCAGAGTTGCACTGTGTGCAAGTGGGAGCTGAATTAAACCTCCAAGCTGTCTCACTTTCTGGAATATTACCTCTCAGGGTTTTAAAAGCTGCTTTTCTCAAAAATCTTTAAAGAGTGTCTTTCAGTAAATAAAAGCTCATGTGCCCTTGCCTTCCAGTTATTGCTTCAGGTGTCTAGACAACTCCTTGGAGGCTTTTGCTGCTCTGTCTACTACAACACAGTTCAAATCAGGAGAATAATCACAACAAACATACTATGAAAACAGATCACATAACCATGGCATGATCAGCTTAACGTACAACTGAGTGTGCCCTTGCTCATTGGGACTGGTCCCATGAGGAATATCACTTCAGTGTGAATGAAGGTGACTTGAGGTGAGCATGGTGTAGCAAATACCCATTGATTAATAAACCTGTGCAATATTTCTAACACATGCTGTGCAATAAACTTGGGAAGATACTGATATACTGCCAAGTTATTTTCATTTACAGAAATGAAACAGACTAACTCTGGACTTTTTTTACTTTGTTTTATGGTTTCTCTCAAAAAATGCCAGGATTATACTACTAAAATATTTACCCAGATTTTTATAAAAAACCTCTTTCTAACACTGAATTAATATAATTGTTAACTATTAATTTCCTTATTTTTTAATGAAAAAATACAACTTTTAGATCATAAAAAGAAATCACCTAATTCTGATGAGATTTGCAATATATGCACAGGTAGAAGAAAGTTTATACATTTATGTTTACACTTCAAGAAAAACACAGGTTCTGAGTAAGGAGGTGTAAAAATACAGACATTAAAAACATACCGGCTTCTGTAAAAAGTTCTGAAAAAAAAAACAAACAAAAACAAACCAAAAGGGAATTTCAGGATGCTAATCAATTTGCATGTGATAAAAGGTGTGCCCCTCCTAAGTGTTTGTGAAAGACCCATCTAGGAATATCTCCCCTTCTCAGGGGAGCTTCCCCTTGTAAACTCTCCACCGTCTTTGACAGGAACTGAAAAAGATTTTTACTCACGGTAAGAGATAAACTTTTCAAGGTCTTGAAAACAGAAAGGTCTGCTTTTTTTGCAGCCTTGTAGACCGCCGGGGTAACTAAGAATGTTTCCTAAGATGTAGCTTGTGCTGTTTTGCTTTGCTTCCTGCGACTCATACACCTCATTACCACTGGCTGTTTGATTTAAAGTTAAGCAGGAGAGACAGGTTCTGGCTAGTGACAACTTTGTCAGACTTGAATTTACTTCCCTTTTCTCTTAGAACAGAGGAGCCACTTTTCTTTTTGATGGCTGCCTATAGATATTTACCAGATTGATTTCATTTTCTTCTGCTACAAAGGAAAAATGAGTATGACCTTCCAGTAGACAAAGGTGAAGCTTCTGGGATTTTTTTTCTTTTTTTCATTTTATACAGAGATGCTATTGCTTTGGGAAAAATTCCATAAATGTATATAAAATGGAAAATAATTCTGAAATGAGTAGAAAATGTCAAAAGGCAGATATTTGTTCGGTTCAAATACTGTAGTAGCTTTCAGGAACGCAGTAGTAGTTAGTTACTGGTAGAAGTCCTCAGTTCTAACTAGTCATTTAACGCTGATCAGCACTTTAAAGAGGTACCCCAGATAACAAAAGATGTCTAGAAAGTTACTCTACTTGCACACTCTAGGTGTACTCTGGTTTTCTCTTTTATTCTGTTTTGGTTTTTTAATCATTTTTGCTCACATCACCAGCTTGATTTTTTTAAGAGCACTCTCTTGTCTAAGAGTAGCTACTTAATACCAAGCTTATGTCTTTCTTGTTTCTAAGAGTAATTAATCCTTAACCTCTATTCTGTTTCTCTGAAGCATATTGTAAGGTGAACTTTAGATGATATTTCAGAAAAATCTGATGCTGCAAATTGGCTTCTGGAAACTACCCAGGGATTAAAAAGACAAGTTTACACCTGTCAACTGTAAGAGAAATTGTAAAAATATTATATCAATACTTAGATTTTAACAAAATGGAGATGAGATTCTCTGGGGAAAAAAAAAAATAATAAATAAAAAAAATATATATATATATATCCCCTTCCAGGAGACTGTCACATTGATCATAGGAATGAAGTTAGTGACAGCATTTTTTTATTTTTCTAATCCTAGTTATTCAGTTACAGTTTTGAAATTGCAGGCTGTTCCTCATGAAACTAACAGGTTAACATAAGATTATTTTCCACATTTGAGGCACAGAATAACTCCTAGCCTTAGGATTTTTGATAACACACACCCTGAAGCTGTAGGATACAAATTACTGCAGCCACAACACAAAAAGATATGAATGTGTTTGGAGACAAGTTAAGCACTGCAGTGGGGTGACAAACTTCACAATGAAAAAAAATGACAGGTACAAACTGAAACTAAAGGTTTCTCTTGCAGTTATGAAAGTGTATGACTGCCTGACTTTGCTTTGAAAATATATTTTTCTTCCCATACACAACTTCTGTTCCACAGATAATTTGCTTGTTGAAAAATTTTACTAGAAATGCAGTGTTAACCGCTATTTCAACAGCAAAAGGAAATAATAATAATAATAATAATAATAATAATAATAATAATAATAATAATAATAATAATAATGTAATCCTACTTGATTGCCTAGAAACTGAATGAAATGCTAATGAAAAGATTATGAAAAAAAAATAAAAATCCAAGGTTTTGGATTTTAAAGTTCAGATTTCTATTTACCCAAAGTTTTTCTCTACTCTTCAAATAATAAATTTCACTTTAAAAAATATTATGTTTCTTCACAACAATAACAACAATAATACTTATACAAAATATTTCACTTCTAAGTAATACATTTTGGTCATTGATCAGAACAAAGTCAATTTAATTTGTAACAAGCTGACTGCCTTCAAGGCACCCAAACCAAGTCAAGAGGGAAATAAAAGAAATTGTGTAGTTAATTATCAGTATTTTTTTTCTTTCTTTACATTGGCTGCAGATGTGTTGACAAGGTTCCTGTCCTGCTTTGTAAAAAAAACCAAATTAAACAGAATAAAACAATGCATGCTGGGTCTGTTATGTCATGGAGATTTCCCCGAGGAAGGGGCATGGTGCCAGCATCCTTCCAAACCTAGAGTCACTAACCTTATGTTCAAATTACTCTCCCAGTACAAGAAACACTAAAAATTTTTACTCACGGAGAACATCTTTGGGGCGAGTTAGTAACAGTATTAAACCAAAGCAAAGAATGTTCTACTTAGACACCTCCAGGTTCTTTTTCCTTCTTTAGCTTGGACAGGACTCAGGCTATGCTGTTCTCCACAGCGTTTACTCTCCACATACTGTAGATAGATATGATGACACAGGTCATAGCTCAGATAAGCTCATGTTAACACAGCCACCAGTTTTTAAGACTAAGGCTTCACATATATTAAATCAGAAAGTGACTCGAGCCACATCTGAAGTCTGACCATGATGGCAAACCAGGCAGAAGTGTTTGCAGTAATCTGCAGATGTAACATGACATCAGCCTGTAGCTGCTTTCATAATAACTTCATCTGCCTTTCATGTAATAAGGGCATAGATAAATCTGACTTACTGACTGACACCTGGATTTTCAACAGATGATGAAGCCGGGAATGTGGCAAGACAGCTCAGGGTTGAAACTCAGTATTTGGATCAATACATTTCAAAGTTAGAAGTAACTAGCCAGATTATCAAGTTGCCTTATTGACTTGGTCATTTGGTCATTAAACCATAAATCTGGAGAATAAACCCCTTTCTTTGTTTTCCATTCCCAGTGGGTAATTGCCAACACAGTAAAATAAATAATTCTAATCTGAATTTTCCTGGCATAAGATTTCCACCACTAGTTCTGACTTCACTATTCTAGCTCAAAATACCTTGTTTAGCTCTGGGAAGTACATGCACACTGCAATCAAATCAGCTTTCAAACTTCTTTTTGATAAACTAAACAGACCAGGTTCCAGGCATTGACTCGAAGAGTAACTTCAGTGATATTTTTTTCTTCATGTTCTCCAATTTTTAAACATACTGTTGTGCACTTAAGGTTGCATACACTCCTGTGTCAGACTTCCTACATAGATAAAAAATACATTCCTGTTTGCATGCTTCTGTTTAATCACAGGAAACACCAACGTCTTATGCCACAGCTTTGTATTTGAATTTTATGTTAATTCTTTTTAGAGCCTCTGCTTTCCAGCCCAAGCTGTGATTTTCACCCATTGTTCTTGATTAAAACCTTTTGCACAGCCATAAAATATGTTTTTTCTACACAGCCTAGGCCATCACACAACCCTGACCACTGCTTAACTGCTCTCCCAGTTATTTACCACTCTGCTAACCAGGCTGCCCTTTGTAAGTTTGCTCAGTAGCAATTCGGAAATGACCTCTACAACCAGATGAAAAGGCATGAATAAACTGCTTTCTGAGATACCAGCCAGGTCTTAATTCACCTAACCTGCATGCTGTTGATGTCATATACAGCTAATATTTGAGCAACACTGTTGCACGGCTGTGAGTGCAATCCTTCCTACCCCCAGCCCGCTCCCATCACCCCAACAGGTAGCCTTGCACCCCAGGGTGAGCACAGGACTGGTGGGCCCACAGGCAGCCCCTGTCCCCACCAGGGCAGACAGGGACCATTGACTGGCAAACGTTCATCCCTCTTTTTATTTCTTTTTTTCTTCCCCTTCCGTGCATGACTTTTTTCCAACAACAATCTGTGGTACTTATGAAATTTGATCACTTTCTGCAACTGCATGAAAATGTCAGCCTATCGATTAGTCATGGGCTGTTGATTGCAAGAACTCACTCAAAGGCTTGGTATTCATCCTCTGTTCTTTGAGTGGTGTGGCGAGGCTTCTGAGTCAAATAACATTTTTACTTTTCCGTGATTGATTGATTAATTGACCTTTTAAGAACTTCTTAAAGCTGCTTTCCAAAACAAAATTTTGCACATGAGGGATAGAGAGGTTTCTTTCTTACGTCTCATCTACTTGAGAGAGATGGCTGTGAAAGAAACTGTGAGGCCACACCTCAGGTACATGAGGCACTTAACTGTAATAGGACAGTTAACTGTAACAACTTGGAAAGGACAGAACAGTTGAGCAGAGCATAAATAAAAATTTTGTACAAAATAATGTGTTTTGACATAAAAATGGAAAATGTTATTCAGTATTCATGTTATCCCAGCTACGTTTTTGTTGTTTTGGTTTTTTTTTTACAAAAAAAAAAAAAGATAAAGACATTTTTGATCAAAGTTTTTTATTCATAATGGTCCCAAGACATTTTGTAATTGTCCCTGAGGTCCCTTGTTCTTTTCCTTCTTATGTGATATTTCAACTTAACTGCAGAAGATAGTGAGAATCTTATGGAATTTATTAACAGAAGCATTGTTTATTATATCAGAACCCATTTTTTAACACTTTTGCCTAGCCATGAGCTAGCAATGAAGATCCATCCTCTGGACAATGTCTAACACATATGAAAGATGCATGTAAATATAGACTTTGTGAGAAAACACTTCATTTTGCAGTCACGCTTGATTAGGTCACTTGGTTAAAGATAATTAATTATGAATGGTAATTAATTAATTGGTCAATATGTACCAAAACCATCTATCCTTTTTCTTCATGTTCCTTTCACATATCTAATAAATTATTTTAAATGAATCTGCACGATTTGCTCAATGGTCTTAGGCTAGAATTTAAGATGTTAGTATCCTGAAAAATCTTTAGTACCCTGGGACCCTGTACATCATGTATTGCTTCTTTTCCTGTTCTGCTCTGTCTCAATGATAGTCAGAAAAGGCACTCAAGATTAACTGCTGATATTAAAACAGAGACAGCTGGTGAGTCTCGCCCTGTCTGGGGTAAGGTCTCCAGCTTGTACAACAGACACCCTTCCTTGGCTCAAAATAACCCACTCTGGGTCCCTGTGCACACACAGAGCTTATGGAAAGTGTAGGGAGAAATGCAAATTCCACAGTGGTGATAGAACGTAAAGGTAGTGAGGATTTTTAAATGCAGGCTGGCTTATTTCTTTCTTTGAAAACATATTTAATGCAGCTGATAAGAAGGCTTATGAATATATTTTATTATTTAAATCTACATAAATATCAAAGCAATTTATAATAATGCATTACAAATCCCCAGAGTTCCCACCTACAATTCCAGCTCTCACAGTTCTTCCCATTTTCTAACTGCCTGGGGAAATGCAAGTCCTACCATATCAGTAATCTGACAAGAGAAAAGTAACATCACTGTTTCTGACAACAGAAGCAGATTATCCTGTGACAAACCTGAATTATCATATATTTAACATGCCAGACCAAGTTTCACCAAACTAATTCATTAGCTAGTGTAAATGCCTAGGAAGATAATTCAATTGAACCTTCCCTATGTGGTGCTTACATCATGGTGTAAGCTCCTCCTATGGAAACCACTGTGTGCATTGACAAGAAGATCCTGAAAAACTAACTCTGGATCCAGTATATTATAAATGCTGTAAATCCAGAATGCAACAAATACGGATTTCTTGACTTCCCTGGAAATATTTCTTCTTACTGCATGAACGCTGCCTTATCATATTTCCATGATAATTTCCTTCTAAATTCAGAGGACTAAATATAAATATATAAGTTGATAAATATATATTTTTGAGACCCTTTCAATGCTACAAGGACATTGTTAATCACTTAGGTATGCACACTGGTAATACAAGTTACTACAAAAGGTCACTAGAAATATTGTAACTTAAAAGTGGTTGTAAATGCCACAGAAGTCAAGTCAGAAACAATTTATGGCACTAATGTTTATAGTCTGTAGTGCTGCAGTGAATTCCCAGGAAGAAGATGTTGAAATTGTCAGTTTATATATTGCTTTGCTGTTTTTCAGAATTTTCTGGTCATGAGGAATTGTCTGTGTCTCTGAGAAATCTTTGTAAGTGACTTTGCCCTGGCTAATAATTTCTCAGTGGAGATAGCACAGGATTTTTGTGTATGAATACTATACTGTAAACAACTAATTTTCAGTCTGCTCAAAATATTTTGTTTTAAGTGCTCACTATTGACCATTGCTAAAAGGTTTTTTTTTTTTAAACTTCTTCAGTGATACAAAGGGACCTGATAATTCAATTTCATGACTCCGTGTTACAGAAGGCATGTGCTGGACCCAGGACTGATTTCCAGATGACTCAGTGGAAGCTAATGCAAATAAATGTTACTTGAAAGAGTTCTGCAGTTGGCTAAATTGTGCTCTGGAGTTAAATTTGGTGCCATTAAGTCTCAGGTCTAGGAGAGAAAGAAAGTTTTCCTTCCTAAAGATCAGATCAGGAGAAGGGAAGACTTAACACAGTATTTCTGTTCTACATGTGAAAAAAATCAAAATCCAGAACTTACTCCTATGTCACGTATCTAGGTGGAAAGGTGTTTTCCAGACCCGCAGGTAAACTGTTACTGCTGCTGTTTGAGATATCTGCTAGAGGATGCATTCATCAAGATAAATGGTTTGTTATGCTTCTAGAGGTGTTTAGTTCTGCATATAAGAGACCATCTGTTTTCTGATAAATGTTCTCGCTCATATTTCTGGACAGGTTATTTTATTTATGCTTTAAGCTTTGCTTCATTTTGGGTTTTTAAAATGCATTTAAATAAACATAACAAATTACCACAATCTACAAAAGGAAAGCAATTTATACAGCCTTTAAATTTTTTTAATTTTATTTTTTAATTTGAGAGTTTTCTGTTGCTTAGCTCTGCAGGTTTTTGTTTGTTTTCATATCCTACAAGGGATGGCATAGAAGTAAACTGAGGGAATAAGACCACCCAGCTTTTCATGATGGACAGAAGGGAGAGGAGTCTTAGACATTTTTTGCTGTCAGAACACAGGGCCCTAGGAAGAAAAAATCTGCATATTACTGCTGTTTGCTACATGAATGAACCATGTTTTGCACAAGGAAATTAAGAAGGATGTTTTATGGCCATTGATCCCACTAAGTAAGGTTTTCTTTTTATGAACATCTTAAGCACAAAAGAAAAAAAAAAAACACAATTTGTGAAACTAACTTCTCTCTAGTTCGGATTGCAACAGAATCATATATCCTTTACAGGGCGGCCATCATGAACTGTAATACACAAGTAGTGAAATATTTATAATATCTCTAATATATATCCATTAGTTGATAGCTATCACTACATGAGAATTAAGAAAATATCTTGCTCAGTAGATTACATTCAAGCAGCTCATTGCTAACAAAATCTGGTATTTTTACTTGTGTTCATTATGATTTAAATATTTGTTTTGTTTCTTAAGAAGATAAATATAATTCATAGGTAAATCAATCTTCTGGAATGGCTCTAATATTTATGAGTTCAAAATTTACAATTTGAGAATGTCTTCTAATATCCTCTTTAAAATGAACATTTCAGCAAACAGTCCCGTGAGAATAATAATCCAAAAGAACATTTGCAAAAAGTAAACAGCAAAGGAGCAAACACAGCCGAGTCAAGTTCTCTGTGAGTGTTTTGTCATTACTCATCAAATAAACAAAGTAACTTACTTATTACCATTGCCATTATTGTTATAACAAACATATATAGAACTTTTCTGAGGTGTTCTTCCAGGCCAGTTTCTGCAATTTATCCTGCCTAAATATGGGAAACTTCTGAAAAAAACCCCAAACAAACAAAAGAAGAACAAAACAAAATCACCAGAAACTTCTGTTTCTTTTGCTTTGGAACAAAATTCTGCAAAAATTTTAAGCCTTCCAATTTTTAAAGGAGAATTTTTTTTTTATTTTTTTTTTTTTGGTGCAAACTCTTTTGATAGAATTTCACATTCCTACTTTAAACTTCAGAATGGAGAAATGTCTTGAAAGGATAATCATTATTTCTTCAGTGAGGTTCCATGCAAGGATCAATATTTGAAAACTGTAGTTCCTGTCTTGTTACCCAGACTTCTCAGGAAATACTGGTAGTATCTAAAACAATAACTGATTATGAATGCCTAAAGCCAGGCTTGCCAGGACTAAGAGCTGTATTGTAAAGCACATGCAAAGAGAGGCAGTTGCTAAGGGAAAGCTTTAACTTTGCCTCTGAAATTCTGAGTGTTCACGTCTGCAATCTAAATCATACTCTTTGAAATTTGTTTCAGTAAAGAATGACCATATAGAGATTTTCTTCAATGTGTTCCTTTCTTTGGATTTCAAATATTGATTTCTTTAATTACTTAATGTGAAGGAATCACGTGCACTGGAAACTCTTGCCTTTGGAATCCCCATTTTGCATAACATTTTACATTGAATTATGTTTCAAGTAGGCATAAAGTAACAAAAACGTGACACATTAAAATATTTCTTCTTTATTTAATTAGAAATAATGTGGTATATAAAGTGGTCATTGATTTCAATGGCTCCACGTGTTTTATGCCTGACAATAATAATGAGTTTGCAACCAAGAAGCCCCTTTTCTTGAAGAAAAAGTTTTTCTGTGTGTATGTGGGAGAGGCGTACACAGATAGAAAGATTATTTCATACTGTAATCATTCAACCAGGGTAAATTGTTGTGTGTTCATGGGAATACAACTGAAAAATCTGATTTACCATAGTGTCAGATATACTGAGAGGGGTGTACTTAGACTTGACTCCCTGCTTTCCTCCATCTCCTGGCACTATAGAGGTATTGCTCCTTAATAATGCAAAATGCTTCCTCAAATCACAATGTTGTTTTGGTTTTTTTTGTTTGCAGCTTGAACTCTCATATTCTTAAAGCACTCTCAAAGTCCTCCTCCTAAAATGCCATGGTGGTGCTATGAAAACAGCAGGTACATGAGTCAATAATTATGTGTAAGTTTGAGATCTTGGGACAAAGCAGCTTGAGCCCATAGTGTTCATAGACATCAGCACCAAGTAGATCCAGAGTATTTTCTACATAGCTGGCCCTTGCATCTAAATAATATAAACTTAGTCCTCTCTTAAGTTTTTTTAGATAATTCTAATTTTAATCTCAGTGAAGCAGTTCTGTTTCTGGTTCTTACAGTTTGCTTTCCATGTAGTCCCGAACTTCCAAGAAAACCTTCAGAGACTAGTAATTGTTTTTTGCTGTAGGTCAACAAGACTCAAGAGTCTTCGTTTTCAAGTACAACTGTTAAAAAGAAGTTTGTTCTAAACCCCAAGAGATTGTTGAATAGTACTGAGCACACACAAAAACAAGAAAGGGTGAAAGAAATTGCAAAGCATTTAGAGTTTACTGAAGCTAAGACAAAAGCTCTCTGGAACAAAAGCAAAAACGTAATGTAGCAAACTTAGTCTCAATGGACTTAAGATGGTCAGATTACACTAAAAATATTCTTTTCATATCCTTGGGAGATTCCTTAATAAATCTGATACGACCATTCTTTCCATGGTGCATGCAGTGCAGGTCTTCAGAAAACTGGCTTGTAAACCTGAGTTCTCCCTTAGTCCACTGCCCTTGAGAGTTCCTGATTTCCTTTAGTCTGAGGTTGAGAAACGCTGGGCTACTGGGACTCATTTATTTGAGCTCTAATAAAGAACAGTCCAATGTTCAAATTGAATCAACCGTAAGCCAAAGAGGTAAGAGTCTGTTCTTTTTTGGGATCATCACCTATGGAGAACATCACACCTCAGACTACAGTTTTTCACACTCTTGCTTCCTGCCTCAAAAACCCCTGCATTTCAGTAACCTTAGGCATAGGCACTGACAAAACTGATTCTTGCTTCTCATTTCTATGACAGGACAAATACATTTCTCGCTCCTCTCAGTGTGGTTGCCCTGGCACAGTGTAGGGTGCAGCACATTGGCAGGATTTTATTTTTCATCAAATCAAGATTCAAAGGCGTGTTTGAAAAAGCTCTCTGACAGGTCTCATTCTCAAACCTGTTACTGCTCTTAAGCAAGACTAGTTGCAGTCCATGCTTTTTTTCTTTTACAATTTTATAATGATTTAAAATATTTGAATTTTGGTTTTAATTAAAAGGATTTTCATTAAACTTAAAAACATGCTCTATATGCTCAGAGATAAACAGTTCCTCTATTCAGTCAAGATTTAAAAACAAAATTAATTAATGAGAATTTCTTTAACTCAAAACAAAATACCTTAAATTGTGATTCTTGTATCGCATTAAGTAGATTGATTATTAGTATAGACTGAAAATACTTTGGTTTATGAATAGAAACTTTAATGCATGGCATGTGGCAATTAGGATGCATGGTCTGATGAGTGAATTACGAACTAATTCATTCTTTAGTGCAAGAGCTAGCCAGAGAAAACACTATCATCTACAAATAAGGTATCATAAATCTATAAAAAAATGAAGTATACAATCTCAAAATATGGAAAATGAGTGTAAGAGAAAACCACAAGTAATTTTTCACATTTCAAAAAGCCATTCATCCTTTTGATGAATTATAAGGTACTGAAAAGATTGAAGTTAGATTCCTTGGATAATTTCTGTATTTATTAATGTAACACTTGGCCTATACCTGAAAAAATATGGATTTCTTGAGTTCTAGTAATAAAAAAGGAAAACCAACATTTAAAATTGTTTCATAAGACTAAGGGAAACAATAATTAGTTTTTTGTTATTCCTAAAAACTAGTAGCTACTATTATTTAATTATTGCAGTTACATCTTTTATTTCAAACAGAGGAAAACAGACTTTATTAATCCTTATTTTTCCTCTTGTTTTCAAAGCCATGTTCCACTATTTTGCTGAGAATTAACTATGTTAAATCAATTAGTCAGTATGAGCAGAGATGGGGAGTATTTCCCAGGAGGAGTTCTTATTCTTGATGTAATTTTTACATAGAACAAAGTTTGTGTTTTGTTTTGGAAGCACCTAATCTTTCACCTTTAGGACTCTTTTTTAAACAAATATTTTGAAAATGGAAAAGTAACTGCCTGTACTATTTGTTTAGAGAAATGAACAGTTACTACGGAAGAACTGGTTTAAGCACAGGATAGAACTACAAAATCGGTCTCAGGTATTCAACTGCTGAGAAGGGAGTGCCAAAACAGCGATGTGTTGAGGGAAAATGTGATGGCAGCTGCATTGGATGAGAAGGTGCCTAAAGATACAAAGCAGAATCATAGAATGGTTTGGGTTGGAAGGGACCTTCAAGATCCCCCTAGTCCCAGCCTATCCCCCCTGCCATAGAAGGAATGGAAAAAGTTCAGTCATGTAAATCGCTGAGGTGATGATTGAAAATTAGTCTGATGAGCAACTCTGGTCCCAGACATCCAGGTGAGGTACTCAGTGGAAGAGAATGAAAGTCCAACAGAAGGTTAAAGTGGAAATCAGCCTCTTACGAAGCCAACAAGAGTTTTGCAATGAGGCAATTAAACAACTTGGTAGTCTTCCCAAATTTACCATTGGCTTGTAGTACAACTACTTAACCCAGTAAGACATTTCAATGAGCTGAACAATTAAGTTATGACCTAAACTATAATTTCTAATGGGGTGAATGGGGTACTGTAAACCTACGACTGTGAAACTTCCATGTTAATAACTCTTAATAGGGATGTAATATCTCTATCCTTCTTTATCCAAGCTGCAGAAGCAGAAAATTGCAGGAACAGAAGTTGTTTGCTTTGGAAGGGGCTCATTTTGGCATTTATAAATCTGTAATATCAGATTTAGTCTCTGTCCTTAGCTTGGCAAGGCTCAACAGAGTAGATTAGCCTCAGGAAAATGAAAGGCTTAAAGTATAATTAACGCATTAAAATCACCCAAAATTAGCCATTGACATGCAAGTATGTTTTATAATTTGGTTTGTATATCCATCGAAATGAAAGTACACATTTGTTCAGAATGTCTGTAAAAAGGCTAAACACAGCTCATGTTTCACTTCATCCTTAAAAAAAGACATGTATAGAATTAAATGATGAAGAATTTTGTGCAGAGGGAACACACATACTTGTAACTACTCAGCTGCAGATCAGGAAAGCAATACTGTGTGCAATGGCAAGAGCATAGAGGCAACTAAATCTAATAAAACAGTAGTAATGGGGGACTTCAACTGTCAGCATATAAACTGGTCATATGTCATACTGGGACGAGGTTTAGGAAGCAATTTCTTGACATTTTAAGCAATTGTTTCTTGGAACAGCTCGTTCTAGAGCACACAAGGGGAGAGGTTATGGCCCTAAGTAACACACAGAGAGTTATTTCAAGAACTGTAACTGAGCCACTAAATAATAGTGCCCAAAACACAATTACATTCAGATCCTTGTGGGAGGGACTGTACAATAATGTGACATTCAACTTTAGAAATGAAAAAGTATTAAATATAGAGAAAGCACTACAAAAAACCCAACCAGAACCTGCACTGCCCTAAAATGCTGAAAAATGGCACCTTTGGAATCTGCAACATGGCAACTACCTACCCACCTTGACTTAAGGGACTCTGAAGAGACGTGGCCTTAAATAAAATTGGAAGTGGGGAGGACTGGTACTATTAGAATGAAAGCCTTCTGTTTTGCTGTGATATCAAAGATGATATTTCTTAAGTGTTGATATAGCTACATCCATTTTTAATTGTGGCACCAGATTATTCATAGATCTTTGTCAAAAATGTGAAACCACTACTCATTATTCATTAATAATACATGTAGATCTGCACAATTGAGTTTCACAGAGCATACTTTCTGTTTTTCTCATTAATAAAAAGTGGGATTTTTGACAGTCCTCATGACAGTTTAAATAAATTTTCAGAGAAGCCATGAAGTTTTGTTATTTATTTCAATGGGAGCAGATTTAGGACAACGTGGTCTCATGCAAAATGTTTTAAAGGTTTTATTTGAATTCCAGTTCTTGCAACCAAAGAACACTCCAAATCAAATGCTTAAGATTTTTTTATGAAGACTGGGAGTTGTGATTTGTTACTTTTTGCTGAAAATAATATTGCTTATTTTATGATGACTAATGCGTATCAAGTGTCTCTAGTTTTCTATCACAATTCACTTGCATTTTAAAAACAGAGTTTTTAAAGCTTTTTATGAGATAAACACAAACAGAATAATAACTACATCAAATCAACAGAACTCTCTTTTTCTTTTTGGATTTTTTTCTTATAATTCCCATGATCCACATTTTCTGTTTTACATTTGTGCTGTATTATTCACTAGTTCCTAATCACTTACATCCTTCTCTTAGGAGTTTGTAGCCTAGTACCTTCATTTCACTTTCCACTTAAAGGTTCAGCATAAAAAAAGCCACTTTCAAGGTAATGCCTTTATGAGTGTCTTGCTAAAAATATCCTTTTGTGATCTCTTTTGGCAACTAAAAAAACTATTTTAACCACAAATGGTACCACTGTATTTCTGGAGGTAACTAACAAGTTACAGATCCTGTCCATATGATATGACAAATTATTAGTCACCTGCTAGCATCTGAGAGCTCAAAAATATTTCCATCAGAACAATTATCTTCACAGCTGATCAAACAGAAAACACAACAACCCTATAAACGAGAGATTGTGAATAAACAGCAGAAAAGTGATCTCATAGCTCTGCTAATATTTATGAGTGTTGTTCTCCTGAATGTCATCATAATGTAGCAAATCTGTACCATATTACTTTGAAATGTCTACAGTATATGTTGTGTGAAAAGCAAGAAACCATCTATCTATGTTTCAAGGTACAGATTCCTTGACCTCTTGAATACTTCATAACTGCTGGAAGATGTGGTTAGCTATTGGGAATGCTGGAAAGTTGCTCCAGCTCCTGTATTAATGTTTTCTCTACAGGCTGAGAGGACATCAGAACTCCAAGCAAGAAAAGACTACAGCAAATATTCACATTTAATCTTAAATCAAGGTCTTTTTGAGAAACATATTTTCAAACTAATTATTTTTCATGGAGCAAAAAAAAGTAAGAGTTTCTGCTGTTTGTACAGGAAAAGGTACTACAAATATGAATCAGAGCTAAGAAAAATATATCCTTTACATATACACAAAGTCAAGAGCATGACTTTCACATTCATAAATACTGAATTAATGACACCTTAGATTTACCTGTACGTCATATGTTTACAGCTATAAAACACCCTGAAATTGGCCTATTATTCATTTTTATTTGCTACATTTTCTTTAAATTATATACAAAGAAATTGGTTGCAATTTTAATATTGCAAACCCACAGTGTTTGACTACATAAATATTTTTTTCCATATTGCATTCAGTACATACATTGTTTAATAAATCAAATGTATCTATTAGGCTAAGGGCTTAAACTTTGGTTTCATAAAGAATCATTAAATATACAAATCAGTCTTGCATATGCAGGTCTACAACATATAAAATTAAATATTATATATATTTTTAAAAGGGCAATGAAAATGCACAGAATACCTTTTATAAATAAAACATTTCAATTCTGGGGAAGAAAAACTGTACAACACAACTGATTATTCCAAGAATGTGCTCTGAGAAAGCAATGAGTGTTCAGGCAACTACAAAAGACCTCTGAACAACTCAACTGAATTTTTAACATGTAGATTACATGGATAACATTTTTCAGGATCACGACCTCAGGTGCACAAGAGCTGGACCCATTGAACCTAACTGAAATTATTTTCTTTGACCTACCTATACAGAAGAAGTAGGGTGTGTATTTAAGGTTAAATGAATGATCACTTGTAGTCAGTAGCAGTCCACTCATGTAAAAATTATTTATATACTCAACTTTGTAAAAATTGTACAGTACAAGTGAGACCTATAGTGCTGCCTGGAGATAAACTGTTCATGTTTTCATTTGTTAAAACAACTAAACTTCAAATATTTGTTTTTAAAATGTTTATATTAGGTGATTTCACTGAGAAAATATAGCAAATGACCAAGGGGCCAAACAGGTGAAAGATCAGGGTCTGACAAAGAGCTGTTGAAGGAGGACAGGGGACATGGCCAGGCAAGGACACTAGATTTAAGTAGGAGGAAGATACATGAGGACTCCAAAGTGTAGAACAGTCTCAAAAAAAGAGCTTGCAGCTCAGCTGGAAGTATGGGATTATGTATCGGGGAAACTGGAAGAGAAAGTCTAAAATAAGAGTCAATGGCATCAGTAGGTAGAACAGTTACAAAAAGCATGAAAGTGTAAGGAATGAAGGAGGAGTGGTTCTACCTTAGGGCTAATCAGCCTTTCACAGGTTCAAGGTCAAGATTAACACAACCAGCAATTGCAACTTCTGCAGAGGCAAAAATTTCCAACTGGGAGTCATCTTTTCTCAGAATTACCCTGCCATCTTCAATCCCAAATCTATATCCTACCACTCCTTCTTGCTCCTTCCTGCCACTAGCAGAGCTCAGCCCTATTCATTCCTATTCCTATTTTTAAATCATATTTGAAAAGATCCACTGTTGTCATAAGAGACCATAGCAGCAGATAATGTTGAATTTATGAACAGGGTTGGTAGGCTATCTCTTGCCTACACCCATTAGAATATGCTTTCTTGCCAAGTCAGGATTGTAGCCTAGGATTCCTGTAGTCTGCTGTACTAAGTGTAGGTGAAACCTAATTAACTGAACATGTATCTCATTTGACACTAATGATGATACACATAGAGAATGACAATTTTGTATTGCTAGAAATCAGTCATTTTGTGCAAATGTTATGAATCCAGAAGTTTTAGTTTTACTGAGGAACCCTGCTTGTTGTCAAAATGATATTGCATAAATGGACTTTGCTATTAAAAACTTAAATTCAGTAGCTCATCATTAGGAAGACTACATACACACCTGTTGTTATCAGAACAATGAAACGGTGATATTACCATTGAGAAGTTAGGAGCTGGTTTATTAAAGTTGCTGAACCTTAAACAATTTGTATTATAATTCTATTCTGAACATCTGTGGTGCTATGTAATAGTGATTACACTGAAAAATCAGTGTCAGACTGAGCTCCCAGCTGACTATACAGATGTCAGAACAACGCTGGGAGGGTAAGTTAATGTTAAAGTATCACTCAAACACTGCACTGAAGACAGCCATATAAATCTTCTTAAAAATACAGCAATTTTGTTTTCAGAGCAAGCTTGGACACTGTGAAGTAATAAAATACAAAAATATCCACTGAACATTAGACAATACGTAAAACAACATGCTGTCTGTCCCTGAATAGAATTTATCCAACAGACTAATGAAAGAGAGGGCTGTGGAAATAAACCAATGTGTGACAGGGTAATTAAAGACTGTATCATAGTGCAAACATATTGGGGAAATAAATAAGGGTTAAACAGCTGGCTTTAATTCTACTGCATAATCATTTAAGGATGAGATTTGGAACTCCGCATACTTTTAACATATTGAAATGTATATACAAGAGTGATGCAAACACATTGCAGACTATATACAGCTGTAATGACTAATAACATATGAAATTTTTAAAGCATAACATAGATCTCTTTCTATGTCAAAGCAGGATCAATTCTATCTATGTCACTCCTGACAGACATTTGTCTGTTTCTTAAAGGCTTTCAATGATGGACATTTCTCTCCAGGCAATCTATCCTAACATTTCCATCACTGCTCAAAAATTCGTGCTAATATATAACTTGAGTCATCCTTAATGCAACTGAAATTCCTTATTTCTTTTTCTATCCATCACAAACATGGGCAATACATTGTTCCCTGTTTCTCTGCAGTAACTTTCTATGTATCTGGACACTGTTATCTTGTCACACTCCCTTTTCTCCTCCTTAGGTTAAGAGTCTAGTTCATTCACTGTGTTCTCCAAGGTCATGATTTATAAATGGCTGAGACTTCTTGTTACAATCCTCTGACTAGCCCTAATTGGTCCACATTTTTATGAAGTATGGTACATAAAGCTGAATATAATATTCTAGCTATAGACCACAAGCTGAAGTGTACTGCTCTATCCAAGAAGAACAAAGGGTTACTTCACATGAAGCCATTAAATAAAGTCTGAAATTAAATAAAATGTTTTCTTATTCTGAAACTGTGCATGCTTAATTGCAATTACTGGTATATTACATAGTTGTAGAGTGAAACACATCACCAGTAATCTATCATTCACTCAGGCCCCTTCCTTCTGGTCATTCAAGAATGGCAGCTACAGTGAATAGGCTTATAGTTGTGCTAAAAAGCTTTTGGCTGCTGAGCCATGTTAGCTGTCATCTTGAGTGAATCCCTTCAATCAACATAATAAAATATGTTATCAAAATCCCGGAAGATTAATTCATTGTGATCTATCAAACCTCAAGGAACTAGTAGGATGGAAAAGCAATGGATTCTTTTTGTTGTTATTACCAGAGTCACAGCTGTTCCAAGAAGAAACAATAGGGCAGGTTGCATGCTGCACTACACAAATTTACGTTGTTTGAGATTTTTTCCCTCAGGGTTACCTAAAGGTTGATTCATGTAACAGGAAATTTGGTATTGGAAAATCTGTGCACAGAATTCCAGACAAATAAAGAGCTTATAGTTTCTGAAGGAAAGGAACTCTGTATATGTTACAGTACATTGGATAGGACCAGCACTGTGTGCTGAAGAATTACTCCAAGCCTTCAATAAATATGTACTCTGCTGTTTAATAAAGATTGAATAACCCTTAGAAATTGACAGTCACATGCTAAAAATAAAGATTCCAGCAGAGGTACGTAGCCCCCTCTTGCAGAAAAAGATTGTACTTTGGGAAGCTTTTGCAACATCTTCTTCACTTTTTCTGGGTGGCTGGGACAAGTATTGGAGAGCACAGAGCTGCAGAATGCCTCAGAACCACCAAAATAGAAAATGTGTATAATTTTCCCCTACTTCTTCCAAATAACATATCTGTGACATCAGAGCAGCTGCATTTTCACGTTATCTTTGTCCTGCCTATTCTTTCTCAGATTCTGAACTGAAGCATCTCCCAGACTGGCTTATGTTGACTGCATTACACCAGAGGTCACAGCGCAGCCCTTCAATGCTCATTTTCAGTCACCTGTGTTGAGCAGAGAATGCCACATTTCCAATCGTTATTTTTTTAAGCCAGCAGTTTTCTACAATTACTGTCAGCTGGAGGCTAGGTTAGGTCCATGCAGGGTGTGTCTCGTATCCACCTACTCTGCTGTCTGTTTGCCAAACATCAGGGCCCTCCTTCCAACCTGTGTTGCTGTTGGTGTGCACCTGGCCGGTGCCCATGCTAGGGTCACCCTCGCCCTCCTCTGCAGAGCACCTGACTCTTGCCACTCCTTGGCAGATACAAGTTATCTGTCATAAAACGTTTTGCACATTCAACCCCTACAGGGGAAGAGGGACCAATAAGTCTCAGATGACAAGCTTGCATGGGAGATAATGCGATTCATAGTCAATAACGATGGAGATCGCTTCATCCCCTTCCCTGCAGCACTGCTGCACGTGCACTGTAGTAAATGTCCTTAAGAATTTTTAAACAATGGAAGTATATGAAGCTGAGGTCCCATGACAAATTCCTTGATAAATAAGCTATCTGCTTGTGCATTCTTTGCACGTACCAGCAGTGAAGGGCTTTCATTCTCCCAAGAACACAATAAAGCTAAGACAAGCACTTGATATCATCTGTAAGCAGCTTGTTTTAAAAACAAATAAATAAATTAGGAAGGAAGGAAAAGTCCAGAGATATTAACATGTGCTGAGTATAGCATATTGTTTTACTATTATTCTACAAGTTGTGTGTTTATTCCTCATTGGGAAAGGTCTGTCTTCATAGTCTATAAAATGTGGTAAACGGCTGAATCTACACTGATGTTTTGATTTAGATCACGAGTGTAATTTTTCAAGTAAATATCTCCTTTGTTCCCATTTGCTGAGATTTGAGTCATATCACTGAGTGGTCTTGAAGCTTATGAGCTGGATTCCTTTCAAATGAAAAATAAACCAGAAGCAAAGCTCTAGGAGCAAATCCAATGCACTCTGGCTGCTAATGGGTATACAGTTCACTGGAACTGCCAAGAATTAATATGAAATATCTCCCCCTCCTCAAATGTAGACATCCGCACCAGCTGTTTTGTTCTATAGATGTGCTAGCAGGCTTGAGTACATCTGACACAGACAGAGCCATTATGAATGATTCAGCCTAATAATAGAAATAGGAGAGTTTTCTTCAGTTACATTGCACAGTTTGTATTTGTATATATGGATTTCAGATGAGCTCCCTGTAGCAAGATTGTACACAATTAGTAGGCTCTTCTTTAGAATATGACCATTAGTAATTGGTTTAATTATAACACCTAGAGTGATTTTGGAGGACTTCAGTCATGATTATGCCTCCTTCATTCAGTAACATTAAAATGACACTATGATACAATGCTAAGAAGTGCATTGATAAAAATTATTCCTCTCAATGAATATCTACAAAAGATGCTTAAGCAATCTATAGAAACACAGTCTATTTTAACCTCAGTTTATGAAACATTTTCTTTTTATGCCCATAAATTCAACTTCACTATTTTCTATGGCTCTTAAATTGTTTCTTCATCAGTGTCAATGAGTTGTGAAAGACACTATAAACTATGAGGGAAGAAATCTTGTGATTTATAATCTTGATCTCTATTGCAAGATCATAATTGTAATTTAAAATTATTTTTGCAACACAAAATAATGAACTATTAATAGCAAAATAAACTGAAACATGAAGCAGAACCAAAATGCTGATGAGTTGAACACATTTCTCTGACTGATCAATAAGGCCCTTGAAAATAAATCTCTCAGATCTGTAGTTTACATCAGTAGCCTGCAAAATGAGCCATATCAGTGTTTGTGGGATCTCCCTGTTAGGGTTTAGAAGCATGATTAGTTGCTACACGAGAAATCCAGTTGAGTTAGCCACATGCTGAGACATTTGCAAGGGCAGATCCCAGATGAGTAAAACTAAAAGACAGAAAGCCTGAAAAAATTATGCTGGATCCATTTCTGAGGGAAAGCATTTAGAAGCTGCAGAACCAATCAAGTGAAATCACACTAGGAGCCAAGGTAAATGTATGTAATTTTCCTTCAATTACAAGTTTTCACATTGTGATAATTTAAAAAGTTTTTTTAAAAAAAAATTAAAAAATAACAATTGAAATTTACCACAATTTGCAAAAATATTTTGTGATACCAGAGTAAAATAAAATGGATTGCAAGTCCTACTTAAACAGAAACACATGATCCTGGGAAAAGTCAGCTAGGTGACTTTTCTGTGATCTTTAGCTGAACATGCAGAAATGTTAACACTGCCCTTTCTACTTCTGTAGACCTTCAAATACAAGAGTTTTGCCCCTTTTGACCTGAAAGGAGGAAGTGGTTTGCAGAGTGCCAGAAGCTCAGTAAGGCACTTCATTTAAACTTAGTCAATTAAGGGCTTTAAATGTCAAAAACAATATTTTTAACCCAACCTACAAAACCAGCCAGTGAAGAGTGGGCAAACTTACTAATGTCTAGCTGCACAGAGTAAATAAGCCAAGGTTCTTTAAAGGAACCTTTTATTCTACACAACTGATGTTAAAAAAAAGCAGAGCCTGGATAAGAAAAGGTTCTGCAGAAAACAAGGAAGTCAGTGTGCCCAAGCACACTTTCTTTTTAGAGCATAAGTGAGATTTTTAAAAGGTTAATGTTTCTGAACAACAAATAGGGTACTTTCAGCAATGTTTTCCACAGAAGGAAAATCTCATCTGAAAATGCACTCATAATGACAATGTCGATTAAAGGAATTCACAGCGATTTTTCAACTGCCTTCCTTTTCTCTGTGAGCTGTTTCTGGACAAACTCCAGCTTCCCCAAGTCAGTGGCAAAACTCATCAGTATTTCACCTTTCAAAGTTTGTTGCAAGCTTTCACAAATGGAAAAGATGGGTGTTCAGAGAAGGCAATGTGCTAACTTCCCCAGACTGTGTGAGAAACAGAATTAAGGAATCAATTTTTTTCCTGGTTTTGGCACATCTTGAGGTGCTTATTTTTCTTGACTTATTCTTCAGTACTCCCAGCTGTGGTACTGTCTCCCTTTTTTGACAGTGAGCTAAGGGAAATGACATGCATAACATTCAGATCAGGACACCAAGTGACACAGCAAGTACTCTTAGAGCTTTGACCTTCAACTCCTTTTCCACACTGACTCACACATTACATTACCCATCAGGCAGCAAAAAGCACTTTGCTGACAAAAGCTGCTTTTCACTTATGGACAAAGTGGTGAAAACATCCTAGGTAAAAGGACTTTTTTTTTTCTTTCCCTATGATGAGTGCCAAAGATAAATGAACAAAAAGGGGAACAACTTCTTAGGAAGTACCTAATTTTTTACATAGCTCTATTTTCTACCTGATTTAATGGGAGGCAGGAAAGTGGCAAATTTAAGAGCAAACCTGAACATAGTAATTGCATTGGTTTGCTGACCAGTCAGTTCAGCAGTGAGTGACCTAATTTCCGCCCTAAGGCTCTTTCCCGTTTGACATCACAAGAAAAGGCCTGTGTGTTAAAATGTGCATCTCATTACGTTGTGCAGCACAGGCCTCCATAATGTGATGAGATATGACACAAAATTTTAAAAAGAGTATTTTGTGCTTCTGCTAAGACGGTAAGTTCTAGTATTTTAAAAGTCTGTGAACACACATGACTCAGAAGTTGATCTGCTGCCTTAGAAAGCCATGAGTACTTCACCAACAGAAATTGTCCTCCTAATTCTGGCCTTATCTAACTCTCAGTTTTTGTTTTTAAACCATTTCTTGTTTAGTGCCTCGTCCATATCAAAGGGAAAGAAATCGCCCATTTAAACACAGTTAACTGTCTTTATCCCAAGAATTAAAGACTATGTCAGTCCCACAATTGATTTAAAGTGGGCAGAGAACCCACTGACCTCAAATTAACAACTGCTAAAGACACCACCCTCTCTCTTCCATGGTCTCAGCTTCCAAAGGTGTTGTTCAGGGCCAGATTCTGATGCTGGGTATTCTGCTATAAATTGAGGAAAACTCAGCTGAAATCAATGTTATTTACACTCGCATGGGTAAAGCTAGGACTTATTCTGCATCTTCAGTTTTACTCAGAAGTTAAACTACTACTGCCTCTGAGTTGATGGGGAGTTACCTAGAGACTAGAAAGGAAACTTGTGCTAAGAAACACCGTATTTCTGGGAGATTTGTTCTTATTTGTTCCTCCATCAGGTGGATAAAGCAAGATTTAGGCTTCCAGCTTAGCATACAACTACTCATACATACATTTTTCTGGATGTCTTTTCAGCACAAATAGCATATGTGTTTATTTAATTGAATGGGGCAGGGATGGGTTTGAATAGAGAGCTGGCTGAAAGCTTGCAGATTTCCATGGAGACCTGTGTGTGCACACGTGTGCATGTGTGTGTGCGAGGCTGAGTAGCAGGGTGTCTAAGCAGAAGGGCACTCTATTCTCTGCAAATATTTGACCATCTGCCTCTCTGCACCCCATGTCTGCAGGGTTTGTCTGAGCCCAGTCACCACATGCATGCCCAGAGATGTCTTCCCTGAGATGTTCTGCAAGGAGAAAGCCAGGAACGGCAGGGCTGTGGCTTCTGTCCCCCCAGCCAACCCTACTCCTTTCATTCCTTTCCACACCGCAGGAGGGGGAAACCCTGCCATGGAAGGTCCCCTCCAAGTGGGGATCAGGAGGCAAAAGGTACTACCTCGTTTATTTTCTTTCATTCAAATTGATTAAATAATCTGACGTGTAAACAGAGCTGATACTAATCAGGCTGTTGCAGAGCCAGCTCCTGAAGCCTGGACTCAGTCCTTCCTCAGCCAGGGAACATTAACTGAGTGAAATATGAGTAAAGCCCCCCCCCCTCCAAGTTTATATAAAAGCTGGTAATGAGCAAAGGCATCATTAGCAGAAGAGATGAATGTTTGATCTCTCTCTCGGGCTTGTTCCCTGCTGCCACCCACCACACAATGCTATCCCGGCGTCTTGAACACAGGGAGCTCTGGGCAGAAACCAACCTGGGGCATGAGGTTCCTAGATCTGACCCTGGCCCTGTGTTCCTGCCATCTGTGCTGCTGCCTGACCAACCACCCTCACTCAACCAAAGGGAGATGGGCTGGAGGAGCAGTCAGAAGTAATTTTATGACCAAAAAAGACAACTTCAGATTAAGAAAGCCCTGAAATATGTTGACCAAATTAATGGTCAGATTACACTGTGTTAGGATCTGGTGTTGGTTTGAGAGAAGCTTCAGGGTGGTGGAGGTGAAGGCAGTGCAGGAAGAGATCTTTATCTCACCTTGTTATTTAGCACCAAAACCCTCAACAGAGTAATGGGCCAGGAGGGAATATTTTGTAACACAGTGATACATAGGTTCCATAAAACAAAGCAAGCTACTAACCTACCTTTGCCCTCTGAAGTCCCCATAATTAAAACAGGTTATCCTGGAACAAAGTGATCATCACTAGGGGGAGAGAAGGGTGTCTGACAGAGGCTGCTGTAAGTTCCTACAAGTTATGGCACCGTCTGCATGTGGGAGCTTCTTTGAGGGAGTATTTTCAATCATTATATTATTCTGTATTTTGCCTATGAATGGTGATGAGTCTTTTCTAGTAGGCTGTCAAGTGATTTCAGGAAGCTGGAGAACAAGCAAATGAAAATAAAATCTAAGCAGTCTCTCACTTTCCCCTGGTATACACTGGAGTGACTTTTCCTTCCAGTTGGTTATGTGTTTATCTTTTCTTCATTCACCCTCTTCTAAAAAAAACCCATTTCTCTGCTGAGATCCGAAAGCTCTAACTTCACTCAGTTAATGCCTCATTATATACTGGAGAAAGTCCAGTGCCTGTAGTCACTGCTACACTCTGTGTGCTGTTTGTCTCTGGGAGTGAAAGATGAGGCACAGAACCATAGATGAAATCCTGGGCCCATTAAAGGGAAAAAGAGTTTTGCCATTTACTTGCATGGGGTCACAGCTTTGCCCTGAGTCTTTTATTTCCATCTTGTACAATGTCGGGCAGCCTGTCAAAGCTGATGCCTAATGGGTTCATTAGGCTGACATGACCAGATACAAATTCACCAAATCTAAACTGTTGGGATCTGAATGGAGTTTAGACCAGAGAAAACAGCCAATTTTAACACAAAATATTCACACTTTTATGAAAGTATGTAAGTCTTTTCTAGTATGGATACATGTTGAGAATGCACCTAGCAGTTTTAAAGCCAACAGTTTTCCAACAATTTTCCACAATTATATAAAGTAAGTTGAGGTTGCAAATTGTGAACTATGAAACCTATTTGCTTTCATCCGAGTTCTTCACAATGCAGCCACCATTATTTGACTATCATTACCTTGAATTTATACCAAAGCAGCATGGGGCTCTTAATTTTTTCTAGGAGCAAACACGAAGCACGGACAAGTAATAAGAGGAGTAATATCTGCAAAGGTTTGAAAACAGTAAACATTATGCCAGCACATTTGTGCATCGTGTTTGGAGATATAAATTAATTACCTGGAATTGACTGACAAAGCAAGGGCAGTTTTCAGATCCTTTGTTCAGTATAATACACTATTTTAATGGCTGTTCAGACTCAATGTGTTTTACACAGTCCCACATACTTTGAAATTTTTACTGCAGCATCTCAGAAAACACAAAGCTGACTGAAAATTGTACTGTATGTTTTCCAAATAACAAAATAAAGCCTGGAGTAGATTTCTTTGTTTTAGAATTATGCAACTTCAGTGGGGATATCCTCAATCTAGTGAGTATTATCCTCTTCAGAGGATAACAGGGATTTAGCTACTGTAAGTGGTATCTTAGTAATAACAACTCCATCCTGTAGAAATTATAAGAGTGAGAGAATCTCCAACACCTGAAGATTTAAAGCAGCCTTTCATTTTAGCATTTTAATCTATCTCCTGCTTTTCCACTCTGAACCAACAAAATAAAACCAGATATTCCCCAGCAAGGTTGAAAGAACAGCTCTGAAGAAAGGCTGAATTTTGCAGGATGTATCAGTGTAGGACTTTTTAATAAAGCTGCAAACTTCAGTAAAGGTGAGACGAACCTTTTCACAACATTGTCAGCCTTGATGCATCCACAGCACACAGTCGTGTGTTGGGAAAGCTACTGACTGAAGGGAGCGGGGACTCAGATTGGAGAGGGTATGCAGGGTTTGGGCATACTGCCAATAAATCCACATGGGCTGAGAGGCTAAAAGCCTGAGCGTGTTCACATTTACCCTCATATTAAGCATGAGTAATTGCCTTCAAATGAGTGGAGTTGCATGAATGTAAAACTAATGCAACAGGGATGGCTGTCCATAGGACAGGGAAGACTGTTCCTATAGAATAATAACCCCCCACTGATCGTTCCTGTATTTTTAGAACTGAACTCAGGCTGAACCTCTTTCAAGGTTACTAAACTTTCTGGTAACTCATGTGCAGGCCTCTGTGTTTTTGGCTCCTGGCCTAGATAAGGACTGAAAGCACAAACAATCAGTCTAAGGGCAGTTCTCACAGTGTTTCCCACTCGAATGAGAGAGGAAGCAGGGCAAATCTCATCAAGATGCCTGTTTTCAGATGACTTCCAGCCCTGTTTCCAGACCTGAGTGGTCTGTTAAGAACCCTGGTTTTGCCAGCAGCCTAATACACTTCTCCTCACCTCCTGCATCAGCTGCTGCTTCTCCAGCAATCTGTCCAGGGGTACCTGGTGGCACAGAAACCTGCCTGGTGGCTCTCTCACTATACAGACCACGAGTCTGGTCTCAAAGAATGCTGGGTGGGCATCCTGCACATCTGATATGACTGCAGTGAAATAGCCTACTTGGCGCCTATCCTGTCACACATCACTGGGACCTCAATCCGAGTTTGTTCAGAGGAAATAAAAGTATATACTTGGGCACTGTTCTAAGCCAAGTCCCAGCTGCAGGGGCTTATAATAATTGTCCATAAACTTTTACATAGTCTGCTTTCTGTGTGCCAAGAGTTTTTAATTCTTTCCCCTATGTGCCTTCCATTCCAATCTCTTTCTCTCCCAGCTTGAAAATTGCATCTTACATGTTTTTTGTTTTGTTTTTTCTTGGTGAAAACAGTTTCAGGGCATATGGGATGCAGGTTCTTATGAGAAAGCAGGCATGGGTAGTGCAGAAAGTCAAAACAATTTGGATCAGTTGGAAGTCCTGAATGTGTCTTGCTGATCTTGGCTACAAAATCCTAAAGTCTAATCTGGGTCCCCTCTGCTGTTCCATCCAGGCGAGGGGGCTTTGGATAGAAACTAGGTTTACCAGAAGGCATCAAATGAGCAGAGACACCACTCTGGCTTCTCCTCCCACAGTTTCTGGATCAGCTACCATCTCCTCACCGTTTCCCACTTTTCTCAAGACTTTCTCCCACAAAAAATTGTAGAAAATGCACAGTATGCTTTGTGATCAGTTCTTCTGTCTTGTAATTTCCAAGGAATTTGCAAACAAAACCAGTAGTTTAAGAGTCAGAAAGATGTAACATTTTACAGAGGCACACATACTTATGTCTATCAATTTTGAGGCCTCCTAAATCTGTGATAAAACTGCTATATATGATAATGTAGTTAGATGGTAGAGTTTCAAGTTAACTCTAATGATTAAATTGTAGATACTTAAGCCCAAGAACAACCCTATATTTGTACAGGTTGTACAGGTCTGCTCAATCTATACATGTGCTCAAAGCTATTAACTACTTTGGCTATGTAGTTTGTGTTAGACAAGGCCCGATGGCTTTACATAGCCACTGATTAATGTTTATGCCACAGGTTTAATTTTTCTTCTACCTAGTCTGCCTGTATTTTCTTTTCAAGCCTGTTTTGTGATCACACTGCTGGCCACAAGGTCCAGAATACTGCTAGAGGCTGAGGCCAATGCAATTATCACTGCATGCTATTTCAAGCATATGTTCATTATCACTGTTTTGCACAGAACACACTTGATGAGAACCAATTGATTTTACAGCACCAACTACGGCAAGATATAAATGTCTCTCAATGGGAACAACTGCTGGGTGAATTCTTCTGCTGATTAATAAATTGAGTTTCAGGAGGGACACTATTTGTCATTCAATTACAACTTTTCACCTGTTCTTACAGCAGAAAGTGCAAAACGGTCTCTTAAAAAGCCCTTAAACTTCTCTGCTTTTCATTTGTTATAAACTGACCCAAATTTAACAGAAAAAAATTAAAGGCATTAAAACCAAAGCAGTTGTTTTCAGGAAAACACCCCCAAACCAACGTTAATCTAAAATGGCTAATGGGCTTTTCCTCCTCTCAACCACTTCACTATGTCCTCGAAATTCTGTTTTTAAGGTTAGTGGGAAATATTTTTTCTTTATTACTTGGGCTTAAGGTTTTAATTCAGCAGGGTTTGTTTTTTTTCTTTGAAGTTGTCCTAATATTGCATCATTTTACTTGAATCTGTCCCATAAAAATGCATGTACTGGTTTTAAATTGCTAAAATGTATTCATGGTTGTAATACATTTACTTAAACATACCAGCTGGTAAGTCAGATTCCCTGAAAATCTATACTGCTTTTATCTCTGTGTAAGTCCTTTCCTTTTCATATAATTCCTCTAGGTAGCATGTCAGGAGTAACATCAAGTGTTTTCTTGATGCCTGCCTCTAACTTTCATGAAGAGCAGCACTTCATAAACTGATGTTGACTGTTTTTTTAGAGTAATTTAGAATAATACCTGGGTGTAGCAGTGTTGTCCACAGAAGATATTCTGTAGCTGGCACTTCATTATTAGCATTTTTATTGTACTGAATTTATCTTGAGACGAAAAGTAAACATCATTATCCTCACTGGAACGCAGTACACTTACTTTGCTCTGTAATTACAGGTCTGATCATTACCATTGCCTTTCTTCAATGACCCAGGAGTAGTAGAATATGGAGGTAGGATTAGAGTAATGTGTGATTGATGATGGCTGCTTTCACTACATTATGTGGTATAAGTGAACACCTAACAGATGGATTTCATCACTATGTAACATATAAATTCCAGTATATGATAAATTCCTGTACTCCAGTGTACTGCAATACTCTTTACAAAAATAATGTATTATTCTAGTCAGAACATTCATTAAATTACAGTTTATGCACTTCATTATACAGGAAAGATTTTCATCTTATGGCAAATGCTTTTTTAAAAAAGCTATTATTATATAGTAAATAGGTTTGGTTTGCTCATTTATTTTTTAGTATTATAAGATAACCTAACAAATAATTTTGGGTTAAAAATGCAAAGATAGAGAAAATAGTGTTACGTTTTTCATGTTCCCATGGCTGAGAGATAGCTGTCTGACCTGAGAGCTTTTCAAGAAGTTTTAATATTAGTTGCTACACACAAGTAGACATTTCTCTTTTGCCTAATTTTAAAGCATAGATTTTGACCTCTGCTCTGGGAAGACCAAATTATCTACACAGCTGAGGATTCTCCCAGTGAAACAGCTTTTAAAACTGAAGGTTGTTCCTAAGCTCTGTTCTGGCATAAATATCTGTACTCAACTTTGTAGAGATGGATCAAAGTCCTTTAGTAGAAGAAAAGCAGACTCTGTGTTCTCCAATCTGTTTTCAGAGTGTGTAAATTAAAAATTGCAATAAATATTGTTAAAACTGCATATTTACTGATCTGCCAAGATCGGGTCTGTAGCAGTGTTGTTTAATGTTTAAAACTATTCTACTTTGTCACATTAAAAGCTTTCGATATGTAAAGAGGATCATTCATAAACTCCCTTTGAGATATCACTTAAAAAAAAATAAATCTGGTCAGCATATTTGTAAGATTTCCTGTATCAATGACTCTGTACACATAATGATGTTTTTACACAAGTGAATCCTTGCCCATTTTAAAGAGACATGCTTGGTTTCCCTTGTCTCTCTCATACAAGCCTAAAGTGTTACAGGCTGTGTTCATTGTATAACCTTCTTGCCGCCTGTAATGACAGCATCAATATATTCACTGGCTTTAAGAAGAGTTCTTTTAGTTCAAGCTTTAGAAATTCACACTTGCTGCTCTAGAATTTTTTTATGGGTATCTGAGTACATTAAGAATTTTTTTTTAATATATTAAGGCCTTACTGTCCTTTTTTTAGCAACTTCAAAGCAATCTTCAGAATACCCCAGTGAGAAATATCAGCGCAAAGCACCATTAAAGCTGAAAAAAAAAAAAAGAAAAAAAAAAGATTCTGGTCCAGCAAATTTCTGCATTAGGCCACACAGAGCAGAAGTTCCAATTCATTGCTCAAAGTAGACTGAGACAAGAGCTGTCAGACTAGCACACTCAGAAATGTTCTGCTAAATAATAACAGGGACTACTCTGGGATGACTGGGTAACTTGTCTGAAATAGCTATTCACATCAGCTTGTTCACCTCTTCATTATCCCAAATCAGCCTTGAGACAGAGCTGTCCCCACCTCCCAAGGTATCTTTACCAGGAAAAAAAAAAAAAAAAAGGCAGAATGCAGGTTGGAAAGGTTGGCATGCTGTGCAGAACAATCTGGTCCCCAGAGGCTGGTTGGTTATCTTTCTGATCCACAGAACCTTCCTAAGCAACCTAAGCAGAAGGGGTTCCTCCCAATTTAACACGAAGGTGACACAACCAGAGCACACTGTGTTGCAGAAGCAGAGAAGAGTTCCCAGGTGTGACAACACAGGCCTGCTTTCACCAAAGTGACAGGGTACCACGTATTTAAGTTACTTGGATTTTCTTTATGTTTGTAAGGAACATATTTTATAATTGTCTTTAAATGAATCAAAGTTCACACTGGACTGAATGTACTGCTATTAGGATTTCTACATGCTTTATAAAGTGGTGATACAGTCTAGCACAGCGTCTGAGTCCCTTCTGAGCTTCATCGGAAAAGACAGCCTGAATTGCTTATATGTCTCCTTAATGTTGTTTCTTTTACAGCCCTTACAAAGCTCTTATGACCATTAGAAATTCTACACAGAAATATTGCATAGATTTAAGGTACTTTCAGTGTACTCAGAAAAAAATATATGGGCATCTTTTATTTCTCCAGAAAATGAATCCATAAGTTGTTGCTGACTTTAGCTGACCTTCATGCAAGTGTTTCATGATCAGTATGGAATGTGGGATGTCTAGGTCTGTAAAATGTTCTGTTTGAAAATACAGTCCAATAACATTGATTTATGGTGATGTCTACTCTCTAAACCCTTATGGATACTGCATTTAGAATGAATGAAATAGTGACAGTACATCACTCTGTGTGAGGTGAACAGTTCTGAAGCATGAATCACACTTACACATGTCTAAGTAGAGTAATTTTAGAGACAAAGCTCAGAAATGCCATTTCAAAATTTCTTTGTAAACAAATGTTTTATTACTGGCTTCAACATTTGCATCTTCTATTTGTGTACTCAGTGTTGTAAAAAGTAGAGAATAGTTTAAGAGAAGTTTCATGGTGAACAAACAGATTTTTAAATGACACTGAAAATTAAGGATTTTATTTGCAGTTATGCATTTTATTAATAAGATTGGCTAACTGTAACATCCTAATGTGCACTGTAAATGTATACAAGATATCAACACTGAAAATTGTCAATCTGGGAGTTAAAATTGAGAGTTATGTCATAGCAGATCATTATTTATTTGCCTGCAGATGTATGTCTCTGATAATTGTATTAGATTATGTTTTTCAAAGAGAAACTGTAAGATATATTGCTCCAAGTTCCCCTAACTTTCACAGCAGGCATCAACAGGGTGGAATCCTAATAACTGATGAATAGTTCTCGACTATATGTCCCAAGAGGAGGAACAGAAAAAAGCCCACTAGTGTTACACTGCTGTCTGAAGGCATTTAAAAGCAGCTTGTTAGCTGAACTGAGCAATAGAAAAGCTTGCAGTTAAACTGTTTTGCTGGCAGGTGTTCCCACTGCAGTAGTAAACTCCTAAGTGGTTTAACCTATAACAGAGGCATAACAAAATGTGGTGATACAAAAGATTACCATTAGATGGTAATCTTATAAATACACTGCTATATGTATAATAGCAGTGTTTTATTTGTGGAAGGTGTATCAGTATGAGATTCAAAATGTGACATGCAAACATACTGTAAACAAATCCAATCACACAAAATCTTGCTCCTATGGTTAATCTTGGTGAGAGTCAACATAATGAAGTCAATTAGGAAGTATAAAGTTCAAGCATTTCTGTTCAATTTTCCAGTCCAAATTTGGAAGGAAAAAAACCCCATTAGTATTTGATTTTACCAAGATATACACAACCTATCTAATTTGCAAGAATCTGTCAACATCTGCTCATAAATTGTCCTTCTAGATGGCTGGATGAAAGGACTAGAAATTGGTAGAATGAACATAGGCTTCCCAAGGCCTTGTGTTCTGCTCTGTCTGAGTAGACAAGTACATGTCATGAATAAGGACTCTAAAGATATTTCATGTCAGTAGTATGAAATTCTTATTCAGTCTTCAAAAGAGCTACTTTTTTTTCAGACTAGTTATCTGGTATATTATGAGAACAGCACAGTGTGGGAAGTACAGCACCAGTAACCAATGCAAGAAATGAAGCTTCTTCCTTTACTAAAAGTGGAGCATAAAGTCCAGTAATTTCATCAACTCTGTCTTTGCAAGTAATTTTTAGCATGTTTTGACTTTGCAGTGGGGCTGTTTTGACACTGTTTTTTGCAAATGACCTTCTTGGCTAGAGGACATAGAATGCCATGCAAAAAATAGGCATAACTTATGACAGAGGACATTCTTTCCTCCCACACATGCTCTTCCCTTTCCTCTTCCTCACAAGGAATCTCTTAATGCTTTAAGATCATTAAGGAAGTATGTACATAGGACACACTCTCCTATTTTCTATATATTTCTCTTTGACCCTATCACAGGTCATATTCTTAATGCCAAAGTTGATGTTCCTTGTAAAAAGTGTCAAGAGGTTCAGTACATCCGGCCTGAAGTTCATCAATTTTAGATATAAATGGGAATGTGTAAGTTGTAAAATTTTATGCAGTAAATTCTGTTTAAAGACACCACAATGTAAAACAGCAAGGCTGACTGCAAGGGAAACTAGGAAGTTGGGTACTGAAAAGAGGAAGTCAAGAGAAGAGGACATGAAATAGAAGTGTTCTTATGTGGATTTGTGTTTCAGCTCCCCACTTCCTAATTATTTACAAGTTTTTGGGCTTAATATGAAAGAAAAAGACAAAGAATGTGGTTATTTTTAAGGTCTGCTTTTAAATTTTTCTCCTGGCTTAGGTCATCAGTTAAAAAAAAAAAGAAAACAAAGTTCAGCCAGATGCCTGGTAGCTCATGGCAAGTAAGAAGTGAATTTGTCATAGATTATAAAGCAGTAATATCATGTTTCTCAATCTGATTCTCATTCAAAGGTCTAAATATTTTTCATCTATTGGCAAGAGACTGGTAAAATATATACTGTTTCTGGCCCTCGGTCAAGTGGACACTTTAGGACATTCTATTGAGACTTTCTGGCTGTGGCTGTGATTACAGCAGGTGGTCTTGAAAGAATGAGTCTTTTGAAAGATCGAGACTGTCAAAGAGTGAGATCTCACACATGCAGAGGAAAATAAAGAGGATCAGTATGCAACAAACACAGGCCAGGAAAACATGTTTTCATTTTAAAAGACATTAATTAATACCCTGTAGAGAGAGAAAATGATGCAATCTTAGCCACTGAAAATCAGCACAAGGAAGAAGTGACATTTTAAACAGAAGGTGGATGTTATAACCATTAGCAGGGAAAAGAACAATAGCTAAACAAACTTGAAAGTAAATGAGAAGTTTGTTAACAACTTTGGAAGCAAGAAACCTCCCAGATACGCAGGGCATCTGTTATACTACCAGCAACTAAGTAACAGCACCAAAACTGAGGTGGTTTTCTTTGCATCCTATTTTAAACCTAGAATATGATGTAAAGATCCCATTTAGACACAGGTCAGGTTTGCTCTGTGTTTCTCTGCCTGCAGAGCCAGGGTGGCTCTGGCCATTCCCATCCTCCTCCCCATGATGCACTGTAGGACCACAATTCTGGGAATCCCATAAAAACCACCTACTGACTGGGGGAAAGTGCAGACTATTTGGAAAAAAGAAAGTGGAACTAAAATAAGACTCTTCTCAATATTTGTGTATGTGAACCAAACAGTGCTTATTTCAATACCAAAAAATGTTTCCAGGTCTATATCTAATGAATGACATAATTTTATTGCACTAAAAGGAGTTAGGAGCTGCCAGACTGACAAAGCTGTATGGTAGTTTCAAAACACTGAACTACTCTTTGCAACCATGCACTCTGATTCACTAATCACCTTCCTTTATACTAATCAAAGCAAATACAGCCATCTCAGCTTATTTTATCCAAACACAAAAATTTTCCTCTAGTTACAACCTCCTTACACAACAATTTAACACAAATATTTCTCACAAGTATCTCAGTCATCTGTTATTTCAGTGAATTAATAACCTGAATAGAGTCTTCTGTTAACTTAGTAAGAGCCATAACCTAGCCTGATAAACCCTTTTAGGGGAGTTACTTAGCTCAGAACATGGTTATTACTTCATCTATTTTTCCTCTGAGTGAATCCATATATCTATCTCATTAACAGCACCACTTAAGAGCTTATTCACATCAACATGTGAAAAAAAGTCTATTTCATTAATGTCAGAGGGAAATAACAGACAAGAAATTGTGCTATTATTTTGTAAAAACCAAACATTTGCCTGTATGAAGTGACTTTTATGACAGAATGTTCACTTCACAAAGCCTGGTGGATAGAATCAACTCTGTAGGGCAACACAAGCTGAATGATTCACTGCAGGTTATGCTCTGAGACAGATCTAAGCAGAGTTCTTAGGTATCATAACTCATGTTTCTTTGCTTCACCCATTAGGAACTGTTTCTCCATTTAACTTGCTATTCTCTCTAATACTGTCCGGAGTAATAATAAATTAGTGGATAAAACAGAACAATGAAAACCTGGTTATTTCTTATCTAGTAATTATGATTTTACTCCATGAACTACTATATTAATCAGTTTCCATTCCCCCAGCTACTTTTTCTCTCATAATTATGCTTGTGCTGGAAAATGGTTGGGTTCTCAAATTACTTCAGAGTTTGCCTCCCTTGGGAAGACAGAGTTAGCTATTTATAGACACTGTATCTAGCACCACAGTTCTAAATGACTATGTCCATAAGGTCATCATCAGACCCAAGCACAGGGACAGAGAATGGAGTAAAAATATTCTGCCTCAGATGGAAGTCCACCATAATCTGTAGTGTATTTATGAACTATTTTTTTAGCAGCTAGTTTATTATAACTGATGTTCATTTGAGATTAAAAATCAAATTCACTATTACTTTAACATCGTGAAAATGATAGTTCAATAATTTGAAGTGCACGGAGTAAATCCCCAAAGGCTTCATCTCTATATTATGTTGAGTCACACTGTCATGTCCTCCAACAGTAGATATTCCTAATCAGGAATTAACATGCATTTCAGTACCAACTATATCTATTGAAAGAATTAATTCAAACACTCTTTCTCAAATAACATTTTTTTCAGTAGTGTACCTGATTTCACTAGTTTAGATGTTTATTGAGATAGCCGCAGAGGCCCTAAATTAAATCCTCCTAAAATCCATAGAAAGCTAGAACATCAGCTGTGACTGTCATTCTGTAGACTATAGTTTGTAGTAACTACTGTCCTCCAATTATTGTCTTTTAAGAAAGATAGTGCTGTTTTGTAAACTATGTTGTAAATAAAGCATGGATATTTATTCAAACAGTGTCTCATAGCTATAGAGCTTCAAGCTGTGATCCTCTCATAAGGTCAGAAGTTAAAAGTGACTGACGTTTTCATACAGGATCTACAAGGGTATGAGCAGCAATATAGGTAATCTAACCTATTGTACTGCTTACTCTCTGGTTCCATAAACATGCAAATATAGTAACACTTAGTGGACACTAACACCATCCTAGTATCTTAAGGTGTTTTAGATAAGAGGCATAACAATACGTAATACTTAAATTTACTAAATAAGAAACACACCTGATGTTTCAGATCTTGTGTCCTGGGTCCAGTGAAGGCAGTTATTGTTTTGTGCTGAAGCCTAAATCTGTTTTTCAAAATAAGGGCAGTCATTCACATCTTCTGTCTTAAACCATTATGCTGCATGCTTCAAAATAGTTACTGCAATTTCCTTCCCAAAGCAGCTTCAATTTGCTTAGTTTTAAACACAATGGAATTTTAAGCCTTGAGATAATGACTTCACTACAGATCCTTGAATAGGGAAAACAGTCTATTAATTTGCTGCAGCATCCTCAATTCTCCAAAGACCATAGCTAAAGGACAATCCATTGCAATCACAATCATTTTATGAATGTGTGAAGACCAGCAGTTTTACGGAACAGTGTGTATTTTTATGGTAAGGTGTGTTAATGGCTGCCTCCAAATATAGCATAGATCTATATATTAATCATGGAACTTGTTATTCTTAACAGGTATGTTAGCATCTTTTTCTTGCAAGCTAACAGGGACAATCCATCTGATTATATTTTATTTTAAAATTGTGCCCAAAGGTCAGTAATGTTAAATCTGGAGTAAATCGCAAAAGGCTAAAACTTTATATAAATACAGCCAGATTCATACATATATGGTAGCCTATAGTGCAACTCCAAGTCAGATTGCAGATCTCTTCCCTTTTCAGTTTTGGAACACCTCGAAGGAGAATTACATTTGCTGAAGAACTTAGTTGCTTAACTTGGAGAGACTTAAAGTGTTTCCTTGTGAAAAATCTACCTTGCAACAAAAGCAGAGCTTTTTTTATGCTAGCTATGAAAGAAACAGTACAACTCCTGCCCCATTTATGCAGGAAACACATTTTCCATTGTTGTGCCAGAAAAATGGTTTCAGATCAGTAGTGTTATATATAACTGAATTATTGGTATGCATGATATTTATTGAGAAGAGTCTTTTATACATATATCAGCAATGCGGAGGATGGGAGAAATGGCAACTGCAGCAAAACCAGGCATGTTTGTATTAAAAGGTGGGAAAGCATTGAGAGAGAGACAGAGGGTGGTGACATCAGGAAAAAAGAAGGAAGATCTGTGAGGAGTGAAAGAAAAAGAGACAGGCCAAAAGCACAAAGTAAAGCAGCAGGCTGAGGTGAAAAAGTGAAAGGGAGGCATGAGGTAAAAGGTGACAAAGATCAGAAAGTGTAGTCTGGAAACCTATATAAAGGAAGACAAAGCTACTTCTGAAAAATAAAAAAATTACTCTTATCCCCTCAATAGTTCCAAAGAAAGGGGGAAACTGTAGAAAGGAAGGAGCAACAGACTCATCTAGGGGAAGGAGCATCATATGACAGAGACATATTTTAATACTTTATGTTGAATTTTTACTGCTTGCAAAATTGCCTTTTCAGATAACACACATGAATGGAATTTATAGTGTTTCATTCTCTAATACAGACCATGCTTTCTGCTTTTATCAGTTCCATCCTACATTTGTTGCAATATTCAGCTCATTTTTGTCTCAACACATTCATCGTAAAGGCTTTTTGGACAGGAAGAGTAGAGAGGGAAGTATTTTAAACACATGCAACATCAGTCGCTAGTACAGCTCTGGAACTATAGAACGCTGTATCAAATAACTTCTTTTGCTGTAGCTTTCTGGGACAGAAACTACAGTGCATTCACTGAACAGAGAACTCGCATCAGTTTGCTGAGTGAGACAGCAGTGGCAATATAAATAACCCATTAAAGAGACATTGGCAGAACCTTCCACCCTCATACAAAATAAGCTTTAACAAACCATTTAAATAAAATCTTCCCAATAGGTTTAAGATATAGCAAAAGATGGTCAGTATTACCCACCCTTTCAAGTTTTCCTTTCTCTAAGACATTAAAAGGCAATCTCCACTCTTAGAAGTCTACAGAAAATCTTGACTTGCTGTGGAATTACATTTACACACACATGGGTGCACACATACATTCATATACCTCTTTTTGTAGCAATCGTAATTAGCATCTTTTCTGGCTGATACTTATTTACTGCTGCCTAGTGATACAGGAAATTCTGTCTCTTTGGTATAAAGGAAGCTTTACAAGAATTAAACCTTCAGCTGTATTAATCCAGGTACTTTGAAGTTGATATGAAATTCCCCAAGAAGCAAATGTCTATCTAGAAATTCAGTGTTTTTCATTACATACCATACTGAACAAAATTATGATTCTTTCAAAACTTTCCATGAAACAATTTTTTGTTCTCTCTTTACTCTGATTTGAAGACTGAGCTTCAATACAAAGCAAATTTTCAAATGAAAATAATTTAAAAACCTTGCCAAACATTTCAATTTTAAAGTGTCAAAACAAAATTTTCTGACCTTAACAGAAGGTCTTTTTCTTCCTGAAATAAAATTGTCAAATTTGTCAGGCTTCCGTAAAACATTTTGCTTGGATACATTGGCATTTTATAATCTCTGATAAAATGTTCTGTCAAAATATTCCCAGCTGGCCTTATAATAAGGTAGTAGAGACTTCTACCAGTTTAAGACAGGTCTTTTTTGTTCAGATACAGCCATCACATAAAGAACTATGTACATACATAACGACAATTTTCTATATAGAATTTTGTTTTTGTTACTCTTCCCTATAGTTTTCTCCCATATTAAAAAGAAAGATCAGGATGGGGATCTTCTCCATACATTTGCAAGTAATCAATTTAAGTTACTGTATAAAAACACCAGGAAAAAAAAGCTTCCACACTGTATTAAAAGAAGCACATTCAGCTGCTCAGGGTCTGCCTTTCTGGACAAAGTCTGAGTTTTTTTAATTCTCAAAAAAAACCAGTGCCCATTATAAAATCACGTGCCATTAAAATAGGGATGTGCTGCAAAATAAGTGTTCAGACTAATAGATATTACTGTTATGAGCACAGCATTCTACAGATTCAGTCAAGTTGGTGTAAGTGAGAATCTTACAAAAAACTACTGTCAAAATAAGTAATTTTTTTCCAGAATAAAAAACTTTCTGTGGGCCATTAAAATGCCACATTTTGGTGGTATTTAAAAATTATGGCACATCACTTACATGGGAATAAAGCCTTTAATGGTTCTTCCACTAATGTTACCCATGTCATGCCTTTCCTTGTCCTCTGCTGAAACCATTATGCTGAAGTCCCATCTGGTTCTGATGTCAGAGGACTCCAGCAGAGACTGATATTTTTCCTTGGTAATCTGTAAAGATCTTAGTTTTGCTTCATGGATTTTTAAACTGTGCAATAAACTGATGAGCAGACCACAAAGTCATGCTACCATAAGAGAGAAAATTGCCAAAAGATCACAGAAGACAGTAGGGAAATGAATAAACAGACCTGGGCTAAGGAATTAAAGCCTTTTTCTATAAAATGTCTTTTTTTTTTTTAAGAAAAACAAGCCCAAAACACAATGCAACCTTTTTTTTCCCCCTTTTTTCCTCTAAGAGTCTCAGTGTACTATAGATTTTAGCGGCTGGTTTAAGCTTCAGCTTGGGTTGGATTTATTGAGAGAGGAGGGTCGAAACGCTGGCATTTCTGAGGTGATGCACCACGATAAGGAGCAGCTGAACAGCCCATCATCCTTAGTTCTGCAACATCCTGCCCTGGCCAAGGAAGGGCCAAGACATTTTTGCTGTTCAGACTCATCTTCACAGCATCATGAGCCATTAATACAAGTCACTCAGCACTGAATTTGTAGCCTGCAGGCTCTGAACATATAAAAGTAATTAAAAACATCACTTGGAAGGATGTTTATGCTGATCTTATCAATGAGAAAGGAAGTTACCAAGTGCATATAGTAAAAATATGCTAAATGAACTAGCTGAAAACTCATAAACAGGCTTACTCATTTGTCTAAGAGATTGGAAGGGGTTGCTTGGGGTTCCCAACTCAATTAACAATATGCTGTTTTCAATGTTTAGTTGTGGTAGTAGTTTTATGATACACTGTTCCCTGTTTTCAGTACATACCATTATATATCACATCCATTGAGCATGATTTGCCCAAAATGCTACTCTCCTGACTAGTTACCAGCTGATACTTTTAAGCCCCTTTAGCAGGGCAGACTAGTGAGATGCTGCTTAAGACCAGGTCAAAACTCCTACAGTTGGGCTAATACATATCTGGAGATGCCAGTGCAACTCCAATAGGCTAGATTATAACTTCTTTTTTTTTGTGCTTGGCAGAGTGATTCACAGCTTTTTCTCATTTGTTCCAATAAGTTTATTCTCAGTGAAATCCAAAGAGTTTAAAAGAAAACAAGATCTGAAAAGAACAAGGGGTGGAGTGAGGTAGGTGGGCAAAATAATGTTAAGGGGTAAAGAAAAGCAATGAAATGCATCAGGGTCCTGAGACTTACTTTTGTAGGAAGCATAGGTTACATACAAACTATCTGTTTGTCCTAAAACAGAAATCCCATTTTTACTAGAAAGATATCTGCACTCTAAGTAACCATATTAATTCCTATTACAATATAGAAGAATTTTACGAGCAGTAGCACTTTCTATGAATTTGCAAGCGTCAGGAATTACAGAATGTTTCAAGATTTGTAGTACAATGAAATTAGAAACACTGCCTCTACCAGGAGCAGCCATCTTGAAGTAGATGTTAACATGACAATTCACCCTCCTCAAGGTTTTTATCTCCCTAGACAGCTAAATACAATACAACCAGTGATTCTCTTTTTTTTTCACCTCATATAATTATTTTTAAAACTCTGTGCTTTCAATACAGTATTGTTCCAAATCTGAAGGAAGTTTCCAAAATGACTAATTTATCTTTTTTTCTTTAAGCAGAATTGTGATATGCATTTAATTTCATAAACTTAGATGACATGGGAACAAAAGAATAGCTTAACATTACTTCAAGCTTTTCTATCACTGAGAGTGTATGCTGAATATAACATGTAATTTTCAAATCTACTCTCTTGAACTCATATGTTTTATAATACTGAGTTTACTCATTGAAAATTAGATACTGTCTGGTAGAAAAAAAATCTCCACCCAGAACTTTATGAAATAATAAACTGGAAATTTTCCCCACTTCTTAGTGAAACCCATTCTTAGAATTAAGTCATTTAAATATTTGAGGTATATTTTGGAGGTATAAAATGAGTAGACCGATAAGCACATTCAACTATGAAGCCTCAAGAACAAGAATACTGGGTTACTACTTTGCCTAGAAATCCATGCTCACTTGGCTGTGAGTTTGGGGAGATGAATCAGTGATGGCTGAAGTTAATAAGAGGCTGTTTTCTAGTCTGGTGGACAGCAGCTTATTACCTGTTGCCTGGTATATTCACCTTCAGATATCTTTTTCTGCTTTTACAGAGGCTTTGCTTCGAACATGGAGCAAAGCAGCCACTCCAGATTTTTTTGTTTGTTTGGGTTTGTTTTTTCTTAAAAATTGTCTCTCTCAATTAAAAAATTCTACAGAATTAATTGTGTCTATTACTTTTGATGTTCTTAAATAGCAAATGTCTCACTGACATCCACAGACTGATGTTTATAATTTATTTTTTCTATGGAATCATGTGGACCAGCATCTAAATTCCTGGTTCTTCATACCTTATTTGAGAGCTGTTAACTGAAAGTGCCAGCATCTACTGCACAGACATGGTGTTAGCTAAGAAAAGCTTTTCTGGAATCAGAACAGACAATCTCAAGAGAAGCTGGTATTTGTCTGGAGTGTCTTTTAGCATGTAAACTTTTGCTTTCACATGATGTGAGCATTTTAAATTTTACTCTGTGACAGCTTTGGCTGAAAAACCTAGTAAACCAAATTACAGCTAGAGATAGTTACTCTCTCTTGTCTGCTTTTATTATCATGTAATCTGCTGGATTTTTCTTCCTACATAGTGCAAATACTCTCAGTACTGTACTGTACTTTCCCTATTATACAGACGTCTTAATTCCAAGAACTAGTCCTATTTGTCATTTTAGGAAGCCACACTATAGCATAATGGATACCCTCATTTCTTCTAATTTTTAGTAAAAAGTTTAAGCACTTAAACCATGCAATCCACTGGTTTTCATTAATGATGCCATGTATTTTAATGGTGTATTTATTATGCAGCCATGCAGCCAGAGCAGAAAAGATGTTCTGAGGATATTTTTTTAGTCTCCAGTTTTAAATACTGCAGCCAAAATGTAAAAAGACCTTGTCTTGTATATAGATGATGTGTTTGGGGAATTTCCAGAGAAACTGTTTTGGAAAATTGAAGATACCTCTTTTTCTACATTGAAATGTCATCTAGAAACATAGATAAATAGATATTTGGGCTTTCTGTTGAGAGAACTCAACATCATTGGGAATCAGTCCTCCCTCTCCTGTCCTCTGCTCTAGCTCTTCAAAACAATAGACAGGCAAACCCTTCCACCTTCTATGAAATACTAAAGCAATTGACTTGACAACCCATTTCTATACCCTTGTGATCATCTCCTCTTGAATATTTTGGTAAGGCAACATCACTCTGTACACTTCAAGAACAGCACACTGGATCCGGGATGGTCCTTACACTATTGTTTGTTATAATACCAGCTCTCCCACTTAATGCAGCTCCACTCTATTCATCCTCCACATTTCATATAACCTTGGTTATTGTTGCAAAAAGGAATGCAGAATTAGCCCTGAAAAACAATTTAGTCTCCATGGTGATTTAATCCTTGGCCTCTCTGAGGACACTTTCAAAAGATGCCCATGCAAACTGTTAAATTATTTATTGTGAATAATATTTATTCCAAATACCTTTTCCTAAAATTACTCCTGAGCCAGGCCCAATTGTTGTTCAGCATTACCTGCCAAGCAGCCTAAGAGAAAATCTCTGGCCCTGGTTTAGTGACAAGTAGTCCACTCAAGTGTTTGTCCCCTCCAGAAGATAACACATTGCATGGGATTTTGCCCATGCCATCAGTCAGGATGATTAAACAAATAGAAAACCAGACCAGAAATAACATTTTAAAAGGACACACCGGAAATGGGGTAAGCACATAATGTACGTACATATGGAAATTTTAGACCAAAATTATTTGTTTTCCTGGATTTTTTTTTTCTTTAGGTTTTAGGCTCTCCAGATTCTGGCAAATGAAATGCCACAAGTAACAACAACTGAACTTGCTGTTTCTGTTCATGCAAAGTGTCACAATTCATCTTCATTTGTGTTCATCCAGCTGGAGACTACACTATAATAGTGACATTTGCTACAAAGACATTTGTCTGTAAGGAAATCCTGATACTTTTCAACTGACTACATTGGTGCAACTTCCAGAGTGGTAATGACTTTCAGCCACTTCCAATCTGGCTAATAAAACTCAACCCAATAATTTAGATGTGAAAGACTATTATGTCATTATTACAAAATTCCTCAGCTCCTGCTCCGTCCTGGAACTGCTCAAAAGTAGGTGTATTTTTGATTCCACAAAATGATAAGTTGCAGAATATTTCTAGAGTTTAAATATTTCTGAGAGAGTAATTCTTCACTCCCTGCTGTTTACAAGGGAAAGACTGTCTACAAATAATACATTACATTAGCTGTCCTCTTTATCACAAAGCCAGGTCGAATACTTGTAACATTTACAAAAAGACACCAACTGATTGCAAGATGAGCGTTACCCTTGAGCAAATTATGAACACATTTATTTCAGTCTTATGCGTTTGAAACTAATTTTCTGGTAATATCAAAAGTGTTCATAGAATTAATTTCCTGTCAGTTCAGCAGTATTCAAGTGAATATTTTATGATTTTGCATTAGCTGTATTTGTCTAGAGTTGTGACATGATCGAGTCATTCTCTGAGGGAAACACATTAATAATTAAACTCTGTCCAATGTGGAGTGCTAAAGATGACAGCATAATTGTACATTTCAGAGACCGTTTCACAAGGCAGAGAATGAGAATTGCCCTGCCACTGTTTAAATGTCAATTTAGAATTTCCTTCTAAAATTAAAACAGTGTTGCAGAAAACAAAAGGAAAAAAAGAGGGGATAGAAAGACTGATGTCAAATTTGGAACCTTGTCCCCTTTTTGCTTTCCCTTTCCTACAAAATGTGAGCTAAATGCAGATGGCATTTAAAGAAGAAAGGAAGACAGATAAATGATCATCTCTAAAATGTTATCCTCCTTTCTTTTGGCGATATAATATCATCACTGGTTGTAGTACTAGAGCTGTTTAAATGATAAATGCAACATGCATAGATTAGCTCCAGAGAAAATGCTGCTGCCTGATACTGAAAGCTTTGATTGGTTTCAGCCCTTACATTTGACACTATTTTGCCCTGATAACTTCAGCAGTATTTTAAGTTTTTTATCTACTTTCTAGTCAAATACCCATGGATAGCTCACTATATTATTTATGTTTCTTTTCCAGCTTTTGAAAGTAAAACATTACTGAGCTTTAGTTAAGAGAACTCCAAAATTTCTGAGGTATATATTTTGCAACCACTTAGGCTTCTCCAATGAAAAGTGCCTGTACTATCCTGGAGAGACAGCTGAGCTACATTTACAGATAGTTTATGCAGACCACTTAATGTACACATATCCTTGAAAAATGCATAAATTAGAAACAGATCAATGTCTCTGTAAAACTTTCACTCCCCCCATTGCCTATGGCTAATGTTATAACAAAGAATCCCCCTTTAACTAGAACCCAGGTGGTGTCTCCCTCACTCACTGCATCTTTTGCCACTTTCTCCCTACAGATTTAAACAAAAGCCCAAATGAGAACAAGTAGCTGGATGGCCTCAGGCAAATAGGCATAACTGCCAGAAGTCTCCTTACAGTCCCTGTTCTTCAGGTTGCTGCTTTCCTGCCTCCATCTTCCATTTTCTCTATTCCTGCCTCACCCTTACAGAGCCCATTCACTTTTCTTGCATGTTCTTTTGAGTTGATCCCCTCCTGATCAAATACTTAACTTCTTTTCATATAAAAATGTTTAGCAAATTGTATCTACTTCCTACTATCTCCGTGTGCACTCATTTGTGCTAAATCTCTTCCATCAGTCATATTTTTCATATTTAGATTATAAGCAGCTTAGGAAAAGCATTTGCTCCTCTACCTCTTTACCTCATCTACCAAAATAGTTGCTACTTGGCCACTACCACATGAAACATGACTGAACATAATAATTCATTTCATTTCACTTCACTCAACCCACTTACATCTCTGTGGTATAATTCAAGAACTATTTAGGGCAAACAGGAGCTTCTATAGATAAAATCCCTGTGTTTTAAAGGGCATGTTTCAGATTTTTTGGTATACAAATGTAAAAAAGTACTATTTGATCTCAACAGTGTGCAGATTTCAGCACTCACTGCTATTTTATGAGCCAGTTAAATGAAAAGAATGTAAACAGAAGAGAAAATGCTATGATTCTAAAAGTGATTTATACCCTTTACCACTGTTTGTATATCCTCATAGTTGGGATCTCACTAGCAATAGAGTTCTCAATTACTACTTAATTTTGCATTCACTAAGGATGAACTCCACAGCATATTTAGTGGGGTTTTTTAACATTATTTTAACATATTTAAGGAACAGTATAAAATAACATTTGACTACGAAATACACATTAAAAAGGTAGTAATTTTTTCCACCACACCTATATATATATATAAAAGTACCTACACATTACTAAAGCCAGTGAATGTTGATGGCATGTTCAGACACATGAAACAAAAGAGATGATCTTAGAAACATGGTTAGAAAGGCTATTTATAAAGTTGTGCTGTGTGAAACCATGACTGCATTAGGCCAACATACAGCAAAGTAGAAGACAACTTTTCTTTCTGTTAGATAAATAAAATACAGTTGTTTTAAATGAGTATCTGTGTCTGATTGTTTAAGCTGGAATTAAATGGTCTGCAACATGTGGTCCACTTTTTCCTGACATCCGTTTATATTACTTGCTTGTTTCAGTGCAGCTGTCTATGCTGTGTAAATTCATGGAGCCATCAAATGACTTTTAAATTCTATGAAACTAGCTAAAGCACTAGATGCTAATAGATTATAAGTCACGTAAATAAATTAAATTCAAACTTTGCTATGAACTTATTTCAGAAAGATCCCCCTACTCTAGTAAAGTATTTGATCAGAGAATAAAGCACAGCTAACCAGTGTTGTGTTCACTATGCCTTTCATTATTTCTGAACACGCTTTCATCATGTTCCTTATTCTCCACATTTTCAGCAATTGATTTCTCTCTACTATTCAGATATCAGAGCTTGAGAACACTCAATTGCTTGTGTTTGTTTGTTTTCCTAAATATTGAATTTTATATAACTTGTTGTTATAGATGAAAGTCTTTTTCAACTGCTATTCTTTGAGAAGTATGTAAATAAGATCACACAAAATACGTGGTGATTCACACTGTTAGGAGGCTGATAAATTGTTCAATTTTAAATTCTAAGAGCAGCTAATATTAAGGAAGCTGATAGAATTTATCAGATATGATTCTTTTCCTTAGAAAGAATTTTAAATTACTCCTCCAGAGCATTCTTTTTGAGGTACTTTGTCTTTGATCCCCATGCACTTATCTACAAGAGTGTGATGGTATGACCCTGAAGGCATGTGAGAGGTAGCACTTAAAATTTTGCACTTTTTGAGCAAAGAATAGTATTCACACCTGGGAAACACTTGTTCACTAGGTCCCTTTTGACAAGCTGTGGCCCAGTCAGAGCAAAGAACACTGAAAACATATGAACCTAGTTTAATAAATATTTATATATCGTAAGTATTCATTAGTAATTGAAATGTTAATGCTAACGCTTTAAAAAATTCAGATGTTATGTATGCACATTCTGGGATTAATAGACTACAAACCCTTTCTCTGCAGTAGAAAGGACAGTGGCTTGATTCTTATTCTCCAATTAAGTTTAATATTTTTTTATTTTAACTGCAGACAGGTCCATGGTGAACTCCAAACAGAACTTCGTGAGACTCTGCAGTACATTTGTAGCAGCAAATATTTGTAGGTGTTGTGTTTCTATGAATTTTAAAATTAGAAATGAAAACTCTAGGCAAAAAATGCAGACCCTTGGGAGGAATGAGCATTGGCCAGGTTCTAAGTCAAAATCAGCTCTGAATATAAAAACCATTCCCTATTTAAATAAGAACAAAGAAATGCCATGTCAGAAGCAGCCAAACTCAATGAAGGGCTGCTTTGTAGTAGCAGAGATAGCTGAGCCAGTAGCAGCAGCATGAATCCTAGCACGGGTTTCTCTTTTCTAGTCAGGTTCTTCCCTGGTAACTGCTGTTTATTTTGTCTGTGTTTTAAGGACTGTTGCAAGCCAGCAGTTTAGGGAAAATCCTTCACTTAATTCACACAGAAGAGTCTATTTGCTTGTTCTCTACACTTTAACATTGATAATATAGGTGTGTTAATGATTAGAAGTAAATCTCAGTGACTTTTCATTCTTTACTATTCCACCTTTTGTGCAACTGAAACCTCAATTAGGATGTCATTTTCCCCATCTAATGTCAGTGTTGTAGATTTTTCAGCTCTGATGACATTTTCCTTCTTTTGTTTTGTCTTATTGTACCTTAAAATTTATTATGCTGAGCCTTATTTTTACATTACAGGCTATGTGTGTTGTTGATACAGTTTCACCCATACCATTTGTCCTGTGCATAGCTAGCACTTCATTAGTGCAAAGGGGGGACACTTACTTCCACTACTACTAGTAACATCTAACACAGTGAAGATCTCTTCATAGCTGAAGTCAGAAGGTCTTCCCTAGATAGTGATTCAAGGCATTCATGATTCTACCTTTCTCCACTTGTTAATTAAGTTCAGTGTCAACAAGTTCCATTCCCTAAAATTAGCATTTTATTACACAAAACTGTTACTATAGAAGCACTGGTTTATACTTAGTCTTTTTGCATGGAAAAATTATGACCTTGTGGATAAAAGGGATGAAGATACCAATTCTAATTTTAGATAATAACAACCACACCCCAAAAAAGCTAAAGAACGTCCCTACCTAAACCAGTTACATTTTGTTTCCCTAAGTACTTGAGGAAGCCTTACAAAAACAACATATTGCCTACCAAAAACACTGGCTATTTAGAACAAATGAGTCCTGTAGGAATTCATTTTGGATCCTATGTTTCTGCTAATGATGATGATTATGATGAATAACTTGCTTTTGCTGTGGCTTTTTCTGCTGATTCCTCAGTTCTTGACAGACATACTGTTGCTCCAGTTAATGCTGCTGGGCCAACTACATAACGTCAGGAGAATCCACAGAGATACAAACAAGCTCTTTAGCAGCCAAGTGAAGAAACCTGTAATTTTACATACAGGAAGCAAAATTGCTAGAGATGACCAAATACTGCAGGCAATACACCGGAGCAGGCCACTGTGAGAAAATCCCACGCAAGATGTAGAAGCAGCTCTCAGTCATAATGCTTTAAGGAAACTTGAGGCCCTACTTTTCCACTGTTGCTTTGTTTGCTTGTTTCTGGTTTGGGTTTCGTTGGGGTTTTTTGCTTTGGTTTTTGTTTGTTTCTTTTTATAAGTTAAGTGAAATAGCCATGTATTAACAGGCAGGATCTTTGCTTTCCTGGCATCAGTAGCTCAGATGTGAGGTTGGTAGCACAAATGACAAATGGTCACTGTCAAAGCCGGACTGTCATGACTGTTGCTATTATCTTCCAATAAGTGATTCCCAGACATATTTAGATTACAAGTATTTTGTAAATACTCCAGCTTTTTTGCAATATGTTTTATAGCACTTGACATTGTATGGCTCTGTTTAATGAACAAGGCTACTGTCACGAGCCGATGCCAGGTCTTATTAAATGTGCACTCCCAGGGAGAGGTGTGGAATCAATGGAGTAAAAGGGCAGGACTTGAGCCCGGCAGGAAAGTTAGAGAGTGCATGTGGGTGCGTTTACTCTTCCTTAGATGTGGTTCCTGGGATGCGGCTGGCAGGGCTCGGCAGCAGGTCCGTAGGGGGCCGGCTTCCCGGTACCAGGGCCGACTCCCCAGCAGCAGCAGGCAGGCTTGAGTCGCTGCGGCTCCAATCTTGGGGCAGAGCGGCTGGCGGACCGGGCAGGGAGCTGCGGACTCCGGTCCGGTTTGGCTGCGGTGTTAGGCTCGGGCAGCTGCAGCCGGGCAGGCTCCAGCCAGGCAGGCTCCGGCGGGCAGCGATCCTTCGGGAGCAGGCCCGCTCCCCGCGGAACGGATACGGGCAGCCCCCGTGCGACTTCTCCGCGCAGCGGTTGCGGGGCAGCCCCCGCTTCCCTCTCGGATCCTCCGGACAGCGGGGCTGGCGTTCCAGGCGGCTTCTGGTGCTGCAGCAGGGTCTCCTCCCGGGCAGGCAGAGAGTCCTGGGCCTGCAGAACTTGCCCTCTTTTATAGATCAGAAATCACTGTTCGAGTAAAGTACCACTGTTCAAATTAGCCAGTTAGCATTGGCCAGGTACGTGCTCTGTCAGATGCAGTCTTTAACTTATTGTCCATTTTTCTGCCAGTTATCATAACCCTTATGCTCTTTTCTTGCTGTGGACTTACCTGGTAGAGCAAGGGGCCTGTTCTAGTCCGTCCTTGGCTGAATCATCTAAAAGACACCACTCTTGCTTTGCTGGCTTGAAAGGCATTTTGTTTAGTTTTATGTGGGGGCAGAGAAGATAGACCATTCCCCACAGCTACCCTAACGCACTATGAGAACAAAGTAAATGTAATATAGATGAAAGTATTTTCAAAACAACAGCAAACATAAGCAAACATTTTTGATCTTTGTCCAGTAGGTAAAAATCTTCCTAGCTAAAAATGTTTCCTAGCTAAGCTGTTTCTAATCAGTTTAGGAACCCCAGAATATATCAACTGTTTAAACTAGGACATAGAGCATCTCCTTTATAGGCAGCCTAGTATCATAAAGATCTAATGACTAGCAAGATACTACATGATACTGTCTTCTTTTAATTTCTTAATAGACTTGTCCTGCAGTACAAAAAACCCCTGTCATTAGTGCATGATATTTGTTGTAATTTAGGGAACCTATATAAAATTAATGAAGTAATGACACAGAATATTACAGTATTTCTGTAAATATGTTCAACTAAATATTTGACTGTACAGACAAGGCTCTTAGAAACCCTCATAGATCTGAGCACAGATCTGCTACTAAATCTTAATAGAAGACAACAGAGAATGAAACAACTTTGGAAAAAAGGTATCCTGCTCAGGAGAGCTGATTTTCTCGTGCCTGTCTGCAGTAAGTTAGTGTCTTTCCACACCTCCAATTTCCAAAGACAGAAAACGTTAGGAATTTCCTGGGAGTTAGGAAAGAGAGAAACAGTTTTGAAAAATGAGAAAAAGACTTGTGGATTCCTAGTTTCAGGACTGTAAAGGAAAAATTTTAGTCTTGCTTTTGCACCAGGATGGAGGGCCATTGTTTAGCTGTGGAATGAGGGTCAGAAATTAAAAACTGCAGGGGTCAAATATACAGGCTAAGCTGCACAAAAAAGTCTTATGTTCATGAGGACCCAAAGAATATCCCTGAGTGATCAGAAAACAGGTGATTTGCTTTCTTTTTTCAGACTTGCATCCAGATACACCTTGGAAACCAATGTTTTCCTTAGAAATTTTACTCAAAGACCAGTTGAACCTGAAAGTTTAAGTGGTAAAGCAGAAAGCTCGTACTATCAGAGGTGAGCAAAGAAGATGTCTGGAGACATACTGGTGTGACACTGGCATTTTTTTGTCAGACCTTGAAGACAGCAAGCTGATTCAGCCTGTCGCAACAGCCTGGGAAGTATCTAATGTAAAAGCTTTACAGAACTCATATTATTAACAGTCAAAATTGCTGACATTTTTTAACTCCCCAAGGATTCTTGATAACTTTAGTATTTAAATACAGAAGGACTGTAGCTGGTATAAATCATGTCATTTGCAGCCAGGATGTGACATGACTAAAAACCTCACTTCGTAGAGTGTTGTTTACTTCAGTGCATTTTATTATGTCTTTAAGCTCTACATTTGGTACAGGACAAGCACATGAGAGATGCAAGCTTCCCTCATTAAAATGACTTGTTTGTACAGGCAGAGAGAAATTTAACGCAACCAAATGCATGAAAGTATCCTAATATGTGACAATCAGGCTGCCTGGTTCCCTTTCCTGACCTAGTGTGCTCTGACTCTCTGTAAAGGAACTGTTTGCACTGGAGCCCTCCCATGGGCTGGCACATAAATCTTAAAAATATCTTCGAAGCCCATCTGCTTCATTTTTAATGAAAAGGGAAGATGCCAACCCTAAGTAGTTGTGATACTCAAAGTCTCTCCCATTATGCCAGCCTGTAACATCTCAGAGGAGTCAATTTAAACAGCTACAAATTTCTAGGACTTGGAAGTGTGTGATTAAATGTCCTTAGAGATGAAGTAAAAATCCCCAAGCCATACAGAAAAGAAATACCCAATAATAGGCCATTTTGACAATTAAGCTTTCACTATAAGATTGTTGGCTTTGATACCTTCTTGTGAGTTTGATTTATTTGGTTTTCCATACGTTTTGTACAAGATTGGTATTCAGACAAACATCTTTCCAAACTATAATTGTAAATTCTCTTTTCACCTGGCACATTGTTTTTCCTTACCAAGTCAAATCCAATAAGAACATTTCCAACACAGTGCTAGATATTAATGTTGAAGAGATTTATTTCTTATGGGGTTTCATATCTTGCAGACATGTAGCAAGGAAATCAGCATAAAATATGTAACTAATTATTAGCCTAGAAGACTTCTAATTCTGTATCAGACTTTCTTGCCCATGCAAGTTAATGTTTACTGTTCATTTCAGTAACTGTCGTTCAAAAATGTGAAAAGTTTTCGATAAAGGTTTTACCAGTAAAGGGAAGTAAAGTAATATATCCAGATGCCTGGGAGATTTGACACCATCAAGTCAGAGAGAGTGACAAAAAATAATGTTAAGAAAACAGATTTCAGGAAATATTTGGAATAGCATTTTTTAAAAAATGGGCTTTTCTTTCACCACATTCTAGAGCCAGAGAATGGGAGTTTGTATAACTCCTTGTCTCAGAGAAGCATCGAAAGAATGTGTAGATTACATCTCAAATATTTAAATAAAGTTTTAAAATCCCAGAAGCAAAGTAAATACAGGTATTATTGACACATTATCAGGGTCACAGGATTTACAATTTGATGGAAATAGAGAGGTACTAAAGAACTCTGAAATTTGGATTATTTCTGCAATACTGCCACAGGAGCTCTACATATTTACTACACTATCCAGAGCATGATTATTCTAAAACGATTTGTATTCCTTCTATAAATTTGAGAAAAGCTCTCTCTACAAATGATTAGAGGATTAACTTTCCTTGTGAGTAGGTTCACATTATGCATGGTCAAAGTCATATCACAGACACACATGGAAAAAAAACATTTTAAGGGTTATAATTACATTCACATGTTGGCTAATTGGGCCCTCAGGGGCCTAGTCTCTAATTATAAGAGGGTATGCAGGAAAATACCAGTAAAAAAAGTATGTACAGAATGAGTATGAGATTAAATGGGCTATGCTGGCTGTATAAAAGCCATAAAACTTGATAGGAAAGGAATGCATTTACTTGCCAAGTATCTCTAAACTATAAATGTTTTTTTGATGTCATTATCAGAAGGAGATGGGAGGAGGCTGTGTTGTTTTAGAGGAAGTCTGCATACATCTATTGTAGCCTCAAGTGGCATTTCTTCATAATTGTAAGGAAATCAAGTAATGATTGCGTCAGATGAGAAAGAAGGGAATAAAAAAGAGTAACTTTTTAGAACTTGAGATCCAAATAAGATGAAAGTAACCTAAAGGAAAAGAGGAAGGTAAGAGTTGCATACTCACATGTAAGTCACTGAGACCCATTATCCAGAAATGAAATGCTCTAAACACTTTAAATATTCATTAATTAAAATTGCATAAGCTTTAATGGCACTGTTCATTAGTTTAGCTAAAGGCAGCATTTTTATCTCGCATAATTGAAAACTATAGTTTATTACCTTGATTATACACTAGGCAAAATATATAGGCTTTACTTTTTGCTCCATGTCTTTCAGAGGGAAATGTCTATAAGAGAGTAAATTACAGAACTTTTACAAGGCTGTAATTTATTTTATTTCCCATCAAATTGTATCCTTTGACATATCTATAAAAGTCTCACTGTTTATAGTAGATGTGTATGTAATATTACATTACACCTCATAAGAGAGAAACTGGCAGGAACCCTGAAGCTGAATAAGAACAAGATTTTCTTTCTCTCTTAAACCTGTCATTTTAATTTTCCATTCTAGACAGTGCTGTATAAGTATCCTGACTTAAGTTTCTAGTGGCTGTTAGACCACATTCTTGTAACTTTTTGAATTTAGTACCTAATCAAATTGCTTTGCTTTCAGTATTCTTATCTTGATTTATATGAGTGGGCATATGGTACCTTTGGAAGTATACCCAAAAGAATATAGTATTTTACAGCATTCTAAATGCAAATCTTGTTTTCTTCTTTATGCTGTGGCCAGTGTAACCACACCATTAAGAATAATTTAAAATGAAATGCTGAAATATTGAAATTTTAGCATTCTAAAGTCTAGAACAACCACAAGTTGTGACATCATGAAAACTCTGTGAGTGAAACAGGCTTCACATGCAAAACCTGGTATTTGTGAAGCTGAAATTAAATGCCCACCTAAATAAAAAAAAGGAAAATACCTTTTGTGTCTAGTTTTAAATTTGTCTGTAACTACCAAACTTGTAATAATATCATACGCTTTAGTTCAAAACAGTTATAAGGCTACTTAGTAAAATAAGTTGGATCTCAATTTGACTGTGTATTTCAGTTAAATGTGAAATGTACATTTAAGTGTCTTGATTTGCTGCTCATTATAATGATTGACAAAATGATTGGATGACCAGAGGCATTTGTGTGCTCAGGATACAGAGGGAATAAAAGATACCATTGGTGTAGAAATTAATTATTCTGGCTGGTTGAGGTAGCCATTGCAATGGAGGGTGGGAGGGGAGGAAAACAGAAAAATTATTATTGACAGCTTCTCAAGAAAATTAGTCCCATTTCACAGTAGTCATTTCATTAGTCACATTCCTCTCATCATACACGAGCAAGTTCCTGTACAAAGACATTAATATTGACAGGGTGTCTGTTGTGACACAAGTCTATGCAAAAGCATCCTCTAACGCAACTGTAAGATTGAAGCTGTCAGCCAGGGATTCTGGGACAAGGAACATTGTCTCTCATTTATTCAGATGTATACTAAGGCAGGCTATTTTGTAGGGGTAGTCATCTTGACAGAGTTATTGCTGTCTTTAGACTTCTGACCTATTCTGCCTGAGATGACTGAAATAACTAAATTCTCAGAGTAATTATTTTAGGCCATTTTTACATTTGAGGGAAAACAACACTACATCACCATTCAGCCTCTGACTTAACATTATCATCATATTTGACAGAGACAATATACGCTATGCAGTCACAAAGTTGCAAATAATAATTAAAAACTAAAAGGACAAGACCTCTGCCTGATCATAAGCTAGGGGAAATCAGTGTTCATGTCAAGTTCCTCTCTGAGAACTTGTGGAGACAAAGGTTGCTGTGATGCACAAAGGAGCAGTCAGGAATATTATTGATGCTAAGACTGTTTTCCTCTCAAGACAAAAATAAGTGTTTAAGTAGGATTCCTGAGATATGTACCAAACACAAAAATAAGTGAACACAGATAATGTGTTCCCTCTGTGAAAAAAAAAAATCAGAGGGTGAGAACTCCAAACTAAAGTAGATTACTATGACAAACTCTGGGAAATAATGTGGGAAAAGATGGTAAGCTAACTGGCAGTTTTAAGAAGCAAGGGTAGTAAGATTTCAATTGATTATTAGGGAATGACCAAAGCAGAAAATCTGATTACAAAGTTGCTCAGAGACTTTTTCTGAGTACAGGTACTGCTTCTCATGAAAAGATTTAGCAGAGCAATGTTAAGAGAAGTTATACATCTTGATTTAAAAATAAACACATTTCTAAAAGTGATCAAAATAGAATCAAATGTACATCTGCATTATGAAACAATATATAACTTCGTTTTTAGCCTTAGGACCTTAAAGCAGAAAATTTAGTTTTGCAGGTTTGATACATGGATAACTATCCTGCCAGAAACAATTAAAATAATAGCTGAAGAAATGTTTGGAAATTACAAAGGTAATATCAAGAAGGGAAACAGGTACTAGTCAGTGCTCATACTGAGGAAAGTTAAGTAAACATGCTGTGATAGAAAAAGGTATCTAGAGAGAAAATCTATAATGCAGTGAAAAACAACCTGGGAATTCTGTGTAAAGAAAATAAATTCAAGAGACAAATAAGCCAAATAAGTTCCAGTCAAGTTCAATGCTTACTTAACGAGACAGTTCAGAAGCACCCCTCCAAGAAGTGATACACTGGAGTAATGAGGTAAGAATTCAGATGATAAGTAAGTCACTACAATTTAAAATAATAATAATAATAATAATAATAATAATAATAATAATAATAATAATAATAATAATAATAATAATAATAAAAAAAATCTTACATCTAGACAAGGGCCATTTTTAGTAAGTTATTCTGCAAATCAAGAAGCATTACCACTAGACAACAGTATGTCAATCATGGTTTCAGTTTGTTGTGTTCTTCAGAGGGCTCTAGAGATCAAAATTCACTTACTGAAGATCAACTAGCTAACAGAAGTGGTGAAGCAGCAGAAACAGACACTCAGAGACAAGAAGTGTCCTGTCCAATTTCAGCAGCAAATAAATGAGGTCATTGAGGGAGATAGCCAAGGAAGAGTGTAACCTCCCAGATTAGGTGTTCAGCTGATCAGAGCTGTATTTTTCAGTTTTCTACCTGTGCAATAGGCATAAAAAATGTTTTATTTCTCACAGCTTTTCTTTCTTTTTGGTCTCATTGTAAGATTTTCACAATAGTTTCTTACTGCATGGCTGTACAGCTTCCAGTATTTACCTTGCAAACATGATAAATTACGGATTTTTTGATAACCCAATGTAATTAGCCAAGTAGCTATCTTGCTTACACAGTATCACCTACAACACTATCAGATAAGAAGATAAGGTACTTTTATGGTCAAGCACTCTACCTCTAGTGCAACTGTTTTTCCCTGGTGGCCAGAAGAATCAATATAGCATTCAAAAGGAAAGTATTCTAATAGTACAACATAGATAACTTTTACATGGTTGTATTAGTCCAATGTTATTTTAATGGATTAGGGTGTTCTTACCTCTCCAGAAAAGAAAGGAATTACAGATAGCAAGTTATGAAAGAATGAGATATCTTTTTCCGTACTACTATGTCTGCAGTGTTAATCTGAATGTTTTCTGCACTGAGAAAAATAAAAGGAGAGGAATGTGAGGCCTCTTGGTCAAGGCTGTTCAGGGTAACTCTGGTTTGAAGGATGGTTAAGACCACATATATGCAAGGAAGAGTAAGCCACTACCAGGAGCAGACCAACACGTCATTAATAGCCAAGGTAACTGCTTCCCACAAGATTCTGCCTTTAATATCTAGTTTTTCTTTAACTATTTTATGAAAAAGTTGGACACCTTTCCTTAACAAGTGTGCTCGTCTATTATGACAAGAAAAAAAACCCCTAAGATTTTAATGAAAAAAACCTGACAACCAAATTGTTTCATTTCAAGCAAATTGCTTAGTTGCAAAAGAAAGTAATATGCCATGATAGCAATACACACTAACCCTGAAGGGGTAGAAGTCTTTGCTAATTAGCTAAACCAGGTATAAAGTTTTAACTATTACAAAGGAAAATTAGAAACTGTCACTGCCTTGGGATGTTTTGCAATACTGACATCAGGTACAAAGCTTCCAGTTGCATTTGCCTTAATCCTTTTGTCATCTGCAAACGGACCGAAATACAGTAAACACGAATCAGTTGGAATTGATCAGATAAAAATATATTAATGTCTCTTCAATAATGTCAGTAATGTGTATACTGAAGTTGTCTGAATATTGACACTATGTATATAGTGGTCTGTTGAATAAAGATGTACATTCAACTTAATTTTCTATTGTTTGGAGCAATAAAACAAGACAATTAAGGGTTGGGTCTGCTGCACAGCTAGGTCAGTTACTATTTCCCTTTTTGCTTCTGCTTGCTGGGTTTTTTTTGTTCACCACTTTCTAAAGACCCAGTTTCAGCTTCACTAATTGAAAAGCAAGGTATATATCTCCCTATTATCGTCGCTCCTCAGGGATAGGAGCCTTGTGAAGGTATTACAGAATTTGTTCCACTACACAGAGCCTGCTATCCACTATAGGCCTTGAAGAGAGTGTAAGTTTACAATCTGAAATTAATACTTATGTATCAAGAGGCAGATTTATACCCTTTACTGTGAAATAATAAATTTCTTTCCTTAAAAGACTTTTTCAGGAGATATGCTGATGTAACCTGAATGCAGTTTGAGTGTCACCACTTTTATATACCTGAATATGCAATTCTATGTACCAAAACCACATCAGCAAATGCTCAGTAAATAACAGGCCTGAAATATCACAAACCTGAGTTTTTCAGAATATCTTGGTTGAATACAATATATTGAACCGTTAAGCAGTAAGAAGCTTTAGAATACAAAACTTTTCCCCTTCAGTCTCTCTTCTGACCTTCTGCCTCTGCATTGTGAACTACAGGGACAACTCCATTTTCCTGTTCTCATAGTCCAACTCACTAAATCCAGCACTATCAGTTCAGAGGTAAATCTCTGGTTGATTTTAAATTTTTTTGCTGTTGTCAGGTTACCCTTCAATTTTTTTTGTCCTACAGTTTATGCAGTCTTGATAATTCAGCCAACAGTTCTATTCGGGGGGCGAGGGGAGGGGGGGGGAATACAGTATTTTTTATCATTATATTTACCACAAAGATGTCTTGTGAGATATCAGTTTGTTGTCCAACTTTATGAAAAAATGAGTATGTAGTACAATAATGAGAAGCCCACTGAAACATTGGGGCTTCAGAAATACAAGCTTATTTTCAGCTAAAATTTTTTTCTGGAAGAACAGCCAAACAGGTACTCATAAATAAGAAGAGTGGGACAAAAATATGTATTTGAAGGAAGTTTTAACAGCTCCTACAGAATCTTTCTTTTTCAGAGGGATTTTATTTAGTCTGGTTCTAAGCTACCCATACTACAACCAAAAATGTAAAGTCAGACTTTAAGAATAAAAAGTGTGTTTATTTATACCTAGAAAAGATCAGAAGAAAGACCTAGAGACCTGAGCCTTTTTAAAGTAGTTCTATTCCTCACAAGGAAACATCAAAGTCTAATATGATCAGCTGGAGAGGAGAACTTTCACCTCAGAAGCCTCATGAGGAAAATGGAAGAATTAGTCATTTCTAACTCATGATAGAAAATAACAGAAATAATATAAGCATCTGTTTATAGCACTCAGGAATTTATGTATTCCCTGGCAACAACTGCAATACAAGTCTTCATTTTCAGCAAGAGGCAGGCTATAGACTATGCTATAGAAAGATAAACTCTAGAAATCCCTAAAATTGTAATGCAACTGTAAATGTTTTCATAAATAACACAAAGCAAAGAAACAACAAATCTAAAATAAAAGGCTGAAGAACAGACCAGCTGACCAAATCTGATTGATCCTCTTTCTTTGCCCAAAGTACCTGAAAGGAGATTATTTTTTCAGGAGGGTTATCCTCACTGCACAGAACTCACAGCTGACCTGACCTGTTATTTAGCAACTATTAGACTTTTTTTTCTGTGTAGAAAACAATTTTTTACAGTGCATATATGTTATTTAAGGCTATTCTCGCTGTATGCTTCACCAAGAGTAGGTTGTATTCTTTATATTTGTATACCATCTACTTCTAACTAATTTTTGGTTTGTTAATATTTTTTTAAGTGTGTGAATTGGTGAGATATGTGTAAAATACCAAAGAGTATCAGGTTAGGGCAGATCAAATTATTAATTGTCTATCCATGGAATAATAGAAATAATTAGAAGAGGTTATTTTTTCACTCTGCATTCAAGGTCTTTGGAGTATGCAGCATTGGTTCTCTTGCACTGGGAAAAAATTAGGTCACAGAGCATGTGATGTCACCACGCCTGGTGAACACCGATACTATGACTTTCTGCAGTATCTCACACTCTTGTACTCTGAGCTGTACCTTTTTAAGTACTGAAGTAGTTTTTCCTACAAATGGTCTGTGTTCAGATTTCCTCTTTGCTGGAGTCTTTGTGTAAGAGCTGCCCTTGACAAAGGTGTACAGGGTCCCTTGAGTTAACGGGTGGCAGCAGGAGGGTAAATACACTGAGCAGCTTTTTTTTTTTTAAATCACAATACACAGCAGTGATTTTGCTTCTAAAAGAGGACTCTACAGCAGTGGCAGTTCTAATTTTAGAAGTAATAAAATTGGTCCCAACATTTTAAGGATTCAAGTTGCTGTAAATTCCACCTTAGAACGTATTAGTACTCATGATCCTATCAGTTTATTAAAATGCAAAAGCTGGATACAGAGGGACATGAGCCCTCTAACTCAGCTTCTTTTAGCAGAAATATTTGAAATGTGAAGGTAGCTAGATACTGAGATGTTTGTTCTGCCTTCTGGGGGCTCTGCACAGTGCCCCTTCCTGCCCAAAGAGATTTGATGTCACCAAGTCTGATTCTGGCCCTTATCAGGAGCAGTGGGGAGGCAAATCAGTGTCTTCAGGGAGTGCTACCTTGCGCTCGCTACCCCCCAGCATGCTAAGTGACTGCAGCAGCCACAGCAGAGCTGGTGTAATTAACATACTTACCCTCTGAGGTGTGATGCTGGATCAGGAGTAACAAAGGAAAAGATACAGTATGATTAATGAACAAAACAGGCTGCAGAAGCAGTCAACCTGGCCCTTCATAGGGTTAAATTACTAAACCCATATGTGGGTGTAAAAACATTTTTTATATGCGTAATATCATTTCAATTCTTATAGTTTGTTATTCATATAATATTAAACCCCAAAGCTTTTTTTTAATTTAGCTTGCTTCTTATGTAGGTGTCATTACTTTTTAACTAGTAGGAAACCAACCAACTGACATTTCAATTTAAATCAAGCCTGCCATTCATTTTTAATAACATTTATGAATCTCTGATGTAGAAGAAAATCTATACACTTTTTTAGAAAACTAAAATCAGCAGGAACTATAAAATCCTTAGCAATGCTTTGAATGACTTTCTGAAAAAAAGAAAAAAATAATAAAAAAAATAACTACTGTCAGGTTTTTTTTTTACTTTCTTAAATTTTCATGAACATTTCAGATTTAGGAGGGCTTGTAAGAAATGTCTCTCTAAAACCCTTTGGCCTTCAAAATTATTTGTGTCTTGTGATCCTGGCATTTCTCCATTTCACTGTATCTGTCCATCTTTCAACACAGCTGGAAAAATGAATTGTGTAGGTGATACAAAAATAATTCAGTTCCTTATCCTTTCTGAGGTCCCTCAGAAATAGGTTAATTGGAATTCATTATATACACATAATAAGTTTAAATAAGTGTGCTCAAAATTTTTGAGTCCTATGTATTCCTTTCTTGCATAGCTTTTACTCTGATACCTTAAAGAGATATCAAGATATTATATCATCTGGCCAAGTACAATTTAATCAAATTTCCTCTTACCTTGCAAAGAGAGTAATAACCTTTTTTCTTGCAATAATTGTATATGTTAATTTAAAAATATTTTAAATAATTTTTAAATTTATTCTCAACATTATTCTAGCTCTAATATAACCTTCTTCTTCTCAAAAGGAAGTTTTTCTCCAGTTTTGCTTGAGAAGACTCTACTGCAGTTGGTGGTGGTGCTACTCTTTGAAATTTCAAGTGATTTACTTTTAGGATACAGGATTCTTAAAATGGCTACTCTTGCTAATATTCACTACTGAGAAGAATATTAACACCTTCACAATGCCTATTCGCCAAATCACAATCATCTGTTAATTCAAGTCCTTCTTAAAACTTGTTCAGTATCATAGAAAAGTGGGTAGATAATCAATTAAGAGTGGATTATAATGGATGTATCAAACCCTGCCTAAGTAATTATATAATCCTTTCCATGTAAGCCTTGACCCTACTTGAACTAACAATGTGGTAATGGACTAGATATCTTGTCTTGCAAGAAAATTCTACATATCCATGCTTTTACTTGTGCATGATTATCCTCTCTCTTCACATGATCACTAAATACAAGATCTTTTTAGGCAGGACAAAGTTTGCCTATTCTAAGTTAAGAATGCAGAAATATCTTTTTATTAAGCAGAGATTCTTCTGATATGGTATGTTAGAAAAAACTTTCATTCTTCATACTGCCTTGACTTCTGCAGTATTTTCATCTGCCTAATCTGAGTCTTTGGAGCTAAAGTAATTTTTAAAATATGCTTTCCTCACCTGAAACCACTAACAGGAGATTAAGGTACTATAATCACTGTTAATGTAATACTGTGGTAAGTTGACTGCAGTCAAACTACAGCACAAATGGAAATCTTGGTAACACAGGAATTAATCAAACGTAGCTCATGGAGTTTGGCTATGATAACTATTTCTAATGTGTATTCTAATAACTAAATACTAAGATGCTGTGCATAATCTCTTCAAAATTCAGCACTGGAGCTCATTTTGGAAAGAAACTGAAAGCTTGGGAGCTATTCACCCTCCTTTTTTTTTTTGTGCCTTGAAATCTTCAACTGTTCTAGGAACACACACACAAGCTTCACCCAGTTTCCTCCTGCCAAATAGCATGGTTTTTCTGGATGTTTCTTTGGCAGATAACATGAGAATTACATGAATTATGTATCAAATGTGTATAGCATTACTAATGATTTTCCTATAATGTAGAGTATTAAACACTACAGAACTTCATACCAAATTTGATGGATGTAAGCAGTTTGGGTCACAATTTCTCAATAATTCCACCTTCAAGTTTATAAATGATCCCCAAATAAGTACTTCTAGGCTACCAGGAAACTGTGGGAAATCTCAGAACTTTCTGTTATTTGCTATTTACATTTATGGTTTCATGTAAATGCACAAGAAATCTGTAGAGTATCTGTAGAAACATCAACTAACCATATATAGTTTAAAAAGCCTTACACTGCAATCTTAGTTCCATTGCATGAGACACATATAGAGGCAAGAGAAAGAGGAAACATATCTGTCCCTCCCTTTTACATGCCAAACAGACAAACTATTATAAAATGCTGACTAACTCCAGTAACTGCAGTGTTTTTAATAGAAAGAAATAAATACATAAATAATATATAAACAATCTTTTGGTATTACATTCAGAAGAGGATGTTTTATTTTGTATGTGACTTACAAATTTGTGTGGAGTGCTTTTCTGAAAAAAATGCTATTTTGTGTGGTTGTTTCTTTAGTGGGTAAATTTTATAAAAATATTAAAGAGCCATTCGATTTCATAAAGTGCATTTTGTCTCACTAGGTGAAAAGGAAGGAACAGATCAGACTAACAACAGGTATATATCAGGTAAAACTGGGCTGGTTGTATGAACACACTGGTTTTTACCCTCACTAAACATGAGTATGCTTATTTTCTTAATACCGGAGACAGAATAACAAAATAATATTAAATACAAGGAACAGATTTAAGAGTCTTCTGTTGCGTGTTGTGCTTTAGGGTAAATTTTCAGCAGACTGTTTTGAGCTATTGATTTTTTTTGTTTTGTTTTTGTTTTGTTTTGTCCACAAATGTATGGCAGAAAAGAATACTGCCAAGCATGCACTGGAATAAGGGTTATAAACACTGAGCCTGTGGGCCACATTTGCCAGATAACATTTGCAGCCTTGAGTAACTTTCTGCTTCAGCATAATTTTCTACACCAAGGGCCTATCATTCTCCTTTAGTCTTTAAAATTTCAAAAGAGGAGCAGATACAGTGAACAGTAAATCTAGACTAAAACATACATTTAAGCAAAGCATTTACATCTCTAGTGTGCTGCATATGCCTGTTAGTGGAAATTTAGCAAAGAACACCAAAGCAATTTCTCAGTAGCTGCAGTAATAATGTCTCTAGTTACCAGGCTGATCTAGTTGTTCAGTTATAGCCACTGTAGTTAAATAGAGATCTAGTAGATGTGCTAAAGTATATCCTACTCATAGAGGAAGAAATATGTACTGATACTACATGTAATGTTAACAGAAAAGTCTACAGGTGGAGACTTGATCTTCAGAGCAAAATCAAGAAGAGGAGAAAACCATCATAGATGTACTTTTTAACTGTTCTTCAAATAAACTAATTTCTGTTTTCTCTGGAAAAAATCTTAACATCACAACTGTATTAAACAACATTATTTTTCAAAGATGACTGCCTATTTGTGCATACATATATATATATTTATAAGTACTTCAGTTGCAGAGAAGTGGTTGGATGCTGGGAGAAAATGTACTTTAATATTTGGCTACACAATTTTGAAAAACATTTATTTTAATTTTTGCCCAACGTGGCTGAATAACATTTACATAAACAGATTGAGAAGCAAAGTGGGATTTATCTATCTAAACCTGTTATTGACATTTCTGTTAGGTGGACTGTGTGGATCCACTGAAATTCTGGGCTTATGGTCTCATTACACAGCTGGCTCACTCTGTCTGGTCCCTCATCACAGCTCTGCTGAGCATGCTCTCATTTACTGGCAGAAAATTAATCAGAAAGTAAGTATGATCCAACCAACTACTTGCATATTATTTAATATACAGAAAAGAATACAGGTTTGCTCAATAGTTTGCTGTTCTAGAGTCCAAGAAATGAAATCATTCTTTTTGCACTCTTCTCAACAGTGTCTAAGAATTACTGGTTTGGGATTTTTGTGCATATCTCGTTTGTCCATGGCCTGGATTGCCCTTGTCACTAACAGTGAACAACAGTTCATGAACCAAGAAGTCCAGTGTTTGCATACAGAGGAACAGAGGGCATTATAATATGAATATCTGGAATCGACAATAAATAAAAATAATAAATTACCAACAAATATCTGGATTACTGGCTCTTTGGCCATCTGGGAATACACGAGAATATGGTCATAATTAGGTACAGAAAATTACGTGAACCTGAAAGGGAGTTAGTATATCAGCATTCCCACAGATTTCTAATATATTTAAAATCTGATAGAAGTACTTTAATGTCTTATTCTGTCTGTACTATGTTTAATACAAGATTACTAGGCACACCTGGCTACCTCAGCGAAACACAAATCAATGGCATATTCCAGTATCTCAAAGACTTGCAATGCAACTTTACATTGTATTTCAAGAAGGTATAGAAAAGAGACAGAGAGCAGATCCCAAACTGTAAATAAAACAAAATGGACCACTCCATACAGTTATTTCAAAATTTTTCAGGGATCTGTACTGACTGATAACATTCAGTTTTCAGGGTCTGGCAAGAGCTACTCTGGGCTCTCAGGCCTGTGGAAAAACTCAAAAAGCCTAACATCTGGGCTGAGCCAAAGCATCCAGGGAAACCTCATGCCCTCCTCACCGTTAAGACTGTATTAAATTAAGAGAACCACTGTGTTGTCAGCAGAAACATATCTGTGCACATAAGAGCTCTGTGCTTGCTAATAAAACTGCCAGCATATTGCAGTGAACTTCATGTGTAACCAGCACATTTGTCCACTGCCATATTGCACTGTCACTTCCTGGCTCACCAATCACCTGCATGAATATGTGGCTCAATTACCAGCCCTTATAAATAAATAACAAGTCAATCTGACAACTCACAAGATGATTGAGATAAAAAATATGTTGAGCTTTGTGAATTTTTAATCTGAAATATGCATATGGCATGTTACAATGATAAATATTTATAAAACATCTAAACTGCTTTTCACATGTTCTAATTTATATTTTAAATATCGTTAAAATACATCTGAATTGAATGAGTTATATTTGCAGTATATTAAGAGAAAATGGGATAAATTTAGCAGATCTGCAACTGGATTTGTTGTTCCTGGCCTATGGGAACGCCTTCTGGGTTTCTGAGGTAAAAGAACAGCTTTCCATAGACAGATAGGAAGCCCCTAGCAGACATTTTGTGGGAAGAGCTATTTTGCACAACCCTGTAACAATACTTTCAGGGTTATTGTGGCCAGCATTCATCACAGGCTCTGCAGGAAGCCGGAGGATGTAACAGGTTACCATCATCCCCAAATAAGAGCTTGGCTTTGTAATTCCAACAGCAGCACTTGAGGAATGAAAATAAATCCTTTTGCAATGATGCTCTGGGAATGAAAGGGTTACATGACTCCAGCCGATTCCAACTAAGCACACAAAGTGGTTTTTTTGACTCTGTAGTTGCTACATATGTACTGGGCTGCTTGGAATTTGATAGCTTCTTTGTGTGGGAAGAATTAATCCACTTTGGCTCTAACATATCAAGGACTGAATATTGCAAGAGAAAATACTTGAAATCTCCTAATCCCTAAGGGGAGTTACAGTAGAAAGTACTGGATCAACTTCATTTCTAAAGGGTCAGTACCACTCACAACAAGGCCAAGTGGCACAGTCTAACGAATGTTTGAAGCCCCTTACATAATTAATGGTTTCAAGTGCTGCTTTCTGTGTTTTTTCTTGCTAGTTTTTATTAACTTTGCTAAAAAGTCTTTCCCCATTTTGCATTTAAATTTTGTTTTTAATCAACATTTTCCTAATTAATCAACATTTTCCTAACTATAATTTCTATTTTAATTAATCTGTCTTCACACCAACACCCCTTCTGTATTTTATGAACAGAAATATGACCATTGGTTGCAAATAGGAAGTGCATTGAAGAGTCCTTCCAAATCCAGGCTAAAAAAGATTAGAAATAAATAGAATAGGAGGCTGGAAGGGACCTTGAGAGGTCACCTCATCCATTCCCTGTGCCCCAAGGCAGAATCAGCTATACCTAAACCATTCCTGACAGATGTTTGTCTAACCTGTTTTTTAAAACCTTCTGTGACAGAGATCCCATACCTTCCCCAAGCAATCTATCCTAATGCCTAACCTTCCTTTCAGTTGGAAAGGATTTTTGTTCTCTGACTTTGTTTTTTTCCCCATATTATCTATTTTAAATCTTCATTGCTGTAATTTAAGCTCATTATTTTCTGTCCTGTCCATAGTGGATATGGGGAAGAGATTACTCCCTTGCTCTTAGCAGCAGAGTTCTGCATACTTGAAAAGTATTAAATGAGGAGTTAGGAATACTAAAAATAGCCTCCAGCTTAGTAAGTGACCAGTAGGGGAAAAATGGATATAAATGCAGAATGTGTTGGAAGGGAGCCCAAACAGACAAGAGAGCCGTAATGATCTGATAATTTGGCTAGACAGAAGGGAACTTGAATGAAAATCGCACATATGTGGCTCATATATATACCCACAAAATATATGCATGATTTCTGGCATACTGCATCACAAGCTCTTTAGTTTAGCAGTAAATTAGTTGTAAACACTGGTGCAAAACTTTGCAGGAAGAGATCTGTTGCAGAGTTTCTCTTGAAACGTTGTTTCAGTGCTTAGAAGACTAGGAAGAAAAATGCTGCTCAATCTCTAAGAATTATAGAAATTAAAACCAAGTAAGGCTAAAAATGTAGGAGCTTGAGGCAAAAGGTGGAAATTAAAGTGTCTATAAATTCTAAAGAAACTTAGGTCAGCGAGTTGAAACTCAGTCAAATAATACCTTCAAAGAACCAGTATTAAAAATAAGCTACTGTTCTGCGAAGGTTGATTTGATTGCATCCTAAGGACAAGAATAAATAAATAAATAAAATCTTCGGGGGGGGGGGGGGGGGGGGGGGGCGGAAATGTGATATATACAAAATAACTTCTGAGACATTTCAATGTTTTACCCCAAGCATCAGAATCAAGATGACATTTACCATGTTTCAAATAGGTGGAAGCTGGACTTGACTGGTCTTCAAGAAACTCAAGCATTTGGGCAGAACTACAGCAGGAAAAGCTTGAGAGGTGCTTTCAGAAAAGAGGGAAGTAAAGATGATAACTCTCTCTATGAAAATCAGTCTATGTTATTTTGTGCTATTGCAGATAAATTAGCTGAAAGCTGTGCAAACAAAAACCAGCACATCTTTAGACCTGACTTGGTTAAATATCTTGATTATATCTCAGAGATACCAACTTTTAATGTTGAAGTTCCTATGAAAAGGTTGTTTTATAATCTCAAAAAACTCAAGTCAAACATTAATTTTCCATATTTTTCTGATTTGGGGAGAGCAAAAAAAACCACACCAAACAATCCATGAATTCTTTGTAACCACACTTTCTTAATTACTTTCTTTACTGATAATTTTTCTACTTTTTATTGTTGGCAATTAAAAACATGTTCTGTCTTCTTGCAAGGTGAATAAAAATTAAATATTCATTTAAGTAATCTCCATGCTTATGCTAAATAATCCAAATCTAAAATGTTATGTGTTAAATTATTAAACATGAATTACAAGGCTAAAGCTTTCAACTTGTAAGTCTCCAGGGTAAGTCATAGCACTGTCATCTGTTACATTGTTTGTAAAAGTGACCCAAAGTTGTTTTTACTAAATGCATACACTTGCAAAGTGTCTATAGGAGAGAAGACAACCTTGAGCAGTCACTTATTTTACAATATTTTTGACCCTTCCCCTTTCTCTTAAATTTCTTTCAATAACGATAAATTCCTATCAGCAGCTTTCCCTTGCCATAACAGAGTAGTGTTTGATATTTTTAATCTTCAGTGTGTTCTCTTTATTCTCCACTAGTACCGTATGAGAGGATTTAGAAGAAGAATTTGGATGGATCCAGCCTGCAGTGTCATGTGGTTCTGGTGTGCAGGATGCATCTTAGGTCTTCTGGAAAGGAAAAGAGGGCCCTATTGCCTCCCTGTGTGTCTCTGCAGAAGGCTCTTTGGAGACCTTGATTATTCTGTCTTCCTGTAGATATGCTGAATTTTCATTGAAAATGTGTCACTTTTCTGGTGCATATGGGGAAGTGCATGCTTCAGTGTGTCAAGTTAGCATCTTCCCTGCAATAGAGCTGGCCAGATACTAGGAAAATATATGTATATTTTAATTTGCAGTAAAAACAGCTTTCAGACAGAATTCTGGATACTTTTGAGTCAACTGATTTAACCAGTTGTAAAGGCTAAAGACCAAATATGGAATCAGCCACTCTAAGAAGCAAATACATAAAAAAAATAATTTGACTAATTCTGGTATGTATTTTCCTTTCCAATCTGTATGGTAATAGCATTTACAAATATTTATCAAGGCAAAAACAAATATCAAATTGCCATTGAGTGCAAAAATGCTACAGAGTAGAGTGAGTATAAAATACAGAGAGAAGAGAGTTAGTACAATAAGCAGATTGATACCAAAGGACAAACAGGAAAAATACTGCTTTTCCATCATGCCTTAATGGGATGATTGCATCCACCAGCCTTTCTAAATACTGATTTTCACTTACTGTAAGCCTTGGGGATATTAATCAAAAAATGTTTCCAGTAATTAGAACTTTGTGAAGAATTAAAAGATTGATAGTACCAAGCAGCAATGAAAACAAAATTCTAAGGTTCATTCATGAGTGCTCACAAGCTGAAACATGAACTCAAGCAAACAGTCAGCTCCTTGGCAATGTCTCAACACATCCTACTGCAATAAATCATCCCATTTGAAAATGTTAATATATCTCTCTTAAACGAATGATCAAAATTTATTATTTGAATATATTTTTCTATCCAAATATTCTAGTTTCAAGATGTTTTCCTGGTAAAATTCATGTACCCATACACATAACCACAGGGAGATTAAAAAGAAAGATGAGAGGATTTTGACTGTTTTCAAGTTGTACAGTATAAGGCGAACTCCACTGCCTGTATACAGCATAAAAGTTAATTTCATTGTACACAATCATATCTTACTTGTGAACAGCAAAGTAAAGCCAACAGTCCTCACCTGTTGCTCTATGACATTAGCTCTTTGAAAAGTGGGCTCAACCAGTTTTTTTTAACTTCTCACTTGAATTTTTGGGATGGGAGCTATTGATTTGCTCTGACAAGAAAGTAAGCCCCTGCAAACAGCATACACAAATGGATTTTCTGAAATCTAGATGTGCTAGATAAAACACTATTCTGGAAGAGAACATTTATTTACCTTTTGATGATCTGGTGGCTTGACCTTTTCTAATTCCAGCTCTGGTTTCACCTGTAATTGATAGAAAGGATTGAACTATATGCAAAAACAAAGGCCCTTGGTATTAAAATAACACAACGGGAGGAAATAGCTCAAAATAGTTTTAAGGTTCAGAGACTTTATCAACATGAATGTTCTGGCTTGAGAGAACTACGATAAAAAAATTACCTTTGGCCAGGCTTTCTTAAGACCTCCTGAGACTCCACGAGCAGGTTCTTGATGTGGCAGTTACGGACCGAGGGAGCAGCCGCACCTGTGGGGAGCCGAAGATTGGTCAGGTGACCCAAACGGACCAATCATAGCACTCCTGCCCCCAGTGCTCAGTATAAAATGGCGCCGGGAGCCCTGCTCTGGGCTGGGCTCTGTGATGTTTCTGGCTGGTGTTTCTGCATCCTGATTTCTTGCCAGAGAAGAGCATTGTTTACTGAGCCAGGTCACCTTCTCCAGCCTCCCTGGGTAGTACTGGCTTGGCTGCTCCAAGGCTGTTGTGGACTGTCACTGGGACACCAGACTCATGCACCCCCATCTGCTGCTGAGTCCAGTCTGGGACTTTCTGGTTGGGAAGTAATTGCCAACTGAGATATGTAGGTTCCATATTTACATATTTGTAATTCACTGTCTTTATTGCTATTTATCATTAAATCTATTCCAGACTTTTCTCCAACTTTAAAGTCTCTCTGCTTGATTCTCTTTTTTAATCTTCCCTTGGGAAGGTAGTGGAGAATAACAGAACGTCTGTGTCACTGTTTGACTCAGGTCTGACAACAATGCTCTCGATCCCATCCCACCCAGGTAGGGAAGGAAAGAGAGAAAAAGAGTGAGACTTGGCTGCATTGAAAACTAAACTACACAGCTTTAATTAAACACTAATGGTATAAGAAAATACATACAATTACATACAGATATGATCAGGTATGTGCAAGAGCCTCATGCCTCCCCCCACCCCCAGCAACTCCCACCACACTCCCCTGAGCTGGAACAGTTCTGAGAAATCCCAGAGCTGCTTCTGGAGAAAGTGGAGAGTGATGAGGATCAGGAGAGCTTGAGCCTGAAGGTCGATGGTGCTGGATGGATGGAGTCCTCCCCAGATGCTGGCCATGGACAGAAGAGAAGGGAAAAATAAGAAGTAAGGAAGTTGTCTTCTGTGATCTCTGACCTTCCTCTGTGCTTCTGTAGTTATATGGAATGGAATATCTCTGGCCAATTTTGCTGTCTAATTCAGCCTCCTACAGGGGGGTCACAGATCTCCCCATAGTGTCTGAGCCAGCAGAGTGAAGGTGTGACCTTGAAGCCCCAGCAGTTAGAAAAACATTCCACTGTCTTATCAGCTTTAGAAGAACACACTGTTGCTAGTTAAAAGAAAGTTTACTGAAGGAAAAAAAATCAGTAAAAAGGAAAATTGGCTTCATCCTGGCTCAAACCAGGACAATCTGTCACCTGGTTATTAGCCAAAACCATTGTAACAAAGAGATAAAATTATTGTATATGGTGCATTGTTGCTATATACATGAGAAATTTAAATAACTTCTCATCCTCTATCCACAGTTCTTTCTTTTCCAACAGCATCTATGTAAAGGTAACTGGGGAAAGGGGAGGAAAGTTATTAAAACTGTCTGCCTGGTTACATGGGTCAAGCTATTACAAATGTTATTGTGTAAGTTTTAGGATCAACAATAGCTTTTTGTCTCCTTTTTGCATCAATCCTTTTGCTGGTTTATCTTGACCTGACTTATTTTGTTTGTTTTCCTCAGAGCATCTGGAAGGTCACACTCCAAGGTGTTTCATTCTGCAGAACCCAGGGCAGCAATGCTGGCTACTCAGGGCCCACAGCAACATTCAAACAAGTTCTGACAAGAAGGAACTTACTCATGAAAACTGGCATGTTACAGCATTGGCTAGGCATAGTAAGCTGTCTACCATATAAATTGTTTTTAGGCTTTTTGTGCAGTAATAACATAATAAAAATTGCGCTTCTTTCAGCATGTTGTTCTCAGCATCATTCTCAAAGTGTAGCAAATCTACGCTGAAACTCAGAGCAGAGAAGTGTTTGAAGTAGAAATGGGATGAGGTAAGCAGTTAGAGGGGAAGGATGCTGTGTGTTCAGACTTGCCCTTGCACAGCACAGGGATCTTTGGGGTGTTCCTGATTAGAGGGCTTATTAAATAGTCCCACACAGGCTGGTGTTTGGTCCTTCTTAGCCCTTCCTGGCAAGTCACAAGGGCACTTGTTTGTACCCAGGCCCAATGAGTTATTGGCTGCTCTGAATTTTAGGTGAGAGCCTGGTCAGACTGGCAACTGGCCCCTTATCACTTTTGTTGTCTTGTCCCAGGGCTGTGGATGGGGGTGTCTGGCAGAACCAAAACCACTGACAACTTCAGGACCAGTCAGGGAGTGTAGAAATGACTCTGGCAGGTGGGACAGAGCAAGTCTCCAGCAGGCATTGTGAGTGAGGACCAAACTGGTATCTGGCCTTGCTTTGAGGCTGGTAGAGATTTGCAAGACATTTGTGTGTCTCTGTTCATCAGGTGCTTTCTGATCCTCCTTATTCTTGTGCATGAGGTGTTTGGGACATAATATCCTAGATGTTCAGAAATGAGGTACCAGGGTGCAAGGAGGTCTTGCAAAGGCTGCAGAGCTGCCTGTTTGCATCTTCAGGCTGTAGACTTCAGGTGCTAGAAAACTGGAGTGCACAGGCAGGGAAAACATCACAGAAATCTCTAAAAAACAGCTATTAGCTGCCTCCAAGCTTGGACATTGATAAAGTGGCCTTATTATGTGGTAGTGTATCTCTCTTAAATGGCAAGCACATTGTCTTTAACCTCTGCTGCACTATTTCATATGGCACCTCTAACTTTGCAGGTACGCAGAGAAAAAATATACTGCATGTTGCCAAATCATTGACTAGGGAAGAAAAAAGGGGAGAGCAGTTGGTGATGGCAGCTACCAGAAGCAACAAGCTGCTAAGGTGTCCGTGACTCATTTAAAAGCTTATTCTAGATCAGAATTTCAGCAGCTTTGCTGAGCAGTTTGTGCTTTGTGCCAGTTAAGATGACATAGATTGTAGATCTTCAGCTCTTCAGAAGATTAATGGGCTTTAAACTTAAGGTGAAACCTGTTCTAAATGGGTGCTTATACCAAAAAGTACACTAACTTTTATTTTGAGCAGTATCAATCCTCTGGGCTGTTACGTATCCAATCCTTCATCTGTGTAATGAAGATAACCTGCCCCTCTTGTGGCACTTGGATCAGGTCTTCTCTGTGTTTATAAAAGATAACAGAGGTCTCTTTAGGACCCTCTGAAAAGCTCAGCAACATTAACAATAGTCTCTCTTTATTTTAGTGTTCTCAGAGGCTTATGGTTTGGGGTCAGCTGAGGCAAACTGGCAAACCCTAATCAGTTCTCAGTTGGCATCATTTCTACCTTGGCAACATTTATTAAAATGAAAGACCCAAACAAAGAAACTCCAATATTTACCTAAATTGCTTTGACTTTCTATTGTGATTGAAAGTGACTGACAATCTGGAGGGACAAGCTGCCCTGACTTAAACATTCCAGTTTAATACAATGGTGCTAGAGATGAATCTGTTCTCATAAATTGCACTTACTAATTTATGCGCTGATGTGTTTTGGAGCTTGGAAGTCATGACTGCTTCAGCACTATTGTATGATGAACAGGAAATAGATGCTTTGCTTTATGCTGATGGAGTTGGAGCCCGACAGATTTGGATCAATTTGTAATAAAGACATTGTATACCAACACATGATCTGGAGTATGCATAAATATAGTAGAGAAAAAATTAAGGACCAGCTAGGGATACAGGCAAAAAGAATTCTAAAGTAGCAGGCTTTTAAGCCATCAAAACTGCAGGATTAGTGGGTTAGGGATGAATATGAATCCTTGTGGGTTATATACAAACTCTTGGGAACCATTTCTATTGCAAATAGTTTACATCATTTCTAAAAATATACAAACAAATACTCTAAACCTTACACATATGTGTACTGATCAGGGCACAAGGGAGCCTTCCTTCTTCAGGTAAAAACTTGAGACAACCTAGGAAGGCTCTGAGCTGACACTTTCATACTGAATATCAAAACAAAGCAGAAACAGGATTCGGAAAGGGACCAGCACTGAGCCTGGTCTCTCTGCTAATCTGTAAACAGTAAGAGAGGACAACTCCACCCAAGAGAACATTAGTTCCTTATGCCTAGGTGTTTCAGTGACTTTCTTTGCTGTGAAGTTTCAGAAAGTTTCCTAACTTTAAAAAAAATAAATTACAATATTAAAAAGAATTTTAAAAAATTAATACTAATGGTCATTTTAAGGAACTTCAAAGTTCCTGTTTTGAGATCCTATGTATTGTCTGCCCTGCAGCACCAGGACCACATACAATAGAAATTTGTGCAACAGATACTCAGGTTTGCTGGAAAATGTATTCTGTGCTGCATTCAGATAATATTCCAGTCTGCAGCATATTTTTTTCATTTGTATTGTCTGTGCTTGCTCCTTCAGGGGGTAATAAAACTAGTTCAGAATAATCTAATTCTACTCACAGGGATACTCAGCCTGCATTGTGAAGGCCAGCATTTCCTCTGGGTGCTGTGGTAGAAAGTAATGAGTTTCTAGGGACTCAGATGTGGCTGGACACAGCAGATTTTTTGGGGATCTTGGTTGCAACGCCAGGCCTAGATTGTGGGCTGTAGCACAATCTTTGCTTTTCACAGAAATTTCTGATTCTGCAGGGGTTATTTGTGTGCTCTTGTCACATACCTGAAGCATAACTGCATACCCAAGGACAATACTCTTCTAGAGATTAGGAAAGACAGAAATCATTTTTTGTGATTTCTGGAGCTAAGACTAGTTCCTGCAGGGGGTGCACAGGCATAGAAGCTGACACCAGTTTTGGGGTTTAATCACCTCCTCTGTATGCATACTGTAAGACAGGAGCAGGAGTCAGATCATCCCACTCAGAATGAGTGAGGATGAGCCAAACAATGAAACTACCTGTCCAGCAAGTGTAACTCTGCATCCTGGAAGGGAAGTGACAGTGTGCAAAGAGGCATAAAACACAGCATAAAGAAAAATCTAAAATCTGAGATCTTTCTCTGACCACCAATAGACTGAAGTCTAAACTGCAAGGGCAGCTGCTGTAGAGGGCTCAAGGGAGCACCAGTGTAACTGGCCAAGGTCTGTGAAGGCTCTAGGAAATAACCTCCCAGCTGCTGACCCTCTGACACTGCTTCTGTCCACAGTAATTGCCCTAGTTGTAACCTGAGGTTTATGCCCTGTGAGGAGCATGTGGGGAACTGCGAGGGCCTTTTAATAAGGGAAAGGCAAACAGAAAAGCAAAAAGTCTATGCAGAAGTCAGGAGAGGGGAGAGACATGAGTGCACTGCCTTTTATTGGCTTGGCCTGGTGTGTGCCCATCATCTCACAAGGACTGAGGTATCTGGAGCACCTTCTTTGGGCAAATGGAGAAATTGCTTTGTCACTGGTCAGATGAAACCTAGCCATAGGCAGGGTCCACATGGAAGTGGCATCCAGCCTGAATCAAGGTTGCCATTCTCTAGGACCCTTTTAACCCTTCTGCTGCATCTACTCCAGGCTTCTCACTTTAATTTTGGGCTGTGAAATGTAGCCATTTTTTTGTTGCACGTCTACTCATTACTGTGGATGAAGAGTTGTTACTGGGTATAGGCTGTTTCCTATGGCAAGATTTCTAGCAGCTTTTCAGTGTAGAATTGGAAACTTACTTTTAACAACTTGCACTCAGCTGCTGTATAACCAGCAACTAAATTAGGCCCAATTAGTCTGGGCCAGAATCTGATCTCCAGTACTCCTCTGCAAACCTGGAGCAGGTTTGCGGACTACCCAGAATTATTCTGTGTTTAAATGAAACACAGAATCCAGCTCTTTATGCTTCACCAAACAGCTACAATTACACTGCAACTTTTCTACCTATTTACATGTATTTACATTTAAAGATATCAGTGGAAAATATCAGAGGGTACATTCTGGCTGATTCCTAAAAGCATGCAGTAATATAAAATATTTATTTTAGTGGGTGAAATACTTAATTGTACTCAGACACCTCTGGAATCCACTCTCATTCATTTCTGTATGAAAAGTATACAGACAAAAGTGTAGCTGACAGCTTGCCAACACACTAATTAACTTTCAGCTGCAGCATTCTCAGTCAGACTTCACTCACAACCTACACACCCTGCCAGTAAGCACAGCAACAAAACACAACTTTTAAATATAGAACCAGACAGATCATAGAGGGTGTCTTCCTGGCAAATGAAAATGCTCTGCACATGAATGTGGGTTATACCTTTTTATTTTTATTTAGGGAAGACCTGTGGGTAATTCACTCATGGCTTGGTATGAGCCAAATTTTATTATAACTCGTCTCTAACTGAGGAAATCCAAAGATCTTTTCAATATCCATCTACATAAGTCTCCTCTTTATTGTTTTGCTACTGCATATCTTTCCAAATGTATACTTGGTGCAGTGGAATACAGTACAGGTGGAAACCTTCAGTTTCCAGTTTTTTAGAGACAAAACCTCATGGTTGAGAAACTCTTACAGATCCACTTTCTAGTGCTTGCTCAAGTGACATTGATGCTATTTTGCTCTATCTTTTCTGTTTTACAGGGTATTCACTTTCCTCTAGAGAAAGACAGAAAAAGTGTGTTTATGGGGGAAAAATATTATAAATGTAAATTACAAATTTAATTTATATTTGTCCTCCTTTGTCTTTAACCAAAATTAGCCCCCTCCCACCCCCACATCTGCTCTGCTTCTGGTCTCTTCCCCCCTCCCATCTGCTCCTACTCTCTCTTCCCTCCTCCCCCATCTGCTTGAACAACACTAACCCTCCAGGGATCCCTTTTCCTCTGTTTGACTCCCTGCCTATCTCCCAGCTGGACTCTTCTCTGCTATCTGAAAACAAAATGATAAAAACAAATGTTTATGCCAGAGAAAGCAACACACATACTGTTGTTAGTGAAGTTCTGCAAATTCCTTTTCTTGTGCTCAGTAGAAAAAATAGAAAACAGCTCCTTGACTTCTCAAGCGTGATAATTTCTTACCACATCTGGGTCTTCTCAGAGGGCTCAAGCTCTTTTAATGAATTCAGTTGAGGCATTGATTAGACAAGTGCCCCAAATGTTTTGCTCAGAGTAGAAAGCTTTATTCTTTTCTCTCATTACCATGTCCATCTTTAGCAGTGCCAAATATCAAAAGCAGCTCTTCAGTACTGGGTCAGACACTGTTTTCTCCATCACTTCTGGGAACTGAAAACACGGCTGAACTGGCTTTGATGGCTGCAGGTTCAGGCGATGATGAAACTGCAATTGACATCAAGTTACAAAGGTTGTTGAGAATGCCGTGTTTTCCACAGGATCTATTTTATATGGGTCCTTTGACTACCCAGCAGCTACACTGGCTTGAAAGCAGCACAACAGAGCAGAGGGTAGTTCCCTGAATACCAGAGAACTAATTTTCAATTATTTCATTGTTTCATCTTTCCCCATATACAGTAATCACTGTGGCCCACACCTCAATTGTTTGGCACTTGCTAAGGCAAACTTGACAAAGCATCATGATAGTTTTCAAGTGTTCTGCATAGTACATCTTGGTAACAAAATTTCAGGAAACCCTTTTTGGTTTTATACAGCCTAAAGCAGTATTGTGTTCTGACCAGTCTTTCCATGGATGCATTAATATGCTGTAAGCTTTAAGAACTTTTGTTGAGGAGTTACAGAAAGCATTGCAGAAATCAGCCTTGAACTGCTTTGCCTCGAGACCTGTCTGTTTCATTTAACGCACAAACAGAAGTATTGTTAGGGGTGTCTAGCTCCACAGCTGTGGTTGGGAGCTCCACATCTACCTCCCAACCCAGCTAGGTCAGTGGAAATATTTTTCAAAAGCATGCAAAATTGAACAAACGGGCACTGAACATACATGAAGCAAAAATAAAAGGACTGACAAAGTTTGCAATAATACTGGGACCCATTTTAGGGTAGCTTTGTAGTTTTATATTAAAAAACATTTTGAATCTTATTAATTACCCTTCTGTGTCACTTTATTGGTTGTCTAATTGTTTGGATGGTAGATGAATTATGTGTGTTAAAGTTTGTGGTCATCAAATACATTTCTGACTAGTTTGGTTTCAAAAGCTGAACATGAAAGAAAAGTGTTGCATACAGTTTCCTATGCGTCACTGTCAGTCTTTATCCAAAGAAAGGGGATGATATATCTTGGTGGATAAATCAAATGACAATCAATTTTCTAGGGAAAAGATAGCTCTATTAGGTCCATGATCACTTTGGCAAAAGCAGCTGTGCATCTTCAGAGAAAATATACTGAATATATTACAGAAGGAAAATATTTTTTAGGAAAAATACATTGATTTTTTTATTTTTATAATTTTTTCCCTGAATTAAATATAAATTTTTCCCTGAATTAAAAAAAAGATGATCTTAGAAACCCTTCAAGGATAGTTATTCTTCAGTTTCTTGTTCCTCTAGCAAAGAAAAGCAAAAAGGGGGAAAAATGGCACCATATAAAGCCCTAATGATGACAATGTTCTTTATAGAGTATTTTTGACTATTTAATTTTTATTACATGCTTTGTTTTAATAAACAAAACCACAGTATTTCCAAGGATAAATAGGCTGAAGACAATAATCTTAGTTCAATCTGAACTGACTGTAAAGTTTTCTCTGCATGACTTCTCCAGATGGTTGGAAGTTTTTATTTCTCCATTATTTAGAACATCCCTTTAGGATTCCAAAGCCTTAGCAAGGACTACAGAAACCTTATCTGTTCAATAAAGTTCAGTATTTTGAATGGCTGAATACTAGCACCCATTTTGTTATCACTATGTAAAGGTAACAGCATAGTCATTTGAAAATATTCTCTACTTCCATGTGTTTACGTATGTGTGTTGGCACCACCTGATTTACTGGTATTGTCATTTCATACTTTTCTAGCAAAACCATTTCTGTATAATTTAATAAGTAGAAGGGAGGGTCTTGTTACAGGGTATCAGCGACAAGGTCTTGTCACAGGGTATCACAGATTAATCAAAATCCATACATTTGAATAAAATGTTGACTCCCTGTGGAACTAAACAACCCATAAGATTTTCTGTAGGAGAAAGATTTATTGATGTTCAATAATTACTATTTTAGAAGAATATTTAAAAGCTCTAAGATTCAGTTTTGTATCTCTTGGTGTAAGAAAGCCGAGACATTAAGCCTGCAGGTGTTTGTAGTTTAATGGCTGAGTAGAAGTAACTTACTTGCATAACTTCATGTAGCTTTAATCTGTTTACCAACAGCAGTATAATTACTGAGGCAGAGAGCTGAGTGTAAGCTTAAAATCCAGCCTGGGACCTGTGCAAGTCTTTTTTCTCCACTGTGTTGAAGGTAGCTTGTAGATATTTGTGCAAGGTAAAGCACTGTCTAGATATAGTTAAATGTAAGAAAACATAAGATAAATTTAACCACATCAAAGAAATGAGAATACAATCTGCTTTGTAAAGGAGAGGTGGTATCCCTCTTCCTCCTCACAACACTGGCACAAAGGTATTTTAATGTAGTTGGACTAGATTATTCTTGTAAGTCCCTTCCAACTGAAATATTGTATTATATTCCTATGTTCCTATATTCCTATATTTTCTATTTCTATTCCTATTCTATTTCTATACTATTCATAAATGTGCTTTTTGAAGAAATCAAATGGACACCTGCACAATGTGAGATGTGGCAGGAGAGTAATAAGTTTTAACCTTGCACAGGTGAATCTTACTGTTTCCTGTTCCTTCAAGGATGGTGTTCTTGACCAAGGGCATCATTGTCTGAAGAGGATACAACATTTTTTATTATTTTTTTTCCACAGAATCACACTGATCACAGAATGTTTGGAGTTGGAAGGGACCTTAAAGATCGAGTTCCAACTCCTGTGCATGGGCAGGGACACCTCTCACTAGAACAGGCTGCTCAGAGCCCCATCCAACCTGTCCTTGAACATCTCCAGGGATGGAGACCTTTTCCTAAAGCTCCTAACTCTTACATATTAGATAAGAGGTTCAATATACTGGATTATTACTTTTTTTTATTCTGCTTTTAAGGACAGGTGCTTCACTATTTTATTGATTTATTGGAGAATCAGAAAAAATTGTACAGAGTTTATACAATTAACTGTAGTTTAGCTCTATGACTTTGATTATTAAAAATCATATACACTTACTGAACTTTTAATGTATTCAGATAAAAAAAATATATATTTAGTATTTCTAAATAAATGCAATTCAAGGAGTCCGTTCACTGATGCTCCAGTACTCAAAACAAGATTTGAGTAAATTATTCAGTGTGAATTATTTGTTCAGCTCTCTTCATTTTACCTTTGGTTTGCCTGATTACTACTAAACAGACTTTCCTAGAAAATTGTATTTTCAAGGACTGAATCAGGAGTATAAAGGTGACCTTAGCTTATACCATAAAACATAGGAGACCTTGAATTACAAGTTCTAAATCCTCTATCTCTTTGCAAAGATCTTATAGTGCATTTTTAAATCAGAAAAAAAGCTTCAGTTCTTTTTTTTGTATTAATATATCACATGCAAATCTATGCAATCATAAGCAACTGTAAAGTAACAAATCCATAAGCACAAGCAATAGTTGAGGAAAACATTTATTAAAAAACAAACTTCACTTTTAACTTTCAGTTAGTAATCTATAAACAACAACAAGGAATTAGAAACCTCCTAATTTGATGAAACAGAAATGCTTTTTAATTTTCTGAGTGTGAGGTAAACATCTCTTTTAACATTTTGAAATATTAACATAATCAGGTTTTCATATTTAGGTGAAAGTACATATCAGATGGCTCTGGAAAAAGAGGTAGAAGACTCATTGTTTTGGAGGTTGTTGTGGTATTTGTCTGCACAAACACGAAACAAAGTCAGATATCAATCTTGAATTCCACATGCTCTTCCAATCACCAAATGATTGAGGAAGATACAGATAAAACATCCAGGCCAAGAAAGAGCAAAGGGGAAAATAAATGTGTTTTGTTCAAAGTTTCCAAATCTTTATGCCCGTTACTTTTTGTCTTAATATAATAGGATCCTATCATTTGAGTTAGTAGCTGGATTTCTGCTTCTAACTGATAATGTTTATTCTTTTTAAAGGCAATAGCAATAGAGACTTACTTGGTTAACAGTTGATATAAATATGCATATAAATGCATATAAACTGTAGTTCCTGTTTTTGGTTTGCTTTTGGTCACTGTTGATCCTGTAACTGGTGATGCAGATATATCAAACAGGGCACCACACCAATTTGAATGCTCCAGAGGAGAGGGTGGTCTCCTGAGCTGAGTCATGCTGAGCACAGAATGAGACCTGCATTTCCTAGATAATACAACCATTACCTTAAAAAGATAAGCTGAAGGATTAGTAAAACAAGTGTGTTCACTAACCTGCTTCTGCAGGTGCTGGCAATTAGCATTAACTTAACCATGGCGTTTTCTTGAGGGTTGATGAAGTTGTCCTGCTCCTTCTGGAGTCTGAAGCTGGCAGAGATTGACTCAGTTGCTGAGTGTGGGCTGGCTGTGCTCCTGCCTTGGGCACTGCAGTCTGCAGCATCACCTCTGCCCCTCATCCAGGGAAGTGTTTTGTTGCTTTGGCTTCCTAGTAATCAAGAAAAGATGTGTGCATTTTGTGCCTCAGGTATGTATAGAACAAGAATATGTTTCATCTTCTTTGCTGAGACTGAGTTATTTAAAAAAATGTATATTCATCTTTTGCTTCTAGTTTTCTTGGTTTTTTTTTCCTAGGTAAAGATTTTGAAGAAGTGTTAACAAAGCTGCTGTCAGCTACTGGCTGATTCTATGTTTTACATTCTGCCTCCAATTTGGCATAAATCCTAAAATTAATGAAATGGTGTGGTTCTCCTGCTGGTAATTAAAGCAAGATTATTATTCTACAATAATAATCCTGTTAAATAGTGAGGCATATAAACAATGGAAAGATAATTCTTTACTCAGCAATGTAATATGTTGGTAAATAAAAAAACAGATTACTTCCGAATTGATAAACAGGTAATTCTGTTTGTTTCAGTCAGAATAATGAGTCTCCATTTGAATAACAAATGAACATTTGGTTTGTGACCCTGAAGCTATAAGATAGAATTTGGATAGTCTATGAGTTCAGAAAGAACTATTTTATCAACTTGCCAATTCTGAGCCTAAAGCATGCACGAGAGCTAAGGATAACAACCTGTTTCATCCTCTTGAGTTGATATATTATGATAAATACTAAACAAATAAAGGCATAAAGGATATCTTATCTGGTTTTTTAATCCTAAAACTTTCAGCTATAAATATTACACAGATCATGCACATTTTTTATGAACCTGTTTGATGCTTGTTTTTTCATCTTAGGAGAGCACAGCAGGTTCCTTTACACAAGCAAAATTATTTCTAGTGCATAGGCAATCAGCCTTAGGCATGAATAGAATGGAAACAAACTGTATGGTCTGTGCGCTGCATGTCCAACCCTTCCCAGGTAGCTGTGTGAGCAGAAAGCCAAGCTTAGCCTGTACACCTATCTGTCATGGGGACAACCCAGCACTGAGATCACAGGACCTGTATTCTTTAACTGTGGTTGATGTTCAGACTTTGATATTTGTTTATGGTAATACTCTATTATCCATTATGTCTATAATTCTCTGACAAAGTCAACAAAAATAAAAGGGAATGTGTTAATACATCATATAAACAAGCTTCTCATTATGTCTCCAATTTATATAAATCAGAGCAGAATTTTCCCCCAAAACTGTCTCTTGTGTAAATAGCATCACACAAGGAAAAAAGAAAAATAAAACTGATGGGTAGTGGCCAAGCATGTGTTAGTCAACCATATAGAGAAATAGCTAAAAAATTGATTCACACCCGAAACTAGCGTAGCAGTGAACTCTCCTATGAAACTAAAGAGAATGAACTTAGCTCTAGTCTAGCATTGTCTGTTTAGGAGTCAATGTTTTTTTCCCTTCAATGTAAATAAGTATAAATTACTGCTACATTCTTGCAACCCTTTTCTGAAAAGCAAAAAACAATACAGCAGGAGGGAAACAAAACAAACTGTCACCTGGAAATCCTAAATTACATGTTTATCACTTTTGTGTTACGTTCTTTCTTCTTTTTACTATACCACTGATTAGTGTTTTTGGAGCAGATGAATATGTTTATCCTATCCGTTCTTGGATTAAATCACAGTTAGGTTTTATTCATACCACTCTGGAATATTTTAGAGTTTTATATTTACATTATTCAAAGAAGCACTGTCAGGTTTACACAAAGCAAGAGTTCTGCTCTTGGAAAGTTCCTGAGCTGGGATCCTGTATGCAGGAAAGCATTATTATACCTCCTTGTTATCTGTTCTCCACTCTTGGAATAGGGGTTTCTCTGATAATTTGAGTGTTTTGAATGTAGAAATGGACATACTGTACCTCAACAGGACTTATTTAATCCAATTTCTGACACTATTATCACTGGCAGCTTTTAGGGGAGCAGCTGTAATTTTGATTTATATCCTCAAAGACTTTGTTCTGTCAAGGAACATTTCCAAATATGTCGGGTCACATAAACCATTCTCAAAAGGGATCTCTTATGAAGTATAAAATGATAGGATCAAGGGATTGCAGTTGTTTGACACGTTTCTGATTTAAAGCAATGGATAACCCTTTGGGTTCTTAAATACATTTTTGTCTGTTCCAATCAGTCTTAAATCAAAAGCCCTTGAAAGCAATGCTGAGTGGTAAGAAAAGGCAACTTCTCAGGTAAACCTCTCAGGGAGCAATTAGGTTGATCAATTTTATGTGAGCAGTTCAGTTCCCTATCTAGATCCTGGCAAAGTGTATACAGTGTATAAAAAGTGTATACAGTGTATATAGCATAAACTGTAACGGAAATGTTTATGAATTAAAGACTTTACTGCTTATAACTTTATATAGATAAATGTAACAATGCTATTCAATATGCTAGTGCATCAATGGCAACTCTTAAATAATAAAACCAGAATTGTCTTAATAGGCTGTACCACTCACAACTCCCTCTGACCACTTTTCACAAATCCCTTGAAACAGACCAATCACAAACTTTGAGGTATAGTGACTTATAGGTCAATGATGGGAGGCCACAAAAATAAATTGTTTTTCCTTTTAGAAGTCCTTCTAACAAGGTGTAACTATTGTGGTGCAATTATTAAAAACTGAATTTGTGTGAAGTTCTAATCTGGAGATTCTTATTGTATAGCAGTTACTAGTGATGGTGCTTACAATATTGGTTTTTTAAGGTCTTTAGGAATAACAACGTACTGCAGTTTTCTTTTCACTGATCAAAAATTACATAAACAATATTAAGTGGCTTTGTTAAATTGATCCAGAATCAAATGGGAACAATTCATGAAATGATTTCATTACCTTTCAAGTAAAGAATTGTTCAGAGACTTATTGGTCACACATCTGACCTCACTTATGTTAGTTTACAACTGCAATCAATTCAGTTACTCTGGATTTATGGCAGTATAATGGGGAATATATTTAGTAGAAATAGGCACAGTTGCCTAGGTTCTAGAAACCAGAGCCTGGCCTTTACCTGACTGTTCCAGCAGTCTTGAAGAAAACATCTTCACTATCTCAAGACTTACATTTCCTGTTTTGTTTTTCTTTTCCTTTTCCTTCAAAATAAGGAAATAAACATTTAAATGGATGAGTATTAAAACCTTATTTAATCAAACTTCTTGATCCTGTGCCTTTTTTGCGCGCACTCGTGTTCTCATTTTATTCTGTGTCTGTATATAAAATCCAAGCCAGTGTTTGCAGAGCTCCATGTGACAGTCTTGGATGTCCTTCCCTACTGAACCCAGACTGAACTGAGAGAGACACTTCGTTCTAATCAAGACAAAACTTAAATTTAACCTTTCCCCAAACATGTTTCAGTTTTTTCTTTGCTCATGTCTTGGTATCTCTAGCAAGGCTAAAAATTGATAAGACAGACAGTCTTCCAGTTTTGAGACTTCAGTTATCTGAGGAATTTTGCAATGCAGTCAATAGATATGGGATAACAAGGTATTTCATTATTTAGGAGATGGTATTATATTTGGTAAGCTATCACAGGACCCATAAGTCAAGGCAGTGTTCCAAAGAGGAGTAATTATGACTGTTTCAATGAAAATAGTGATTCCCTCTTAAGAATTATCTCCTGGGTCAGTATGAAACAAATATCCAGTGTGCTCAATGCACACATTCTGATTTGCTGCAACTTGTTTATTTCTGACTGTTTTGATGGTGTACACAATTGCTGAATAGCAGTGTCCTCTTTCATTTTGAATACTTCGTGAAAATCTGCTGTATTGTCCATAGTTTTAGTTGTATCTTCAGATCATGGGCTGGAATGGCAACAAAATGCTCAAGCTCAAAATAAAAGGAGATTTATTTATTTTTTTCCTGGAAGAATTTTTTTTTTTTTTTTATTAATGATTCAGCAGGCTTCCCAGTGTTGTCTCCTCAAGCTGCTATCTGTCTCCTGTCAAGAGCTATTGGGGAGTGTCATAGATTTTTGTCTTCAGCTTGTTCACATCCCCGACAGGAGAGACTGCCCCTCTTCTCAGCTGAGAGAATTGTTTGATATTGAATGTGTCTTAATTTCAATACAAAAAAAATTTAAATTCTTGTGAATTTCCTTGAAAACTTGGCTGCTAATAGAGATGCATGCTAACAGGTGTGGCATGATTGTACCACTTATTTTGTTCTCATGGAGGTGGAAAGTCAGATCTGAGACATCACTGTAGAAGTCTCAAAATCCTTTTATGTAGCAGAGATGTTAAATGTTTCATGCTGCAGTATGTTGTGAAGTATCCAAGTTAATTTTAGTTGTGCTATTTCATGTTGAGAGTTTGATGGAAGTGATGGGGACATATGCAGTCTGTGCTTGTCCTAGCTATCTTTATTCACCAAATATTCATATGTGTTGATAAATAGGTAGTTTGCTGGTATTTCTGATGTTCAGCACCTGATATGCCTACCAAAATGATGTAAAAGTACCATATAATAGATGAGACTTCGTTTTGGGCTTTTTGTTGTTTATTTATTTATTTATTTGAACCACCAACAAGATGTTCTGAATTCTAAATATTGGAATGACAGAAGAGGAAAAACTGGTGTCTACTTTGAGGATAATTTTCATTCCTAAGATACTTGTAATGAAGCTGTAGAAAAATCAGTGCAGAAACTCAGATTTCCTGTCCAGAGGGTAATTTGCTTCTAAGAGGTACTTATGCAAACTGTGCTTCCAGGGGATTAATATAAAAAAAATTTGAAGACTTCTGCTAAATACACTAGTATCATCACTATTGTGGCTATGAAACCAAGGAATAATAAAATCAAGGCATAGCTAAATTTACAGAAATTTACTCTACAAATATTGGAGTGAGTCCCTCATGTGCCAAGTTCAACTCAGCTGTCACAAATTTATTTATATGTGTGTTTTGTGCTGCCACACAAGTGAATGAGACCAAAAGGAGTCCACAGGAGCAAATACAAAAAATGTTTCCATTAGCAAAGAGGGTGAATTAATATGAGAAGTTCTATTTAACAAAACTGCTAATGTGGACATTTGCACTGTATACACTTAAGTATCTTTATATTGGACTACTTCTATGTTCATTTGTAGCTGGAGTGCATTGGGAATGTTTCTGCAGTGTGTCTTCTGGTGCAGTTTATTGGAGAAATCTGGGTCATGTGATTTGAAATGCCTTCAGAAGAGGAAGCCAGGGAAACCTGGAAAGACCACTTCAGACATATACCACTTTCCAGTTCAACATGGTAATGAAGATGTGCCTTTTGTGGAACATTATTAGGGTGGATACTGTGCTGCCCACATTTTCTAATTACTTGCATTACTGATATCTGGTATTCAGAATGCATAGCCCTCACAGTGAAAGGTTCAGTGAAACTCTTTTTTGACTCATTTCAGTTCTTCGTGTTTTTGTATTCTGTTAATGATTCTGTGAATCATGTACTCAATGTGCTAGGAATAATTTCATTCATCACATGCATTTGTGTGAATGGAACATGATTTCTTCCAGGTTTGTGGAAACCAAGTCTGAAACAGAACAAGGAACATAGTTCCTGAAGCTCACTCCTAAAAAAAATGCGAAAATTCTTGAGATATTGAAGCAGCCCTAAGTGCAATTTATGGGAATATCTTTGCCAAGCTGCTCAAAGCAGTTACTACACTAAGGAGAAAAGACAGAATATCTACTTAAATACACCTAGCATAATGCTATAGATATGTTACCATAATGTCTCGGAAGAGCAGCTGGGGGATGCTTGTGGGGAGCATATGTATGAGCTTGAAGAAGCATATGTATGAAGTGAATTTTATTGCAGAACAGATGTCAGATATGTTGAACTGTGATAAAACCAAGATCATTTTATTGGCTTCCTTGTAAAAGACAGTTTTAAAAGAATACTAACTAAGCTTTTTTTACTTTCTTGTACCTCATCAAGGGAGAAAGATAAGTCAGTGACCAACTTCTTGAAGGGATGAAGAGCCCTTTTGAGGTGAAGGAGGCCAAGAGAAAAAGGCCACTTTCCTTAAGGCAAGGTAACAAGAGGTTGAGGGAGGCATCCAATGGTGTTTTTTTGGGGGTTGGGGGTTTTTTTTAGCACTTGACAAAGGGGCTCTTGACATTTCTTTTTTTCGTTTCTGAGGCCCTGGTGGCTCCCGTAGGGGAAAAGGAGGATGAAAAAGCTCATAGGAAATGTAAGTGATCTTTATTGACCTGTGACTTTTGTGGAGCCATGGCCTCTGGCATGTGACTCAATGTGCATTTCTTGTCAAAACAGGTAAGGGAATTGTGTGCTGCCCTGAAGGAATGTAGTGTGTGTGTGTGTGTGTAGAGTGCTGAAAGGCAAGAGACTGATACGAGTGCGGAGGTGAGAAGAGGAAGATAAAGGAAAAGTGTGATAGGGAAGAAGCACTGTGAAATGCATTCTTGCTTCCTCAATTCTGATGGAGGAATGCTGGAGTTATTGACTTTTCTATTACTAACTCAGTGTTGTTTCTCCTTTTTCCCCCTCAATGTTTTTTGTTTTGTTTTGGATTTTTTTATTCGGGGACCATATAGTTATATGTTTTTATTTTTCTAAATTTTATTAGGTTTCTTAGATGTAATTAATGTTTCCATCCAGTATTTTTGTAATCCTATTAAATAATTACTGTATGTGTACAACCTAGTGGGAAAGATCTAATAGGCTATGTAGGAATAATTAGCCTGTAGCTGTGTAGGAACAGGCTATCTAGGGTAGGCTGTGTAGGAATAATTAGCCTTACCCTGTGATGGTTGAAACAGTTCTTATCATTGAGGTACATGTAGAAAGCACTGTCCTGCAAAGTAGTAGTTTTTAGAAGGGCAAGGCAGGCCTTGTATTTTTTCCAAAGATTAGGTCAGGAATTAAACCAAGGAGATAAGGTCCTGATCAAACACTCCTGTGGAGAGGTGGAGCCTGAAAAGGAACAGGAAAGCACTTTCTGAAAGCATTATAAGCAGCTAACTGAGCACAAGCTGCATTTTGGACCTGTTATCAGTGGCCCTGCAGTGTTGTGCCAGAATTACAGGAATACTCAGGGAATTTGCAGGGGGAATCTCTGCCATTTAATCCACTATTTAAGAAGTAAGACAAAAATAATAAGATATTTAATACAAGAGACACAAAAGTATGGCTTATTGAATTTGATATGTTGTTCCTAAAGCCCTTTGTTTTGTAGGGAAAACAAAGTAGGTGAGGTGAAATAGGCTCGTACAGAAAACCTACAGCTAAATCTGGAAAATTCCTCCAGTTTCTGGGTCAATAGGACATATCAAGTGATGCAACTTTCTGCCTCACTGAAGACCCCATTCTTTTCTTAAGAATGAGCTTTTAGACAGCAAAACCAAAATGCTACAAGACGTTGGGCACTTGCTAGAGAAGAAAATTCGTGCCCTCTGCTCCCTAGATTGCCAGAAAGGTTCTTTAAAACTGGAATGAATGGAAGGGTTTTATCAGGTGTGAGATTCTGGGAAACGATGGAGCTGTCAGCAAATTACTCATACACATACACATTACTCATACACAGCTTCCATAGACTTGGAATAACTCCAAGTGATTCTTGAATATCTTGTGTGTGAGAGTCAAAAACTTGAGTAAAGCAGTTCTGGTCAGCATTTGTAGGTAAAATGACAGAAGAGATTGAGGCCAGCTTTGAGGGTATGACCTCAAAACACCTGAAATGAGGAATGATTTATTGGACAAGATTAAAGTGATCTGAGTTTAGAGAAAGCTCTCACAAGAAGATAACAGCATTCAACTGCCATAAAATCTGCTGAGATTCTGGAAGAGTAGATTGAGCTTTTTCAGTACAGCAAGGCTGAAAGGACTGGGCATGAATGCTTTATACAGAAATTATATTCTGTTTTCTGTTGGGATTTTGGTGTGTTTTGTTTTGATTTGTTTTTTGGTAGGGTCAAAAATAGATGAGACTTTGAGGAAGACCTTGTGAAACTGGTCTAAGATCACACATGGAGCTGAAGCTAACTAAGGCTTCCTAAAATGACTGGATTAGGATGATTAGGATTCATTGCAAATCACCTGTGCCTCCAAATTAGTTAGTGGCCAGACTTGAACCAAAGAAAAAGCATCAGTTAGATTATACCTCACAATATATTTCCTTTTTTTATTTTTTTTTTTTATCCCCCCCCCCACACACACACACTCATTGCATTATACTTCTCTTCACAGGGCCAGCAATCCTTTCAAATTGTGCAAATGATACCACAAACTTTTTTTCTTGTAGTTTAAATACTTGAGCTATTGTCTACCTTTTGGCTTGGGGAAAAAATAAGAAAAGAGAACATTTAAAGGAGGATTTAGGAAATAACTTGGAGAAAATGAGGCATGTGAATAATATTAACACAAAAGAGTTGTGTGGACCTTTTTAGCATTTTGAATGAGTCTTCTGTGCACTACCTTCTGAGATTAGTTGACATATTTACAGACTTTATTAAAGAGAAAAAGAAAGGATGAAAGTGGTGGGAGGGAAAAGACAGCTCACTGGTGCCTGCTGTAAAAAATATCATCCTATCCCGGTGTGGTTATTTTTTCTGGTCCCACTTCATAGAAATATTTCACAGAAAAAGACAAGTTCTCCTTGTGTTTCAGGCTGACTCCTGATCCCTCACATCAGATTTACCTAACTGTTTCATCCTGGGAGCAGTAAGATCAGACCTGAGAGTTCGTGTCAGCGGCAGCAGTCTCTCTGTCAGATGAGCCTAAGGGGCAAACAACAAAGTGTTTGCAAGCTTACAGGGGTTTGTTTTCCACATCTCAAAAACATCCACTCCTGAACAGCTGACAGTAGCAGCTCTACTAAAGTGTCCCACAGAAAAATAAATCTGAATTGTAAAATATCCCATAAAGCAGCTTTACTCTCACTGGTGTTGCCCTCTGCCCCAGAATTCAAACCTAATTCAAGGAATGCTTTCAGGAATGAAAATTCAAAGGAGTTTTCAGTGCAAATATTTTGAAGGCTGATTTATAAATAACAAATGGTTTTGGCTGCCTTTTCCTATGCCTCATGAGATCAGCCCACCTTACAGAGTCAGGCACTCTGACTTCAGGGTCTGCATGCTTTATGAATATGTGCTGCATTAGGTGCCTGAAGATAAGATATGCAGAAGGCAAAGAGCCAAATGGCAAACCAGGAAAGATAAGTGATGGGAAGTGCTAAAAATAGACATGATGCTCATCCATGAGCCTTCGATCCTCTTTCCTCCAGCTAGGATTTGCAAATGATGGCCATCTCCTTCAGTTTGGTGCCTAAGCCACATTACTCATTTCTCACAAAAAAAATAATTAATGTATAAGAGTAATGCTTCATTTTTCAAAATTAGAAGGGGTTCTTGCCTCACTCAAAAGGCAGGCTTGATTCTCTCAATTCAAACTTGGGAGGTGATGGTAGTTCTCCCATTTCTCGGGGAATTATCCCAAGCATTGGCTTTCTGGGAATTCCGTGTCTCCAAATTTCTCTTCTATTACATCTGTTCCACTTTGTGTAAACAATTAAATATTAATTAACCTGGGGGAAAAAGAAGAGAGGGGAAATTGACTCTATAGCCTGGTGTTTAGGACAATCATGTGGGAAAGCCAGATTCACGTCCTTCTTCATTTAATTATTTATACCAAATGGAATAATGTCAGCTGGGGGAAGTGAAAGATTAGCTTTGGACTGTGCTATAGCCTAATGGTTACAGCAGGCTCTCAGGAGGGTGACAAACTGCACTTAATCCCTTCGTCAGACTGAAACAGGGAAGGTTATGAACTCAGGTCCACAGAAACTACCTACTTTAACTTCTAACTACTCAGATATTGCAGGGGGGAAGCTTTTCTACTTTTATTTTAGTAGTGCCTGATGTTTTAGGATTGTTACTGGGTTACTTTGGCCAATGTGCTTATAGCTAAGATAAATCAGAGGAATGCTTGGCTTCTGATGTGTGTGTGATGGGGTTTTTTTTGTTGTTTGTTTGCTTTTAACGTAGCTGTGCTCTAGGAGGGCTTCTCATCATCAGAAGTTTAGTGACTATGTGGCTGCTGGACCTGTATGTTTTGTGTAAGTGTACGGAAAACAGTAAATGTGCTTGAGGTTAGCTAATGACAGGCTGGCAAGCAGGAATTTGCAAAGCAAAGCTTTCCACCCGTTGTTGCAGTGTTGATTTTGTACATTATGGCAGAAGTGTAAATTCAAACAAATGTAATGTAGAAATTTGTGCAGTGAGGGAACTTTAATGCTTCCAGCTGAAGAGATAAAAAGGGCCTATAAAGATCTGCATTTTTGGTCTTGGTCACTAAAAGTACAGTAATACATTAAACCCTTTGTGAATATAGAATTTGAAAAGGTTTTAACTTCCTTCTTGTACTGCATCCTACATAGCTGTGTCACTAGTTTGAAATACGCAGCACCAGCAAGACTTGAAAAAGTACCATCTGAAATTAATGCTGGCTGAGGTACTTTTGGTGGTATTTTGGGAGTAAATTTTCTTAATCAGCTCTAACAATACATTTTACATCAAGTAAAGTTACTGCATTATAGGTCCTACTTCTTAGAAAGCCATGTGTGATCCTTAGGAACTAGTTTCCAGTCTAATTTGTCTAAGAGAAAAATGCTATCTTATCATAAGCTGTGTTGACTTTTGACTTCAAAGTATTCCCTCCTCCCAGAAAAAAAATCCTATTCTGCTTATTTTTAGTGATCACTGCTTCATTCCACTTCTCAGCACACAAGATTGTATTGTTGGGTCACCTAGGATTGTTATAGTAATTCATAACCCCAAGTATTTTGGACCTTTACTCGTATTTATCTATTTGTTTGTTTTTTACAAAAAATTACATGAGAACTTTTACACATCAAGTATACTGAGAAAAATAAGTGACCTATACCGGCACTCGGATCCTTCAGGAAGTGGGTGTCCTTGAGATGGCCATCTACTCCTCTGACTTCCAAAGCCCTCTTCAAGCTGATTCATTCACTATCCATGACTCCACTCAGAACATTTCATGTATAACCTGTAAGGTAATCAATGGGGAGTTAGATTATTTTTTTTTTAATTAAAAAAGGGGGAGGGGGAGCCTATTAGGCATACTTTGTAAGCTCAGAATTGATGGTGTTTCTTGGCCCAGCACTGTTAGCAATTTCCAGCTTTAACTGTGGTGTCGCGTTCTGAAGATTAAAGTCATAAGGAGAACAATGAGGTGCACTATTACCATAGCCAATATTATTACACCACCACTAAATATCACAGTATAAATCTACTTTGCTGACATTTTAAGATCATAATCTTGTATTCCATCTCAGATACCATACCTTCACTTCATGCCTGTTTGTAGCAAACCAAATCTCTATCCTGGTTGTATACCATGGTAGAAACTCTTGGAAATAAAACACAGCACAACAGGCTGAACTTAGCTTATGAGGTTTAGATTTATACTGGGTTAATGTCTACATTTAAAAACAAAACAAAAGCAAAAAAAAAACACAAACCACCAAAAAACAGAACCCAAAACCATTGGGTAAAACTGAGTTGTAAAGAAGTAATGAAGAAGTTGTGCTGCAGGATTGGAAATGACTCCAGACTCTTTCTTTATCAAGGATTTTGAATGGTGCAAACAGACCTGGGCCATGGAGTGACAGGTTTAAAGGACATCACAGCAGTAGATGAGATACCCTTGGGAGAGCATATTCCAACTGCAACAGATTCAGGCAAGATTGTTGTGAGTCCCCAGCATAGAATAGGGCATTTCCAAGAGTAAGAAATAGTGGAAATGTTACCTGTGCTTCCTTGAAAATCAAAATACTGCTCTCTTTAAATGCGTGCTTGCAGTGCCTTCTAGTATCTTCTACTTCATCACAAATAACCTAGCCTGATTTTCAAATTAGAGTAGATCCAAAATACTTAGACATTTTACTATTCTTGTGAATTTACTGATATTCTAACAGGTGAAAGTTAGGCAAAAATAAAAGTCAATTTATAATAGGTGATCATCAGGCTATCTTGGGGACAGATGCTTTGTTATCTTATTTGGAAAAATAGTGGAGAAATTCTATTAACCTAGACTTTTAAAAGTAAAGGCTAAACTAGGGAATTGAAGAGATATTGGAACAAAGGAAAATATATAGAATGTCAAACACCTATGTATCAAAAGTTCTTAGAACATGGTCTTCACAATAAAAAATGAACTATTGACATTAGAACTTTAAGTGCACAAGCTCACAAATCTCACCTGAGCAAAACATAGTATTCTACTTTGTACTTCTACATCATTCTCCCATCCAGGACTACAGACTGTTTTATAAACTTTAGTGGTGGAAAGAAGACAGAGATGTATGCAAACTGAAATTAGGTGTGTTTTATATGTCTTCCCAAAAATCCACTAGAAAATCACTTGCAGAGAAAACAATGAACACAGATCCTTAAATGGCAATTTCTTATCAACACACGGAATGATACATGTAAGATATTGTCCACCCTGCACTCCCCCTTTGCTTGTGCAGAATGTAGTCATAATGGAGACAAAATAATGTCTTGATCCAAAGTGCATTCAAAGCAGTCAATCTCCAGTCTGCTTACATGCACTTTGAATACAGCAGTAACAAGTGCACAGCTATTTTGCAGCAAGTCTTCTAGAGCAGCATCAGTGGATCATTTGTTTTTTTTCAAAGAAAGTAGGAATTAATATTCTTTTATCATATGCATTCTTAATTCGTTTTTCTGTATGGGCATACATTTCCCTCCCAAAGGTTCAGTCTCTGACCCCAAATTTGGAGAGCCAATATAAAAATAATATGATATAAAGCTTAGTATGTGTCCTGGGAAGCATAATTTTAAAAATAATGACATATATTTATATATTTCATCTTCAGACAAAGAAATAATTCTTATAATTATGGACCTCTACAGATAGTATATGAAAGTGAATAGAATTACTATCTCCATGCTAGTAACTGTTTATTTGGTAGAAAGGTTCAGTGGGTAATGAGAACATAACCACTACTTGGAGTAGTGCCCAGTGAATTGTACATTCCCCTGTATAGTCTCACTCTTTTACTTACATTTGTGTATGTATGGCATCATAGTAAGTTCTCACAGTAATGATTTTATACAATGGCCGTGTTGCACAATCAGTTTTTCAAGTACCTAAGCACTTGTGTGTCCCATTGAAGACAATTCTTGCAACGTATCTAGCAGAAAACTGAGAAAGAAAGAATAAGTAAGAAGCTCTGTTTTAAAGGAAGTAACTGGTAATTTGCAAAATAATAAAAGGGAAAATATGATCATCTGAAAGGTAAATAGGTTTAAGAGCATTATGCTCAAGTATAATTATAGCCTGAGGTTTCATGGGCCAAGGAAAGTGGTGTCAGCCCCATCTAGAGCACCCTCAGATTTTCAGATGTCTGCATTCCTAGACATATCTGCAATTCCAGCTGAGCCTCACAGCAAAATTCCCTGTTTCATATCTGATGGTCATCTCTATTGAGAAAGACATGAGTCTTCTCCCAGGTTCATAGCTGCAGTCCTGCCAGATTAGATTTCATACAAGTGATTTGGTGTTCAGCAATTGTCCTAGATACACATGCATGTCAGTAGCAGTAAAATGAACTTTTCTGCAACCGACCCTTGTTAATGTGTCAGTAGTAACAAATATATTTGAAACTGAAGGAGAGTAACAAAAATATATGATGTATATGTAGCCACTTGTAATAGGAGACGTATTGGGACTGTAGTGTGAAATATTTGTCTACAGAAAAGTGAAAAATAAATTAAGGTATTTTAAAAGTAAAGATTTTTTTAAAGGTTATTAAGTTATATGTAAGCAATCTAACTATTGTTAATAATACATTCTAACAATATATCGTGTTTTATTGATGTTTTTAGCTAGTGAAATATAAACTGCTGTGCAAAACAGCTTAATTGAGATACTTGGCTCTAAAAAGGCAAAATTACCTGCTGTGACCAGAGGGTTATCAGCTTTCTCAGGTTCCCAGGGCAACACAGTGAACCTCTCACTGCTCACTCTTGAGCCAAGTGCTAACTTTGAGGTCCAGGAGGACTATTGACATGGATGAAAAACATAGTCACTGACATCCTACAGAGAAAAAGGACGTGCATGAAGAAATAAATTTTAAATGTACAGATAACCTACCAAGGATCTCTGAGAAAACAAATTAAGATAGGTTTTATTGCTTTCACCCAGAGCAGTCAGAACAAAATACTCTCTGATGCCATGAAAATACTGAAAAATGGAGTTGAATGTTGGAGTCATCTGAGAGGAGTCAGAATTCCATCTTTTCTTAAAATAACTGATTTAAACAGAGACTCTTAAAGACAGAGGAAGAAAAATGCAAAAAATAATTGAATAGATATATTTAAATCTGTAAATAAATTTGTCAAAAAATTCTTCCTGCCCTCCACCTTTCTCCATATCTTTAAATGTCAACTAGGGATAATACAAAACTCTTTGCACTTGTATTTTGGGCACTTAAAATCTGCAAAGAAATCTCTCAAAGACTGTGGTTGGAGTAATGGTTTAAGTACTTTTTTCAGTTAATAATTTCTGCATTGGTTGTTTTCATAATCCACTGGGAAGAGTATGCTTAAGGAAACATAGCTAAGACTGCTTGTTTATTTTGAGTTCTCCAGTTGCTTTGAAATATCATCAAATGGCAACGGAGACAGATTTGCATCCAGGAAGCCCACAGCTTCCCTATCTTATATGCTCTATTTCAGTTCTCAGTAAGTTACCAGAGCTGTTCTTTCCTAGGCTGAACAAAAAATGGGTCTCTGAACAGAGGAAGAATCTAAAAATCTCTGCTAGTTTGTCCTAAATGTAGGTATTCACTAGTGAGCAAAATTTTTATTTATATCTATGCTGTCATTCTGCAGTAACTTTGTTGAATGTACTTACTTCACCTGAAATAATACCAAGAACTCTATTTTCCATTAATGCATGATGTAAAGCTGTATCTAAGTACTAGGAATGTTTTAGTGGGAAAAAAAAAAATCTTTTTACAATAAATTAGTATGTAATTTCCTTAAATAGTAACAGGTGCAAAAAATAATGTTTCATTAATGTAATATTTTTTAATGTCACAAAGTTGATTTTGGTCTGAAGGGAGCAATGACACAAATTATAGGTGTTAATTAAACATCTGAGATGAAATTTTTCTCACTAGGCTTATGCAGTGACAGACGTTTTCATTTATTATTAAAGTACAATGACTGAAAAGTGTTTCAGAAATTAAATAAGCTTTTTATGTTATTGTCAATAGCTTAGGTTATATTTCAGTGAAAAATGAGAAACTTTCAGACAACATAAGCAAAAACATTCTCATTATGCTTAGGAAAAATGTTCACTTCTATTTCTATGCTATATTAGCTTTTTAAAAAGAAATGCAGCACAAAATAGTTCATGATCATCATTAAGTACTTCACTGAAGCACACTCTTAACTGTCTGATGCAATTAAAGTATTGAAAGCAAGGAAAAAAATGTGTTCATACTGCTTCATACTTGGTTTAAAATTACATCACAGTCTAAATTCATGCATTCCATCTGTTTCTGGATCCCATCACAAATTTTCTCACTAAGAATAAGGCCTTCCCTAAAGGATAGATATATTTATTCCCTTTTTGTCTGAAAATCTTATATCTACTGTAATCATTACCTGCACAGCTTCTCAGACTTCCAGTTTTTGACATTCAGGGTCCCTGTAGTTTTCACAAATATGCTCAAATTGCAAGTTTAAACATATGTCTGGAAGCCATTGTAGAAATGGCCTTCATAAAACTGTTTTGAAGAGCATTGGCTTCAAATTTAATATTTACCATTATTAAAATGTTAAAAGCAAAAGTAAAATTTGTATGTAATGGTTTGCATGTCTTTACGTGAGTTTACATCAGAGTAATTGCTTTCTCTTTTAGAGCACTAGAGTTCTACTTCACCTGCAAGATAAACAGTGTGAGAATACAGCTTCATTTCTTCATTTTCAAATACATATAAATAACCATGAGCCATATAATTAAAAAACTCAACAAAACCAAAACCCATACAGTCAAATAATTTTCAAATGTATCAAGATACTAGATCCCTTTCCATTAGCATGAGAATGAATCAAAATACTTAGCAAAAGCTCAGCTAAACTGCAGTGGCCCTATTTTTAACAGATAAAATGGAAAAGACTTCTCTTGAATGTGGGTGTCAGAAGACCAGTCAAGGAAATAGAAAAAGCTTTTTCTAGCATGCAAAGCTTCCCAGCAGGCAAATTAACTCAAGTACCTAGTGTACACAATTTTTTTTAGACAGGAATTTGCACATTAAAAGTAAAAGTTTTCCAAATGTTTCTGTGAACAACTCAAAACCAATAATATCAATCATTTCTAACTTGCAGCAACTCTTCAAACCTTGGGATTTTTTGCCCTGCCAAAGAAATTTTTCACAAAGATGTATTCAGTGATTTTGAGAACTTGCAGTTCCATTAGCTGTTCTGCTGTTATGTTCTCAGGCTTGTCAGTCTACCACCTTCCACAAATTACATTTGTGAATTTAAAAACAAAAGTGATTCCTGCTCATTTCTTTTGCTGTCTGGGATACTATTATTAATTCCAGATATTATGTTGATTATTTGTGTTACAGTAGTCAAAACAATGATGAGGTATTTCCCTTCAAAGATTGCATCAAATTCAGCACAAATTTAACCCTTATGTTTTGAAGCAGTTGCACAAACTTAACTATTGGAATTTCATGCCTGGCAATGTTTTAAACAGCTACATTCCAATGCAACTGCATAATCTGGAAATTCCAATACAACTGAATAATCTGTTATCTGCTGAAAACAGCTTAATTTTAATATGCTGCAGTTGACTTAAAGGTTAAGCGACCTCTTAAAAGAATGTGAACTTGTGAATTAGGGAGTTCGTACACTCTCAGGTGGCATTTTATTCACCACAAGAAGTAACTGCTAATGAGCTCCCTAGCTAGCAAAACCTAGATGTAAAATATGTAAAACTTGAAATGTCTAGTGTTTCTGAAAAAAATACTCTGTGAGCTTGGCTTATTAGGTAAATTATCATAGATCAAAGAAGAAAAGGGTAAAAACAGGTGTCAAAAAGCTTAGAATGACCAACCAATTTATTTTCTAGTGTTATTTCATGGTCTACCCTTATTAGAGTATTTGGTTAATACAATTTGCAAACAAAAGATTACTTCCTCTAAAAAGTGTGTTGGATTAACATACATAAAACCTCAGTATGGTGACTCAATATGCCAAAAGCCAGGCTCATTATGTAGGAGTATCTAGGCTAAAAAAACCCCCACATTTCCTTTGAGAGTTTGTCCTTAAGATAAGGGGGAAGGGGATTCTAATAAGAACTGCAGAAGGTTGCCCCAGCACACTGCACTAGAGCTCAATCACTGGCAAGTGCGAGAGAAAACCTCAAAGGACAAACTGCTTGTAGGAACAGTGAGGTCTCACCCCGTTGAGCATAGTAAGCACTGCTACTCTGCACACTAAGGCCATAATTATTTTGCCCAGCACTAAAGGAAACACATAATCTCAAACTTGCTCCACAGACTATCTAGGCATGTGCAGAGCTTCTACTGGCTTCAGTGGGACTTACACAGTTGGCTGTACAGCACTGAAGGAAAATCTGTGCTTAAAGGCAGCTGGGTGCTTAAATAGATAGTTAAGAAAACAAACAATAAAAATGTAGCTGTATATCTAAATGTTTAAGATTTGGGGTATTTAAAAACCTCTACGCTAAGTGTATTGTTAATGTTTTAGTTAATTATAAATATATGAAACAAAGTGATTTGTTCAGACTAGAAAATATCAAGAACAGTTAGGACCACCTTCAAGAAGAGATCTACATGCACTAAAATGGGATTTTAGTCTAGCATAGACATCCAGAATAACAAGGAAAACACTAGGAAGTTGTAGTCCACATTTAACTCTGGAAATGTTTGAGTCCTCCAGATGCTTCTGTTTGCATTATTCAAGGCTCCTAGATACAAATGTTCTGCTTTTGGAGATTTTTTTACTGTCGTTCATATTTTTGCAAATGCACTGTTCATCCTGCAGCTCAAGCCTGGAGCTGAGCACTCCTGTAGCATGCAGTACCCTCATCCTGCAGGCTGGCACTGGCTATAGAGAAAAGTCTTGTTTAGTTTCTTTCTCACTGTGATGAAGGTTAAATTTTCCCTTGCCCTTTCTTGAGGACTGTGCCTTAATTGCACTCATTATATATTTCACATTACAGCTCTGGGACCAGAACCCCTCCAGGTGAGTGATGTAGTTTCTAAATTAGACCATCGGTCCCTGCTTGTGAAGCAGAAGATCTCAAAATCCCTAACAGTGTGGTCTAGATAGATGCTAGTGAAATACATCTGTCCGGCACCTGCCTGGTGATTATGCCACTCCCCAGAGAGACAGAAGCATGATTTTGAAACTCTTCAGGCAAAGGCAAGTATAGAAAGAGGGTGTTTCCTCTGTGAAGGTCACTACCTCCACATCAGATTAATGTTGAGGAGAGCTTCAAATGTATTTTCTGAGGTGCTTTCTCCATCTGGAATGCCAGCCACCTCTGAACAACCACAAGTTTAACCTATAGCACAGAAGCAGGAATCTTGAAGAAACCCCATTTGAGCTTTAGCAATTCTAGAAGTGTGGAAAAACTTCCTGGCAACAATTTTATGCTCCATCGCACAACTCGCACACTGAATTTCACCTGTGCTCCTGCCTCATTTCAGGGGAGAGAGCAGTGGTGGTGTTATGGAGATTAGGAAACTGCACTCTGGGATTTGAGTTCCTATGTTCTTACTCAGACGGCTTGTGGATCCAACCCTGAATCTGCTGGAAAACACAGAAAGCATTAATTTATGTTAATCAGCAGCTCTTATAGCAGTCTTTTTTTTTTTTTTTTTAAGATGTAGCAGATTATGTTGATCTGTCACTGAGATCTAGAATAGGCTGCTTTTATCTGATGCTAATTACAAACTTGTTCTTGTCTCTCGGTACCAGATAGGCACATACACAGTTTGATGAAAATATAACTCGTGGTAGATGTTACTTTACATCTGTCTAAAATGGCAAGAGTCTGCCACAGAAAAAAAATGAACATATAGCATTTTTTTCTTTTACTACAGGATTTACTGACAAATAAGTCTGATATCTAAATGATGGTGAGAAATCTAGTTCTGTGGTTTTGTTCCAAATCATACTGGGTTAGTTTTGTTTGTTTATTGTTTGGTTGGGGTTTTTTTGTTGTTTTTTTTGGGGGGTGTTCTCTTTGTGGTGTTGTTTTTTTTTAAATTGTGTTATTATGTTAATCTTCTGAGGCAGTAATATTTTTATGTATGTCAGTTTGTTACATATCTGTATCTATTCATATGTATCAGAAACTTAAACAGACTTTCCGATTAAAAAAATCAAATTTAATTTTTGAGATTCTAAGTTGCAGGACTTCTCAGTTACTGTGTAGTTTCTCAGTGCATAATCTGTTGAGTTAATGTATTAGTGGCTTCTGTTTGTTTTGGACATTACACATCTCCTTTGTGTATGTTACTACTCAATGTTTGAAGAATCGTAATTGATCAAAATTGATTAACAAAAGGATCTGAGCTGCTGAAGGTATCATTTCCCATCCAGTGCAAAAAGTGGTGATTTCAGAGTGAGATAAGTGGGAAATACAAGGTCTAAATAGCTTTTAGTTAATACCAATTAAATGGAAGGCCTCATAGCAAATTTTCTTTTGCTTAGTTTCTCAGCAATAAGGCTTCCCTGGAAAGAAGCTGTAGATCATGAGTGGTTGGAAGCAATTTTAAATTTCCTGCGCTACTGAGAGTCCTTGACTGTCAATATAGACAAACTGGCTTTAGCTTATTGTTTGCACACTATTAATGCAAATAATTCTCTGCTGCATTTTGGCTCTAGCATCAGTATTGTCTATTTCTATTCTTAGTTTTCTTTCTTTCTTTCCCCCTCCCTCTTATTAGGAAATGGCCTCATTGCTAGTTTATCCTATTGCAAGATAGCATGTAACTCAGGGGCTTGCATTTCTTTATCTATGAATAGTCTTCATTTTCCCAAATGTCTACTGATGAGCAATTTGGCTTTCAGGGTGCTCAGTAAACTGACTTTATTTGCATATACATGACTCTCTACGGTCTTCATCTGGGGAGGACTGTTACTTGCATTGCATGTCCACCACTTAATACAGCACTTTGATTTTTAGTCCTTATTTACACAGCTACTATTTCAAAATGTTTCTACCATTAGAAAAAATGTTAACAGATAATTGGGAGTAAAAAAAAAAAAAAGCACAGTGAAAGACAGTGTAAAGTTAGCATATTTGTTGGTAAATCTCTGTTCTCATTCAGCAACAGCTGCAGTTTAATTAAACTCAACTGTTTGCAGGTGTTCACAAGAGAATATTGTATAGCTATGAATGTACATATACAATTCAGCTGAAAAGATTTACTTTTGTCAAAAATCACAGGCTTCTAACAGAGAGGCACCTTTCTCTGTATACTTGGGATTCATGTTCAGGTTTCTTTCTGATATGTAAGGATGAGATATTATCAGAGAAAAATCCACAAGAAAGCATCATAAAGTGATAAGGGAGGAACACCAGCTGAGCTTATAAATTTAGACAGTTAGTATAGCTGAAAAGCATTATCCATCCTAAGACTGGTATTATAGTTAGGAGAGTTAAGTGCATCAGACAATACAAAAGGATTTAATATGTATTAAAGAAGGAAAAGTAAATACAAAAAGAAGACTTTTTAAAGATCAGAACAGCTTTAGATGTTGTGTGGATCAATAGTAGTCTCTTCACAGGTAAAAGTTCACTAGATAGCATATTGAGCTGCAAGTTCAAAATGTCAATAAGGTGTGTAAAATTTAAAACCTGGACATGTTACAGGATAGTTGTACTTAACTTTTGGTGCTCCTGTTATAAATATTTCTGCTCAACAGAGGTGTCTGTGAAAGTTGACAAGAAACTAACACCGCTAAATCATTTAAAGTTCATTTATTGCTCACTGTCTAATGATCTAGTCCAAAGATGAATTCTATAAATAACACGTACCCACGGAGATTTATAACTAGGTCAGAATGCTGCTTCCTATCTATTACTAATTAATTAGGTGCAAATAGCAAAAGTACCTCAATGACAAACTCTATAATTTCAAAATTTCTATATTGCTGTGGCTGTATCAGCAGCATTTGCAAGTGCTCAGTTAAAAAAAAAAAAGTGAAGGTTTAATTCTTACAGACTGCACAACACTCTACACAGCATGTGTTCATTTCTGATCTCTAAACAATGTTTCTAACATTTAACTGGAGTAAAGCATATGATTAATGCTTGTGGTCATTCTGCAGCAACTCTATTAGACTGCCACAGATTCAACAGATTTACCCACAAAACAAATTATTATTAGTTTTAATTGGAAAGAGCGGAGTAATGGATGTTCTTTTTTGATAGCTATTTTATTAACACAGTTAATCATGGTAAAAGTCCAACTTACTTTTGTTATTGTTGAAATTAAATTATGAAAGTGACAAACAGTAGGATACAGCAACAATCAAAATTAATCTGAAGTTTTTTTAATGCTTTGTATGACTATTGTGATCCATATTTCAGTTTGGTGATTAATGAACAGATACCTCCATAAGAAAATCTTTATTATCCCAATCATCTGGGACCTCCCCTGTTGACCAGGACTGTTGATAAATGCTGGAGAGACTTGGCGATCTCCCTCGCCAGCTCCCTTGGTACTCTGGGGTGGATCCAATCAGGCCCCATAGACTTGAGCGTGTCTAGGTGGAGATTGCATCCTTTGGACTTTTAATGGAGAGTTTTAGGAAACTGGGTTTTAACCAAGATTATTTTTTAATTAACAGCTTTTTTTTTAATGTCTCTCAAAATTTAAAATTCATTACCAAACAAACTTACTTTTAGGAGAGTAGTGTAGCTCTTACACAGAATCATGTACAAAATGAATATTTATTAAGGGTACAACACTGATGTTTCTAAACATAATAAATTGAGACACAATATTTATTTTGCTCGTCAGAAACAAATAGATATATAAACACATAATTTTTAAAGGAAATGTAGATTTTCACATTATATACTGTTCTCTTATCCTAAAAGTTAGCAATACTTTTGTGTTTTAAAGGATTAGTGTGTTTGCTGGGAAGCTTGATTTTTAGGTATTCTATTATTGACAGCAACTCAGTGGCTCCAGCTAGACCCACAGTTACTTTTGGGTCCCCTATTTGGAAATGTCCCATGTAGGCTTTTTTTCTGGAAAATGTAAGAACAAACTGTGACTAACTTTTGAAGTGGGCTTGGTTGGGGTTTTTCTGGTGATTTTGTTGTTGTAGTAGTTTCTTTGTTGGATTTGTTGTTTTAAGTACTAAAATATGACCACAATATCCAACAAATACTGGCCAGATGATTTTAATTTTGTTCCACTCATAATGGGCAGAAGAAGTTTTGTGTTTATTAGTAAGTTAATGTCAGCAGTTTTGATTTTTTGATTGTTAATGAAAATGCAATATGGGATAATTAAGCAATATTGCACTGTGCAGAGCACTTTTTAACAGGATAAATTCATGATGAAGATGAGCAGAGTCAAGGGATTTAATGTTTAAGCAGAAAGCATTTTTCACTTAATTTGCATTAAAAACATGTTTGCTAAAATGCCAAAATAAATGATGTGAAAAAACAAATGAAAAAGCAACTTTTAAATAAAATTAGTTTATATAAAGTTTAAATTAGAAGGCTATCAATGTGTACTTATTCCATATCTTTTAATTTACTAACTTCTCAACTGGTCCATTTCCATCTACTTCAGCAGGGAATAGTGACAGAAAGAACAGGGAATACACTTGGGGCTCAGCTATGACTGCATAAGAGATAAATTCTACCTCTTAATACAAAATTAGCAATGAAAACATTTAACTTGGGTCTGTTTTCTTTTTGCCTGGTAAAATTAAATCTTTAGAGGCCACTGACAACTCAGAACTTCCTGGGAAACCAACGTTTCAATTCAAGGTAAGTAAAATTAATTGCTTAATAGAAGGTGGCACTTCCTAGTGCCATGGTAATGGTAATAAACCATCTCCTCAATAGGTGTCAGCTTGGCCACAAATACTAGCATCATGGGGAGAACATTGTGCCCCATATTAGCATATTTTGGTGGTCTTCAAGTCGTATGTGTGAGGTCTCTTAAAGCTGTGCTAGCAAGGAGTTAATTCGAGTGGCAGAGGCTGGTGTGGCTGTGGAGCATTGCCTGGGCTGGCAGGGGGATGCTGCAGCTCTGGGATGTGGTACCACAGTTAAAGCTTTTCTAGCCACCTTGGGTCCAGTCCATATCCAGATACACAGTTTCTCAGCAAAATGAACAGAAATTATTTACTTGCAAAGATCCAAATCTATACCTATTAAAAAAAAACAAAACACCAAAAATAATAGGGTTTTTTTTTAAGATGGAAAATGGTAAGAATCTCCCTGTAATATGGAGGCATCTTTATTACACTGAACTAAGGAAAACAAGATTTTAATTTTCCACATTTTTTTTACTACAGAAACACAGGCCAATGTTGAAGTTGTCAGAACATTTCATCTACAGCAGTTTGTATCTGATGGCTGAAGACAAGCTTTCTGGAGGTAAATGAAGGGAGTTTGTCTTTTCCCATGGTTTCATTGCTGTCCCTCCTCATATTCAAAGATGGGGAGGGCACTTCAAAGAGAGCACACGAAAAAAGGCAGCAATAATTTTCCCTAAGGCTTATCTGGCAGGGAAATAAGTATATATATAAGTATAAATAAGTAGGATTGGAGGAACAAGGAGCAGTAGGAAAACAAGCTTGAAGTAAAAAATATCATTCACATGTGAGGGTAGTGGGAGATCCCTTCCTTGTGTGTGGTCCATTCTGTTTCTTCATTGTTCCTCCTTTGGAAAGACATCCAGGTAGTGCATCAGTTCCCATATGGATCAGTCTTACCATTACAAACACACTGAAATGTGACAGATAATTATGCTATTTGCAACTGCAATAGATAGAGGCAGCTTAGATGAATGTCTCTTTTCACTACACAGAGCCAGGCCAAAATGGAATTGCTTTGATAAAAAATACATTTCCAAATTGAACCAACAATAACTTTGATTTGCTACCAGAAAGTTTTTTTTAAAGGTATAGAACAATATGGGAAAGTTGCAAACTGATTTAATACTTGAAACACACTGACTTGGATTTGTGATCTCTTTATCTAGTCAGCCTCACAAATATATAGTTCAATTGAATGGTGATGAACAATTTTGTGTTTCCGGAGAATTCATAAAAATGCTTCTTTGTAAAAGGTCTTCTATGCCTTCGCATTTTTTTTCTGTCAGTCGTTAATTCAAGACTGTGGCTTTTGAACAAAGTTGGTTTCCATGTACTTAAAAAGTGACTGTAATTTGCTCACTCAGATTAACTATGTAATCCATCATCCTGTAGCATCTTTTCCAGAGCAGTGTCTTAAGTAATGACTTATTGCCTGTTTGCAAAGAGAAGTGAATGGTACAGAAAATGTAATTTACTTTTCTGTCTTGGACTGAATTTATTGTTTGCTAATTGGAATGTCATATGCAATGAATTATTCAACAAAAAAGATAGTCAAAAGGAATGTCAGTAATGAAAACCAAACAAAATCATTGCATCATTGGTTCAAGCTTAAATAATATTAATTGGACTAAGTATTTGCATTTGTGGATGACAGCAGTTATTTTTCAAGTAATCAATGATAATTCTTATTGAAGCTATTTTCTCAATCAAAAATAGATTTTTTGTAAAGGAGGTGGAGCTCAGTGAGGGTGGATTATTTCTTACATACAGTAAGAATTTATTTTTATTATTTTTTTTCATGAAAGTTATATCAAAGTAGTTTGACTGACTATCACAAGATTCTTGTTATCAACCACCACAGCTTGCATCCTTCTTCCACAAGAGTGCAGAACATGTTGCAATTCTATGGGTTGACAGGGAGAGAGGGCACCATGTAGAGCATAAATACGTGAAAACCAGAGAGGAAGAATAGAACAAATTTGTCAATATCACTTTAGCAAAAAGCATTCTATGTACTAAAATCTCCTACTGGTATGAGCAAAATAAAGATTTTATTTGTTTGTTTATTTGTTTGTTTCATCTCCCAATCCTAAATGTTTATATTGTGTTGATTCACGGTTGGAAAAAAAATTTAGAAATAAAAGTTATTGTACTGTTATGAAAAAAATGAGACTTATTCCTTTGTTCTGAAATAAAAACATATTACATTGTATAACAATCACGCTTACCTAAGCACCACAGATTTGATTGAAAAACTGGGAAAATGGCAATCAGGTCTTGCCAAACATACACTTTGCAACCAATTTGACTGTGGTTAAATGAACCATTTTTCATATGTTTTCATTCACTGTTGTAAGACTGGAAAACTGCATTGTATGTCCAATTAGCAATGGTTCACTTGCAAAGTGGATATCTAGTTTTGTTCAACATTTCCATTTAGGACCTCGGAGAAGAAATAGAGAATATATTAATTAAATTTGCAAATAACAGCTGTCTAATGGTGTTGAAGGGAATTAAAGTATATGAGGTTTAAAATTCAAAGTGATAGGGACAAGTTGGAAAATTATCTGAAAGAAATGAGATAGAAGAGCAATAGGGACAGGTGCAACACTGTGAACTTGGGCAGGAATGGAGAACAATGAATTACAAAAAAATTATGCAGAATAAAAGCCTGAGGTTTATCATTTTTCACTGGTAGAACACCAGACATAGTATCATACCATTATAAAAAACATATATCTCATGCTTGGGATTTACAAATAGCAGCAAATATGCCAAATTAATATGAGGAAGTTTTGAGGAGTGGTGGGCTTGTCTTCTTTTAAAACAAGTTTGACTTTTTATTTTTTACATGGTGACTCCTCATCCTGTTGTCCGATTTCTATACTTCTTGCTTCTAATTCTTACAGCTTGTTGGAACCAGGTAGAGATTTTAGCAGATGGTTCTACTGAAACAAACCAAATCAATCAACAAAGTTTTCAGCACGGTTGTTAACTCGAATATTACTGTTGGATGCTCAAGGTAATCTTCTAGCTGTACTCAGAAACCAGATAGCCTCAGCAGGAATACTGTGTGGACTAGTAGAAGAAACTGTAGAAGAGAGAAACAGAAAAGACAGAGTCCTTATGAATAGATTAAATAACTTGTTTAAAGGATGTGCTGGCCCTTTGGGAATAAAAAAATACCCACTGCACAATAAAAAATGAGTAACTTGTCTCACTTCTAGTGAATAAGAGTGAATAGAAGTGAATAGGAGAAAATCGTGCTTGACAAACCTTCTATGACAAAATAACCCGCTCGGTTGATGCAGGGTGAGCACTAGACATCATCTACCTAGACTTTTCCAGGGCTTTTGTTGTGGTTTCCCCACAGCCTTCTCCTGGAGAAACTGACTTGTTAAGGCTTTGACTAGTGGTCTGTGCAGTGGTTGGGGAACTGGCTGACAGACCATACCCAGAGGGTGATAGTAAATAGTTCCTCCTCAAACTGGCAACCAGCCACAAGTGGGGTTCCCTGGGGATTGATATTGGTCCCAAGTTTAGCCTCTTAGAAGTGGTTCAAGAACTGTCCTATCCTAAACACAAGCATAACAAACTAACAAATAATCACTTTATTAGTCTAGTTTACTAAAATCTTTTTAAAACAATCTGTTAATGACAGTAGTGGAGAAGGTTGAGGTTCACAAAAATGTTCAGAAAAATCCATTCTAAATACATTGTCTCATTCTCTAGTCTAAGAATAAATTCTGTGAGATTAGAGATGACACACAGAATAATTAATACATAAAGAAGAGGATAAATTGTAGCTTTTGGTTGTGGAATCATAATCAAGGCATTAGTGTGCAAATCCCACTATTTTAAAAAGCATAGTTTAAAGTACTTTGGGATTATTCTAGCTAAAATGTACATGAGAAATGTAAATCATCATTAAAGCATTTATTCCCTACTTCATTAAACATGCAGTTTGCTGGTTTATATTTTAATTTCTTTTTAATAAAATGTAATCAACCTGAAAGATGCTACATTGCTATCTGGAGAAAACAATTGCAGGACAGGAAGAGAAGAGTATTTTGCAATTTCTCAATCTGATTTAAGAGATTACCTAGAAATTATATTTCCTGAGATGGGCAACAAAGATGATGGTGCTTTTTTAATTTAGGTTTATGGATTTTAGCCAACAACCACATGAAATGAAATCAAAGCATTTTATGAAATTTTCTGACCTATCATTTTTTAATTAGATGTATTCAGAAATTACCTAGGAGCAAAAATTCGGGTGATTGAATTTTAATGGGTTGCAAAGCAATTTTATTTATTTTTATACTTTTTACATTTATTATTTCTCCACTGACAGAAGTGGTAGTCACTATACAATATTCTCTGAATGTTTTTCAACCTTATTTTTAGGTTTAGCACCCAAATAAGATGAAAGATAGCTAAATGCTGTGGAACAAATTTACAGCAAATGTCAATCTTCACACTGATTTTACATCAATTTCATACTTGGAGCTATGCAGAAAGAACTGAAAACTCACCACCAATCTTCCTCTATATTTAATATTCCAAGATTAAATATAATTTAAATCGTTTGGCTTTTGGCTCACAAAATCTTGGTACTATAAATATTAAAATGGTTATAAACATTGATTTTAAAATACTGACTTTTTTTCTGTAAATGCAATAAATTTTACATCTTTTTAGTAAACCATCTATTAAAAAGGAAGATTCTGTGGTCAAAAAATTTTTATAGATGCTACAAGAAGTTATTTTTATATAGACATCTCTATGTCCAAGCAAGCTTCTTCCAGTTTTTCAACTTGAGCACACCTGTAAATTGTATAGCAGAAGAAAAACATCTGAGAGAGGATTTTTATTTTCTATTTACTTTGTTTCTAACTTCACAGCTAGTTTTCATTTTTCTAGCTAGAAAAACTTTAACATGTTTGAAACTGCTAGTGACTATCAAAGTAGAAACCGAATTCACCACTTGAACTGGGATGTCAGAAAACAATCACATTGATTTTAAAAGGCTAGTTTTAGCAAATTATATAAAAATACTTTTCTCTTTATGGCAAAGAGCTTTTTGTTAAGGCTGAACCTAAGTTAATGCTTCAGTGAAATGGACAAATTTCAAAACTAGAACTATTGCGTATCATCTAGAATGACTGAGTACATGAAGCACACCAATGTTTTTAATAGGGAAATACAAAGGCAAAAATAGTTCTTAGCAAAAAGAGATAGCAAACTGTAAATTTATCCTTATTTAAATCAATAAAACCAGACTGTATTCTCCCTTATAATTAAACAAGCTGTACTGAACAGACATACACGGTTATAGGACTGGCAAAATGTGGTTTCCACACCCACCGCGCAGTGTATTAGTGATGTTTTAAAGATAGATCAAACTATGAAAAAACAAAAAACAGAACAAGTAGAAAACTAGATACAATTATGTTGTTCATGTGGGAACTGGGATAAAAGATCAACATGGGATCATCTATATTGATGTCCCACTGTCTAAAGGTGGATATTAGTAGCAAACAAAGAAATTTTGTCCATTCTTACTGTCTTATCTACATGATTACCTTGATTGGCAGAAAAGTGACAATGAAAGGGCCTCAAGATTTTTTGATGTTTTTTTCCCTTCTTTTGTTGACAAGAGTTTGATGAATGAGATAAGACATCCAGGCTAAAAATCCTGGTAAAACTACTTTTCTAGTCACAATAAACCCAGTTTATTACATAGTGTACAAAACTAATCTAACCGGCAGTGCAACATTTATTACTGGAAATATCTTCTGAGGAGTTGTGCTCATGAAAAAACTGATTAAAGAAAGCTTTCTTGGTAAATATATGCTGAAAACTGATCATGCAGTACCTGAGAACAAGGCACAATATCAGAACAATATAAATAAGATTAAGTGGTAGGTCTGAGACAAAAAATAAGGCAGACTAATTGATTATATATAAAATTGAGACATTTGCGTGATTAATTTCTTTTGTAACTATCCAGTGTCCTCTCTTCCTAAGTAAAAGACAATCAACAACCATGAAGAGGAACTGGATCTAATTAATAAAATGACTTCTCAATTTCCAGAACATTCAACCTCGAAAAGCAATGTGTTATTGATAAATGTGAAATGTGTTTGAGTCTGCTGATCAATTCTCTCTTTTAGATACTTACAAGTGCTTTATGTTCCTTAGTTTAAATTAACTTTGCCCATCCAAATTGGATGAGTTGTTTAATGTGTTTATATAGTGCTTTCTGAATTACTATGTTTGTATGCAAATATTCATTGGAGTCCATTCCAAAGTGATTATTAGCAAAGCTAGTGTCACTGGCATAATCAAAGTTTCTTTGAAATAATTGGGAGTCTAGAGAAATATCTAATCTTTTATTCAGTTCCTGAAATTACTGATACTTTGCCATGTCACAACCTATTGTTTAGATAACTCTAGTGTTGAATGTAATTAAAGCAGCACATTGCAACTAGAAGACTTAAAAACAGTAAATTGGGCAGTTTAAAACAATTAGTGTTAGCACTGAACAAAAATATTAAAAGGAAGAAAAACCTGTAAATTGCCTTCATTAAGGAAATTCTTGATAGATTTACAGTCTTGAAAAATTGTGTTAAGGAATATTTATGCTGTTTTATTTATCAGCAGGTTGATGGAAAAAAACATGGTTTGGCTCTGGGGCAGGGGAGTTGCTTTTCTGTTTTCTGGTGTTGGTTTTGTTTTGTTTAAGGAGAGAACTGCGAGAACTGAGCTGCTATGATGATTAACTGGCTGATTAACTGCATACTCACTTGTGTTGCACTACATCATTCTTCTATTGGCAAAGCAATATACTACCCACAGGGGTTGCACTGTTCGGATAGTTTACTCACACCTCCACCTAAGTCTGCCATGCATATGTCTACTTCAAAATGTAATTGTTACAGTCCTTTGCATTGACAAACATTAGCTATGTAATTTTAAATGCCACTGAATAAGAGCAGTATGTGGGGTTTACAGAAATTTTTTAAAAGACCAATTTCTAAGACCTCTGCATAAACAGGATAAACGTTAGTAGGTGGCTGCTCAGACCCTTTAGAATTTTATTAGACTCTAGCTGTGCTACATTTTTGCAGTGAATGCCACTCAGAACTAGCTAAATCACAAATTATTATAAATCATAATAGCACTGGCAACTTTAAAGAACTGAGCTGAATAGATATAATGGTTTCAAAGTTCTTGGTGGTGTAATCATATAGAACTGATATCCTCCTAAAAGCACGTGCTTCTCAAAATCTCATCTATGTTTATATACTTTCATTAAGGATTTGCAACACTAGCATCTACTGAAAGGTGTTTGAAAGTATTAGTAAGGTCTGGCAGAATTGAGAATAAATCATTCTTTAGTAGCCAGTGAATGGTATATGTCATATTAAATCAGCTCACAACATTTTTTAGCAAAAGTTTTTAGTGGGAAATTGTGAGTAGAGAAATAAGCCTGATGTCCATGTATGGGAATATCATATAAATTTCCTTCACTTCTTATTACTGAGAGCAGTTTTTATCTCTACATCCTGTTCTCTCTGGTGGTCAGATGATATCTTCATACCTGTTTTGAATTACTGCAGCTATCATTGATGGTACACCTGGCATCTTGGACAAAGTTGGAGTTGGATGCAAATTTGTTAATAGAATATAGTTAAATCATAGAGATGGATTAGATTATGGTTGGATGGACAGCTGGCATTGGATTTCAGCAATTTAACATTATTTTTATATTGCAAGTTTAAGTTTTATAAAAGGTCTCTGCAACTGCACTGAGCTCCTCAATTATTTGTATTTTGAATATCAAAATAAATATATGCATTACGTAACAGTTATGAGGACAAGACAAACATGGGCTAAGAGTACAAAGCTAAAATTTTAAATTCTGTTTTATAAACATGTTAGTAGAGCTTACTACATTTCTGATGTACTAAGACATTTCACCTCAGGGAGACATACTGGTCAACATCTACCAGAAATTAGAGTATCTCCATTCAAGAATCTTTGCGCGATCCCCTGGAGTACTTGTTCATTAATCCTATTTGTATCAGAGTACTCCTACTCTGAGGACATTTTCTCATCAACCTCAGGGGCTGATGAGCAGTCTGTTTCCACTGCCACATCTCCTCTGTAGCTCTGTATACGAGTCTCACTTGAACTTTGTCTCATGCATCAGTTGGGCTTGTTGGGCTATATAGAGTCATTTATTTCATTATGACTGCAATCTAGCTCTGAAAACTGGGTTCAGTACAAATAATTTTTAATGTATACTTAACTCATAATAACATAAATACATAACATAAATAATTGAACCTAATAAGAGGTGGAGGAAAATATTCTCCTTTGCCCTACAGTGCATACCAGCCAGCAGTGCAAAAATCTGCTTTTCTAATGAGGTTGCATTTGTCTTCAAACCCTGCACTGGCCTAAATGACCAGACCAATGGAGAACAAGCACTCAAGATCTGAAGTATCCATGCAGGGTGGAATAAAGCAGAAGGAATCAGGTTATCCATACAAGGCTGTAAATCTTAAACTCCTTAACTGCTAGGAGCTCTCACAACACAGATATTGCTCAGTCTACCCTCTAGGAGATGAACTGCTGCCAAGTTATCCTTAATTAGTTTTTCTGGATCATACAGTTTGCTGCAATATGTGTCCTTTGAGCTACTCTGAGGAGACACTGAGACATAATAAGCTTTACCATGATAAGTATTAGGAAGGTGGTGCTTATTGCTTGGAATGGAGAACAATCTTAGTATCTGCAGCCCAGGAAACGTATGTGGAACTTTTGCAATCTAACATCTGTTGAATGTCACTTTGGCTAGATCAAGGGCTTAAAATGTGCTTAAGTAATCTACTTCAGCTCTTAGTTTTAGAAAGTACATCTGTGCTGACAGTTTTTCCACCAACATACTCCCATACGTGTTAAAACGATAAACAAACTAGCCTAAAATCAAGGTGATAGTGGAAGATACTACAAGGCTCAAAGATAATTCAAGTTGAAATAATAGCTTAACACTTCAGTATAATTAATGACTTTGGAAGAAAAATTTCTCCCATATCTGAAAAGCTGTCTTGCTTTATGCCTTTGTGATGCTCCTCACTAACACAGTGTTGTCGAAGTTCTACCTCTTTGAGCTGTATTTAATACATTGTTTGGTGATTGCAATGAACACATTACATTTATGCTTTGATGTTTTAAATGTTGCCTTGCCGGGAGATAATAAACATTCAGGTGTCAGTCATAATTTAGAACCCAGTAAAATACTCAATAAAATCAGTAGGGAGCTTCTGTTGATTTAATAATTTCTGTTTTAGGATCATAATAAGCTACATACAGAAACTAAGCCATCAGATTTCTGATATTTATTTTTTTTTGTTCATCATTTCAAGGATAGCTTCTCTGTGTGACACACATGGATTTATCTGTTTTCTAAATTATCTTTTGCCATTTTAAAGTTATTAGAAAGCTATTTACTAATGCAACTGTGCAAGGAATGGCATAATCTGATGAAGAAATATTGCTAGGCTGAAGTGAGAAATAGCATAAAAAGGAATGTAATATCAGCTATCAGTTCAAACGATGGAAAAAAATACAATACATCAAACAAGAACATTATTTGTGTCACTCAGTGCAAAGTCATCACTTATAAAATGAGGTACCTCTTTTTTTTAATAATAACTTCCTCACTCTGATTTGTGTCATAGTCCTTCATGCAGACTTACAGTCTCTTGTAATACAATCTTTACATGCAACCTAACATATATAATTTATTGGCAAATGTACTCATAAGATTTTAATTTATTGAATTAATATTTATCTCAGAGATTTCCAGTTTATTTTAACTGAAGTAATGTGTCATACTTTAGCACTAGCTAAGTTTTGAATATTTCCATCATATAGAGCTTAAGAAGACAATTTACATATATAGATCTGTAAAACTTTAAGAAATACATATGATATATACTGCTAAATGATTAGATTTTACACACTAACATTAGAAAATGTCTAGGGATTCTACAGCATGGAAAATATTGGATGAACATTTGATTAAACATTTTGTCTTTTAAAAATTAACCAAAATGAAACAGTTTAAACCTAAATGGAATTAGTTCATTTTGCCTTTGAATTTCTCTGAACAGGAAAACAACTTACAGTATGATACTTTCTCTCGGAGATAAATAAATTAAACATTATGTAATTGTAGTCAAGTTTTTATAAACCAGAAGTATTTATAATGCCAGAGATCTTCAATCCAATTATGAATTATTTTAGCTTAGGTATCAAGAACTGAAAAGCAAAGGAAGTAACAATATAGCATTGTCAGTGTGTGACTGAAGGAGAATGGAAACCAAAAATGTTTTGTTTCAGGTAATATTACTAAATAACATGGAAAATATGTGCACCAGAAAGTTTATCCCTTAGCCAAAGGATGGTTGGATGGGATGGAAAGGAAAAAGGGAAAATTAGCTCATGCTAACAATGAGTATGAAAGGTGATCACTTGCTAGAGAAACCTGATTGCTGGAATAGATAAAATACTACTGAATGAAGGAAACATTGCAAGCATAATGTAAATAATTTAATATATTGTTTTACAAACCCTACACTCAAAATTAATCTAAACTATGTTGGTTGAAAGATTTGCATGAATTTTAAATAGTCTAAAGAATTAATCAGAGATATAATAGAAAGTAAGGTGAGGAATTGGAAGTTCTTAGTTTGGAACTGCAAAAATAGGCAATTATTCCAATCTTAGCTAACTTATTCTGTAATAGCTGAGAAGGAGAAATGGTCAGTATATAAATGGCTTTTCTACATGATACTAAACGACATTAAAATGCAAATACCAATAAGGATAGAGGGAATAATACAAAGGTAGATCATGAAATATTAAATATATAGGAAAGAAGCCTACAGAAAATCATTAATTTGGGAAGAATATAAGCCACAATACATTTAGAAGAGAAAAGATGATTGAAATGGTGATTAGAAGGTGATGTAGAAAAACCTTAGAAAGATGTACAGCTAAGCACACACAACTATACGGGAATGCAAAGGGTGCATTTGAACAATGGTCTCTCCAGTGGAAGTGACAACTTCAGTGGACCAAAATATTCATAAGAGGTTAGGGTCTCCTGAGAGTTTTCAAAAGATCTTTTTGTTGTTCCAGCTTTTACTTTCAGGGACTTTCACTTTGAGCTAAACAAGAGCAATGTGGCTGACGACAGGATCAAAGACCACTAAATCACCTTTTGAGTTTTGTATTTTATTAAGGTTCTTTCACCCCCTTCATCTGTAGAACTATTTCTTTATCATTTTATTCCCCCTGGAGATTATGCTCTATTTATCTTCTTCACCTTAGCCAGCTCCTGCTCTCCCACTCTTCCCTATGCATTGTTCATACTTGCTACATATTTTCTAAAATTTCTTATCCAATGCTCTTCGTAGTAGTTTAACTGTCCTTTCTTTTTCCTGTTCCTTCACCCTGAAACTATGAGCTCTCCTTGTTCTTCCATCCTGAGAACAGCATTTTTCAATACCTTGAAAGGATTTCAGTCTTAAAAGATGGCTCTTTTGTGAAGCCTTTGAACTTCAGGATGGTCCTGTAAGCCACAAAATTTGCAAGCAGAACAATAATTTTATTTGAATTTCACAGAGAAAAGACATTAGGGCTAAAAGAAGAAAGTAACTTCTCATTTGTGTGGAAGGAAAACAAAACCTCTGAACTGCAGTGGAGGCAAAATATGCAAAATTTAATGTTCCGAGACGGAAATTCACAACAGAAGAGTAAAACAAGAAAATTAAGATCTTCTACCAACCCATTGATGTCAAGGTCAACAGGGAGCTACTTCTAGCAAAAAATGAAGCATTTCCTCAGCCAACTCTGTCAAGTGGGATTTCTGGGCCTGGGTTTGTTCTTAATTTTCTTTAAAACTGCAGCTGCTTTTCTCACATAACACTGTTCAGCTTTCATAACTGCTCTTCAGTTGTATTAACTGCTTCTATAAATTATAAGGCTGTGTTCCGAAGTACAAGTGCTAAGCTCTAAAATGGTCTGGCTATGGTAGCTTTGCAGTCTTGCATTCCTACCCTCAATTCACAGATGATATTTGTTAGATTTTCAGTGGTAATAAAGAATATAATGAAATTAGTTAAGTACAGACTGGATCCTTGCAGACTACCAAAACTTAATAAAATAGAAGTCAAGCAAAGTTTGATTTATATATCTTTATTTTTTTCTTTTTTTCTGCATGGCCTATTGTGTTTGAGGAATTTCTGCTTTGTAGGGGTCCTAACTTCCTGAGCAAAAGAAAGCAGATGGTCTTCTTTGTGTGTCTGCTTGTTACTTGTTCTTTATTTTATATTTTAGGTTATGTCACATCTTCCTGAAATGAATTTTTTGTGATTGATTCTCTGTGATTGATCACAGAATAGCTTTTGGTATTTCAGAGCTAAACAACTGCAAAGTATCTCAGTTGTTAGCTTGTGGCCTCCTGCCTGTAAACTTACCTGAGGCATATATTAATGGACCAATAAAACATGGCCTGTCATATCATAACATTATATTCCCATTCCATGTGAATAGGCTTGCTCCTAGAGTTTGCCACAGGCAATCTGGTATTTCATCTCTGTGACTGTTTTAATCTCTGATAGATTTTATCCACTTTCTGTCAAATCATGAACACTGACATTAGAAGTTTTTTTTCACATTCATTAATGCTTTACTTTAGCTTTGTTTGGTTTTTCAGTGTCTTTTTATCCTAATCCTTTAAACACAACCCATTTATAAAAAAATCACACACTTGCTTCTCCCTGTTGACAGCAAAAACTCTGTTACTTTATTTAATTGAATTTTGGCAAATGTTGACTTCGTTACAATTCTGCAGGATGTTCTGCAGCTCATGAGGCTCCATGAGTAAATAAAGAAACATCTTCTTGTTAAGTAGGTCTCTTCCCATGACATTAGCATACTTCAGCAACAGAGATTATACAAGCACTTATGATCCTTCTCAACAGACCCAACAGAACCCCAAAATATCACAGAATTTCTCCACCTATAGGTCATGCTCGAGAATGACATTGTAAGATTGGACTGAATAAATACTAGTGGAATGTCCCAAAACATACTCGCCAATATCCTCCAAATGAAAAAAACCTAATATTTTTTCTCCTACATTTTCCCTGAGCACATCATCTGCCTCCTCTTCTTCCCTGGACTCCACCTAACAGTGGCAGTCAGACTTATTACACCAGCCCTAGAGTAAAACTGTGAGAAATTCCCTTCACCAGCCAGAGTAATGGATAATTATGTTTAAAGCACCAGCCTCACAGAGAGCCAAATATCTTCTCATTCTAGTCTCTACCTTTCAGTTTTTCACATGGCAATGGAAGCTGTTTTCCATAGAATAGCAGTTTTTCCTCCCTATGAATTACTCTGCTTCTGTTTGTACTGGCAAGTTGGCATAACATATAAATGTGAACTACTTGGCATAAAAGAGATCTATAAAAATTGCTAGTAATTATTATAATGACTCCAGCCTAGAGCTCCTTATTCACAGAAACCTGACTTTACTGTTGTAGCTGGTTTTCCTTCAAAAAAGAACTTAGAAAAACTCACTTGACTGGGCAAGTTCCACGAGATTTAAGAATGCACAGACAACTGTGGATATTTATGCTTAGGCTGAAACAGCATTAAGAGATATACTAGTGTCAGAGCAAAATAACTTGACCACAAGACTTGCAAGACTATTTGTGGCTGCAGTCCTGTCCTTGTCATGTTTTCTGACCAGAGTACTCCAGTGCTGTACAAGGTGAGACTAGGGTCGGCAGAGACGCATGTTCACAGTCCTCCTGATTTTTTGTCAATTATAGAATAAAACAGCACAAGTTATAGGAACATTAGGTGTATTTCTAATTCAAAGTATTTAACTGACTTTGAAGTCATTGCAACAAACAACTTGTTCCCTTATTAGGACGTGTATTTCCTCACACATCCTTTATTAAAGAATTATTCTATAAATCTGATAATAAATGACAGCTGAGAGTCCCTAGCATGTGCAGGTCATTTTTCAGTGCTGCTTACAAAAATGCCTGTTGTAGAAACAGTGTGTTTGTTCTAGTAAATATTTATTCAATAAATATTCCCATGATGATAAATGTAAAGATTATCAAAAGGCCCACGGCACAAAAGATCATATGACTTAAGGTAACTAGTGATTTATGACATTGTTACTTCCCATCATTGAGGAAATGAGGCTTGTGACTGACTAATGTTTCTTTTTATTTTGTTTGCTGCAAGCATTTATAACTTCCTTCTGGGATTTTTTGGAGCTACATTGTATGATATTCCCAAACTATTTTTGCACTATTGTTTGATTTTAATTATAGTTGAACAGAAGTAAAATCTTGGGAATACTTCTAATTTGCGTAACTCCTTCCTGCTATGTCTTGTTAAAATTTCTCCTAATTGATTACTGAAAGGAATAGGTCCATTTAAAATCTGTGGAATCTCAAGGATAGCTTTTATAACTTTTAAAAAGAACAAGGCATACAATCAATTTGAACAATGCTGGGGAGACTGACAGATGCCCAGAAACCTTCAGCATAGGCCAAAAAAGCCTCGAGAGGAAAACCCAAGATGTTTTCTTCATGGAGTTCACCCTGTGTCACTCTTCCAATGGCATGGAAGAGAGACTATGGTCACCCAGACACTCTACAGTAAACTCAGTCTCCAGTTGCCATGTGTCTGGCATCCCTGGCACCAGGAGCTCAGGGCTTTGTGCTGCCTCCAGAGCTCCTGGCTGCTCTGCAGTTACCAGTCAGCACTGCCCCAGTCGTGCCTGCGCTGATAACTATCTCCTGCACAGATGCTTCTGGGACTGCTAAAAAGGAAGAGGAAAGAATTCTATATTGCTCTTCAGAAAATAGGAGATCTAATCTATATTAAATAATGAGCAGATTCCCATGGGTACTGGTGGGTGGACTATATTGCCACACAGGACGATGTGGCACTCAGGTAACGAAAATAGGTTTTTGAAGCTTTTGTATCTGTTCCTAGTGTGAGAATCAGTTCTGCCTTAATTTATGGATTGTCTGAGTTGAGAATGAAAGTGTAATATTTCTTTTGTGATGATTAGCAGCCTCAGAGAACTCTTTGACCAGGGAGAAATGCTGATTTGTTTATGAGGTCAATCAAGAGACAGACACGCAAATGTTGCCTTTCTAGAAGACCTTTCAGTTACATTCAGTCATTTGTTATCTTGCATTGATAAAGTTAATGTAGAGAATCAAAGCCAAGCTTATATCACCAGTAAATATTATGATCATATACATCTGCAGAGCACACAAACTCTATCCTCACTTAACTAGAGCTTTTAGAAAACCCAAACACAGTACTTGATTTATGAACACAGTAAGACATGTTTTGTCTATTGATGAAACACACAACATTTATTTCAAAAATAAGCTTAGAATAAATTATTATACCCAAAATTAGTTTTAGCTGAGATCATAGTTCTTAGTGATACCTAGCTTTTTGATAATGATCTTTGTTCATATATTTTTAAGTCTTCTGTTAAGATGGCTGAAATTATTAGAACCTGTTATACAGACAGGGAAATTGAGTCACCCAGTGAACTACACCTTTCCTTTCCTTTCCTTTCCTTTCCTTTCCTTTCCTTTCCTTTCCTTTCCTTTCCTTTCCTTTCCTTTCCTTTCCTTTCCTTTCCTTTCCTTTCCTTTCCTTTCCTTTCCTTTCCTTTCCTTTCCTTTCCTTTCCTTGCCTTTCCTTGCCTTTCCTTGCCTTGCCTTGCCTTGCCTTGCCTTGCCTTGCCTTGCCTTGCCTTGCCTTGCCTTGCCTTGCCTTTTTCATATTTTTTTAAATTTTTATTTTAAATCAGCCAATTAGTGATAGTGTCAGTTCCTTATTCCTCCACCTTCACTGGAAGTTTGTCCAGACCAGTTTGTGACAATATGGGCTTGTAACATCCCATGTGCATCCCAAAGACTTCATGGGTGATTTTTACAATTTAAATATCCTGCCTAAATGTCAGTCTGCTTTTTCTTGCCTAAGTTTTCTTAGCATTTTTAGATATTATTGACAAAGTGCTTTAAAGATTGTCTGCTTGTCTTTTTGTGACCTGCCCTCATTCTTGGCACCAGACAAAAGTTTTCTCCAGCCTTTCATGCAATCTGGGAGGGTCTCTCTGTCCTAGTAGAAGTACTGCCCCACTCGATGGCTTCTGTTGCCTCTGTCAGTTGCTCTGAAACTTTTTTAATCTCAATTTGAGCATATTTCCTACCATCTTAGAATTTTGAAGTTCTGGCATTCACAAATTTTTTGTGTTTATTTGATTATTTTTTTCTTCTATTTAAGATTATTTTGCTTTTCAGCACCCTGTGAACATCCATTTCTCTGAGGAATTTAATAATCCTTCATTATCTCTAGTCAGGGAGATACATAAATAACCCTAATAGGCTTCACGTACACTGATTTATTCACTAATTCAACAGTTCTAAGTTTTTTTCAAAATAGTAAGCTGCACATTAAATTGTTGGAGAAGCATAGTAATGTGCCATGATGCTTTTACTGTTATGATGGATCTCTGATTAATGCGTAATTCAAAGGAAATCTTATCTGGAAGACCAGATTATCCTACAGAGAATCAATTTACACTTTTAATTTATAAGCCATCTCGGCAGTGATCTTGGTAACATAAAGCTGCTTTTAGATATTGATTAATTATTGATAAAATTGCACCTGTATCAACCAGAATGAGCAAATAGAGAGTGTTTTTGCTGTTTATGAGAAAAATTTTTGGTATCAACAGAGATTAACTTCAAGAATGTGATATACTGTTAGCTGAAAAAAAGTCCACACTGATTTGTTGCATAACAAATCCTTTCTTCTGCTCTTTAGACCTTATTGCCTAAATCTTCAGTCTGCTCAGAAATTTTAAATTCAGTCTTTTTTTTGAAAGAAAGATGGCTTTTGACTGAACAACTATTTCAGTTTTAGAAAAAAAAAAAATACAACAACAAAAAAAAGTCCTACTCTTGGCATATTTTAAACCCCAAATATTTAAGAGCTTGCTGATAGAATCTTAGTGCTTTGCCTGGGTTTTGCTAATTTTTGTCCTGCTCTTCAATTTCCAGCTGGTTTGTCGTCTCATTTATTTAGAACCACACTAATTTTTTTAAAAGCTGATTTTTTTTTTCTCTGAAGCAGCTACAGGATGAGATCTTTCTCTTACTTGGAAAATTTAGGTAAATAATCAAACGTGACTTGTTAGAAATGACAAAACTAGTCTACAGGACATAGGAATATTTGTCTTGTGTTTCAGAATATACTTTAAAAAATAGCAACCCTCTCCATTTTCTTTTACTCCTTCTAACTACTTCTAAAATTCACTTGTCAGTGGCCAGCAAAATAGGAGTCATTATATTTTACTTCATTTAAGAAAAAGATATTTACTTGATTCAGTATATTGACTCAGAGAATGAGTTAGTGCATGCAAAAAGGTCACCAGAGGAAAAAGAATTCACACTCCATTATACACAGACACTGAAATAATTTAAAATTTTAAACCTCGGTATAAATATCTAGAATGTGCTACAGATTCTGGTAAGATGACGTCACTTATAATCCCTGCTTATTTTATGAAATAGTAGTCAGGCCTTGGCACTGTAAATACAGATTAAAATAATATGGTTAGGAACCTATAAAACTCTGTCAGATTAATGCAATAAAATGTCATATTCCAAAGCGAGACAGTATCAGTTTGTAATATTTTAATACATATCAGGACAACACAAGTTTTAAATACAAAAGGATATTTAAGGCATTTTTCTTAAAGCAGTAATCAACATCTGCAAGTTTCCAGTCTGTTAAGAAGGTCAGCAGACAGTCTCTGAATAAACAGATAACTTTCTGTGTGCTTTAGACCTTGTATTTTTTTGTTGTTCCATGGAGATTTGAAGAACTGATTTGTAACCTTTTATTTAATAACTTGGTATCTTTTTGCTTTAGTGGAATTTGAAGTGCAAACAAGTCTTCTTTAAGAGAAAAAAAGGAGTATATCCTCTCAATTGGTAATTCTCCTTGCTTCACTTTGTCTTTACTTCTGTTCCTCCTCTTGAGCATAGTTACAAATGACTACAGCATCTGAAAGGTAGGGATTTATAATTGCCTTAGAACTCACGTTGCCAGCCCTTGTTGTGTCACTTTCTGCCATTTTCAGCCTGAGGCCAATATCAGGCCAATATGAACGCACATCTACCCTATTTATTCCATGGAAGCTAACATTAAGTTTTGTTCAGCTGAGAGCTGTGAGAACACATCCTACATAGCAGAGTAGTGGCTTCAAAGTAATGGGCCAGATAATTAATTCTGAATTTCAGTGGAAATTCTCCTAAAGCTCTTTTGTAGCCATATTACCATCAAACAAGTCTATCAGAATTAATATTCCTGCAACAAACATTGAGGCGTTAAGAATTATTAAGCCATTATTGTTAAATGTTACATGATGAAAAAGGCAAGAAAACCCTTCAAGCAGCTGTGAAGCTTTGTCTGGTCCTTACATCACACATGGTACCATTTCAAGGCTTGTCTGTGTGCAATAGTCAGAGTGCAGCTGGTCACAGGAGTTGTGAATTTGTAGCATACTTGATAATCAGCAATGACTCCCTGCACGCACAAAGAGTAGCTGAAGTTAAGACTGCTTGTTCTATTTTTGAAATAGAGTAAGTTACTTCACATGAAGCCACTCTTCCTCCGGCAAGTCAAAGAGAAATGTACTGCTCAGTATGAGAGAGATTTGCTGATGAAAACCTTTTCCTTTACTGGACTTTTTGAGTAGACAGCATTCAGTAAGGGTCACAAACCCAAAAACTTACATTGCTATAATTCACCATAAGACAGCTTTGAATTAATTTATTTGCCTTCCTCCCTCATAACTTTGAATGGGTACTGAGGACTTACTACAGAAGTTCCCAATTTAGTTTATAAAGACCACATCACTAGAGTCAGGAAGGAATGTAGACCAGGAAATCAAGCTGCTACATTCAAAGTGCATCCTTCATTTTCATCTAGTTGAAATGCTACAATAGGCTGTACTTGGACTAGGTGTTGAGTCACCCTTAAACTGCTGTACAGACAAATCCAATGTACTGTAGCTATTTGGATTCCTGCCAAGAATATAAACCTGAGCATCTACTTCTGTGATGTCATGCAGTTCATGGGTCACTGCATGCACCATCGTACATATGCAAGATGTAGGCATTAAATACTATCCAAAAAAATTAGCTGTGATTACTGGTTTTTTTTCCTACAAAGCAACTTAAATGAAAGCCAGGGACCTAACTGGCTGGAGAAGATTTGACCCAATTCAATTCTCTCTCAGTAAGCACCTATTTCCAGACTATCAGTCTCTTCAACAATTAGATTGATATGTCTCATCTCATCCTATATTTTATTTTTGTTTTGTTTTAAATGTATTTCTACAATTGTAATGAAATGCAATTAAAATAAATATGTCTCAAGATTGTCCCTGTGGCTGTTTCTTATTCCCTATCCTATTTTTGTGTCTCTTTCATCTAGGCAAAGGAATAAATTATACTATAGCCAAATTCTAAAGCTACTAGTCAGTACTGGGCTTTCTTTAATCAAACCTGAATGCATTATCTCTCTATTGAATCTCATCTATTCTCTGTTGATAAATTCTCCCTACGACTGTCTCAGAGATACATGAGAGAGTAAATTTTAGAAAATTCTGGCCCATTGATTGTATATCGTCAATCATTCCTGTTACAGAGTTTGGAAGAGATATTAAAAATGTTTTGAGGCTTTTATGCATATTGTTAGCTAAGTAAGAGTCACCTGCAACCTAGAAAAGTGAAAGCCTGGCATGTACAAGGCTAAATTGTCTGTAAGTACCACTAATATAAAGCTTTTCTGTATGGCTTTCCTCTATTTTGTTTAAACACATAATCTATGTAAATGTCTAGCTGTAAAAAATACTTAGCTTGGCCAGAGAAAAATCGTAAGCAAAAAACTTGGAAAAAGAAAGTTAGAAGACAGGAAATGTCAAAAAACGAAAAGCAACAGAAATAGCCAAAATAAAATAAAAAGCAAAAATTCCTGAAGAACATAAGAGACATCAGACTGCTCTCCTCCAGGCTATAAACATCACAACAACAAAAAAATATTATAAACACAGGCAGCAGAGGCTGATTTAAGAATCATCTTAACAATATCGAGTTAAACAAAAATAATTCCAAAGGCTTTGAAAGACAGGCCACCATCAGTGATAAGTCCTTCCCTTCCAAATGGAGTAAAACTTTCATGAAGAAAATAATCAGTTTGCTTCCTGGATGTTCATTTTAATTAACAAAAATTGAACTACTGTTGATGTGCTATGATAATGGATGATAAAATAATCTAATTAATTTGTTTTCGTTTTCCTGCCTGAATACTATTTGCCATAAATCTTACTAATAAGTAGAATTAAGCAGTGACAAGAAATGTCACCTGCTTGTATTATCCTGGCAGTTGTACTCCAGAGATCTGGCTGGAGGCAGAAAACTCTGCCTCACCTGAGAGCTATCAAGTCTGTTTGAATGGGAGAAGCTTCTGGGAAGTCTGTAAACAACAGCCAGGAAACACTTGTCAGGAAAATTTTCTTTTCCTGAAGACCCTCAGGAGATTCTGTTGAGTGCAATGCTTGTAAGGCACTGGCTAAGAAGTAGAAGGGAAAACGAAAATAAAAAAAAGAAAATATGGATGAGCGTCATCTGCTTTCAGAAATCTGTTCTCCTTTCAACCAAGAGATTCCAGTTTTTTTTCTATCTTCCTTGCATGTCTCTATCTAGAAAAAAACCTCTACTCCTAGCTTCTACCCAAAAATTCACCAAAAAAAAAGCAAAAAGTTGATTGGAAAACACCATAATGCATCTACCACAATAAGACTTGTCACAAGTTCATAAAGAATATTCCTATTCTCTGGTTAGATAATTTTATCTGTGAAAATTTAGAGCCAAGTACTTACACTTTAGATTAAAAATGATTTGTACAACAGATTTGTGTAAGTGCCTCATTTTCTGTATGTTCTTTTCCACAAATTCATTAACTAGAATACTTGTGGAAAGTAATTACAGATGCAGTGTGTACACAATTTAAAAAAAGTCCTTTAAAATCAAGACTATTCATAGAAATATGTTTGCTGTATTCACCCAATTCTAACTATTACTTACTTTTGACATCTGTGGAAATCAGATAAAATATTAAAATATACTCTAAAGCAGTAAAAGATCATTCTTTTGCAAGAAGGAGATTAACATAGTATCAAGTTACACCCCTTAGAAAGAATGTAAAATTACAAATATTCAATTCACTTCTATTCCAGGAGGCCACTGATCAGCTTATTAGTATGATAAAAGTATGGCAATTTTTGCAGCTTAAAACCACTTGGGGACTACTAATATGTTAATTGCAATTAAGGCCTGGTATCAGTTCCAGGTAGGAAGTCCAAGATTGAGGTCACTGCCTTTCATTGCTCCCTCATTGTGTCAATGAAGCACTGCAATATTGGGTAATTATATAATTAGTGGCTTTTTGGTACTTCCATCAGAGTGAAAACTACACATATTTCATGCTGGGATTCAGTAATCAGTCATTTTTGCTTATGTTTGAAAGGTTGGGGTAGAATCACAAACCTGCCTCCCACCTACACCTGTAGACAAATAACAGAATAAGGACATTGTCCCTGGTCACTCATGCTCTCCAGAATCCCCTCCCCAGAAGTCTCCTTTGGTTTGAGCTGAGTTCTTTACAAAATATGCATTAACTACATTGGCTGTATTTTATTATATATCCTTCATTCAAGTAGCTTGTAACTTAACAATAGAAATTATTGAACTTCTCCACATCTAACTGTCCTCAGTTATATCACACGTGGGCTAAATGGTGGTCAGCATGACTGATTCTGCTTTATGCAAGCTGAAAACTATAACTGCATGTTACAAGCAACAATAAAGAGAATATTGCAGGCAGCAGCTGCATCTGCCTAAAGCAAACACTTCATCCTTACTGTGACACAATCTGATGGAAAGGTCTTGCCATTTTTTTCCACAGTACATATAATGAACATAATCAAGGTTTTTTCCCCTTCTTTCTCCTATTATATTCTCTCATATAAAAGACATTGAAATGTAGAAGAAATACATGCTAGAATTAAAATACTTATAGCAAAGCATGAGTCAAATCCAGTAGCAAAAAAGGTAGGTAATACAGAGAAATATTACTAGTGTATTCTTATTCTCCTCCATATTCCTACAAGCTGGATCTTAGCAACAGGCCATTAACGTGCTTTGAATATAGTTAGAGATGAACTTGGATATTCAGGTCTCTGGCACGTGAATAGAGCAGCTGGTAATCTTTGGTGAAAGTGATGCTGAGTCTCCTCCTCTCTTTGAGCTGCCACTATTCTCTCCACAGCCAAGTCAAGCTGCCATGTAGGTCACTGTTAGATGGCCTGTGCCATACAATAACCTTGTGGTTGATACTGCATTTTGTTTCTGAGCTACCAATGAAGCATTTGCAAATACAGGTTCCCTTCTTTTAAAAAATGGTGTTATAGGCAAAAAGTCTTCTTTAGAGGAAAGAGTCAGATATGTTCATTCTGTCTCCCTACTGTTTTGTACTGCACACCTCTCTTTCAGTTGGGCATGCCAATGTATGTGTGTGTTGCAAGTTTCAAAACTGCAAAAATAAAAGTAAATATTTTTTGTCATCTGCTTTACTTGCAATGTTAGCGACTTCCCAGGCCTTTCATTATTCTCTTCAAAAGACACTCAAACATATATCAATAGAGCTCTTTGTGACTCTAACTAACTGAGTTACATTTCTTTTTTAAGCAGTAGTAGGTGTTGAAGAATTTGAATTGAAATTTGAAGGTTCCTGGCTCCCAAGCCAGCAGGAGATGAAGTTTAATTGCTTGGAAATATATTTTCACAACTGATACTGGGAAACAGAAAAAGTCTGTATGTCAAGAGCCTCTAAACTAATCATTTAGCCATAACATGCACCACCCCATACCTGGGGACAATGTAACTGTTAACAGCTTGAAGCTGTTGAAAAGTGCACCAATGAGATGGTTTCCTCTACTTTTCAAATGCTATTCTTCACCCTGAATAAACTAATAGATGAGAAATGTCTTATTTTCAGTTCTGTCAGTTAAAATGAAAACAATTGTGTGTCCACCTAGTTTTAGCATTGGAATTTATTAGATCTGAGACTGTTCATTAAGGTAACAATTTTGAAGCTGCTCAGTTGTTAATACACTGCCTGCATAAACTCAGGGACTGCCTGTTATATCTGGTTACACTCTGGAGACTGAGTTTCACTACAGATCAGGTCAAGAATTGCAGTAACAATTAGCCATTAGTCAGTAGATCTCAACTTACCATAATAGAAAGTAATTTCTTCTCAGCATTTTCACCTTGGAAGGGAAGAAGAAACATAGGAAACTGTCAAGCTTTTGAAAACTGTGATGTGGAAAAGCTGGCCATAGCTTCTGAGAAGACAACAGAGATAAAGTTTTATATTTCTTTTTGAGCTTACTGTTTTACTGTGCAGGAGGATCTGCATATATTGACAGAGTCTAGTGTAACAACAGTCTTCTTTTTTTTCAAATCTTAAATGGAAAATCTATCTAATCTCACCAAGAATCCAACAGATTGTTCCGGATTCAATACAGGCACATGAGAAAGACACTGAGAAACTTCCCCTGTGCAATGTCCTAATTCCTGCTGCTATAATTATTCCTTTCTTACCACTTCCATGAAAGACAGAGCAGAGGTAGGGGTCTGCCTTTTTCAATGTACTTCACTAAACAACCTTTTACACCCACCAGCGAAGGAGCCAGCTGATTCCCACCCCCCCGCATTAATGCTGCAGAGGGGCACCAAAGTGCCTTGGTGGGTACAGCACCTGTGGGGAGCAGGGGAACCCAGCTTCCAACCTGCTGCTCATTCAGGCTGTCAAGTAGACAAGGGAGGAAATGACACTCACATAGAGGTGTTCTCTCCTGCCATGCAGGAAACCCCAAACAAAAGGGTGTCGGTACTCGGCCATCCCAGCTGGGCCTGAGCTTTGGTGCTGTGTGAAAGAAGCAACCAGCTGTGGGGTGCTTGGGTTACACAGCAAGACTTTGTTTCCTGTTGTCCAGAAGAACTAATTTATTTTAAATCTGTAAGTGTCTATAAAACATGCAAGCATGAGATATGATTGAACTTTTGTTGGTTCATTTTCTAATTCAAATTGTTAAAAGAACAAGGGTATAGATGAACATTGAACTCACCTCCAGTAACCACTTGAGAGTATCAACTTGGCAATGTTACCTTAAAATAAAATACAAAAAAGTTAGAACATTGGAGTTGTTTCACTTCATAAGAAATCAGCTATTTCCCTGTGAAGTGATTAAAGGTGTAGGAAGAAAAAAAGTGGTGAAACTCAGTTTTGTTGAAGAAGTTAATCAATGGTAAAGAAAGTAGAAAGACATGACCAGGGAAAGATTAGACAGCATTTCAGAACAGATCCTTATTTTTAATGAGCAGTAGCAGCTGAAAAAAAGGTTATTAAGGAAGTTTCAAAACTTAGAGGATGTATGTTGTGAATTGGTTGTACCTAAAAACAGTATTTATAATTAATATAAACAGAGAAGGGACCTCATGCCCATTAGAAGCCTGGCTAACAATCAGTTGACAGTTAACCATAGAAAGGTCAAAGGTCAGGGCTTTTAATCTATAGATTGATGATCCCTTGGGGAGTGTGTGGTGTGAAAAAGAATTTGGTATGCTTGATGCTATTATAGGCATGATCAGCCTGTTAAAATCCATTAGCACTTGCTTTTCCTTCAAATAAGCGTTAAGCTAGCTTCTGGTATGATTTTTTCAAAGCAGATTTCTTATCATTCTGAGTAATCCTTTGTAAGCATGAAACAGTTCTTTCCTTATATGATAAAAAGTGATTTTTCAGGAACTGGTAAAACCCATGCAATGTTCTTCAATTATATCTATTTAGCACATTGAATATATTTCTGATAGCCTCCAAGTTGAACTGAAGACTTTACAGAGAAAAAATAATTTTACTGAAAATGAATCTTAATGTGTGGGGCACAGTGTTTTATCTTTTGTAAGTTTCTTGTTTATAGCATGACAAAGACCGAAACAAATCAGACTAGTCTATTTAAAAAAAAAATCAGAAATATTTTTTAGTCCTACTTTATTACTTTTAGACCCAAAGTCTTTTAACTTGACATTTTCTCTGAATATTTTACGAGATGTTCTTTGACTCTAGATAGCTCTAAGGGAGAGAAACTTCATTTGTTTTTAACATTTGTTCATTACAGTTTCAAAAACACTTCTTATAATGACCTTGAAAATACAGAAACTTGCAGAGTCTTTTTTCTATTTGACATTCATTAGTAAGTGATACATAAAGAATGCTAACGCTATATAGCTGAAATATATGAAGAACTGTATTTTTTCATTATGTTAAAACCAAGATGTGTAACTGAAATGACAAGACAGTGAGGCATACGTACCTAGAACATTCTGAATGCTCATGTTACAGTTAAGGTCTATTAGGAAAATGTAATAAAAGTAAAATGAAAACTAATTTCTCAGCAGATAATGACATATTTATAGCAGTTACATAATGTTGAGCCTAAGTATGATTTAAATCTCCTAAGTAAAAAGCTATTACATGCAGCTTTGAATCTGACTTCTGTCAGCTTCAGAACATGCATCCTACCATACATTTCCATCCCATGTATCAACTTTTAAAATAGGTTTGGAAAATGGAATGAAATCTTTTGATGTTCACTGTAGTAGGTTTGCCTGTTTATGAAAAAAAAATAAAAATCAAATCGATGCCTCCAAATATGTAATAAATGTTGACTTTACTTCCCCATAGATTACATCTGTATCTTCAGAAAGGCTCAGTCAGTCTGGTTCATTTGATGGGCAGATGCATGTCATGCAATACTTGATGAGAAACTTGTGAGTGCATTTTGGCCATGTCTGCTTTGAGCTGACAGATGGATTTCTCTTGGGTATCGTTCCTTTTGCTGTGCATCAGAGCAAAATAATATTTTATTGTTGATAATAATTAATAATTCATTGAAATGCACAAAATGAACACACAAAAGAAGAATGTGGATATAAATCTTATTAGGTCCCTGGGTAAAGTCACAGTATGCTTTTGCATTTTGAATTTCCAGGCATGTATTATATCATCCAATATTGGAACAAGCTGAGAAATGTAATATAAAAATTTGATAAATTGCTTTCTGCCTGTAAATGAGAAAACAGGCTTGTAAAATGTGAAATGAACCATTCTGGCAAAGGAGAATTTGAGCTTAGAGTGTAAATACTTGAGTTAATGGCTAGGGTATCTCTGAGTCTCAGAACCTGCGGTACACAGGGAGGGTGAAAGTGAGGTTATGGAAGCTCTTCAATATTTTACTTTGAACATCCTTACAGGCCTTAATTAGACAGATTACCTGTTATGCACAGTGCAGTGTGCTGAACAGCTTTAAACAGGCTTGTCCTCAAGGCAAATGGAAGGCAAAGTCAAAACGAATTACACTCTACACAAATAACAATGAACGTGTTATTAATGGTTATGGTAAAAAAACGAAACCTTCCCAGCTCATACACTATTTAATTTTTAACTTTACCTAGTACAAAGGAGTGTGTTAAATATTTACTGACCATTTGAATTTATGTACCTAACCTGTCCACCTGTTCAGTGCCTCAATCTTTGTGAAACCATAATGACATTCAAGGTTGTAATTGCTTGTGTTTTTCTGATTTTTGTTGCTTTATATCTAAGAAAATGTGACAATATAATGGAAATTTTCTGACATGAAAATTAACAAATGCTTTTGTTATTTAGAAGTAGATTTTTTTAAATCTCAATTCATATTCCAGGCCTAGAAAGCACAGAGGAACAGTAAGTATCTTTAATGGCTCCAGGATACAAGTGTTAACTTGCTGTATATATGCTAAATTCCTGAATCTATTTAATCGGTTTATTCAGCCAGCCACCTACAGGGAAGGTCACCATGTCAAGCAATCCTGAATGGTATTTTGTGTGAATTGGGAACAGAACTTTTTAAAGGCCAGAGGTTTAGGAACATAAACCAGATGTGCTCGTTTGAGATAGTCTACTTATTTAAAAAAAGGTCAAACACTTAGATCTTTTTTAAATCTTACCATCAGACACACTCCATAGAATTAAGACTTTTACTGTTCTGAATGCTATGAATTTCACCAATTTCATAGGTGAAATATGGCTTCTGATCTTTGCCATAAATGCATCACTTCCCTATTTATAGACTAATATTGTATCTAAGAATTTTACTAATTCAATCAGATTAATGTTTTCCAAGGTAATGATTTTTAAAATTGCTTTTCATATTTTTATTTTTATAGTTCAGAATTACTGCAAGCAATTAATTCAAGTATTGGTTTAAAAGCCCTGTTTTTCCAGGCAATAATTTGCACAGCATAAATCTAGGTAACGATGTGGTTAGTGTGAAGATGTTTTGGTAGGGGGGGAGGTTCTCTCCGGATGTATATGTCTAAAAATTGATCTCTTGACCATACAAGTCAAATGAAATGTCATTTAATTATTAATGCAATTTAACTCCATTGGTCTTCTTGCTAAGCTCTTCTACTGAACTGCCCAGGCTGACTGGCAGGATCTTATTTATTGCTATGCTCAAATCTGTGAATAGGTTTTTTAAGACCTTTCAAGAAGAAAAATATGAAAGTGTGAATCAACCAACTTACAAAACATATGAGGGAAAGGTGTCAAAAGAATCATTCATTCAATGAATCACTTATACATCCTCTGCTGCATGTTACCAAAGCCAGGTGTTTCATTTTCTCTGTTCTGCTGTAACTTTTTATTGCTGTATTAGGTAACTGTTTTGGTTTTCTCTGCTTTGTTCCTTTGAGGGGCTCTGGCAAGAGGGGTGGGGATGAGAATGGGAGGAGAAGTGATGTTTTCAGCCTCTGCTAATTTGATCTACTTCTCAGCATTCAGCTGACTGTTTGATGAAGCAGAATGGGCAGAGAGAGTTCAATTTAATATTCAGTATCCTGGGTGGAAGTTGAAAAATTTTTCGACACCTTCCTCTCATATGTCTTGCAAGTTGGTCGATACACACTTTGATGATTGATTGATTGCCACAAAATGTCTGCAGTTTTGCTTTGGCTGATATGGACTATATTGCTGCAGACAATTTTCCTATTTCAATTACTTCCTATTCTTGAAGGTGATAGGAGTTCCAGAGTTGTAACAAACAAAAGCCAAAGCCCCTGGTTGGAGATGATGTTTTGCCTTCTGCTTGAGCTACACTAGTCTCTGTCGCTCACCGATGCTGAATAACTACACAGAACAGGAACCACCTCAACCAGATAATGGATTGATACAAAAACAAACAAGCAAACAAACAAAATCACAAAAAAGCAACCCCCCCAAAAAAACCAAAACCCACACCCAAAGCAAAAGTAACCAACAAAAAAACCAAAACCAACTAAACCAAACAACAAAAAAAACAACATAATTGAGAATAATTTTGCTTAGGTTATGTTCAGATTGTGTATTCTGATGGGCATCTGAATAACCTTTTTTCAGAATGTTTTTTACTCACAGTGAACTGTGGATGACTTTCTGTTTCTAGGTCAGGAACATTATTCACCCTTCAATGTACATCTCCATTTTTTAAATACTTGAATGAAATGCTGGGCTGTACCTATTTAAATTTACACAGAAGAAAAACCTAAGCACTAACACAAATTCAGTGTTTTCCTGCAAAGGATTATGATAAAATATTTTTTTGTTTCTCTTAAGGGCACTGGAATTTGTTTTTTGTATCTTCTGAAAGGTTAAACAAGTGTTTGGAAAATATTTTTGTTTCTGATACGATATGAGACTAGAATACATTTAGCACAAGCCATTTCCCAATAAAAGTCTTCCTTTGATTCCTATTGTTATTTCTGAGACAAACAATGACAAAATTTGTGTATTTTATAAACTTAGCACTTTATTCTAAATTGTTCAAAAAGAGGACAAACATTTAAAAATTATTTACTGATTCTCTATTTTTATGAATACCACAAGTACAAAAAATATTTAAGAAAAAACATAAATTCTGCCTACCAGAGTTAATGTTTTTTATGGATACATATATACCTTCAAGACAAAAAAGTCACAAATAAATGAGGCAGACAGTCTAAGAACCCCATTCTAGTAATAGTTATCTTTATTAGTAATATTATTTCTTTAAAAGCAGATAGTTTAACTAGCCTACTTCCTTCTTTGAATAGTTTATGGTTCTACCATATGTAAGTGTTAAAGGTCCTTACACTCCCAGTAATAAAGATTAGAAAGTTTTGGTTTCTTTTAACTATTTTTATTAATTGTGCATACCTACCACACGCATTTCAGAGGTTGGATGCATGGAAAATTTTTTAAGCATGCAAGTTGATTCATGTATTAGTATTAGTTCAGTCTTCTATTTAGGAATTAAACATAAGCACTACTTAAGGTCAGGTATTCTACAGAGTATTGAGGAGAGATAATTTTTAAATGAAATTCTTTGCTTTTTTTTTTTTTTTTTCTTTTTTTTTTTTTTTTTGTGGTGTTAATAGTAAATGAGAGATATTGCTCTATTTAAGCAGCAGAATAATACATTTCCTTCTGAGAAGGCCTGTTCCAAAACAGCTTACAGAAAAAAATACATGATGTATCAAAATTTCAGGGCTGTAATATATATAGTAACCGCAAAGTACTGAAGTATTTCTGTTCCTCTTAAAATGTCCACTTCAGTATTTCCTGCTTACTCCAAACAGATGCTTTATTTTAATTTTATTTCCTTCTAATTCAAGTAGAAATATCAAAATTTATTGTGGTATATGAGACTGTGTGGATGAGACTTATTTAACTAATTGAAGGTAATGAAAAAATGTAAATAAATATATTAAATTAGAACATACATCTTCAGTATATTGATCGGTCATTATCTATTTCATTGTTATAAAAAGTCCATTTTGTTTCTCAGTCAAGAGAAAAATAATTCTCTTGGTCTGCAGAAGAGAGGTTATTCTAGCACGAAGCTTGAAAAGACATCTAATGGAACATTGCTATTATATGGATAAGCAAAGACAATGATGAACTACTCATCTCAAAGGAAAATTTACAAGTATTTGAAGAAAATTGACATATTGGAGGGGATGCTGGAAAGCTGCAAGAGAAACTGGATTCATCAGACCCAGCTCAGTTCTATCTGCCTGTCAGGAGTGCTCTGCAAATGGAAAAGAAAATGCTGCTGTAGCTTGGACTTTCTGACAACCCCACCTTAGCAGTGAAGATATAAATTGCTGTTTTGTACTCTCTGACCTATAAAACCTAATTATCTCCTTTTCTTGGTTAAATGGATATCAAATCAAGCACCTTCACATTCTCCAGTGTTACTCCTGACTCTGCACTTCGTTCTTGTTCTTAGATACAAAAAGTTGACTTTCCTGATACGAATTTGGAATAACCTCAGTGAAGGTCAGAAATACTTGGAATAACATCCTTTCCAATGTAATTTAATTGGTATTGGTTGTTCAGAGGTTTTTACCAGCATAGTGCTGGCCTCGCTGGGTCAAGGTCTTGATCTGAATCAATGGCAAAACATTCACTGACTTGCCCAGAATAGATATTTTGCTATGTAGCCTGTGGGATGCTACAGTCTTTGCACACATTGCATGTATAAAATACTTTTTTAAAAAACAATTGAAAACATTTTCTGTAATTGTGTTCTTTTAAAAAATGATTTCTCAATAATCTCTTTGACTGTAATTGTGATAATGATTTGAGAGAGTCGAGTATTGCAGTCCACATTTTTATTGTATTAGGTAGAAATGGCAAAAGAGCTGCGTCTTTACCCCAAACAATGTTATTCTTTAGTCTTTTAGACTGTTCAGAGTTTTCTGCCACCTGTGCAGTTTGATACTACTTCAAATTACAGCAAAGTAAATGTATGCTGTAAAAATCTCTGCTGCTTTATATTCTGTGCTTCACCTAACAATTGTCTGCCCTGTTTGCCTTTTTTACCTCTGTTATGCTCTGGACTGATGGTTTCAATGATTTTCCTCTTCCTGATCATTGTGCTGGATGATTGTTCTATTAAGCTCAGAGTCCCTAGATTGTTTCCTTGCTTCACACCTAATTATTTTGTACTTATCTCATGCTTATACAAACTTATCTGAACCACTCTGTCTTAAAAAAAAAATAGTGGGGTTCATGAATAAGGAAGGTAAGAAGCTTTTTTCATTAGTGATTTATGAGTTACAACAGGTTTCTTCAGCAGTTTTAGATAATTTTGTTGATACCAAAGAACCCATTCCATCAGCCAGTTGGAACATTGCTGGATTCAGACACACTCTCAGTTCACTGTCTTCTCACCTTTTGAAAAACATTGGCTCTTGCATGAAAAGCACACACAGTGTGGAGCTACTGTGTTTTCAGCAGTATACTGACAGTGGTGGTTTTATGCAATTTTTACATGTTTCTGATTGGGTGCAGAAGTGTGAAAAAAACCTCGTTCAGGCAGCTCTAATATAAAAAAATACTGCTTCTACAAAAACATAATTTTGGAAATTCTGGTTGTTAATTTCTAGGACTGTTTCCCTGACCTTTCCAGATATATGAAAGATGTTTAATATTAGGTTATTTCTAAAGTTATTACAGGCCATATAATCTGCTGGACTCCATCTGTTTTATTTGTTTTTACCTAGGACCTAGTTACTCCTAGGACAGTGCACATTCTTTGCATTGGATATAGTTACTTGTCCAGCTGAACCTCTAAAAATCTATAGCACTAGAAAAGGTTTACGAAAAAGTATATGCAAAGTTTAATCTGCCATCCAAGAAAGGAAACTCTCAATCCCAGTTCACAAATCATTATTGAGAATAATTACAAAGAATAATTTTTGCTTAAATACTTTTCAATACAGCTGTTAAATGCTTTGTGCTACATTTCCTTCTGGTAGTCAAATTTATTCCATCCCTTTGTCAGTTCACAAAATGCATCATCCTTGAGTTGCCTCCTGAAGAAAGTTTACTGCTCCAATAGATATATTTCAATAATTAATGGAATAATAATGTAAGCCTCGATTTGACTACATGCCCATTGAAAACATAAGAAATAAAATTAACAGGACCTGTTTTCATTTTAATAATATCATTGAACCAATTTTTAAACTATAAATTTGACATTTAATTTTTTTTTTTTTTTCTTTTAAATTGAGGTTAGGTATTTTAATCACCATTGTAAGGTACTGAAAAACACACTCCACAAAAATGACCTTTGTGCACTAATATAAATTGTGTTCAAACTAAGGTTTTCTAAACTATGAATCACTGGTTTGGATTAACCTTATAAGTAATCATTAAAATCCTTTATTTAGCAGTGATTTAGTCTATACTGATTTCACTTGTAAATCAAGTTTTCTGTTAAACAGAGCTTAGACAGTTCATATCCTAAGAGCCAACAAGGGAAAAGCTTGCAAAGAAAATCCCAACAGATATCAGAGGCACTTAAAATTAGGAGAGAACTAAAGAGGGAAATAAACTGCAGCAAAGAAGGATTGTTGTTTAAATGGTTTGGCTTGGTTTATTTTTCTTTCTAGGAAGATCCTCCTTTGGAGCCCTGCTGTTGCCCACATCCTCACTTACTACTTTACTCTAGACATCACTGCCATTGGGAACACTGTCTTTATGTCTTTGTGGTGAGAAATTATGTTCAATTATATTCAGGGGTTTAGGATTTCATTCTGCCCAACATTGACTTAATAGTCAAATTACACTTGAACTTACGTACCTTACTGGATGGGGTTTCCTTGTGGTAAAAATACAGAAATCCTACTTGATAACTGGTGAAATAATTCCTATCAATAAGATGTATTTTACTCCTCAAGTTGAATTAAGTTCATACTAGTCCTTAACCTTTTGTCCCTCATATTCCTTGCTGATTTTTGCTTAATCTTGTTTAACCAGTTGCTGAATTAAAATATAGCAGGTGTATTTGCAGTGCTGTTTAGAACATCTAGCATATCTTAACATTTTTCATCCTAGAAAAATTGCAATTGTAATGTATAAGTATACCAAACATACTCTCACAATCCATTCAGAATGAACATGGCACTGAAGACTGTTTTCCAAAACTATTTGTTCCTGCACTATGCACAGGAAAAATAATTCAGCAATTCAATTTGGTTTTGAAATAAAATTTCAAAGTGTTTAAAGAATGTTTATCACAGAAATAGAACACGAATTTAACAGAATAGGGATGCAGTTAGAATTTGCTAAACACTTTTTCCCTTAGTGTTAACAGAAAGCTTTTGGAAAAAAAAAGAATAGCAAGTAAATGCTAATCAGAAATTTAAACTCTCCTTCATATACTGACAACCTATCTCGCTTTGAATGTAGATATTTTTGGAAGGTCAGTAATTTATGTAAATAAAAGTGTGTTGACATGAATATTTATCAAAAATGAGTAAGAATCACAATTGTGATTAAATCTGAGAAGGTATTGGAATATACCTTTTCTGCAGTCTTTCTATTTCTGCATGGCTGAATTAGAGACAAGAAGATTTAGTACTGTAATCAAGAACTGATGGCATGAAAGAGCAGGGTTGAACTCCAAGTTTAGGCTTAGTCTTCCTCCAGGACACCTGGCAATATCCTAACCAAGCACATGAAACCTTCTAGATAAGAGTTCAATGATTTGTCTGTGACTTAGCTCCTGTTTACAAAACAAATTTAATTGTACTTCCTTACTCTACAGGATTGTTGTGACAATAAGTAGATTAGATTGAGGGCAACAGTAACTGCCTGAGCACACCCAACACCCACAGGCTGGCCATGCACACAGCTGCATTCCCACTGGGGTGTGAGCTCTGCAGCTCAGAGCCTGCTAGCTCTGCCCTTCAGCCTCCATTGAACTCTAACATAGGAGGTACCACACATGGTTACTTTCCCCTTTCTTCAGCATGTTTGGCACTACCCGAGCACACATATTTAGTATTTCTGCTTAGGAATTTTACATGTCTTGACACTTGCAAGAAAGGCAAGAACAGTGCGGACTCATTCTTGATGTCAGGCCCTTGATGTCACTTTTCCTTCCTCTACTACAGGTAAAGAGAAAAATTTTTAGAAAGCACAACTCCCCAGTTCTTTGACAGGTTGCACTATATAAATAAGCAGCACAACTGCAGATTACTTTGGTACAGCCTCAAATAAGTGATTGGAATGAAGAAATGTGGCTCACATTGCCCAGATTTGTTGAAGGGAATCTTGATGTCAGCCCTAAACAACAGCACAGACATCACCCACAAATATATTAGATATAAGACAGAAAATACAACTCATCAGCCAGGTGAACAACCTGCATCTCCATTGTCCCTGCAGCACTGATGAGAGTACCTTGGAAGAGCATCTGAACATGACTCAGCTTTCACAGGCACAGAGAGGCTTCCATAGAGCAAGCAGCATCCTCAATAGTACATAAATACTTTTTTTTTCCCTTCTTAGTAGATTTCACTTTAGTGTCTGCTAAGATTGCTATTGGCACTGTATCTTATTAGCCCCAGATCGCCCAAAGCCCTTTGGTTGCTAAAAATCTGTTATTGCAGTGTTTGTTCCAGAGCTGCAGACTGGATGAACAAGGGAATAGATTAAGATTTACTCTGCTAGGCTGAGAATTTTAAAGAAACTATGTTTCACTGAATATATGGATTTTAAATGACTTTATTAGAACTTTGATTTAAGTGTTTTCTAAAATCTTATTGTGATATTATTAACAACTTACGAAATTTGGAAATTGAAAATGCAGAGATAAACAAATTATTTGTTACAGAAAGGGCCTTGCAGGTCTCTGGGGAAATGGAATATTCTAATGTCTGTTTATACCAGAAGAAATAAATTGTATTTGGTAAACACAATGTTAGTCATTTGCAAACATGAAAAAATGTGGCCCTTTTTGTTTTATTTCAAAGACTTTGCCTTGCACACTGAATTTATTTGAGTTAAACTGAATTGTAGCATAGTAAGACTGGCTGTAGACAGAAATTCCTTTCTATGCACACACAGGTTTTTCTTCCCTCAATTTCTTTTCTTTTTGTTTCCTTTCCTTCCTTTCCTTTCTTCCCTTCCTTCCCCTCCTTCCCTTCCTTCCCCTCCTTCCCTTCCTTCCCCTCCTTCTTTTCCTTCCTTCCTTCCTTCCTTCCTTCCTTCCTTCCTTCCTTCCTTCCTTCCTTCCTTCCTTCCTTCCTTCCTTCCTTCCTTCCTTCCTTCCTTCCTTCCTTCCTTCCTTCCTTCCTTCCTTCCTTCCTTCCTTCCTTCCTTCCATTCCTTCTCTGTCTTCCTTTCCTTCCTTTCTTTCCTTCCCTCCCTAATTTAGAAGAGTGCATTTTCCCACACTCTCTTCTTAAAAAAAAAATAAAGAAAGAAAGAACTGTCCAATTCTATGCACCTGATTAAGACAGTGAAGTTTCTGTATCATAGTGCAGCCAAGGGAGAGACGGATTAGTGTGTCAGCTAAAATTGACAGTAGGATGTCTAGTAACCTGCTTAATATAACTCCATGGGGTTTCAGGCCTTCTAGGTGAATGCTTATAGCCAGAAAACTTGGTTTTAAGTAAAGGTATGCAACTACTGAAGTAGCTTTTCTTCTGACACAGAACACTAAAATTAGGACTTTTATGAAAAAAAAGAAATAAATATGTTAAATTAATCTTTCTCTTTAACAGTTACCAGAGCAGTATTTTTCTATCTGATTCTAGGGACAGACTCCTTCAACACGCTTGCTTAGAAAAGATGAAATTTTTGGAATAAAAGCACTGACTATATAAAATGCGTTGAGCACAATGTTAACACACATTATAATGCAGTCAATTTGTAATCACAGATTATATAGAGAGAAAATAAGAAAAATAAAACTGGAAATAGATACAAAATATCTATAGGAGGGCATTTTTGGTAGCATTTGCTAAACATAACATTATAACCACAGGTGCTATCAGTGTTAGTTGTGTGTCAAGTGGTATTTATATATTTATATCTACTTTTCTTTCCAAATACAGATTAATTCTGGCCCCTAGTGCCCTGTTCAGCCAGGTGTTAAATGTCTTGGGATGTGGCTAAGGTCCAGCCCCTCAGGAGACAGAGCTGGGTGACTACATACCACATGAGAATCACATCTCCGAGCAGTTGTTTTGCCCATCTTTGCTTTCTAGTGCAGACTGGGGTCAGCCAGCTGGCTGTCTGGGGAGGAATGTGAAGTACAAGAGGGAGCTGGTTATATTCAAGTCTTGCCCTTCAAGGAAGCATGAAAGCATTGGTGAGCAAAGCCAGTGTAGACGTTGCTTCAGGCTTTCCCTGCTGTGGTTATCTCGTTCTAGTGTTGTAGGTGAAACTCAGCTCCTATGGATACAGCCTCATATCAAAAAGGTCTGCATTATTTTTGTTTAAGATGGTAAGTATAGAAACTCATATGGCATTACAGAAATATTTTGGGATAATTATGTAAAATAAACAACTAAGTATGAAGAGGTTCCATCTCTCTCACACAAAAGAGTCCAAATGCAGTCCAAACATATGTTGCAAACAAAACCAGAAAATGTAAGCTGCAGACTAAGTCTCATGGTACTAACTGTGCCAGCAATCTAATATCCTGAATTTACTCTAAATTTTTTCAAGTACACTGATCAATGGCTCTTTCTTATTGGCAAACATTAACTCTTCTATCAGTGCTCTCATTTGAACTGTCTAAACAACTGTATTCCAACCTTCATTCAGAGAATGATCTTTTGTTACTAAGAAGAAAATTAGCAGCAAGAACTTCTTTTTAACGGTGCAAGATAAAAAATTCTATTGACCCCACAATAACAATATTTTGTTTCTGTGAGTGTATTTTTTGAAAGATGTGAATTTGTCACCTGTGGTGTTTTGAAGGACTTATGACACAGGGCCATAAAAAATGCAGCTCTTCTGCTTAGATAATTGGAGATGGATCTCCAATGAAATCAGCACCCACCCTCATGGAGGTGCCTAGAGTGCGTTGTCAGAGTTGTAATTGCTGCTAGTAATGAGGAGCTGCAGCTCAGCCAGCTGAGTTAAGGCACAAGGTACTTTGATATCCTGCCTCTTATCTGGCAGATTTGGAGTTTTGAATAAGAAAAAAAGGCAATGAAGGTCTGGCAGAAATGACCCCCGAGGAGCTGGTGGGTTCCTTGGCCCAAGGGCAGGTAGCGCCTTTCTCTCTACCAGGAGCTGTGTGGGAACATCAAGGCCACATATTTCTTCACCTCCATTTAGTTAGACCCTAAAATTAAGCACATTATTTAAAGATTGTAATGCTTATGATTGATAGAGAGATGAAGCGTTGAACACCTGCAAGTGCAGGAAGATTTTATGAAGCCAGACGTTGCCCATTAATTACACTTGGCCTCTTTTCATATGATGTCCCAAGGCTCCTCATGTAACTATGAAGGCTGGACTCTTGGTTTGTCCCCAGCAATGACTGTAAATGAAAGAAAATTTGATTTGCTTTAGATCAGTCATCATTGTGGAGGGTGGTGGCTTGGCAACAGAGATCTAAGGTGTTCAACTTGGGGAAATAATTTGTAAAATATTCAGCTGGAATTAATCATTTGACTGAACCTAAATATGTATTACATTTCATTTTCATCCTGGTTAAGACAGTGGAACACTACTAATTTGGAGGTTTTGAACAAAGCGAAAACAGTGGACGGTGCAGAACATATTAATACATAAGATGCCTTGTTTTTCTCAAGAGTTTCTCTAGAACTTCAGCAAAAAATCTTATAGCGAGTGATGAATGAACCCAAATGGTTCCTAGGAAAAGCATTAGGTTTCTATGGGTCTTACTCCTAATTTTGAGAATTTCAAGGGGAACTATAAATTTTTCATATTTGTCAATTCTGCTACAATAATCTATAGCACTGTTGTACTGTTCTATACTTAAATCCCTTGGGTGGTCAAAAACCTGGCCAAAATAGAAATTTTCTATTACATTTTGTAGGGCTTTCCCATAGAATATGACAGCATTTGTAGAGAATATTAAGATACACTAGTCATGGCCAAGACTTTAACTTCAGAAAATGTTTCTTCATTTCACATTCACAAAAAAAATGACCAAGCTGAAAATATAATTCAGGTGTAGTAACTCTCAGTTCTCTTCCTTAGCCATTGGGTAGACAAACGTTCTACTATTAACAGTATACTCAAATGTATAATACATTAAAATAAATTCTGTAGAATACACAAATAAATTTGGCAGTCATACCTAAACAGGAAAATTATTTCCTGAAAAATGTAGGTCTTGATGGGAAGCCAGTGTTGAGTCTATTTACTTCCACAAGCTTTTCTTTGTTTCTTAAACTTCTGAACCTAAGGAAAACTGACTTTTCCTCTCTTTAATATGAAAAGAATAGAAAAAATATCTCTTTATTGCAAAGGTTCCTAAAAGAACATGGTTACAGCTTATTCTTCACTGCATTGTTAACAAGGTAAGTGCAGGGACAACACTGTGTCCTTTGTCTGTGCTCTATCTCCCAACAAACCTAACACTCCTTTGCTTCCTTCCCCCTCCCACCCGCAGCAGAGACCCAATGGAGTGATCAATTATGATAAATTAGAAGTGTGATCTGTAGGAAGCTTTCTGTAGCTCTCTAAAATCCTGCTCATACAGCATTTCTATGAGGGCAGGGAGGCCACAAGGAGCTGTCAGCCTGTCTCAATGGTTCTTCGGAGCCACTTGCTTTCCAGATCAGTTTTGGCTCAATCTTTCAGCCTGATGATCACCTGCATACCATGGTGACACATCCAAAAGGACCAGTCTCCACAACAGGGGAAGACATTCAGTTAATGACAGCAGGAAAGGCTGGAGGCAGAGGTTGGTTTACCAAAGGTTTGCTTACTCAGGCTTTAACATGAATGCCACAAAGAAGCCAGCTGCTCATATCCTGTCCCATATAAATTATATGTTCATTTTACTGTACAGGTCTCCAAACACAGTTCCATGGTGGTCTATCTTGTCATGTAAGTGTTAAGCATGAATTTCAATTTGTTTTCCCTAGAGAAATAAAAACATGACATTGCCATGACAGCACTTCCTGATGCACATTAGTCCATGATGCAGTTTTGTCCCTGTCTGTGCCTGAGCACCTGAACATTTAGAAGCAGTGCTGATGGGGTTGAGGTGGTGACAGGGAAAATGAGGAAACATTTAATGCAAAATTATGTTTTTTCTAATACATATTTTACTGTTTCATAGAAATTACATACTGAAGAAATCTTGTGTATGGTTTTGCTCATTCCTCAAAATTGTTCCTATTCCCTAAACTACACTGATACATCACTTAATTTCATTTTAAGGGAGTAAAGTTATAGTTACCCCCATTTTTCCTTTTTTTTTTTTTTTTTTGTTACTAGTTATAAACTCTACACACCTGGGATTGCTAAAAGCTTCCCCTTGCTCCACTTAGGTGTTTATGTATGACTATCTTTTCCTCCTTATTACTGTTTTGGGGAAGAAAATGTGTATCTAGGGCCAATATGGTGATTATTCATAGCACTCCCTAGTTAAACAGCTTCAGTGGTGTGGCTCCTCTTGGTAAAAGTTTACAAGAGTGCCTTCTACCTTTCTCTTGAATAAGGTTTCCTTAATTTTATTTTTTTTTTTCTGAGATAATTCTTTCCATTTCCCAGCCTCATCCTGGTGTCATAGCCTACCTTCATGGGTATAATTAATAGAAAGTGTATTTTTTTCTGCTGCTAATAAAGAATTGTATTGTGTACAAGCATTAATAAAAACGTTCAACTACACAGACATCTATTCCATCTATAGAAACTTCTTCTAGGTGAGCAAATGTTAGTTAGGTTTAATGTTGCTCTGATAAATGATAGTGCTGAATACCATATATGTTTAATATAAAAAATATTTTATTTGTTCAACAGTACTAATTGTCCCAAAGCATTAATGAATGAAAATAATTTTTATTACACTCTACTAGCAATTCCTCTAAAACTACACTATAACATTCTTTAAAGAAATATGTGTTTTCATGGTTTAATTATTGTCATGGCAAATATCCAGATCAGTGAATAAAGACAATAAAATACCTTGTAAGAAGTTAGAGGCCCCTGAACACCTCTATTATACTGTACACACTGGAATCAATGAAAGAGTTTTTAGGCACTATAGTCTGGGAAACCATCTGGTTTGTTCTATTTTGAACAAAGAAAGCCATTTTTATATTCATACTTTTCCCCTTACTGGAAGGGAGCACTTATGCTGCTACAGCAAGATTGTGTCAGCACTTCCTTTATTAAATCCATTATAAGCACTAAAAGAGAGACTGGAGAGTCGTCAAGTGTCTACAGGTGGGCGAGAGGAAGGCGTGAGATCGGAGCAGTCAGGGAACTTCTTGCAGGCCCAGCTGTGCACATTAGCCCAGCTGAACTTCACAAACTCCAGTGACTTCATCAGAGCATCCATAAGTGGATTTCACAAATGTAATTAAAACATTCAGTTAGTGCTTGGTACCGAGATCATCAAAGGAGCAGAAGTCTATCCATCAGCGTCAATCGGTCATGTTTCAGTGACTAACTCATGTCCCTCGGTGAGCTCACCTCCCATAGGGATGATTATTCAGGCAGAGTTGCTAGGCTGGGTTTGGGGACAAACGAGGGAAAGAGGGAGGGAAGAAGGGAGGGAGGTGGGTGCCTGCAGAACACCCGCTTAGAGTCTTTCCTGAAACAATGCCTGAGCTGGTGTCCCTCCTCCTCCTCCTGCACCACACTTGGCAGCTAGTGAAGCAGCAGCAAGGCAGGTCTTTGGGGCCCCCTTGGCCATATGATGGGCAGCACGTGATGCCACCCACACTCTGTCACCTTGCAGGCAGGGGTTAATTGCCTATAGCAAGGGCCTATGTTGGAGCCTGACAATTACTGGTACTTGGTGCAACATAACAGAAGACAAGGAGAATGTCCATGGCATTTCAAAACTTTGAAGAGAAACACTCCAGCCCTGATATACAGGAGAAAATGTTGCAGAAGATGTTGAGATTTATTTTTTTTATTCCACTTCAGAATGAAATACATTTGTAACTGTTATTATTCCCTGTGGGAATTTCTGTCCTCATGAAGTAGATAATCTTGTTGATTAGTTCTAGCTTTTGTTTCTTAGGAGAATCTTTTAACTACAATTCGTGTTCAACACATTTTACAGGCAGATAAAATCAGTATTTAGTATTAAAAGCACAGACACTTCCCTCTGAAGATTCCTATTTAGCTTTTCATTATGGCAGAAAGTCATTATAGTTTAATTTTTAAAAAGATTGGCTCTTATGTAAAGTTGTAGAGCTGAAGGTCTCTCTTGTACAGTCACTTAGAACAGACCTAACGCTGAGACAGTGAATGGTAACATGATGGGAGCCTTGCTAAAATGTTGTATAACAGGAACAGCATTTTAAAAACTGTCCTGAAATACTCAGGCTTTGTTACTGAAGTACAAAGTAATAAATGTAACAAAGGACTTTTCTGTGTAGTAGACAACTTCAGAGTATTAGAGAGAACAAATTAGTTTCTTGTTAAGGCTTGCTGATTGTCAAGTCTTGAGGACACATGGATAGTGTAGACAGCTCACCTCCTTCATGTCTAAATTTAAGAAATTATTCCTTCAGCTGGCATTTTGTCCACCATAAATAGCTTGTACAGGAGCTTCCACACAACTTCTGGGTCAAGTCAGCTAAGATCATCTTGAATCACTACCAAAGGTGATTTAAAGTAACCAATAACTTTTGTGCTAAAAGTAGCTTTCAACTAAATTTTTCTGACAGAATTGCAGCATTTTCCTTAATAAATAAAAATCTGGTGTGCTTAAACTCTAGAAATGGTTAATTTTGATTAATCAAGACAGTAGGAGTCTTTTCCAGTTTAATTCATGTCTGCACAGAAAATTACACACTTAACCAATTAGATTAAATTCTTTCTATGCTTGCAGGTGGAAAATCCATCACTGTAGCACAGCTCCACATGGGAAACAGCTTTCCCATACCATACATTTTTACACACACGAAAAAATGTGTTTCACTTCAGACAATATTAATGAGAAACCAGAGGAATCACTGATCAGAATAACCTCACATACTAACTGTAATGAAAGCACTCCAAACATGGTTTTATCAGGCCAGGAACTTGAACCTAACATTGCTTTAAGAGCCATGGCACTGCCCTTACTCTTGAGGTTTTTCCCTCAGTTTCAATATCATCTTGCAACTAAAAAATATTTCTGACAAAAGTTTCAAGGAAATACATTTTTTGGTGCTGTGAAAAAAGTTCCAGATCACAACTTGCATCTTGCAATATTTATATTTGCGCTGCATTTTCTCCCCTGATTTTTTCTATATACAATTTTAATAGGCATTGGATTGTTCAGGTATTTCAAGCAATCAACAATATATTTATTTGTAAAGAAGTCTGGCACTTTGTGGTGCTCCAGTTGTACATTCAGACATTTAGTAATTTCATTTCTGCATTCCTGAATCTGGCAATAGACTCCTGTGAAGTTCCCATACTGATTAGTCCTATTTTTGGATTTGCATAGGGCTGGTATCAAATCACGTACTGATCACAAAATGAGCACTGCTCTGTGTGAGATTTGGCACAAAGATTTATGTTGTCTTTGCCATACTTGAAGAATGCCTTGAGATATCATCAGCTCTGTCAGGATTTTATTCAAATCTTACTTCAAAGGCTTCTAGAAGATAACAAAGGGTGGAGTCTGGAGTTACTTAAATGGAGAGTAGTTGGCAAAGCTTTTCTGAGCTGCTGAGATCTTTTCACCACATTCCAGAAATGTTCATAATTCAGAGGTTTATGTTTGTGTAAGAGCTGGGAATATAATGGTAGAGCTTTGTCACCAAGTAGATGACTGACACAGCAGATTTCTCTTCTGTGGGAAATGGCTTAAGCAAAACATTTAAATCCTGACCTTCTTTCCACCCACCAACATTCATCTGGAGCAATAAATAAATGGTGCAATTTACATTTTTCATTATTGGGTTTGGAGATATTTAGGACCATTTACCTCAGCTAAAGTCACTGTAATTTAAGTAATGCTTTTGCCTTGATGAATCACTCTGAAGTGTTATGATCTGTTTATCTGGGTTTTGGAAAAGAAGTCATTTTGGTCTGATCTTGCCAGGTTTAGGTACTCAATGGTGAAGTCACCCACATATATGAAATTGCTTGCAGATGGCTAGCGTGGAAGCTGAACTTAGACTTCACATTTCTCCAGCTTTTATGAAACCTGTTTTCAGACACGGGGATATTTTATTTTATTGCATTTACTCATCTTGATTTCTCCTGTGACCAAAGAATTCTTCCCCCAGCTGCTTTGTTCTTAATTGTAAGTGAGCAATTACTTCAGGATGTGTTACTTTTGTAGCATGAGCTATTCCCAGAACAGGAGAAACATTGAGAAAGACAGGGTGTGCTCAGGATGTTTCCAAAACTCTACTCTTGCTATTTTTATCTCTTTTTTTCATGTTGCAGTTTCTTTTGTCTTATTAGTCTTAGCAGGGTGGTTGCAATGTGATTTTCACAAATGAGATTTTCCTTTCCAAATTATGTTGTACTCTATTTATGGTTGTTCCACTAAAATTTAACTTCTAATGTTGTTTTTGTAGCCTTGACAATTCCCTTGTCTTTCTGTTTCTCATGAAAAATGCAGAAATTCAGCTGCATCGTTTTATAGTGTCCATTAAATTCTTTAACAGATTCTTGTGAAGTCTTAGAAAGATACTCACTAATGAGGTATGATTGCCATATCTTGGCTGAGTACTTAAGGAAGCACTGACCTGTTAGTTATAAAATCTGATTTGGAAAGATGTGGCATTTACATCTTACTTAGAAAACTCATAATTAAAAAAAAAAAGAAAAAAAAAATTATATAAACCTAACATAGCACTGGTAAACACTTTATGAATGAGGATTCCATAAGAGAAAGAAATTGCTTATAAAAAATATAAAATTCACTATGCCTTCTTGGATATTTTTGGTCTCACAAAATTTGTGCAAAGTCATGTCATTCAGGAAGCTTCAATTAAGCAATTTATTTATGCAAATGGTGAATGTAGTAAGTTAATTAGAACAGCAATGGGTGTTTGCTAGAGATTCCAAGTTTGGCAGGCAAATCACTCTACTCTGGCATGCTGCATGCCATTTGTCCCTTAGGCTTCCCATAAAAATCAGTCAAAACTCCTCATAAAAATGACAGATTGCTTCAAACTCAGGAGCTGTGTCCTGAATATGTTCTAAATAGGATTTGGTGTTTTGGGGGGGAATGGATTTGTAATCAGACGCTGAGACCCGAGAGAACTAAAGCAGACAGGAAGAGATGTAATGAATATATATGAAGCATCCAAAGAGTTTTTTCAAGTAGGGTATGACTCAGGATTCTAATTCCTCTATATATGCACACAAGACCCAGACCTGTGCTTTTCAATATTATACTGAATCTGTTGACACCCTCACAAAAAGGGCAAGGTACGTGTTTAAAGGAAAAAAATAAAACCAACAAATAAAAACCAAACCCTCTATGTGTTTATCTGGCATTTCATTGCTTCGCATTTCAGGACGGAGATGATCCCAGATAAGGCTGGTAAAGAAAGGAAATCTCTGTGGTACTCCAACCACAGAACACCATTGGTAATCTGTACCTAAATGTTTTTGAGCTTTCAGCTTCAAAGGCTTGCTACCAACCTGCTGTGTATGGTACAGTTTTAGGCTTTTTGGTCATGTAGTGATGAGGTAGAGTTATTTACATGTATTTGCTGGCACTTTATTACAGTGTCATTAATTTTACTGGTCCACAAATAGTCAGTTGATCCTTCTGATTATTTATGCATCAACTTATTCAAAGTATGAAGAAGCTGACTGTCCAGATTTTTTATTCTGTAGCACTGTCAATTCAATCCTCTTTTCTTTTGCTCTGATTCAGTAAAAGTGTTACTGCTGGTACTGCATTTACTAACTAATTTTTTCAATTTTTATTGGCTTCTGTTATACTTCAAAGGATGAAAGAAATTCCATTTAATTGCTCCATTTTGGCATACACTGTTGTGGACTGAGAACATACATTTCACACTGTCCTTCCAATAATTCTGGCAGCATTCCCTGAAATAGCAAAATTGTGGGTCAGACATTTGGGAGCAAGCCATGATCCACATGGCACAGTAGCTGGAAATTCAGGTTGCCCATAATGCATATGTGCATGTGTGGTCCATTTAAAAATCATTAATTGATGCTGATGACATGTGGCATTGGAATGGGAAAGGCACAGAGAAGCCAGTGTCATATCCAAAAAAATTTAAGGACGTTACAGTGAATTTAACATGTTTTCATTGCATCATCCATACCTTTAATGAACATGTGATGTAGGTTGTTCGTTTTTCTAAAGTATTTTTAATGTTTATATCTGCATGGAAAGAACTGCATAGATTCATACGCATGGGGGAGTAGTGATGCCTTTTAGTACTATTTTTTAATTGTAGATAGTTTTCTTTTTTTGAATTTCAGAAGAATTCTCACTCTTAGATCAATTGCCACACTGAAAACTGTTTTGCCGTTCTGATAGGATAATGGTCAAGTGTCTCAAGATCACTGTGCAGAAAAATGCCATTTTTTTAAAAAAGAGAATTATTACACTCCCTCCTTTTCATTCACTGTTTTCAGCCTTTTGGGTGGGCAATATGCTTCAGTCCTTCCTTTCTTTTTGCAGGCTTTCAGTTTCAATCCATCTGTTAAACAAGAACAACATTTTACTCCTTTCTTTTTTTCTTTTTTTTTTCCATTAACACTGATTTGTTTTAGCGTCAAGAGATACTGAAGAGTTTATTAGTGGTGAAATGATGAGTCATCAGCTTATCCTGGGGGAAGAATCACATATCCAAGTGGAAGGAAAAAAACACCATTTAAAAGGAATTGATGATTGAAATTTTGATTAAATGTAGTAGCGAATCACCTACTGTGACCTTCCTGGGAAATTTTGAAACTCCATATAAATCTCCTAATCCCACCTACAGCTCCTCTTTCATAACTGCTACACGTTCGTATGTCACCTTCTCCTGTAACTTTGTCTGTGCTTTTGAAAAGTCAGTGTGACAGCAGAGAAAGAAGAGATCCTTTGTTGATACACAGTCTTTTCTCTAGCTGATAGTGAGAAATGGCACAGAAAAATTCTTCCAGAAGTGTTCATCATTGGGCAGTACCCCATTGGCAAGTGACAGCAGAGCAGGTGATAGAAAAGCCACCTAAATTAAGGTTTGCTGATGAACAGAAGTCTAAGAGCTTTGGATCCACAGAAGTGGCTGTGGCCAATTTCTCTTTTGTGTTTTTCTTTTTTTCATTATTTCTGACATTTCAGAGATTAAGCTTTGTTATATACCACAAACCTATGGCAGTGGACCAGGGAGATAAGAATTCACTGAGATATAGAACATACAGACTAAAAAATGTGTGAAAAATTGAAATTACAAGGGTGGGTTGATAGCTTGTTGCTATTGAGCTATAGTACCTTGGCTGGAGAATTAGGTAGTTGGAGACACAGTAAAATAAAATATGTGCTGACTATGCCTAGAGAGAAAAAACTGAAATATTTAAACCTCATAAATCAGGACTTATAATAGACAGCTAGACCAATTCCATTTTAACATAGGAGTCCTACAGATAATGTATGATATATAGCTGATGAAGTATCATTTTCAACATGTTATACTGGGCTTGTATACTTCAGTAAATAAAATGTCAGAAGGATGTCCACACAACTACTGTATAAAATACAGCAATGTCTAATGAAATATGATCATATACAAGAAAACAATAGGAAGGAGAAACTAAACTTACTAAGAACTAGAAAAAAGTCTGCAAATAAAAACTTTTAATACTGATTTAATTTAATATTATTTATTTTCTATTATTGAGCAAGCTCATATAAATTATTTCCAGTTATGCAAGCTACTCCCTCTTCTGCATTGATTCCACCCTCAGCTTAAGAATGAAAAGGGTCGTATCTTGGCACTTCCTTGGCAGGTCAAAGAGGGTTCATTGCCTTGTCTGTTAAAAATTGAGCAAAGAACTTGTGTTTAGACCAGTACAATTTTCCCTGTTGCACATAATCAGCCTGTTATACAAGCCTCATTGGAAGGAAGAGGTGGTGATAGGGCCATCATTCCCCTGCTTTTCCACCCTTTCCACTTCAGATATTAATAAAAACTCAGCTGTGTCCCCAGGTATTTATTTTCTTCTACAAGCACAGGTCCTACACTTAGAAATGACCCATGTAAAAAAGATTTTATCAGATGAGTTGAAGAAAGGCAAATTACAGATTGACTTATAATATTTGATTCTTAAGCATATTGAAATAAATTCAATCTAACTTCTATCAGGTTTCTCTAGCAGCCTTGTTCTTCTCATCAGACCATCCACAAGGAATATGTCACATCAAAATGCCATACTGTCTGAAACAACCACATTCTAGCCTGTCAAACTCTGAATTTACATTTAAAAATTAATTTTATTGGAGTTCAAGTCATTACATAATAATCTTACAGCATAAATGTCATCACAATGTGTCGTTAGTAGATTTGGTTTCACTGGAATCTGTGATCCAGCACAGAATCTGTTATTTTTTGCCTAGCTGTGCAGTATTGCACAGTGCTGACATGGAATAAATATTTAATTAAATACCAGCTCAAGTGCATGGAGCTCTCCTTGGGAGGGACAACTCTGCAAAGCACAATCAATCCAGGAGGTTCCTAGAGTTCCAACTTCCTTTTCCAAGTAATCAAGGAACCAACAAGGAGAGGTGCTATTCTGGACCTTGTTCTCACCAACAAGGAAGGGCTGGTGAGGGGTGCTAAGCTCAAGGGCAGCCTTGGTTGCAGCAACCATGAAATGGAGGAGTTCAAGATCCTTAGGGCAGCAAGGAGAGCTTGTGCAAGGCATTTGACACTGTCCCACATGATATCCTGGTCTCTAAACTGACAAGACATGGATTTGACAGATGCACCACTCGGTGGATAAGTGATTGATTGGATGGCCGCACCTAGAGACTTGCGGCCTGTGCAGGTAATGGAAGCGCAAGAGGACAAAAAGACCTAATAGACTTTACTCCTCTCCCATATAGTGCACTCTCAATAGCTAAACAGAATATAAGCCAACATAAGTTTATTGTACATAAATGTAAATGAGACCTTTTTTTTTTCTGTCAAAGGAAGATAACCTTCCTTGAAATTGTAAATTATTTCTCTAAAGTATTCTTTTTTAAATCTTATGCCTTAAAAAGCAATTGTCTTTTAGTATAAATTGTGATCTTAGTTTATAAGCAATATTGCTCAATAGTGAAGTATTTTTAAAACATGATTTAAGAAACAATCAAACTACAGTGGCACATAATTCATCACAACTTTCTGGAGCAGTCTATTCGTCCCTTATGGGGAGGAAATCTTCCTGCAACAGAATTTCTTCACTTTTTAGAAAGATAATTTTTTTTCTTTGTCTTTTTCCTCATTTCTGTACTCTTAAGACCTGATGCCCCCTAAACTTTGGAGTTTTGCATGCTGCCACAGGGAAATTCCATTCCAGGTGATGCCCCTTTGTGCATGGTTCATGTTACATGATAGGAAGATGCTACACTATTTGTTCCTGTAATTTAACTGCTGAAATAAAAAGCCAGCAAGTTTCTGCCTGAAGTGTGGAATTTCTCTCATCATGAGTAACAAAGAACCAATAAATCATCTACAGCCAGTGACACAACTCCAGGTTTGGTCACCACTGTGTTGCAATTAGCATGTTGTATTACATTTTCACATAGAACAAGAACAGCAACTTGCCTGGCTTATTTAATACAAGCTAACAAGGACCATGTGCTTGACAAAGACTGAGCTTGATCTTCGTATTTCTTTTAATTTAATTTTTGAAAAGCCACATAATAAACTGTGATGGTGACCTGAAGAAAATTTGTCATCTAAAACACTCTTAGTATTTAATTTTTATGATGGAAGTATGCTTAGCAACCCCATTTCTTAGTTTTTCTAACAACATAACAGTGAAAAAAACAAAATTAGGGATTGTGCACAACTATTTCAGTTCCCTGATAAGCCTTAAATGTAGAGACAAATGTCTAGCAAAATAAAGCATCATTCTTACTTCCTTTATATGCATCAGTTCACATTTTTGCAATTAATATTCCCCCTTCTGTAACTGTTTCTGTGCCTCCGAGAGGTGCTTTCCTGGCGCACACACACGTTACCAAGAAACAACATTGTGCACGGCTGTAAACTTGCCTAGCTCCATTGATTTTAGTAGCACAAGGCTGATTTACACCATCTGATGAGCTGACCCTTAGATCCTTACCTTTTTTACTGCTGCATGCTAGATAATTTTTCTTTGCAGTGCTATTTTTGACAGTACACCCTGACTGACTTAATAGAAAAATAAGAACTAATTGCTTCAGTTTCATGCCCAAGGAATCTTTAATATGATAATTTTTTTATTAAAACAGTTGAACACGTTTAACACAATCTCTCCTTCTGTTAGTAGCTCACACTACCAAAATGGTAGTTGTTCCTTCCACTTTACAACACAGGTGTTTAATTACTATTTTACCTGGAAAAGGAAAAATTCCATGTCCTGTCACAGATTTTCTAACAATGCTAAAACCGTTCTAAATGTAAATCCCAGTGGGTTTTTTTGTAATTTATTTTCTAGATTGTAAACATCAACCACTAATACAGTCACAATTTGAAGATGCTGCACTTTGTCCTGCTAATGTAGTAGAAGCACAGTGTTGTAAGATTCAAGGTTCAAAAATGAACCACAGCGGAACTATAAAGAAAAAAACTGTGCAAGGTCCAGTTGCACCACTTGTAATCCAGATGGTGAGGTGGCCTGACTTGTGTCTAACTTTCCTCTTGCTTCATACACTTCTTCTCCCGTTCCAACACACCATGATTTATACAGGATTTATGAACCAGGAATTGACTCAAAGTCAATTTATATTTAGACTGGATGCCTCTGCAAGTATATTGCTTTTGTGAATTAAATTATAGAACTCCATGATTGATTTTTGGACCACAAAGTATATGGATAAATAGGTATATGTGTCCTCATTCAGGTTAGGTTAAATATTAGGATCAATTAATTATCTCATAAGGATCCAAGTTTCATTATCTGTAAAGAAAGGGTTTCATATTGATTTATATTGTCTATTTTTTGTGAGAACAAGGTAGGAACTTTGTCCTTAATGACAACCCACAGTAACAATCACAGCCATTATATGTTTTCTGGCCACTCAAAAGCATACAGAAAATGACAGAAGTCTTTAGATACAAGTGCTCATTGCTAAAAATCACTGGGAGCAGAGCAAGGAGACAAATATAACTTATTTAATGGTCCTTTGGGAGCCAAGTTACTCATCTTAAGATTACATAAATCTCTTTTCTGTTTCTTCACCTGATTTAACAAATCTTTACCAAAACTTTTCTCATCACCATCTCAGAAGATGCCACAAATTCATCTCAGATCTGTAACTGATTTGGAACTCATCCTATTTGAAAATTAAAGGACAACGAACTTGATTTTTTCTCTTGACTGAATAGAAAGCAGTTTTCAAATGTTGTGTTTATGCCTTTTTGACCAGACAAATTAGGCATTATATCTTCTTAAACAATTCATTAGTTACTAATGGCTGCAGTGACATCTGCTGATGACAGTGAAACTGATCAAGTGATGCTTTCAGTGTTGCTAAATTCATCTGCTCATAAATTTCTGGGTTTGCAAACAGCACAGAGGAGCAGGCAGAGATTTACTCTTGAATAATTATTTATTTATCTAGACTTCAAACCTCTAACTGTTCTACCATTGCTTGAATCCAGGAGTGTGTGTGCATGTAAGCTCTGTGGCCAGGAGCTGAAGCATTGGACACCTACATTTACATTCTCCAGTGATATTTGAGACGTGACTTTTCCATTAAAATACGTGAACACTGACAGACCAGAAAAGGGGCCAGTCCGTTTTGACAGCTGGCTCTTCTCCACAAAACAAGGACTCTGCCCAAGCATTGTAATCACCCAAAAGCCCAAAAGACACTAGCCACATCCGAATCCCTAAACCACATCAGAACCTTAAGTGAGAAATTTTGCCTAATACTCTAAAAACTGACCAGTTCTGAGCCTTTCCCTCTGGAGATGAAGAAGAGCTACCCACTTGCATGACACATGCTGTCCCCTCCTACAACCCAAACTGAGCCTGTGTGGGAAATGGCTAGTAGCAAGGGGCCAGAAATGTGCTTTGCAGAGTGATAGTCATCAAACCCTATGGAAGAGTGCTCTGACCCTGTTCAACTAATATAGGCAGAAGTACCACTGCAGAGGGTATGATAAGCCATTCAAGGTCTACAGGCTCATGAAAGAGCCCTACCTAAATGCCAAGAGCAAGTCTGGGTAGTAATTTTGTCTTCAAGGATTCATACAAGTTATTTCCTTGCCACTGGTGACAGATCTGGTAAGAAACAGTTACTAATTTCTATTGCTTCTTAGAGCTCTGAGCCACCATACCATCTTTTCCTTATCTACAGGACCTTCTGTGAACAATGGAAAAACATTCCACTGAAAAAAAAACACTAGAAGATGAGGGATAATATATTTATTGTAGCATGTAAATGTATATTTGCATGTAAAAGCAACAGCTGTATCCTGTTCTTTGTTTCCCAAAGTTGTAACCATTCCCACTCTTCTAATAAAGCTTAAGAGTGTCAAACTTCTGACTGCAAAGGATACTGGGAGAAAGTAAGCTTTGTTTTCCTGTGCTTCAAAATAGTTGTTTCAGGATAAAACTGAGACATTCTGAGACCAGCTCTTTTGCTGCCATTAACCACCTGGCAGAAGGGCTATAGATAGATTACAGACCCATGCGGAGATTTTTCTGAACAACCTGAAAGGATCACACATAATTCACCATATCCAGCAAAGGCACAGTGGAGCAAATACAGCTTTTAGGCATATCTAAGCAAAACAATTATTTCTGGTTTTATTTATACTAAGTTTACCTCATTCCTGACACACAAAACACAATCATATGCCCTCAAATTATCCAAAGGATAAAACAGTCTTCAAGCCCCCTGTCACTACTGGGACTTTGCATTTTCAAGATGATAATCTAGCAGAAGCTATTATTGGAACTTTTTATTGCAGCAACATTTTTTATTTATGTGAAAAATTTAGGCTATGTGCATAACCCCAAGAATTTGACTCACATGCAAATATAGGGATGGAAATGGAGCACAATTACAGGCCCAGATCCTGACATCTGTCCTGCACAAGCAGAGCATGGTGCTTGCATGCTTCAATTTGGCAAATCTTCTTATTTTTTATAAATTGAGCCTCATGTCAAAGTGTCTGTGACCTCAATGCTTTGGCTCTCCCTATGCAGCCATTAACACATCAATCATTCCGAATTTTTCAACCATTTTACTGTAATGTTTAAAAAACATTTAAACAGAATTTTAATTTAAAGTGCTTTATTGAAATAAAAATGTTAGTGGTCAAGTCCAATATCTACATTAAAAAACTTAGGTGAAAGATCTTGAAAAAATCCCACATTAGCATTTCCAAGAACTGAGGGTTTTTTTTCCTTCAAAGTACTCGCAAAAAGTAAATTTTTATTTTCAGATAGAAAACAATGTGTGTTCTGAAATTTCCAAAATTTTAGGGTTTTTTTCAATCTGTGCAAATTCTCATGAAATAGAAAACCATTTCCCATTCAGCTGAATTACAAAGGATTCATAGAATAATTCCACTAAGAAGATTATTGAAAACACAGTAAGTGACCTCAGAGAATCACTCAGCATACTGAATTTCCTCTTGATATAGTAGAGAGCAATTAGATTTTCAGAAGAAGAAAGAAAATATCTATTACCTTTTCAAGCTGCTAATGGTCACATCCACAATCGAATGCATTCAAAGAGTTCCCAGTGATTTAATAATTGCCATTCTCTTACAAAAATAGCAATTTTCTCATACTCGTACAATACAGAAGTAGTTTTCTAGTATAAATGTCTGCATCTGTAATTATTCATATTCAGTGACTGGAATTTTTATAAAAGGCTTTTTTGGCAAATAATTTTAACTCAGTTTGTAATCCTGCTTTGCAAGGTAAAAGTTGAATGAATGTTTCTGTACTGCATTTATAACATTGGAACTCTAATGGGAGATTTCCCAGTGCACTGGATTTAGTAGCAGACTTTTCCTTTGTTTCTCTGTGTCAAAATTCTACTCCAAAATGCTGGATTAACCTTTCTTCATGAAAAAAGCTCTTGTATGGTGATAGCGATCACAAAGAAGGGAGTGCACACATCCCTGTGCAGCCCATTACATACATGACTTCCAAACTACCACTACTTTGTTCCTTCTTTGAATTTAGAAGAATACCAAACACTTTTACTCCATGACAGCTACTCGTATATTTTCTTTCCATATTCTGACAACACAAAACTGCTTTCTCCTGTTTGCAGCTCCACTGTGGGCACGAGGGCAAAGCTTTAATTTCAGACACGGCTGCCGCATCACTCATAAAACATTTCTTCACAGAAATCTCTATGCATGTGTGACTTTACTGTGGCCACACAATACATATCACATAAAGAAAAAAGGTGACAAAAATCAGCATTTTTTACGTACAGGTGAGAGTGACAGAAAATCAGCTTTCTTAATGATAATGAAAGAAATACATAGCAATATATGTTGTATTCACTTCACTTTATCCAGTATTCAAATATTCCTATTCTGACCCTATTTTAATCCTAACTAACTCATTATTTTAAATTCTAAGTCTCCTTTTGTCTAAAACCCCACCAATCTTCCTCTCAGTTTTGGATTTCCAAATCCACATTGGATTTGCAAACTAGAATTGCTATTATCATGTGTTCAGTCCTGTAGATTCTATAATGATGGAAAACTGGGATCAGGAAGTGATCTTCTGTGTATGCCTTGCTGAAATGTCACTTGGGATAAGATTGCCCACTGCTCTTGGCCCACATGCACTGCAGGACCAGCGTGTGGCTCAGTCGCCTTCCTGCACAGAAGGAGGCTCTGAGCTTGCCTACGCAGCAGGATTTGTGGCTGTTTAGGGGAAAATGATTCTGTTAGATTTGTGCACTGATCTAGACAGATAGACAGAGCCAGTGGTACTGAGGCAGCTTCCAATGCAGGACAGTCCCTAAGGCCCTTGGCAGCTGAGCAAGGTCAAACCAGCCAACTGAAACTGTGTCAGGATCAGGTTTAAAGCTATCCCTAAGGCACAAGCTTCATCCATCTATTCCATCCACAGAAAAAGTGGGTGAAACTCATACAGGAGGTTGCTGAGAGATGCCGAGGAGAAAGGGAGCACATGTGAGAAAAGAGCATTTGTTTTTGTATTGCTGAAGGTTGAAACATTTCAGAATTTCCTGTGTTATTAAAGAAGATAATCAGAAACGCTTACTGTTACATTAATGCTAATCATATGTTTCCTTTTGATTCTATTGAGCTTCGGATGATTTTTATAATACCTTAAGTAATACAGTATAGGATGTTTGATTATATTTTAAGATCATACTGTTTACAATACTTTATACAAACACACAGCTGTTGCATTTATGTTTTAATGTTTAGATCTCATACCAAACTATCTCATAACACATGCAGTATTTTGGAACAGTTCTTGGTCCTGTGTTATTAAAGGAGAAAAGAAAAAATAAAATCACTGCAAGTAAGGAGGAGCAAGTGTCACTGGTCCAGAATTACCTGGATCACTTGCTGAGCTGGACACGAGCAAAGAATTTGCATTTGAACATATGAAAATGCAGCATTTGGGGGAGCAACCATTTTTTAAATGCTTTGGAATCATGCTCAGTAACAGGCTGAACATAAGCCTATTGTCTAATCTCCTGACTATATGAAAACAGTCAGCTTTAAGTCAGTAAACAATAGAACTAGACTGAGACCGCAATTAGTGTTCACATTTGACTGGAAATGTATGATAGAAAAACAAGAATAATTTTATGATATCCTGAAGGTTCCACATGGAGAACAGAAATCCGGTAAATAATGAACTGCTTAGTCTAGGTGGTAAAATAACTGAAAATTGAAGCAAAACAATATCACGTGTTTTTATGGGTCTTTATTAGCAAGCGTAACTAGCTTACTGATGACTGCAATGCAGTTTCTCTCAAAAATTTGCAAGTTAGGAGAGGTAGATTATTTTGTAAAATCTGTGCTCTATTCCAGATATAAATTAATTGAGAGAAATTTTGTAGCTTCAGCTTTATGGGAAATTATAAATAAATTATTAGCCAACTCTCCTATTATTACAGCATGAATTTCTGCATCTAAAGCTTCTCCCACTGAAATCAATGGGTAGTTATCCAAAGAATCTAGTAGGTACAAGATGATGCACCACAGTTTGCTGATGTTTGTACTGTTTCTTTCAAATGGAAGCCTCCCATCTTCTTCCACATGTATTTTTTTTTAACTGGGGAAAAACAAACAAACAAAAAGAGCTAAATTTTCAACTCAGATAAATGGGCCTGTTGGCTCTGTTTGAGCTCTACCAAATTATACCTACTGACGATCTGACCCGTTAGTCTAAAACTGTGGGATAAAACAGGAACTCTTGAAAGCTAGAGGTAAAAAAGATCATTTTTAGTCAGTAATTACTCTTCTAAACTTCGAGAACCTTAATGAGCTGTAAGCAACTGAACTTCCTTCATTTCAATGCATTGCTCCTCATGTTTCATGCTACTTTATTAGATTAGCTTACAAATTAGCTTTCATTAATGAAAAATTATTAAACTTAAACCAATGGAAATTAAAGGGCTTAACTGTAAAGGCATTTGAAATTGCTTTTTAAATGAACAATGGGTTTATTCATTGATCTTTCCATGCTTAAAGTTTAGCAACAACTTCTTTCTGTGTATGGATTGTGTCTAGAAAGCTATTAAGGGTGCCTTTGTAAAGTGACATCTCAAGACTCTTCAGACTTTTCCTTGCAGACTCTCCATTGTTCAAAGCAGTCTCAGAGACATTTAAGCACCACAGAATAGTAAATGCAAAAAGTATATTGCTACACTATGACTGACTCAAACCCAGGCAGCTGACAAACAATTTTCTTTGTATATATGAGGCATGTCTGCTTACAATAGTAACTCAGAGCATAATTTCAGAGGAAATTATGCATTTGTCTTTTATGTCCGAACATTTCATGCAATTTGTTTGGTGATATGCTAGGAAAGGTAGAACTCTTAAATTTATTTGACTGTGTGTTTGGATCCCTGTAGTAAATTACATTCTTCTTACATGGAAAAAATAAGCATAGTATACTTTTAGTGTGCACTAGAAACACAGCCAAAATTAGTGGAGTTTGTTTTTCTTACGTATTTTGAAATTTTTCAATTCTGTCTTAAGTACATCCACCTGTTCCTAGTAAAAGATCCCAGACAAATTGCAGCTTAATTTAATTTACCATATGGAAAGACCACACATTCATTCTTCAGCTAATTTATAAGACCCCAATATATATTTGAAACGTAGTCTGCTGAAAGTAGTGAGCTTCCAAAAAAGAAGCAAACCAAAAAGTGAAGTCACAGAATCACAGAATCAGAGAGGCTGGAAAAGACCTTTAAGATCATCAAGTCCAGCCTATGACCAGCACCACCACATTGGCTAGACCACGGCACTAAGTGCCACATCCAGCCTTTCTTTGAACACATCCAGGGACGGTGTCTTCACTACTTCCCTGGGTACAGGGAATTTCACAGTGGCTCCCTGAACCCAGGCATGCTTTGGATGAACAGGTCTGCAATGAAAACGGCTACTGTTAGAGCTGCAGAGGGAGTGGGGAGGAAGGGACTGGTGGTCCCCAGTACCAGCATCCTTTGGACCACAATGAACCAACCCTCTGATTTCAGTAGTCTGCTAAGAACTTCAGTGGATATTATATCAAATAAGTCCTTTGTTTAAAGCTAGACCTTTCCATTACACCACACTAAAAATCTAAGCTATGCCCTATAGTGTTCTTCTCAAGGGAGTGAACTTCATCTAGACTAAGACACAGACCTATGAGCAAGCATACAAAGAAAGAAAGACGATACTATTTTGTATTGTAATTTTTCATTATTTGCTCTTTGGAAATAAATGGTCTACAAGCAAACAATGTGTTTGAAAACACAGCATTACAGGAAAAAACATACAGAGTTTAAATAACAGTTAAAGAAAGAATCATGCTTTTAAGTATCTAGATTTCAGAAGACTTTAAAGATATCAATTTCATTACCTCTGAGGTCTAGAAGATTTTAGTTTTGTTCCCTTGAATAGCCAAGAAAAGAAGATATGAACTATGAGAATTGTTAAAGCTACAAAAAGTCTCTTTGTGTTTTCTTTTGAGGGTAAAGGTAATTTGTTAAGAAAACTCCTTGACAGGATGATGAAGCATAGTTCTTTTGTTTTTTTCCCCACAGTGTATAGCCATGAGAGTCAAAAGAAAGCTAGGCTTACTGTAATACATTGACTGACAATTAGATTTAAAAAAAAAAAACAACAACAAAAAAAACCCCAACCTAGGAAATCAGATCTTATAATGGTACCTAATGGAATTCTGAAATAATGTCTACTGCTCTCAGGTATCATCAGGTAGTGAAGTTAAAAGAAAAGCACAGAAACTCAATTATTGCCAAAACTGGCTCTTAAAGGATGCTGTGACAAGTAGAAATTTCTTTGGCTCCACAGTTGTACTGAAAATTTTAGATTTCCTGTATCATTATAGATTATCATGCCTCATAAAACTAATAAATGTGTTTCAAATGTTTGGCATACTCTAGACATCAAAGTCTTCAGATCTTCATTCTGTGCTTTTAAAATATACATGACAATGAAATTAAATGGTTGTACAGAAAGAATTTATTTGATTCAGCCTTACACTAAAAATCATGAGGGGTATTGGCTTGATAACTGATACTGCATGGAAGCAAGAGCTCTCCAAAAGCCATGAGGCCATCACAATTCTCATTTTCAAAATATGCACTTCTTCTACTTAAATTACTAGCCATGCTCTCACCACTGATGTCATGGGCTGTAGGTAAAGTGAAATGGTATTTTATAGTCCTTTTAATCCTTCAAGACGAGGTTAGATGACTATTTTACGTGTTCCATGTGAAAATAATTTAACCTTTTTGGAAATTATGCATTGCCTCTGTTCTGCACAAAATCCCATTCATTGGAAGAATATTGATGGCAAATTTTCAACTATTTTTATCTTTTAAAAACCTAATTGCTAACTCAGTTTATAACCAACTCTCCAAAATAAATATTAATTTAACTTCAAAACACAGAATAAAAACACATTTCCTCTAATGGCTGTAATAGCAATTTTAATGCATAAAGACTGCATTTCCCTATTCCAAAAGCCATCTGAAATTTTCAGGAATGCAAGGTAATACTACCACATTAAGTGGTGTTACTTTGTGTAAAAATGTATAGCATGATTATAAGAGATGACGAAATTTTTTAATTTTTTTTGTGACAAAAGAATAAATGTCATAAGAACTTTAGAAATTCTAATATTTTAAGTTTTAATATTTTAAATTTGGGAACAAAGTCAAACCTTGCTCAATAAAGCATACTCTCTCAAAAAGTGTTCAGTTCACTGAAACATTGTGTTTCCACCACTGATGGAAATCTTTCTGCCAGCTTTATAAAAAACGCAATCAGTACCTGGCTTCATGACTGAATGCTTTGAAATAAATCACCAGCCATGGACTGGAGTGTTCACTTGCATAGCAGTTCCATACTTAGTGTATTGAGAGTGTTTCATCTTCATACAGCTCCTAGAGATAACAGGAGTTAATATATCCCCCTCTACAGAACTGCTGGGAGTTAGGGAAATATCATCCCCATTATACGGATAAAAGTGGTAAAGGTAAGGATTACAATTCACAGAGGAGTAGAATAAGGTGCTTAACACCAGGTGATGTTTAGGCAGGCAGCTGCTGAGCAGCTGAGCACTTCTGCACAGCACACAGTGCATGATTAGCCCTAGCAAAAGGTGACCTAACAATATCAGTCTCGCTTTACACCAGAACTTCATGAAAGATTCCTCTCTTTGGAGACATAATTCCCACTGCTTTTCTTGGGACAGTGTAGCCTCCCCATATCTAGTTACAGGTTAGTGCTAAATAATACCTCTTAAAGAGGATTGTGAGAACCATTTACGTTGAAGTCTCTAGCTTAGATGGTTAAATTAGGTGTTAAGGTTTCCAAGGACACTTCAGAGCTGCCCAAAATTTTCTATCAGCTATAAAAGTAGCTTGAAGTACAAGCATATAAAGAGACATGGCTTAAATATTTTCTTGTATAATCTAGCCCTTCATTATAGAAGCACTCTGGAAAATTCTATTCAGTAAATTCCACCCACTTAATTTTCAAGCTTTTATATAAATGTCCCAAAGATTTTATGAATGCATTTGTAGATTTATTTTTCTAGGTCCTTCTCTTTTGCTTTGTTTCCTCTATAAATATCACTGGGTTCATAAGTGTCTACTGTTTCACTCAATGTAGACATATTAAAGATCTGTCTGTGTTTACAACTAATCATAATGTTTACATGTTTTCCTGATAAGGATATACTCTTTCTGTCTGTGAGCATGGCTTAAGTAAAGTCACAATTATTAATGAATGTACATCTGCCTTAGTGAGTGCACGGAGTAAAAGTTTCTAAAGAACACTAAATGTCTCCAGCTCTGGTTCACAGACTATTCCTGAAACTCAAGAAAAGCTGCCAGAACGAGTTCATTTATCAGACACCTGCAGTCCACAAGTGAACTTCAGTTACTTGCGTCACAAAGAGGGAGCTCTGCTCCCAGATGCTAAATTTCACTGACTTAAGTTGTTATTTTATCTTGCTGCCTTACGACCTTTCTTCTGCTGCCTCTCATCACCACATACAATGATTCAGATTTTCCTATCATTTGCGCTCCCTTAAATGAACATGTACTTACTCACAGGGCTGACACAAAGAAGAGACAGATCAAGGCTGCTTCAGCAGAAGACTGCAATCATATTATGTCCCTCTCCTTCAGTTTAGCAAAGCAAAGGAGGATAAAGAACACTCGAGTCTTCTTCAGAGGAGTCTCAGCTGGCATACAGCTGCCTTCATCAACATTTCTCATGATACATATGCAGCACCTGGCACAAAAGTCATGTCACAGATGGAAATGAATCTCACTAAACGATGTTCTGTGTTTTGGCTCTCTTGGTGCATGGACTGCCTCTTAGTAGATATAGGCAATTAAATAAATTAGAAGAGCCACACAGTAAGGGAGAGACTTGCATCTTTGAAAGCATGCCTCCTGGCTGCACACAGTAAATCTGTCTAGAACTGAGAACTTGGCCCCTTAGTTTATATATAGATATGCAATCCTTCCCCTTTTCCCTCATCATCTCTTATCTGATGTGTCCACATGGAAGGGATTTATACACAAACTTCCTTCTCTTATTTTCCAAACATGTTTGGAAAGGTGGCTGTGAGCATGCCAATCGAGCAGCATGTGCTTGGAGGAGAAAGCCGAGGAGAATCCCAATGTGACGCTGTCGGGGCATGCAAATGGACAGCTTGGGCTGGCCAAAGGGAAAGGCTGTAAATCATACTCAGAAGGAGATTGATGATGTTTGTGGAACATGCTCTCAGGGTGCCAAAGAGGTGTTTGTTCCTGAGGCTTAAGAATTATTTTTGTGGAAGGCTTTTATCATTAAAGTTGATGATGTGCCTACAACCAAGAAAATAAAAGAGCGATGCTCGCAACAGCAGAGTGATTTGTATTCTTTTGCATGACAAAAACTTTCATCATCCATCCCTTTGACAGTTATGATTTGTTAGAGTTTTCTCCAGGGTGTTTGTAACAAAGATTTGAATTTATTGTTATGTGATTTGCATCTTTATTTCCACTATGTATGAATTCTGTAGTATTTAGCAGACCTAGCTCATAGTTCATAACTAATTTACATAAAGTGGTCACTTCTTAAACATGTAGTGTTTGTGTACAATAAATTTATTCATTGTAAGAGGCTGGATTTTTTTATGAGGTATAGATTAGATTTGTTCTAAACATAAGATAATGTAGGTAAAAAAACTAATATGCAGTAGTCCTCTTAATTTGACAGCTTAGTTCAGAGTTACTTATCTATTGCACTATTAATACTTTTATACAATTATTGAGAAATCATAAAGTGAATACGCACATGAACACAAAACTGGACACTTGTGCTGATACATATATCAACATTCAGGTATATGTTTTGTGTGTGCATATTGCTGAAACTGCAGCAATGTATTTCTGAATAATAAGGGGACCGAGTAAATTATTGTCTTCTGTTCTTACAGATTTCTTGTATCTTTTTTTATGTTTACTTTCTTATGCTAATGTATGGGAAGAGAAGTATCTGGTTAATCAGTATCTTCTGCAGCAACTACTGTCTAAATGTAGGTAAAGTCTGGGAAAGTCAGTGTTAGTGTAAAAGACTGCTTTATTATACAATCAGATATCCATTGCGGTGGGTCATGGTGGTGTTTATTTTATGTACATACTAATGTGTTTGAAGGTTTGACCAGAAATATATAGCATAATAAACCATCAAGAAGGATATGGCATGTTCCAATGTAAGCAACTTCAATAGTCTTCACCCATACCCCGGAGTTTATACATGGTAAAACATTAATCATGGTCATTGTTATATCTAATAATTTGAAACTGTTAAAAAATTCAAAGTAATTGGGCAAATTATTACTTCACTACTGCCATTTGCTAAACTCAAAATATACAGATAGCTGAGCTGTACTTTTCAAAGCTCAGAAACCTCATGCTGAATGAATGTTAAGGTGAAATGGCTGAGATCATAGGAGACCTTCCTCTGATGAAGGTCAGCAGCAGCATCCCAGCCTGTCATTTGGTCTGTAGTTGTCTGAACTAACCTTACCCTCCAAGAAGTTCTACAGTTTGCAAGAGTAAAATAAGCTGAACTTTGCAGAAACCTAGCTGCAGCTCTGAAGCATACTTGTTCTCCTTAGTAAAGTTATACTTCATATTTACAGATTTCTATGAAACTGGTTTTTAGAGTATGGCAGGACAAGTACCAGTAACACAGCAAATAAGCTTGAGAGTTCATTCATTGTCTTGCACATAGTAACTGACCATGTGGGTACATCTAACAGTTGCAGTGTGAAGTAAAACAAGCTTACTCAAACCATTCTGGCTGGGAGAGAAGGCAAGTGCTACCTTATTACACCAAGCCAGATGACTGCCTTGTGCAGCTTCATTTTCCCTTAGCACATACAACAATTCTTTGTTGCTACCACTGAAAACTGTCATTCAAGGACAGAAAAAATTAGTAGAGGTATATTAAATTAGTAAACCTGAGCCAAATACAGGATCCCATCATGTTCAACATTGAAAATATATAAAATATAGCCAAAGCTTGATATTACAAGGAATTAGACACATACATAAGATCATGCATATAAACACACCACTAGGTAATTACCTAGGTAAATACTCATCTATTTTACACAGATCTCTTTGTAAGATCAAAATAAAAATTGCTAAATGCTATGAAAGAATATTTTTCTGTGCCTTAGAAAGCATCACAGGACAAACTGATTTAGAAAACCATTCCTTTCTAGAGCCTACTGGTATCTCTCAGCAATTTCACAATACTTAAACATCTGGAGCAGTAAAGATTTTAATTTGAAAAATCTTGATGGGATGCATTACTGTGTTTATTTCAATACATATTCATCTTCCCATCAGCGTACAGCATACTATAAAAAAAAAAAATAAAATATTTAACTTGGTGAGTCTTTGACATAATCACAAAGATCCAGTAAAACTTCTGTTCAGGGGACAGAAAGTGCCATTGAATATGCATGGTGTTCAATTCCCTACAAACACTACATAAGCACCATCAGTTGATTAAGAGGTTTTCCAGGGAAAATTGAAAGCATAGCAAAGAAGCACTTTTCTTTGTAAAACAGTTCAGACTGTCTCAAACATTTGAAAAAAAATATTAAATACAATTAGTGAAAATACTTATATATACACTTCATCATAAGTGAAATCCTGAGGTGTTTTGTTGTGTGTTGTTTGGTTTTTTTGTCTTGGCATTCAAGATCTTATATTCAAATAAACATTTAGATATTTCTAAATCACTTTCAGCCTCCACATGGTAATTGCAAGTACTTAATCTTAAAACTGCTGACCTCCTCTTAAAAAAAAAAAAAAAAAAGCAACAATACAAAGTGCAACGGTAACGCAAGTTCTGTTTTCAGTTTTTTTCAATTACTTTACCAACTGCTGAATTCCACGTCTGTCTACAGAAGATGATTACACTTTTCTTACTCACTTTTTTGCAGCTGAGAGCAGGATGTTACCCTCCATTTTGTCAAACAAAAACATTTAGATTGTCTCTCTGTTCTCATCTAAATTCCAACATCCTTTCTCTTCTAGTGTCTTCAGCCTGGTTTTAAAAGTGTACGTAGAAAACAGGTAACACCTTATGCACTGAAGTATGAATTACATATAGAATAAAGAGTAACTGTGAAATTAGTTACTGAAGCTTTCTGCTAAATATTAATATTTTTGCACAAGTGGAAAAAAAAGTTTGAAGTATTTCTGTAGTCCTGCTGCGAATGCTCTCTGTTTCTAACTGCTCATGAACTTGATGATATAATAGATAACTTGAAAAAAATGGCCAGTTATTAAGGATTTCTGAAATATATTATCTTTTAGTATGAGTTATAAGTTCATCTATGAAAATAATAAATTCTTCCAACCAGGTGTCAAATTGTTCATAAAATGTTTGATTCAAGTTATGGATTACGTGGACATCCCATAATTCTTTATTTCAAACCACAGTTTTAATATTTAACTTCTGCTCTGAAAATACTTACTAATAATTAATTTGTCTGGGGTGAAACTTTTCCCCAATTCATCTCCTCCATCTGCTTGCACATACTGTGAAATTATAATCAGCTGTAATTTGTGACAGAGACGTGCCAAACATTTCTAAAACAATTTGGAAAGTGGCAGACTGGAATTGATGCCAACTTGCACTCCATGCAGATGCTACTTGTTCTTCTCGCTTTCCTCACCAAAGCTGACTTTAAAAAAGAAATCCTGAAGTTCTGTTAAAGCAATATTTGTGGAAACTGCTTCATACTATTTTGCTCTCCTCCTGAGTTGTAAGAATCTAGGGACTGAGTCCAAAGCTCATGGGAATCAGTGGAAAAAATCCCCTTGACTTGGCTGGAGTTAGCTTAGACGTTAAAGAGTTCTTCCAGAGCTTCCAGCTAATTACAGACATAAAATAGACGTTCTATCCCCTCAGATCTTGTGTATTTATCTATTTATTTATTTATTTACTTCAGACTCTTAGGGTTAGAGATGGATTCACAATTATTAATGACAATACTCTTAAGATAAATACCTAGAATTACTTTGGTAATAAAATGAATGAAATGGGTGTTTGCAACAGGATTACTAAGAATTGTTTCCTATTCCTACTCCTTACTTTCTCTTGAATTTCGAAATAAAATACACACCTTCATTAAGGGAGGTAGGTTATGAAAAGATTAAACAAGTGATTACACAAGATCATCAAACAGCGACAAGACTTATGGATTACAGAAACTATGTTAAATTTGTCTCACGTGATTACATCATTTTGAAGTTTCCAGTTCAGAAAAACTTAAATCACTTGAGGTCACCAGTTTCAAATTACTTTAAATAATTAAGTTGTGAAGTTTGAACAACGTTGGTAATTAATCAGGTTGTTTCAGAGCCCAAAGCTTGCCAACTCTGATCCAAGTACATTGGTTTTTGTGAGACTGGAACTCAAGTCTTCCAAAAGATCAGTATAACAAACCCTTCACATGTTTGAGATGGTTATACATTTGTAGCTCAGTATCTGACTCAGAAGCTCCACTTTATGACAGACTTGGGGACAGTATAACATAGACCGTAAAAGCAGTATTTAGAATGAGTCCTAAAATAATTTCTACAAGCAGAATTTCTGAAATTATTTTCTTATTTGGAAAAGAAAATGCATTTTAAGATTTTTTGCAGGGTTATGTTTGCCTGAAATAAGAAAAATCTGGAATAAAACATAGTTTCAAAATGAAAAAAAAAAAAAAAAGTAACTTAATCTAGCATTTCTCTTAGGTTAGAACTATGTGTTCAGTTCAATGGAATTTTCCCAGAATTTCTCATTAAACCAGACTTCTTGCTTTCCAATTCCAAGCGAAATGTGTTTCTAAGATTACCAAAGGAAAAACATTCAAGAGCCCTGAATGGAAAGGATATTGCTGGATGCTGTAGATAGACCCGTTCCTTCCCGATCTTCCTCAGCCCCAGGAAGCTGTGCTGGTGGGAAACGGGGTTGGGGTGCAGGGGGGCCTTTGCTCAGGCCTCTCTGCACAGCTGTGGTGGCCATAGCCCTGCTTCTCTGTGCGTTTTTGCCCAGCCTCTCCTGGAGTGCCACACTCCAGCTGCCAGCTCGATTTGTTGGGGTTTTTTTGCTGTAGGAGGCAAGGCTGGTACTGCATCTTTAGGTCACAATATTTATTGGGCTTTACCTTGTCTGCTGAGAAGGCTTACCTCGGCTCTCTGATGCATTAAAAGCAAAAAGGAACTCAGTCTCTCTCCTTGCTAATGTTACTTCTTTTTGTTTTTAAGGTAACAAACTTCACACATTTCAAGTCATTAATTGTATGTGGAGAAAATTGTATCTAGTATATTGGGAAACTGTCAATTCAAGATGAGCATAGTCTTTTCAATGTAAAGCTCACGCCTACAGAAAAAATGCTCTCACTTAGATGTGTGCTTAAGGACTCTTCTAAAATGAGGATTTAATGTACTAACAATGCATTTAGATATGACATTTACTTCCATTTTCTAAGGCTGTACAGTTATTTGAACTAGAGGCACACATATAAGAAACGAATAAATGGAGATTATATGAGGAAAGCTGGTATATGAGGTTCTTTCTACCAAGAAGTTTAGCTATAGGACAGTACAAACATGACAAGACTTTTCAGAATTAGTTTGCCTCTAAACTCCATGGACTATGTGGTTGAGTGGATAAGGGAAAAGCAGCAGTAATACCATATAATATCCCTTTCAGTTGCTAGTAATCAGCTGTGCCAATATTTTCACCATATGTATAAAACCAAAGTGTGTTTGTCAGCAGAGATGACAAATCAATCTGAAGCAGATATTTAGGAAAAATAATATAGGCTACAAAAGCAGTATGAGAGCTGAAGCAAGTGAAACCAGTTCCATTTTTTTCTTCAATTATTTATAAAATATATCTGAAATATTTTATTTGCTTAATTTTATTACTTCACCTACTTCTTCTTTCAGAATTTTAAGTCTACAGCATCTTTGTCTTGTGAAGACTAAATCTTTATGTGCAGATAAAAACAGATATCCGTAAGTACCATGTGCACCATGCCTCTTATTTCAAAAGTTGTAACTTTCTTAAAACAAATTGAAAATTTTTATCTCAGTAAAAATTAGTCACTGATTTATCACTGGACATAAGAAATTTAACTGGATACACAATCAAACTGAAACCCTAATTCTTTAAGATCTTAAGATTTATATTATATTAAATTTATATTATATTAAATAAAAAAGTTAATCTGAAGAACTGGGTTTTTTTCTTATAGTTTCTGAAACATTATATTTGCAGGCTTTTCTGTAATACTGCAAGGATTAGACTATACTTCATGTTGGTAAATGGAATATGTTTATCACATGGCTGCACGATGTGGGGTTGTTAAATTCAGAAATGTACTGTAAGCCATAAACTGCACTAAGTTAACTGGACTGCAAAAGTCTACTGTCTCACAGGAAAAATGATGTATGATCGTTACACTAGTGTCATCAATCAGCCCGTTCCTTATTCTAATTCTTTTAAAATACATTTATATTTCTTATAAAAAGTTTTTTCTTACTGTTTTCCAAATATCTGTGCATTCACTATAGCATTAGATTTATATCAGATTAAATAAAGCACAAAAGCAAGAGTAATGTCTTACTGACACAGCACAGTCTGGTTGTCCTTTAACAACTTTACCGGATCAGAAAACAAAATGAATGGGACTTTCAGGCATAGGAAACAAAAGCACCAAATTTCCATAGGCTTCTGCATCACATTCACTGATGTTACTTGGTCCCAGCTGTTTTCATATAACTGTTATAGTAGCAAACAGATTCACAGGTTTTTGGTAATTATATAGTCAAAGAAAAATAAGGGGCAATATTTTACAGCATGAACTAGTGTTTGTCTTCTGGTGCAAGCTACTACTATGGCTCGTGAAGAGGAGGGTCAAAGCTTTCAGTATGTTGTCTGCGATTCTACCAACACTGCTACTGTGGTCCATACAGGTAATGAAATTTAAGAAATTCCCCTTTGCAGTTTATGTCATAGAATAGCTTAGGAGAGTGCCAGCACAGCTTTCAGGGCTCTCTGCAGGAGGGAAGTGCCAGCTGATCTGCCCATACCTGCTCTGTGGTAGCTCTGTGCTGGGCAGCAACAGAACATTTAGCTCAGTGTAAGAGAACTGCAACTTCCTTGTGACATGTCAGAGTGGGAGACAGGGATGGAAATGGAAACTGAGTAAGCACAGCATTTAAATTAATTATTAGAAGCAACCTGTCTCTGATGTGTGAGTAAAAACAGTGAGCCAAATTCCACTCTCACATGCCCTGGTGTAAATCCAGAGTAAATCCATTATATTTAATTTATATTAAGATAAAACTCTCAATCCTAAAACTTTCAAACATGAATTTGTAACTGGTGAAAATATTCTCACCTCATCAGTCACAAGCTACATGGTTTACTTTCTCTAGTGGATTTTCTGCCATTACAACCAGGTTTGTCATTCCTATCACACTGCCTGTAAACTCAATTTATCCTCATAAACAAAAAAAGACCTTCTGGCACGTATCCAGCATTTCCTCAGCAAAGGATAAAATGCCAGTGGAACTCGGACATCTCTCTGTACTGACAGGAGACTGGGCAAACTGGGTATCTCATGTGGCTGGGGACTCATGCACAAAGTTCAGATAAACAGTTTGTGAGGGGAATAAAAAGCTGAGATATCTGATGAGCGAAAAACTCTCTTAGCTGATGTACAATATGGCTACACAAACAAGTTGCTATGAAGTAACCAAGAGGCTTAATTTAGGATTTGACACATGAGTGGAGAGGTGAGGCTTTAAACATAAATCTGGTGCAAATCACACACTGAAAGCTTCATACAAACAAGCAGACTGTACATTTGAAAGTGTGAGAGGCACTGACAGACAGGCATTTGAAAATGTGATAAATGCAGTCTGGATTCATCCAAGGTGAGACTGAGTATTATTTGGCTAAATCAAAGAACCTGTAAGAGTTTTCCCAGTTCTTGAAGATAGGGTTGGTTTGGTTTGATACGGCCAACCTATTCTGGTGTTTATAACCTTATCATAATAGACTTACAAATATTAGCTATTTCCAAAGTAACTGCCCATATAAAGCCTTTCATTAATGGACTGGCTTTCTCAAACTGGGTAAATAAAAGTTTCTTTAAGGCTGTCTCAAATGTACTATGATGTAGATGTAAAACTGCACAGTTATTTAGCTATGGCAGTACCTAACACTCTTAAAATATACATCTATTTTAATCTCTTAGTAAATGTAATCATACACTTCAGTATAAATCTGTTTACAGAGTTAGCATTCCAATAGGTGTTTTTTAGCTCAGGGAAACCCTCACAGGGCAGATCAGCACCAAAGCTGAATGTTGCCTACAGAGAGTAAATTTAATCTGCACATAAATGAGGAAAATGACAGTTCATGAACACTATGCTTCATCATTTTTTGTTTCATGTATTGAGAGGTTAGTAAGAATAAATAATCAAGATAGAAATTTCTAAAAAAAATACAGGAATACTTTTTCCTTTTCAGTTGTAATACACAAAATACAATCCTGTGGGTTTGGCAGTAACACATACACTTTTGTCGTGTGTTAAGCTAAAAATAACTTGCAATACAAGATCTTGTATTTGACTAACATAAGCATATAATTTTTCTTTTTACCCAAAGGAAAAGAGCCAGTCACTATTTTACAGTTTTTCTCTTTCATTTAATTTGTAAGTTGAATCAAAGTTTGTAATATCTTCAGTCACTCAGCAAAGTTTGACACTCACATTACTGTACTTTTTAAGATATGCTAACAGGAAACTGAACGAGGCAGAACGTATCCCAAGGGTATTTGACACAGCAGCTGACTAAAGGCTATTAAGGAAAGTTAGTAACCCTTGGTACATTCTCAAATAGATAAATAAATGCTTAAAAATTAAGTTTTAATAGAGAGTGAGAGGGGTAGTCCCAAGTGGAAGTTTGTGCTATTCAGCATGTTCATAAATGATCTGTAAAAGAGGTAAATAGTGGGGTAACAACTTTGCTGATGACGCTACAGATATTCAAGACTGAAAAGGTGAGATTCAGTTGTGAAAGAATTCAGAAGGTTCTTATATAATGAAGGGTCAGGAGATCAAATAAAGCTGAAGCAGACAAGTGTAAATTGATACATAAGGAGGAAAATCCCTTATTTGGCTTACACAATACCTGTTTCTCAAATGACAGTTCCTCTCAGGAATGAGAAAGTGTATTATAACAGAATTTTTATTTTAAATTAGACTGATTCTTTAAGAATAAAGTAAAAAAAGCAAATCAAATGTGAGGGATGATTAGGAAGGAATGGAGAAGCAGCATCTACATCTTAAGCATCTGTGGTTCCTTTCTGTATTCCTCTTCCACCTTCAGAAATTATACAGTGGAACTCAATACGGAGGAAGATGAGAAGGATGATCAAAGCTGTGGAACAGCTTCTGTACAGGGAAGAGACATGATTAAATAGACTAGAAGCCCTTAGCCTGAAAGGCTGTAGAAAGATCAGTGAAATCATGATTAGGTTGAAGAAGGTGAATTAGTAAATGATTGCTCACTCTGCCTTCAAAATAAAATAAAAAGTGGGTTACAACAGATAAAATTAGTAAGTGGTAGGCCCAGAACCAAAAAAGAGGTGCTTCTGCAAAGAATGTGCAATTAATCTGTGACATTACTAGCTATAAAATATTGCAGATGGAAAAGTTTGCATGGCTTCAGATAAATTTGTGACAGGAAAATCTGCTCAGGACAATTAAATTCAGACACCATTTCTGCAGTTCGGGAACTACCTGAGTCACAGATGGCTGGAAAGTATTGTGCAGAATATCCCAGTATATAATGTTCCTATCTACTTGTCCTGTTCTCATGTACTTTCATTAGGCATCTGGTACTGGCAAGTGCTGAAGACAGAATCCTAGCCTTGACAGAGGTGTGGTCTGACTCCATATGGACATTCTTATGTTCTCATATCAATCTGCATATGACTTGATAAATGGGAAATATATGTGCTCCTTTATTTAATTAGTTTAATTACCTGATTCAGAATATATATATAAGCTGGTAGCTCAAAATGGCTGCTTTTTTGGAAGACCTACCCCAAGAAATCAGCACAGAGATCTGATAAGGCCCTAATAATATGTAGTAAACATATACGTTATTTCCTTCAGTTTTTGCAATAGTAAATAAAACCTCATTAGTTTTGCTGATTTTTCATAGATAAAGACTTTCAGTGATTTTGTTGGTATCTGTGGATTCTATTTGAACAAGTCCAGGTCGGAAATATTGGCTACAGAAATATATGTGCTCTTGTATGGAAACAAATTAAGTCTTGTTCATGGTTATATTTCCAAAATCAGCTGATCAGATAGTCACTTCATTTCTTTTTATCCAAATGGGCTTCTATGCCATTTTTTTACATTCAAGAGGAAATTTTGGATGGAATGCATGCAAAGTTCTAAATCAGATTTATTTCCAAGTGTAATTTTTATACATATCAAAGGTTTGGCATTCATCATTTGAAATGGAAAATGAAATTATACACAGCTTGAGTTTAAGTATATAAGAACATAAAGACAAACATATTTTATCCATAAATGGGATTTCCTATTGAAGTGCACAGGCTTAGGCTGGACTTCCTTGGATGGCTTTGTAAATCCTACTAAACTTATATACAGCCTTAATAGCATAAATATTTGCAAATCTGTGAATAGGAAAACTGTAAGTCTGGCCAATCAGCCAGAGACCAGGCTAGAACTGCTGTTTATCTTTACCTAGCTGCATGTTCCAGTTTGTATTTGTTTTATGTATATGTGTTTTAATTTCAGCAAGAATTTGAGTAAAAAACTTCACTGGAGAGGTAGCTTTCATCTGAAAATTTAAATTTAATTAAATTTTAATTATGTTTGTGCAGATATATTGATAAACCCTTAACATTTGATGGATTTGAGTAAAATTGCCTCCATGTAGCCAGTTAGAGACATTATGTCTTAGCTAATTTACTTGAAATCAGGAAAAACTAATTTGTATAGACAAACGCTTCACTTTGATTGTATTATCACATTGGGGAAATCAGATAGGAAGGAAGCTAAAAATACAACATTTAATGGAAAGGAATCTCATTTTGCTTTTTTTTGCTATCCTTTTGAAGAAAGTTCTGAGCATCAAATTGCCCACAGAATGTCACAGAGGTTTTTAAAAACTTATCAGGAAATTAGAGGAGTTAATTTTGCTAACTAGAACCTATGAGGTCTTTAAATACAATTATTTTTTAAGCTAAAGCAAAGCACTAAGCTTCTTTCTTGAGCAATAATTTAGTTCCCAGGTGGATAAACGATGAGATTGATGGAATCAGAGGGAATCAGATGTCTGCCTTGTACAGCAGGTCACTCATCGTATTGGCATTGTGATAGAGGTCTCTTGGAATCTGTTTTCTTAAATGTCAGAAGACAAGTAAATGGTTGCATGCAAAGAAAGAAAGTGTCAAAGTGGTTGAAAAGACTTGGGAGCCAAATCTGAGCAAACGAAAAGAGCCATCTTCATTTTGCCCAACCTAGCAAGCTAGTATATGTGACACCAATTTCTATGCCAGAATCATGTGAGAAAGAATTGTGGTGATAGCTACTTGAAATTATATCGAACCAATGACTCCCTGATCCTATGACCAGGTTTATGATTACAGCTTTCAACTCCAGACTGATTTGAGGTCTGATTCCAGTGCCAAGAAGCTTTAGCTATCTGTTCACCATGCTCCCTGGCACAGTCAAAACATCTCAGGACTGCAAGTCTACATCACACAAGTTCAGGTGGCTTTGCATGCCTTAGAACATTTTTTGCTCTAATACACAGTATTCTGCTGGCCTCTATTTGGTGGGATATAACTTACACTGGTCTCTTAAGTCCTCAGAGTGTCACTGCAGTTTAAGTAAGAAGTATCAATCCCTGGAGCCTTCCAGAAGCTGAAGATTTTCATATTTAAGTTCATTTCAAACAGTTTTCTGGGCTTTCTTTACCCTACTCCATTAGCAAGCATCTACTAAACAAGAAACGCTCCTTGAGAAGGAAACACAATCTTCCTGTTTCTGGACTGGCACTTAGCATATGGTTGTGTGGTATGATGAAGTGGCAGTGAGAGATGTGTGAGCCGTCTCCAAACGAGCTGAGTTGGCAACAGATCTCCATTACTGTTAGTTGTCCAAGGTCTGGACAAAGACCTTGACTGGACAAAGGAAGGGGCCAATACAGCCATGAGACTTCTCATACTCAAGCTTACTCATTTATCGTGACAGGTAGATAGCCTTGAGACATTCAGGAGCAACAGAGCAAAGCTCTCATTTTTAAGGAATAGGCATTAACTTTTACCAAGTGGACAGTCTACAAAATCTGATGTATTTCCTCCATTCATTGGTATGATTCCCAATTCTCAAAACTCTTCATAATCAGGTATAGTGTTCTAGTAGTAGTTTTCATAGCAGCCAGGGTGCAAGTTCATGTCATTACAACAGCATTTTATCATCTTTGGAAGGGTGCAGTGATTGGGGGAGGCTCCTGCTGACTGGAAAAGAGCAAATCATACCTATTTTCAAGGTCAGTCAGCTGACTAAGTAAACTTTAAAGCAGGTGAACAAACCGCTGGGTGAAAATTAGTACAAATTAAGTCCAACAGACAACCAGCTATAAGAGGGATCCTTCAGTGGTCAGTATTGGGACCAAAAATTTGTAATGTCTTTGTCAATGACCTAGGCAATGGAATGGGTTGCATTCTCAGTAATTTTGCAGATGATGTCAAACTGGGGGAGTAGTTGATATGCTCTGCTCTTCAGATATCCTCAGCATCTGTAATATTGCTGACAGAGTTGTATGCTCAGTTTTGGTCTTTCCTGTACAGTTTATGTATCGATTTTCATAAGGACAATCAGAACAGGGCCCCAGAGGAGCCTTGGAATCTTCATCCCAGCAGACACTCAAAACTAGACTGGCCAGTGACCTTAGCAACCTGACCTACTTTAAACAGCATTTTGGACAAGATCTCTGCAGATCCCTTCCAACACGGTGTATTCCATGAATCCATGCACTCTTCCAGCCCTGTCCCTGCCACTGCTGCCACTCACCCCCGTCAAAACAAACAAACAAACAAACAAACAAACAAACAAACAAACAAAAAACCCCATATAGACCATAATGATCAACGGGATTTCTTTAAATACTTTGTCTGTTTCTATGACATACTGAATTTTGATCCACTGGTCAATTAATATGGCAATGTACTGTCCTAGATGATCAAAGAGGCTAAAGAAAGGTTTTTCTGACCCTGGATGATTTGATGAAATAGTACATTAAACTGAAGAATCTGAACAGAGAGAATGCTTTTATTCACCAAGGCTTACATATACCTTGAAGTGTTCTTGCAAAGCCTGTTATATGCAGAGTGACTTTTTGTTTAATGTCCCATGAAATTTAAATCTATGATTAATACATTTGAATGATTAATAAACTCTTTTAATTTTCTGGGACTGTTCATTGACAGTGATCTGAACATATGAACTACTGAAAGAAAGGTAGCAAACCAAGAAATAACTGTTCAGAACTGTCTGCTTGCTCCACATCTTTTCAAAAAAACCTTCTTTACAGTACAGCACAAATTTCATATTGACCAGCAAATGGAGAACACTTCTAAGTCTACTCTGGCTTTCTCACTGGATCAAATCATTCACACATAAGGGCAGGCTGCAGCCACAGAAGCCAGCAAAGGATCCAAGCACAATAAAAGTTACATGCTCCCGGTTACATTACAGCTTGGATAAAAATGACAAGAAGTATGCTTGCTAGCTGCACTTAGAAGTCAATGAAAGCTCAGCAGCCACTAATGCCAGCTTCTGACAGGGATGTTACTGAAAGCACAACCTCACATCCAAGCAGCCCCTGCTTTGTGAGTTGTGCTGGTCCAGCGTTCTTGCCACTGCTGCCTACCTGTCTCCACTTCACTTCTCAGAGTTGTGCATTAAAGCCTTCTGTGTGCTGTCATTGGTTTGAACTTCCATACAACACGTGCTTTTATTATAGAGTATCTGCTAACATCTCCATTCTAATCTCTTTATATGGGTCTATAGAAACTGGCCTGGGATCAGGGTTTCTATGACAGCCCTGATCCAAACCATATATTAGTGCTTCACATGGGATAAGGATGAAGGCCCTCCCTGCTGATCTTCAAGCTGCTTCAGATGAGTGGGACATTCCTGTGAGTAGAACCAGTCCTCAGAACTAGCCTAGATGGGCAAGGGAAAGGGGAAGCCATGGAGCTGCACCTTCCAGGTTTTTCCATTAAAGACAATGGACGGGGGAGACACTGCAAGCCCCACAACTTAGAGGAGTTCCTGAACTAATTCAGACTAGACAACCAAAAAGAAACAGTGTATTAAAGAGACTTTTGTCTCTTCACATTCACCTTGGATGTACCCAGCTCAGCTTTGGTACAACTGTGGTTTTAGTCCATTGAATTTGTATCAGAACAAAAAATTATTGCCAACCAATCATTTAAAGACTAGGCAGACTCTAGGGCTGAGGCAGACAAAAGGCATCTTGTGATCTTTATATACCCAGGCACCAGAATCGAACTGCTCATTAATCTTTCTCTAGGACAACCCTGTAGTGTGACCTACATCTTACTTGTGCTAATAAGGTTTCTGTATATTTTACTTCATTTCATGAGTCCCACACTGAAGGCTTTGGTGTTAATAAATCGTATAGTTATATCCCTTTTGATTGCATCATTCATGCTCTATTGTTTTAGAGGCAAGTTACACAAGAGAGAATAATTTCATTACTGATAAAAGTGTTTTGACCTCATTAGCTGAGCAAACAGGAGAGTGTTTGAGCCACAGGCCCCTGGGTATAGCAAAGTCTTGTCTCAGCCTAAAACTATCTACTGTGGGAATGGAGTCTGCACTGCAGAGGTGTTTCTGAGACCTTGGGTGTCCTTTTAAGCCTCCAGCTGAATAGCAAGTGCTGAATGGACACAGGACTGAAATACCTGAAATGAATGCAAGTCATGTTAACATATAAAAGTAAAAATGCCACAAATGAAATTAGGTCTCTCCTTGGACTGCAACCGATTTGCAAACAAATGGAGAAAAATATCCACCTAGTTTTGGTGCAGAGGCCTCACCACATGAATTTCATTGAAAGCAAGTTTTGCAGAGATGAATTTGACAAATGAAATTGCAAATGTTTTTTCAAAAGTCTTTACAATTTTGCTCAGCCCTGCATATTACATGATCTGTAAACCGGAAAATTAAAAAATCAAATAATAATGTTTATACATAAAATTAGTCTGTATTAAAATTTTGTAGACTATTTAAATTCTTATCACTTTTTGCAAGTTCTTGGAATCTTTCCTCCTATGGCACTAAATAACTTCTTTTCTATTTTGTGTCTTTGACATATAAGACACATTTACAGTTACCTGTTTCTCTTGGACTGAAAATATTATATTTAAATCTAAACACAGTTTGGAACTAGCTCTCTTCAGACATTATTAAAAACATTTAGTGCTATTATAACTTCACTCAGGAAACAGTTTGATTCATTCAAGCAAACTGTGGTGCATGGGGTTTTACATCCCACTGAGCCATTAAGTTGTAAGATTGCCTATACATAGATTTTATGGACATTATGGTGATTATTTTATTCATAATATATGACATCAACACTTTTTAAAAGGTTTTGGGGATTAAAATAAATTATGGTAGTACTAGAGGAAGCCATGTTATATTCACTGTTAGGGTCATGTTCTGCAGAGTGTTCACAGTCTCAACACCCATGATATGACATGCAAAAGGCATTCAGCTCTGTGAAGGGTTTCAGCCACTACCAGAGGAAAGGAATTACTCTCTTTTCCCAATGAAGTCCATTGGTCTTTGGCTGTTGACTGTAGGGGAATCAGGAATTTTATCAACAGCTTTTCAAAGATGTTAAAATCATATGGATTTAAAAGAGTTGTTCATATAAATAGGACTTACTCAAACAGTTGCCATACAGTAGTGTTTGGCATTAGTCACCAAATAGTGACTACCATAATAATATCCACAAGCAATTTGCATCATTGCATATTTTCATGATGGCCACTGCCTGATGATTTTAGAAAGGTAAAGCTATAGTGAAAAAATATGAAATTATCAAACTACAATGAACTTTTTTTAACAACCTTGTCAGTTAATTAGTGCATTTTGACCTGAAACCTGACTGTCTGTCTTACATTTTTCAACCAGTTAAAGTGTGTGCATTTTTGTAATCAATGTACACATTTAAGCTCTTACGCCAAAAGGAATGATTCAGCATACGATGTCTATGTTCAAGCTACAGTATAGTTTTGTGCAGCACAGCTTTATTGAGGAGGATTAGGTTAGATGTACTGCCTAATGCAACATGACTGTTCCAGCTCATGTGATCTGCACTCTCTGTGCTTTAACAGCACTCTTCAGAATGTCTGAGCCTGGCCATAAAGGACTGTGCTTTCTTAGTATAGTCACTGCACCACCATCATGTTACAGACATAGATAAGCAAAGAGAGCTGAGAAATGTGGCATAAGTGGGTCATAAACATGCTGTAGCTGGGACTCATCTGGTGGTGGGCATCGTATCTCTTTTCATTACCTAGAGCTGCCAGTAGCCCCTTTTCCAAATCCAGTTCTGGCTCTTTTAATATTTTTCTTTCAAAGGAGGGTAAATGAAATAGAAAAAGCACTCTTGTATTTATCAAATCTGAGAAACTAAATAATTTCTCCAGCCTTTTGAGGAAAAAAAAAAAAAAAAAAAAAGATGCCAACGAGCACTCCCAGCTTCACCTGATACACCAGACAGGTATCAATCAACAATCTAAACATAATTTGTACATCTGTGGCCTCTTTTAGGGACAAGACAAAATAATAATCTCAAATTGACCTGCTGTTTTGTGGGAAAAGAGGATTTCCAATCCTGCTAGATGATGGCCAGCAAAATACCAACAGTGGAGCACAATGAACTTGCTCAGTTGGCCTCCCAAATTAAGGAAAGGAGTCCTTGGAGGTAATTATGCCTGACTAGACACAGCACACCAGCTCTGAAGTTATGGGACTGTATTCTGTAAATGGCACATTCTGATTTCTAGTAAATGTCTCAGCCACATAGCAGCAGGTTAAATTGCAGCAGAAAACCAACCAAGAGTTGCAGGCTAGCTGTGAAGAGTAAATGGAGTGATAAGATTATTACTGTATTGAGGAAGCAGAACAGAAAATCGAAATAAGAATTTGTCTGTGACCAAAAGCTCTAGATACCCTGGTGTTTGGCCATTGACTAATATTATGTTTCCTCATAAGTTTCATTTATTTCCACTGTTGATTGAGTTGGTTCTTACTAAGATTTTGAAATAGAAACTTTTTGTAGTGTAGTACTACAGCACCTGAAGTGATGACAGTCAGGGGACAGCTGCCCTTCACTTTGCCAGAGGTCAAAGGCAAACACTGTGTCTAGAGGAGGGTAATTCTTGTGTACAGTTATTACTGTTATCATTTAATATACTGTTGTTTTAAAACATATAAACAATCTCTTCCAAAGGTGTTTATCACACTTTAATGGATATTTTCCTTTTAGAATATTTGAATGAGGCTAGGAAGCCAAAGATGTTTCTGAACGTTTGATGTTTGGGAAGACAAAAAATATTACAGACATAATTTCATTTTTGCTACTTACTCTAGTTTGTACTTTCAAAATCAAAAGACAGGACCACAAAAATAAGTTGCTTAGAAGAAGTCCAGAACATCATGAACTCAGCTTGTCTTATTTCACCATAATTTATTTTTTTTGCCAGTGACCTGTAAAATTGTTGTTAACAAAGAATTCACCATTACTGATCAAAAAGGCAATTTCTTGGTGCACTGTGCAGGAAACCAGGTCTCCTCTCAACACCATGTGTTTTTGTGCTTTTCTCTCAAGATCTCAGTAAGTACATTTTTAAGCACATATTTTACCATTCTTTTCATGTTTTGTAAACATTTGCAATGATACCACTTGTGAACATCTTTGATGGTGCTTTTTAGTTTTGTAGCAAAATGCTGGAGAATTGGTAACCATGCTGCCTGCTGAACTCGATTCACAACTTACATCTCCATGTGTTATTGTTAGTGCTTAGTAGCAAGCAGAATTATCTGCATCTAGCTGGTGTAACATGGCATCTGTTGAGTCCATTGCCCTCAAAGAGAAGCTAGCATGGGGAGTCTCATAGCCAGAAAATTTGTAATTAAGTAATGCAAAGCATTAATTCTCTCTTAAATCTATGCACATGCTTTTTGTGGAAATGAACAAGATGTGTGGAGAGACAGGTTTTCTCAATTACCAAGGTTAATATTCATGTGCAAATACAGACTCAGCTAAACCCCACACATATGTCGTAATGTCTACATTCGTCATCCTTTTTTAACTGGGGTATACAATATTCATCCAAAATACCCATAAAAGACTGACTGCAAAATTCACATTTTATAGCCTGCCCCAGGAATTTTTGCATTAAATTGCTTTAGACTGAGAAAGTTGCATTGTGATCAGGACCCAAGAGATGTAAAAGGACCATAAAGTAAGGGTCATAGTGTGAGTTTATAAGCTAGGTTTCTACTTAATTTAAATTATAGTGGCAGTGTAAGAAGTTGTGGTTTACCAATAGCACTCTTATGCCTTCAGTTAAATGCTTTCTTTTCACTGGCAGCTTGAAGTACCTGACTTCCGTGGAGGAGTTAAATGCCTTATGTGTATGTGTCCTGTAATTCATCATTTGAGAAAAAGAAAACTTCATTATCAGACATAAGTGCTACTGACATCTCATCTGAAGAAGCTGTGTGTGTATTTCAGGAGCAGCTCCATTTCAAGTTACCCTTTGTTCCTGGATCAGTGCCAGCGTTCAAATCTCTGCCTGAAGCTGGCACATGCTGCTTCTAAGAGGAGCAAGAGTTTAACATCTCTATTGAAAATTAAAGTGTGCCTTGTGATTGGATCAGATTGGCTAGGTATAATTCTATGGTTTATAATTTCTTTAGTTGAACATCACAAATCACTATTAGAAATACCATAAGATTAATCTTTTTCAAGTTCTGAGATATATCTGCTCAACTTTTGAAGGATAAGGATATCTTAACAAAAGAGGATAGACGATAACAGATAAACTAGGTTCCATTATCTTTTGTCCTATCTGTTTGGTGGTGTTTTAAAAGATTAAAATGACAGAAAAAGCCTTGATCAAATCCAGTAAGCTCTAGAGTTTAACCCAGATGTCTAATACCACAGTACTCCTGGCAGGAATATCAAGGGGAAAATCAAAGCAAAAGACATTTATTTTACCCATTTGTATGTCAAACTCAAGTAGTTCTGATTTTACTGATACTTACAATATTTGCTTTCTTATGTTTTCTTTAGCTATGTGTATTGATTTACATGGTATCTCAATCTACATTTCTGTCAGTGGATTAGACTTTTTCAGATAAAACACATATCACAAATAAGATGAACTTGATGGGATAATTCTGAACACGTATGCTCTAATACAGTTGAAATTTTCTGATTGGGACTTTCTTGAGAGATTTCTGTTTTCCAGTTTCAGTATGTCTTATCAGTAAATACAAAATGCTAAGGCCTGAATTATTTTTAATCAAATTAAAACATTTTTTCATAAGATGAGTCTTTTGGTTTCCCTTTTTATTGTATTTTGCAAAAATCTTGAATAGTACATGTGAACCAGAGAATTCAGTTACAGTCTATCCATAGTTCCTACAGGAGTTACAATAATTTTACAAATAATGACTTTTTGTTAGCATGATCTGATACCTTTTTCTGGCTAAGAACTTTTATCTGGGCAAATGTACAAGCTTGGTGTCAGTTTCAGCTGATTAAAATGCACAGAGGTGGTAAGTGTGGCTGTTCATTTGCACAAATTACAGCTCTGTAGTGCATTCTGTAGATGTTGTGAACATGAACCATACGGGGAAGAGGAATCAGGGGTGAGGCCTTATCTCTGTATTATTGAATTAAAGGTGTACCATGGTTCAGTTACACGTTTTGGAGTAAGATGAATTTTTACTATCTTGAAATTAACTCTAGTTATAGCAATTATCATATACCATACATTGATATTAACTCCAAACATTATGGTGATTAGTCTTGCTTAGATGTTCTTCTGTGTTTTCTCTGGAGTTTATAAAAAAACTTTTTACATTCAGGAAATATTTCTATATACATCCTTTCTCCCACACTGCTTTTTTTTTTTTATCTGTGCAACTCTGCTGAATTTAGTGTGATAATCCTGATTTGTATTACACCTAAGCCTCTCCTAGCTCTTTCAATACCAATTGCTCAGAAGTGGAAGGATCTGACAGACAAGTGTCCAGCTTCCCCTTGCTGATAACACTGTTCCTTTCCTTCTCTTCCCCATTCCCCTTCTCAAAAAAAAATAAAGCTGCAGGTTAAGGTGACCCTGGCATAATAGGTGTTACAGATCTGAAAGTACTTTTACAAGGTGCTGCCCCTTTGCAAAAGTAAACCAGAAGCATCAAGAGGAGCTTAAGGCTCTTCTGTTAATAGCAACAGCTTTTCCTACACTAGCATTAAGATGTGGTTTCCACAACACCCACTGCAGCATTCCAGCATTCTCAGCACTGAGCAGTCTGTGACTCTGCACTATTATACTTCCAGGAAGAAAAGATAGGTTATAGAAAATAAAGGGAATGTAACAAAGAAATGGCCTGACAAATACTGAATGTACAGCTCACTCTGGTCCTCAAATGAACAAATTTTGTACTTGTTCCCCATCTGTAGCAGGTTTCCCTGCCCATGAGATCACAGTAGAAATAAACCTGGAAATGAAATTTCATGCCTAAATGCCTGGAAACATTGAAAATAAGGGCCTTAAATGTCTCCCCAGTTGATCGAGGTACAACCACACTGCTTACTTCAGTAAGATCATTATCCTACCCTGTCCCTTACAGGTGCCTAATAAAGTATTTCTAGCATTGTCCTCACTTGGCGATCCAACACACACACAATGATCTCACTACATCATGCTGAGAAGAGTGTTGTCTAATTCTGTGTCATAATCCTCTGTGTTTGTAACTAGCAGGAATGACTTCATCAAAAGATCTGTCTTCTAAGCTATGGCCTCTTCCATAATTTTTTCCAGGGTCTTTGAACCATTCTTGGAAGTCCAGAAAGGGCATGAAGAACATGCTTGTCCTTTGGGCCCAGTCACCTGAATGCCTGCACAGAAGAGGACTGTGCCTCCCCTTGTAAGCTTAAGGAATACTTGAGAAGTTTGTGGGCTCCACCCATAAGATAGTGGTCTCAAAAGCCCTATACCTGGAGGTCACCTACAAGCAGGAGAACCCTCCACTGATTTGTGCTGATGTGAGAAGGGAAGTTTTTTTTAAACATAAACATTTCAGGAGGCAAGTAACAAACTTTTTTCTTAGCAAAGACCAAAGCTTTTACTAATGTCCAAGACAAAACACTCTTACAGAAGTAAGGTGAAGGCAAATACCTTACGCCTTAGGGAGTCTCCAGAGACTGGATGTTAGTGTCCTGTGGACCTGGAGCAATCCAAGACATTTGTTTTCCCTCTTGGATCATGTGGAAATAGGGCACCTAATGGAGAGTTTGGATAGACCTAATAAGGACTGTTGAAGCAAAAAGTTAGGAGACCTAACTCAATCTGCCATAGTTGTCCACAATGGCCTGCAAGGCAAGATCAGTATTTGCCTGAAAGAGCATAAACTGCACCACAGCAAGACCCAAAATGCTACTACTGAGTTAGATAGATGGCTATAGGATGTATTCCTCACTTCCTAAAGTTGTCTTAATACCCTCTGCGAAGGTCCAGTAAGTTCCCATGCAATATGTAGCAAATAGGCTATATCCAAGCTGGCCTGCCAAGTGCAGGGTGCTGTTCCAGAGCAATCCTCCCTCTTTGAAGCGTATTTCTGAGATACTCCCACAGATCAGGCTACTAGTACCTGTGGGAAAGACAGCTTGCCTCTCTTCTCCTTGTAGGCATTATATATTCAGGCTAGACAGCTATGAGGCGTAGAGATGAGGTGGGATGGAGTAGGAAGGGGTTAGGGGGAGCAACACAGTCCAGAGAATGGTTTGCATTCACATTAAGCCCCATTTCTCTATTTGGGTGGGGTTTTCCACATTAGTTGTGGGCAATACTGTTATCTCTTCAAACCAGTTCAGCTGGCATGCTGGCTGGTGGGATATGAAGGAAAAGGCAAGCCAAAACAGCTGCAGAACAAGCTACCAGGAAGGTAGGTATGTAGCAGTGTTGTGTAACCTAGAACATCTTGGCATCAGCTCCCTGGACAGGAATGGGGTGTATCAGACAATGAACTACTCAGCGAGATACTCTGCTTTCTGACCTGACAAAGCTGTATCAAAGAGCACCATGGAACAGTGCTGCCTTTGTCTGTGTCTCTGTAATCAAAGGAAAATCCTTTTAACAAGGTACAGTGAAAAATACAGAAAAGGAAACTCCTTTGACTACAAGGCATTCAGGCTGCACAGGATACCTTCAGGGATCACTATATTCTTTGGAAAATGATATCTTTATGTATTCAGGAATCGGTTTTCCTGTTCATGCCAATGTCATATTGGCTATTTTCCAGAACTTGTTTTTTCATTTCTTTTTCTTTTTTTCGTTGTTTTTTTTTTTTCTTTCCTAAGCTATCCGCAGCATATGATGACATGGTCACCTTGGATATGGAAAGATTGATTAAAAACATTCCTAAAGTCAGAGCCATTTCCTTTTAGTATTTCAAAAAGTAGAATAAATCAGTTTCCTGAATGCATGAAAAGTCAGATGGAAGTCAGTTGTCACATTATTTCTATACTGTGAATGCATAGTCAAAGTATTCAGGTTAACACAGTAGTTTGAAGCTAACACAACAACCACCAGCCTACAAGGGAGAAAGGATGTATTTTTATGTTGTTACATTTTTAAACTTGAACAACATTGTAAATGTAGGTGTTAGTTCTCACATTCTGGTATATTTTTAGACCTCTAAAATTTTGAGTTCACGAATTGCCTTCTTTCAACATCTTGCCATGTCATGGCCTCTTGTCTGTAACTGCAAGTGTTTAAAACCAAATTTTATTCTGATTTCTTATTTCTGATGTTTCTGTTGAAAAGATTAAATTAAAATTAATGGAGAGAAGGAAAAAATCCAAAACTGTACAAATGAATAAATACAGTAAAAAAAGATATAAATCTGCATGTTGTTTTTCACCATTACCTTGATTAAAATTTGTTCCTGAATTTCTGCTAGCATTTCTAATTCAAACTAGGACTGTGAGCTGTAATGCTAGCAAGGCTGAAGACCACATCAAACTGTGAAATGCTTTTAAATCAAGTGACAAAGCTTTACATTTACACTTAAATATAATTAAAATGTAGTTGGATTTTCCAAATGAAGTCAAGAAATTTCAATAAATTTGTGTTGCTTGTGAATATCCAGGACATATATTTTGCCCTGTTAGAATGTCAGTACCTTGATAAAATAGCTGGAGAAATACACTGTCCCCAGTATATTTTGAGAAAGCAACTAAAAAGCAAAAAAATCTTAGAATTTTAGAGATTAATATGTTTTTAATGTTTTAAGTCATTATTTATAACAAACATTTTCAGATGGTTTGCATTCACTTTAATAGCTTGTTAAAAGAAGGTCTCCAACTGAGCCTTTATTAAGTATGTTTTTGTTTGTAGTAAGATTTCTTCTGATTTACTATTGCAACTGAAATTGCTTTATATCCTTCAGTGTCTGTGATTGAATCTAATTTTGAAGGCAGGCTTTCATATCTGTTTTAAAAGAAAGGAGGGATCACCAGTGATACTCTAGGGACTGGAGGGTGCAGATGAAAGAAGGAAGAGGGGAGGGACATGAGGGAAGATTTTTTTTTCAGAATGTATTTTTAATGTCTCCAGCATGGTTAGTTTGATTTTTCCTCTTGTGTTCCAGACCACAGGTGTTTCCCATTAAGACAACTGAACTGACTTTAACAGTATCCTGCAGAGCTGTGGGCACAGAATACCTTCTGTGAACTGCCAATAATTATTTGTCCTGGCTTTGTTTCTGGAGCTTCTACTTAAATTGATTCAAAAGCTGGTAATCTGTTTCATCCCTGAAGATTAACCCCCTTGAAAAAAAAAAAAAAAGGAGGGGGGGAGGAAGTTAGTGTGCTTCCACATAATTGAACTGAATAAAAGAGCAGCAGTAGTATCTTTGTTAAATTAGAAAATTATTATTAAAGTGTGATAGAAGGAGACTTTGGAAGAGCACTCAATATGTGACACCACTGATAACACACTTCTACCAATTCCCTCCACAGCCTACACTGCAGACAACAGGAGTGGTGATCAATCTTAACCCGATAGGAACTAAAACACTTATTATTTACACATGCTTATATTACAAAACATGCTGACTGCAATATCAGCTCCAAGTAGTTACTTTACCATTAGCTTTACAAACCTCCTCCAGCCAGCCATCTCTCAGGCAAGATCATACAGACATTTGTCTGCTTATTTCATGGGTCTTTGGGTCATACCTTTTATGAGCCTCAACAGCCTACATATATAGGTGTAAATTCTTGCACTGCAGTTTTTGTACCCAGGTTACAAAATCTTTTTTATTTTCGCCACTCTCTGATCACAGTCCTGATTGTCTCAAATTTCCTCTGGAAGCTTCAGTTCAGCAAAAGACTTGAATGCTTTGCAATGTCAGGGCCTATGAGGAGTGCTGCTTCACACGAAATTCTCAAAACCTTCCAACATAATTGTCAGAAGACCACAGAGGACAAAAATTGATTGCCTTTATAAAATGTATATTTACGTCTGTGTAAAGCGCTAAATCTTTAACTGCATTTAATATCAGGTCTCTGACACCTCAGACCACCATATAATTGAACTTGGAAGGCAAAGTCACATTGTGAGCTAGCCATTTAAAAATCCTGTTCACAATGTTCTCAGTTATACTTTCACTTTGAGTTTGGCACGATATTGCACCGATAATGCATCTAACCAATACCCAACAATCACTCAGTTTTCTACTATAACATGGGTTACTGTGCATGGACATGCAAATTCCTTTGTCATCTGTATTCTGTGCAATGAATAGATTAAAGAGGGAAGTTCACCCAAATCTTGATCCCATTGACATTGAATTCAATAGGAAAATAGGTTAGAGAAAACTGCTGTTAGCTGAGATCTATTGATATGTAAAAACTGATTCAGTTCATCTCTACTTTGATGTTTCTCCTAATAAATTTGAGTGTGTTCTCCATAGGCAGATAAAGCCAGACTGGATTTTATTTAGAATTTACTATTGTAAAGTCACTTAGTTCACATATTGCATACTTTTGAGACTTTTAAAAGTTCTGCAATAGCATAACTTCAGAAGAGTACAGCACAACATAAGCCACAAGTGCTACTATCTTGCTGGTCTCCAGAGAACATTAGATGAGTGGTTGACAAGCACATTAAATTTTAAAAAGCAAAACTAATAATCAGACAAGATTTAATAATAATAGATTGAAAATTTAAAATTACATATTAAAGGTTGTTGATTTCTCCTTTTCTACAATCAAAGAGACACAGGTTATGAATATGCTGTGGTCAGTTTTCAAGAGTGAGATAGCTTTGACCACAGGCTCAGACCTGGTGGTAGGTCTTAAAAGCCCAAGGACAAGCCTGTCTCCATGCTGACCACACTGCAAACATTTAATTAAGATGCTGAGGCAGGACTTGGACGGAGAGTAAATTGTATCACATTGTGGCCACTACAAACCATAGACACAGGCCAAGTGGGGCAGGCCATCTCGGAAAGCCTGAGCTATTTGTAATGACACTAATGAGGATATTACAAATAATGTTACTGCTAGTAGTGCTAGTACTATTGGCCACAGAAGTATCAAGCCTGTTATGAACGCTCAAACTTAGTGAAGCAGCTGAGTAAATGCTCAGTTTGTTTGCCTGGAAGGACACATGTCTTTTAAAGTACCCCAAATACACATACGCAGTCCCCAGCCATCACTGTCAGTACGGTTTAATAATACCCATATATTGCACTGCCAAGATTCTCTATTACAATGTAGTAGTAGTTCCTGAAGGACACACTGTGTGCAGTACCTACTTTGCAGAAAAAGAAAGCTTTTTCAACTAACCATCAAGCATTTTTTACAAGGACCTCTGAAACCCAAATTAGAGAGGCCTGTAAGGACATGACTGTCTTTTATGTCCAATTATTAAATGCTTTTTCTGTCAGGTTGAGAGCAGTTTCATTTAATGATTTCATGCATTCTAGCCCATCCATCCATAAATTCATCATATCTGAGGTAGATCACAGTTACATTTTTAAATGATACAGCAAAGACAGCTAAGTCTATAAGGTATTATGAACAGATTCTGTCAAGCCATAACCATATTGATATGAGCTCCTTCAGCAAATAGTCCCTCTGTGTAACACTAGGCTCCTTTTAGAGTCACACTGGCTTTCACTTCTTTCATGGTGAATAACGCAATTCTAAGAGGAAGGTGTCAAGTCCCTGATGGAGTCAGCTGTCTTTCTATATGCAGTACAATTGTGTTTTATTAAATCATGAAATAAAACAAAAGGCAGAATAAAGGAATATTAACAAAGCAATGCCTGGGGTTTTAGAGCATGTCTACACTGCCATTTTATTTTAACTCAAGAGGGAGCTTAGGAAGCACACATCTCCCTCAGCTCCAGCCACCATGCTCTGGTTCATTTTGCAGAGTGGTCTCACAATGTGTAAACTGGATCTCTTACAGGGGAAACGCAACTGGAAGAGACAATCCAAGACTGCAGTGAATGTGATCCATGTGCTCATTCAGTTCACAGGATCGGACTAGAACTAGTCCACAGCAGTTTCCTGAAACACATTCAGGAGTTTTGTTCTCCAAACCACTCCTGCTGGGCTGATCTACCTGCTGCAATGTGCAGAGCCCCGCTAACCTCTTTGACTCCTCCCATGAAGGAGGAGGCAGGCAGTTGCTTCCTAAGTTTTCTGCTTTTCCTTTCCCTAGGTACAAATCCATTCAGCCCATGAAAAAAATGCTTCACATGCTAAAGAAGACAAAATATAGCATACCAACGGGTTAATAAGCAGAAAACAACAGGATACCTTCAGCAAGCTGGGTATTCTACTGCTGTAAATCCGCTTCCCTAGGTTGACTTTAGTGGAGTTAGACCGATTTATGTTATCTGAGGACATAATGCAGCATATTCCAGTAATTCAGATGCTGATTTTAGCTAGAAGTATGCACATTATAAACACATGTTGGGCCCCTGAGGGTACTTCTGGTAACATTATCGATTCTTTGAGAAAAGCACACTGGGGTCACTATAGTTGGCATGTACATTTACATTATTGGAATTTAAGATAGCTCATCTGGAGCTGGATGCCTCTTCATATCTTGACAAGTGCCAATCACAAGTAACAAACTTTCAAGCAGGATCTATCAGTTTATAATGCCTAATAAACACAAAAATAATAAAGAATGAAACACAAGGAAATTAAATTCAAATTGGTTTTACTACTATGCATGTTATTTTTATTACAGCAATAATATCCCCAAACACTTGCCACCAACTTCTGCTTTTCTATTTATGTACAACCAATTTCACATATTTTAAAGCAATATCTATCTGCAGAGGATTTATATCCTTTTTAACTCCTCAGTCAAAATTTACTGAATTATTGAAATTTATTTTAACTTCTCTGGACTTTGAATGACTTTAAATATTTTACTACATTTAAACCACAGTTGAAGAGCTTTAAAACCGATGAAGAAACCTCACGTTGTTATTCAAAATATGCTGACATAACATATTTTAAAGGACAGACTTAAGCCAATAAAAAGAAGGATGTAGATGCATTTATACTTGTGAAATATTGTAGCAATATAGTTATTTCTCTTCTCATTTAAGTCAGGTTGATATTAAATAACTTTATGCAGACATGGATAGTGCCTGTAATGGTGGTAGACCATGTTGTCCCCTGTGCCTCTCTGCTCCTTACTGTCATCCAGGCTAGGGAATTAGCTATGGCAGAGTCCCTGCCTCTGATTCCTGGGTACCACCACATCACAACACAGAGACCCATGGAAATGTAGAAAACATGCTTAAGGGATTATTTTTTTGTTTTTATTTTTTAAGATGAAGGTTGAACTGTGTTAAAAGATGACTAACACCTCATTTGAGTCCACAGGTTAAGGAATGTGTTTGAAGAATTTTTGGAGAAACAGTTACTGTAGTAAAAGAGATATTTAACATAACTTTATCACTACTCCATTATCAAAAGACCAGGATTGTGATGAAATAACTCACAGTATGATTTAAACCCCAAGTAAGAAATCTGATATAAAATGAACAGAGTAACTATTACAGCTTTGCTAGCATGCAAGGTTTCTGTCACTTAAGTGACTGATTTCCCAGGGCCTTCTGCTCTTAAAAGTTGGTAGAGACATTATAGTTTTATTCATTTAACTATTCATCAGCAGTTGGCAAATTTCAAAGTGACACTTATTTTGGCTCCTATTGATCACATTCTTTTCACATCTGTTATTTGAATTTCCTTTACAGATTTTATTAAATTTATATGAACATTGAATCTGTGTCAAATGTGACCTGGGAATGACCCTAAACATAATGAAAATCAAAACCATTTCCCTGTTTTCATTACTAGACTTTAACCAATTACTTCAAAATGAGCTCTTTCCCAATGTTGTTGGGGTTTTTTTTCAGAGTAAAAAAAAAACCATTTTGTGTCATAAATGATGAAATGGATGTACAATGAAAATGAAAAGGGCACAAAGTGTCAATAGTAAACAGAAACAGGTAGCATATTAATTTTGTCCCAAATAGTATTTTTCAAGTACTTTTTTATTGATCTTAAAGGGCCAATTCTTAACTTTTGCACATTACATAAATTGAGTACCTGGCCTGTAGATTTTAAATAAGCTAGCAGAGAGCAGGGGGCAAAGAAAGAACAGGGAAGAAGGAAAAGGAGATTTGCAGAAACATGAATATTTCCAGAGTCAAACATTTGAAGCAGTGTTTTTTATAGTTCATCTGGGACAATACTGGTCTGTACACTTCCTCTGGTGTTTGGGGTTTTTTTTATCTTCAAGATTTACATTCTCAAACAAAATATTTATAAATGTAGTCCCACTTGTCTGGTTTGAAAAATAAATGTGCTAAGAGCTCACTTACTAGAGAACAGTGTAATGAGTTCAGAAAACATATGCTTGAAATTTACTTTAGGTTTGCAAATTTTACAGAGATTTATACCCTCTGGGAATAAAGCAAGTACTTTACCCTCTGAATTAAAAGGAAAAAAGGTTGCAGATTTAAACTATAAAAGCCCATTAAAAATTCTGTTCTAACAGGAGCCTGACAGATGATGACTTGGATCCATGGATACAGTCATAGATATCCAAACAACAGATCAACATTTAAAGTTTTTAATCTGTACACAAAATATGTGTTTTATAATAATCCACTATTCCAGTGTTCTACTTGGATTATGTTCTCAGTAACATTTCCATATGATTGAAAAAGACAACCAAACCAGTTTTCTTTCCTGAGTTAGTACAGCACCTCAAGCTCATGCTCAAACTATCTCCTCAACCTGGCTGATACTAAAGCAAGGACAGGTCTCCACTACCATACTTTCTCTAGCAGGCATGCCAGAGATGGTTTTAAACCATCTAGGTACCCAGTGGTCAGATACCATAAATCCAGAACTCATAATATGCCACAGTCTCTTCTCCTCGGCCCTCCAAGAGCTGAAAACAACCTCACATCATTAGCCTGTACAAAACTCAGTTGCAGTACCCTGCTGGCAGTTCTCAAGAAAACTAATTTAAAATTTCTTCAGATATAACATGCAACCAGCAGCTTCTGCCATGGCTGCATGATGCTGATATTCAATAATAATTAATCTAGCTTAAGCATGTGCATGTAATATTTGCAATTAATTCAGATGGAAAGATCTTATTTTATAAAAAGCAATGTTATGGTGTTTGCCTTCTCCTTTGGACTAGGGGGAAACTCCTGGAAGGACAGTAATTAGGAAAAATGGAAAGGCATCCCCACCTGTAGTTTAAATGACTGTTAAATCTATTGCTGCATGTTCCTAAGACTGGAGAACAAATTTTACATCCCAAGGTTGGGCATTATCTTCTAATGGTTTTCAATCAAAGGTTTGTATACCTTTCATCTGTTTAAAAGAGAAAACCTGAATGAGTCAAATGGAAGAAGAAAAGAAAATTATTATGTGAGAACAACTAATCTGAGAATAAAATGGAGTATTCACAACGTAGGGTCAGCTGTCTATTTTTGGTAACAGACCTCAGGCATATGCTAGTAAAAATTTGTTTGCAAATTATGGAATTTGAAAAACAACAAAGCAGATTAAATGTACAGCGATAATTTCTAGTGTGACTCTCTGTGAGAAAAAAAAAAAAAAAGGCAGAATTTTGCACAACTTGTAGGTGTTGTATTTGCCCATGGGGAAACCAGAAGTTGAGAGAGAATTACAGCAGTGTAGTTTGAAAAAAAAATAAAAATCCAACTGAGCTGTTTGCTGCTCTTGGCATTTTAGGTTCATTGGAAATGTTTCATACCTCATCACCAATAATGACAGCAACAGAAAACAAATTCATATTATAAGCTTTGCTAATGACTTTGTTGTTGCTGAAAAATAAGGGAAAACTAATTTTTATGAAGTGGCACAGGCAAAGCTGGACAGAGCAAAAGAAAAAAGAAAAATCAACAAATTTATAAACTAATTTCTAAAATGTCAGCAGTTTACAGTTACACATATATACTATTTTCATTTATGTTAAGGAAATCAGATATGCAGAAAATACCTGAACAGTACAGAAAGTGCTCCCGTGGTCAAATGTCAAACATTTCTCGACCATCCTTCTAAGGATATCTGTCCCTTTAAGGCTTTGGCTGAAATGAAATTCCCCTGAAGACTTCTGAAAAACATTTTGCCAATCAGCTGGATATGTGTTAATCAGCCTTAGCGTAAGCAGGGCTTCATTCTCTCACACAGCCTTTTTCCTCTGATGTTTGTGAGCTAACCTGTTGTTTAATTAAGGACTTGTCTTAGTTATAAGCTCAGACACTGACTTCTCATTAATCACTAGCTAACGTAATACAAATCTCTAATCATTCAGTCTTGATTCTTTGTCATTAAAGGACCTCACTCTGTTATGATAATGAGTTTTTAAATAACTTGGATCTCTAACACCAAGGCTAAGCTAAAGACCACCCAAGTGGCCCCAGAACTGTCAGATCATAGAAACACTGGTTCTCATTACCAATCAAATTACCTTTAGTATTTATTTTTATTTGTTTTTTTGTCCATTTAGAATAGTGCAATTCTTTCAGTGGGGCAACAAACATTTTAAGACAGTTACACATTTCCCAGCCTGAGCTGAAATCAACGATAGGACTTCAGCTCAGTTGTCTTGCTTCTGTTTCTCCTGAAGTTAATGCATTTTCCAAAAAAAAATGTAACTTTCTTTAAAGGGGTTAGAAGAATTACTGCTTCTGAGGGTAGACCTATCCTTTTGACAGAGCACAAAAAACAGACAACATCCTTTTATGTATAGGCTTGTAAATCACAAAGGGTTTTAATATTCCTTTAATAATTTTTCTAATATTTTTATTTCAATAACTTACTGATTTAAAACCTTAAAGATAATTCAGAATGCAAGGCATTTATTGATGCTAACATATAAATAAAATATAATCAGAGAAACAGGAGCAAGACATAGAGTTGTCTATTCTAGAAAAATCCAGCATGTATAGTAAAACGTAAACAGTGGTGCTATCCATAAGCTATGAAACCTGGTTCCAAGACAAATATTAGTATCACAGGAGTTGTTACAGAATACAGACCAAAAAGAGACTGTGATAGAAGATAATACAAAAAATCTATCATTTGGATGAGCTAATACTATATTTAAGTTCTGTAACTGCTATGGCTCTGCAACCCTGGTTGATTACTGATTCTAGTGCTAAAATTTCATCCTTCAGATCAATGCTGATCTAATCTTTATGTTACTTTTATTCCTATATTTTCCTTAAATAAATGAGATTTTTGCTATGTGGTCTGTGACTGTTTTAGTCAATGTGAAATTATTTTATTTTGTTAATTTAATTAACAGAAAAAAAGATTAGGTACTGAGGAGAGGCCTTTTAAATCTGCAGGACAGTACCAGCTTCAGTCCATACATGTGGTGTTAGCAAATGATACCTTTTCATACTATCTTGTGAAGCAATACAGGTAAAGAATGAATATAACACATTTCTTAGCACTATAGATTTGTGATGTCACAACTGAAGGTCAGTTCCTCTTTGCATTATCAAGCTCATAATTCACGAATTTAAAATAGCTCTGCTTTACTTTGTCTAGAACTGTAATTTTTCAATCAACTTCGAGATTTTGCAACTTTTGGGAGTTTTGTAATTCTTCAGACTACTTTCCTCAAGATATGAAACACTTATGACACAAGACTGATCATGTGAAAGCACAGTTTTGGAGGCCTTCAGTAACATAGTTACATGAAATTCATGTAATCATGGGAACAGCTGGTTCTCTTTCCATCTTATAAAAAGAATAAAAATTTTCAAAGCAAGCAGAATATTGTCCCTCTAAATGACAGACCTGCCTTTATCAAGTAGCTGTTTTTCAGTACATGTTAATCTAACATGAATGGTAACAGCACATCATACAGACCCATGACTGTATTAATCCAACAGTAGTAGTAGTCCGTAACTATTTGAGTTAGGTGAATAAAGCTGGGAACATTGACCACAGAATCTCACAATATTTCTTTCACATCAAAGGTAGATACCAGTAAACAAATTATTTTCATTGCCTAAACCCTGAGATAAATGTAGGACCCCATTCTGTGAGCCATGCCCACAGAATTGCCATGGGCAGAGTTAGCGGCATGGGCACTGAGAAACTGCCAAGAAAAGGATGCTCCAGTAAAACAGGGCTTAAAGGCCACAGCTGTTCCATCTCTACCTGACCGCAGAATTTGACCATATGCTATTGAAATGAAAGTAATGTTGTACATAGTCTAACAACTAACTCACACTCAACACTCTGCTTTGGGGATGATAAAGGAAATTTTGACCTACATGAACATGTAATGCTTATATGGCATTAAAAGCTTCAGGCATCTTTTAAAAGTTATAAACAAAATATAATTTTTTAAGCCTTCAGACAGTTCAGTAACTCGCTGTACAATCAATTCCTAGTTGTGTTTTATTTCCTTTACTTGACAAGATAACCCATTCCCATGTGAACACAAGAGTTACATGTACATTAATGACTTTGTTCATTAATAGAATGACTCCTTTGGCTTTTGGCATCTACTCTTCCTGTTGTAAAATCAAAATGGAAATAGGAAAAGGGTCTTGAAATGAAATATTAAATGCGCTTTTTCACTGGATGTTTTGTTGGCTTTGGTTGTATCTCCATATAGCCTGATGTTTGGGAAACTTGATTCATATTATTGCAAAGAGTATTTGTTCCCCTTCAATGGGGTTCAGATAGAGGTTGTGTATTCCCTTAACTACAATAAATGTCATGATGCTCTTGGGTGGTTTTCCATTGTATGTGGTCCTGCACACCTCTTGCCAAGTTTTGACTGTACAGTCAAGATTTTTGGACAGGGTTACAGGGAGGAGACTGACGGGATCACTCTCTTCTGCTGTGTGTTTTAGGAAATCGGTTCTAACTTGTTCAGTTCAGGCAGCAGACAAGTAATCTCGCTGCTATATTTGTAGCTAGAAAACGTAGTCTCAGATTACTGAGCATGACAGATTTTCCACTGCGCAGCTGTGGTTCTTTTACCTACCTCAAACACTTGATAAAAGACCGTATGTCCTGTTTCAAGACTTATTCCATTATTAGCAAAAAGACTGTCTTTAAAATGCAGAGTGTATGTACTATTTGTCACTTCTAATGAGGGCTGAAAATTAATTCAATTGTCTGTCTATATCTTATAATTTCAGAAATGTGTAGAGTTTTTAATAAAATCTAATAATGTTGGAGTAAACTACTTGATTTGGGAGTATAACAATACTTTACTCTCTTTACTCATTAATGAGAAGTAGCTGTTGTCCTTAACAATGTGTACTTGTATGGATCTGCTGACTTCATATTCCCATCATATATTGTGATAGCCCTGATTTGTCTTCAAAATTTAGTTTGTATTAAAAAGATACATTTATATGCTACTGATTGTACACAACACAATTATGTCTAAAATCCCACTCTTGAGATCTTAATGAAAAAGCATTCTTAATCTGTTCTATTTTGTGCTAAAATATTTCCCTAATGATTGCAGTAGATGCAGAATGTAGTGTAGATACACATGTATCCAATTGCTTACCCATGAACGATGTAAATAGATTGGTAATATTTACAAAACATGCTGCAGGAAATTTGTTTACTCCAGACTAAACAGAAACATGGAGTCCCAATTTACTCCCATATATATACAAAACATGCACAGATGTAGAGTAACTTGAGAATATGAGCACCAGCAAAAGTTTTGTTTTTTTTCTTGATATATTCTGTGTTATTAGGATTGAGTTATAAAACTATGTATTAAAGGTCCCTACCTAAGGAAAGCATAAAAAAGAAGTTCAGTGTACCTTGTATTCACCAAAAAAAAGATACAGAACATAGAAATATACATTCAAAATATGAAAAAACAATGGGAACATGATGAAATAATGTGAAAATGTCTGAAAACAATTATCACACTAGCAAGCAGGGAAATGTGTCATTCCTGCTTCAGCTTGTCTAGTGGGAACTTTCTGGATAGCATTCGAAGACCCACAGATGCATCTGTGTGCAACATTCTGTGCAGAATCTACTGCTGAAATGTTCAGGAAAATTTTGCCTAGCCAAGTGTTTGCACCTGTCTGACAAATATCTGGGCTTCATCCTAGTATGCCCACCTTATGGTTCTATTATGGTATAAACATATTATTGGATTTTTAGTGATTGTATACATCAGTTAAATGCTGTATTCATGTCTTTGGAAAAAGTCCCTCCATTCAGTAAGGCCAAATAATACGAAATTCCACATATGTGATGATTTTGTTTAAGTGCTGATGCTCCATTTTTTCATAGTGCTCTTGTCTTTCTCTACATTCATTTGCCCTGAAGCATCCAACTGCCCAGCTCTGCTTCACATCCTAGTTTTGATTCCTGCTGCTTCCTGCATGCAACCTCCCCATTCTGGGTGCTTAGTTCAAGAACAGGAAAGCCAAAAAGCTCACAAACTCAGAAAAACACTGAGTGGCCAAAGGCCTTCCTTGTAGTGAACCTCGCTGAAAAGATCTGTTCTTTTTTAAATTTTATACAGTCTGACTAGATGTTCTCAGCCACCATGTGGCCACACAATATTAGCAATGAGAGGGAAGATTTATTAGGTACTAGACATGATCTCAGTTTCAGGTAATCAGAAAACAGTGCAGTCGTAGTACTTTTGCTGTTAAAATCCAGGTCACAGCATGTAAGTGGTGGAAGGAAGGGCAGCAATTTAGGTGAAAGGGAATGAAAGAAAAAGGCATGAAGCAGAAACAAGACCCTAAATTGCAGATTCCAGCTGGAAATTTATTTCAAAAGGCCTGCTACACAAACACTGATGCTTTCCAACACTTGTTAGTAACAGAGCACTTTAAGGAATTTTTTTCCAGTTTTTTTTTTTTTTTTATCTGAAGCAATATTAGCTTTAATTATTATAATATCGATGGTGAATAATTGCTTATATTTTAGAAGTGGTAATTTTAAGATGTATTATGTTACATCTATTTATCAAAATAGATGTAATTTAAATTCATCCCCCCAAATCATAGTTTCATAGTTATCTATAAAGAGAGAGCAAGCCGTGCTGCCACAATCACACTCTCATACAGGGCTTGCATATGGAAGGACACAGGAAAATTAAAATGAAATTACCATGCTATAAATGTAGAGTTTGATACTAACTAAAGCCTTATTTGAACATTATTCTTCCAAAACAAAGGTGTCTTTTCGCCAATTAGGATAATCCACCTCCAAAGAAGAATAGCCTTTGCTGAATAGATATTCCACACTAGTCATACTGGACCTTTCCTCCCAAAGCAGCCCTGAGGAGAAGGACTTGGGGGTGGTAGCTGATGAGAAGTTCAACATGAGCTGCCAGTGTGTGCTGGAGCCCAGAGAGCCAATATTGTCCTGGGCTGCATCAAAAGAAGTGTGGCCAGCAGGGCCAGGGAGGTGATTCTGCCCTTCTGCTCTGGTGAGACCCCACCTGGAATACTGTGTACAGTTCTGGTGCCCTCCGCACAAGAAAGATATGGACCTGTTGGAAAGGGTCCAGAGAAGGGCCACCAAGATGAGCAAAGGCCTGGAGCTGCTCTGCTATGAAGACAGGCTGAGAGAGCTGGGGCTGTTTAGCCTAGAGAAGAGAAGGCTCTGGGGAGATCTTACAGCACCTTCCAGTACTTGAAAGGGGCCTACAGGAAAGCTGGGGAGGGCTTTTCATCAGAGAAGATAGTTATAGGACAAGGAGTAATGGTTTTAAACTGAGAGAGGGGAGATTTAGGTCAGATATTAGGAAGATATTCTTCACTATAAGGGTAGTGAGGAAATGGATTGGGTTGCCCAGGGAGGTTGTTGATGCCACATCCCTGGAGGTTTTGAAGGCCAGGTTGGACGAGATTTTATGCACCTGGTCTAGTGGTAGGGTTCCCTGCTCATGGCAGGGGGGTTGGAACTTCATGATCTTTAAGGTCCCTTCCAACTTTAATGACCCTATGATTCTATGATTCTATGATTTGTAAAGCCCTCAGATGTCTGATCCATGCTTCTGTAATGAGGGATATTAGTAGAAGTGGTATTCACCAGCAATGCAGCCTGATAATGTCACCACATTGCATTAAATGCATTCAGAAATGCATTAATTATGAAAAAAAGGATTTCACAATGTTTTTGAATGATGCTTGTAGCTACATAGGTGCATAAATGCCTTTTAAAATAGCTGTCTTAAAAACATCTACTGCCAGTTCCTCTGAAGTAGTAATAACACTGTAAAAAATTGCTACTGAATTAGCCTGCAGAGGTAGTAAAGATGAATATAGCCCTAGTGGAACAGTATCACATGAAAAGGGGTCTGTATCTCATAAATAGATATATAGATATAGATAGATAGATATTCTTCACTCTCAATACAGCAGTGTCCTTGAGAGTGATACTACTGCTGTGTTATTAGCAGATGTTTTGCATGAAAAGTGAGCATAACAGGCATTAAAGTAATTGGATCCCAAGCAATCTCATATTACAAAGAATACTCTCCCAGGAAAACTTACATGCACATCCACACCTAATGATGAGCTCTTTTTAACATTCTGTTGCATTCAAAATATTCAAGCCAAATACAGTATAATGGCTCCATGTGATGAAGTTCTTAATAATTTCCATGCTTCAACTTCTCTTCGATATCATCTGGAGCTGGAAATTTTCAGCCTCACTTTGAGCTGCAATCGATGTTTCTGTCCCTCTACAGACATAGTGTTATCCCACTCCAGTTGTACCCATACAATTGCAGTTGTTGCAAAACTTGCAGGAAGGTACTAAATTTATCTTGAAATGTTTCAAATACATTTGACAAAATCCAGCAACATCTATGGGTATATGCATCAATGTTTACTAATATTTGAATCTTTTCCAGGTTGACACCAGTGTCAAAGTGAGTGCTCACATTTAAGTTTATTCTCCAATGTAGACTATTAAAGATATTTCTTTCTGCTTGTATCTTCCGCTGTGGGATCATGCTGCAACCTTTCTACTCAAACCACTACAGAGCCCTTACCCCCCCTGGTTTATTTGCTATCATAGAAGTTGTAAGAATTTAATCTTTTATTCTCATTTCTCTTCTTAACATGCTTGAAATTGGCTAGTGATTAAAAAAGTTAGTAAGGGATCACATGTAGACACACATCAGGTGATTGTGGATAACCAGAAGAAGAATAAATGCAAAGCAAAGGTAAAGAAGATATATAGATATATACACTACATATATATATAGTATATATACAATATACAAATGTACTTGATGGAGAAACACAATCTACCTTTCTATATGCAGATTTTGACTTTCCCTTTTGGAGCAAAGAGCAAGCAGTTACTAGGAAACTAATGACAGATCTCTAGAAAAGAAAAGGATCTCATCCTGAGTAAGAAGATAACCTTGGTAGAAGAATAAATGTGTTTCTACTGACCGTATTTGTATTCAGCTGAAGCTGGTTTTAGGCATCACAAAAATTAGATAACAGTCTGCTAGTAGTAGCAAAAGGATTAAACTGTAAGAACTGCAAGAAAAAGAAAGAGCATTAATAAAAGTGCTATTAGTAAAATAAACTCAGAAAGGAAGGCACAGACCAAATGAGGATGGGGAAGGAAGTGCCTTGGAAAGTCTTAAGTCCTATTTCACAGAACCCAGTAATGATAGATAAGGAAAAGCTGAGAATTATAGAAAATTCATGGTGATGGGAATCACAGAAAGGAAGCGAGCAATATTGTACAGGTAAAACTATGGCTGGAGAAAGTGAAGTGCTTCAGGAGGACAAGTTTAGGAGTATGGAAAGTTTCTGACTACAAAAATCAGCCCAGTACTGAATGGAAATGAGTGGAAGAGAATATGTGGGAGTTCTGAGTGAGTATTGACAGACATGCACAAGACAAGATTTTCAGCTGTTATAAATCCACAAAAGTTCACACACATAGTATAGACCATCTTATAGCTGAAGCTCCAACAGCACTCCTTGAAAAGAAGTTCATGCACACTATGAATCCAGTTGCCAGCTGGAATGGCAGGCAGCTGAATGCATGAGAACAGCCTTAACCCAAGGTGAATAAATATAACAGGTTCCTAAGTGTAGTGCGACTCTTCTTTCATACAGAATTTCATTAAGCACCTTCCAGCTGAGAATCTGTGCCATTATTCTTTATTGCATAGAATACAGAATTTTGTAAATAAACTAATACTTTTCAAAATCCATAGCCTCTGAAGTTTAAAATAGAACTATACTTGACTTACTAAATCATTAAAGAAAGATTGTGAAAAATAAAGATAGTTTTTATTTATATAGTATCATAACTACAGTCTAGATTTTATTGCAATAAAATATACAAAACATAAAACTAAATATCTGTCCAGAAGGACTTAAGATATAAATAAAAAATACAATAACTGGTGAAATATACCAATTTTTCATGCTTAGGTATTTCAGAAAAACAGCCAAAAGTAGTTTTGTAAACTTTACAAAACAATCCACCTCAGAGATTAAGAACAAGCATGAGAAATTTCAGCTGAAAGAATAATTGTTTCAGAAAGCTAGTGGCAGCTGAAAATAGAAACTAATAATGGAAGTGCTTTGTCGACCATAACTATTATAATGGCAGCACAATGCTATAATGAGAAATAAGTTAATTGGGTTTTTTTGTTTATTTTTTTTCTTAAGAGTTCTCTAAAAAATGGATGAAAGACAGTAATCCAGCATCTTGCCTTGCATAAACTAGCATAGGTTCATTTCAAGTAAGTTGTTCAAAAATTGTATCGCAAAATACACCTAAGAATTGTTTCAAGTACTCAGCTTTAGTACTCCTAATACATATTTCCTGTCCCATTTTAGATAGTCCAAACTTTCAAATCAACATGCTGAAACAATTCAAATTTTTAACTTGTTTTATATGATTTAATCAAATAAACACTTGCAAATGTCTGGTCTTTGTCTCCTTAAACTTTTTTTTTAAGATGACTATGTTTTAAACAGTTTCAAGAGTTTACATACATAAGATGACCAGTTAGTGAGTTAACCAACCAGATTGTACTGTCAGCACATGACAACTTGTCATCAGAATGACACATTGGACTATCTTTTCTAAATTTGCCAAGGTTTATTCTCCAGTTGTAAAGTTGCCTTAACTGCTTTGGTTTTACATAAAATACACACTTATTGTCTTCTATTAATCAATGTACTTTCTGTTCTGTAAAGGCTAAAAACAACCCCTTTCTGCTCTGTTAACTTTTCTCCTTCACTTTTGCAATCAGCTTACGCTGATGTACAGACACAGAATTTCCACACTAGACAGACTTTAAATGTCCCCCTTGTTTTCTTTGTTCTTGAAATAAGATTTTATTTTAAAGTATTGCAAATTTTGAGGGAATAAGCACTATATTGGCACTGCCCCAGCCTAGAGTCTGTCACTTGCTGCACATGGGTTCAAATGCCAGGGCTGGCCTATGAGGGGATGCTGCCCTTGAGGGATGGGTTGTCCCTGAGCACCAAATCCAGCTGCCCAGGCATCACATGGGACTGGGGCATTGTTGTTCTATGGATTAGTTCAGGTGGTGATGGACCTTCATGGACAACCTCACTCCTCAGCAATATAAATGTTGAAACTTGCAAAACAAATGGAATTCCAGTAAAAACTCTAGTGCAGGGGCACATTCCGTGATTTAGACAAAGGTATGGATTGCTTTGACAATTTACAAAAATATCTTAACCAGGTTGAAAGGGCCTTTGAAAATACCTCTTTTGTTCTGTAATTAAGTTTAAAGTAGTTGCTCTATATTTCCAAAAATATCTATAGACAATAAAATGATGACATTCTGGAGATGCTGAGAACCTATGATACTCACAGATTTCCACAGAAGCTGCAAAAATTTTTAAAAAATCAAGACTAAACTCTGACTGGCTGCAACAATGAAATGTCTTTTAAAAAGAGCAGAAATTTCTAAAAGCACAAATGTTAAAATGTGGATTAGATTTCAATTTTAGTTTTAAGTAGTTCCTGAACCAAAGAAAGTTCTGAAGCATTTTAGTAAGAATTATTACCTCGGTGGAAGGACTCAATGTTATGCAAGAACTTAACATTTTATTTTAGACAATGAGATTGTAGTGGATTTATTTACTGTTCCTCCAATTTAGGAAGAAAAATTTTAGCCAAAACTAGATGTGAATTCTTTACCAAAGAAACATATTACCCCTTAGAAAAAACTATGCACTTACTGTGGCATTTAAAACTCTATCCAATCTTGTTTTTTAACCCTTATACTATTTTAAATCATTCTCAATTTCTTCAGACTGTGAGCTCTCGAGACAGAGACTTCCATTTGTTAAGAATCTAATTCAAAACAATTATCTGTTGCCTTTAGGGCCTCATAGAATAACAACAACAACAACAACAACAAAATAATAGGGACATTGGCAATAAATCTGAAATCTAGGGTAGCATATGTAAAATTGTTATTAAATGGTTTTGACACCTGGCTGTAAGTCACACCATTTACAAGAATATTATTGTACATCAGCCGATGCAGGTATTTTTATACCTATATCCTATATCTCTACTGCAGTGGGCAGTCACAACCATTTGCTCATGTTCTCCCCAGCTGAAACAAAATTTGACAAAAACATTTATTTGGGGAAATAATATATACAACATTGTATGTGCAATTGCATAAAGCTCATAAAGAATTTGGTCTGCTAAGAATCGCTTAAAGAATGGATGATCATTTTATTTATATCTAACCTTTTACACAGTTAAACCAGTACATTTCATAAAGAAAGATGTGTTCTTACAGCTGTGAAGAACTGTCAATATGTGTACAAGGTCAAAGAGAGGGCATGTTCTTAATACTAATAGTATTAAGTAATAGCTGCTTCATACTGGCAAATTACACCTGCCTAGAAAAAGCAGTGAATTGCAAAAGTAAGATACAGCACATTAACATGATGAAGTTTATGTTTCCACTGTATCGAACATCTTCATTAACAATCTTTTTCACTGTGTGCATCTGAAGGAAGAAAGCAATTAGAAAGCTTCAGATTTTATGTTAGAGTGGGGAGTATTGGATCAATGGTTTACTCATTGAATTATGCAGTTTTATAATAGCCCAAACTGTTTAAGAAGCTTATGTCAAATTCAGTTAATAGTTTTAAATAAAAAATAGTAATTAGTTAATATTTTTTTTTGTTTCAAAACAGTATTTTATAGGAAGATAGATTTTTTAACTTAAAAATGCAAATTAAATATTACATTCAAGCCATTTTCTCTGCTTGTCATTTCAAAGAGAAATCTAGAAGAATGTTTTGTTTTAAATGTTCGATTCAGCCAGCAAGGTGAAAAAATCAGTTATTCATACAACTCTATTTACTAATATCCTGTGTGGAGGGGTAGATTGGATGACTAATCATGTTTGTTCCCACATGCCACCTCCACTTGCTTATATATCTGCTGAGAAATAGAAACCTTGAGCTTCCCAATTTCATAGATTCTTCCTCAAGTATCTTGCAGTATCAGTACGGACTTTATAAAGAATATGGCTGTACTAAAATGATTGTATGCTCTTCTCACATGCTGTAAATACTATTACAAAGGAGAGTTTCCACAGTAATGAAGATAAGCATTTGAAAAGACAAATCACCATTTCTGAAGAAGAACATGGAGATTGACTTGTGTAAGCGTTTTAAAGTTATGTTGAAAGACAGTTTTCTCCACAAATATTTCTCATAATGAAATACTATGAAGGCATATGAAATGTAATTGGTTTTCAGGGGATGAAGGTTCCTGTTTGGTCAGTTTCTATATAACTTCACTCAGACAAGAACAGTGCATGGCAAGAATAAAAAACCCAGACAAACCAAACAAAAAACCGCAAACAACCAAACCAACAAACAACAAACCCAAAGAAATCCAGCTGTAGCCCAAGAGCATGGACACAGATTGGAGGAAAAGATCTGGGATGCAATATGGTGTACCTGAACAGTGATAAATATAGTGGCATCCTTTCTGCGCCACTATATTTTTATATGTTAATAAAACTGTGTATAAAAATATAAAGATGCACATGAAGAAAAAAAATACTCTCTGGAAAATGATATCAACAGTGAAGACTTAAGGAATGAAGGCTCAGAGAGACAAAAATGTGATATGTGATAAAATGTGATTTTTCCTAAATGATGTTGCAGATCTTTGTCCAAGGCAGGATTGATGAATTCTAACTACTGAACTACCTCTCAGTCTTTCTTTTCCATTTTAAATCCATTAGTATTAGGAACATGTCCCACACTTATCAGCTGAATCTCTGCTCATCTTCATAAGACCTCTTCTAATTTTCCAGTCTCAGGAATACTTTTGGACAGCTACTACTTTTCTAATAATCATCCTTTTAGGAAACCATGTCTTCCTTTGCTACCCAATAGTAGTACTAATAATTTTATTCTTCACCCTGAATGCACATGTGAGTATTAACCAGAAGTATCCTAGTCAGACAGAGATTTTTCCACATAACCTCAAAGCCCATAATTTCATGAACCAATTTTTCACATGACACCTTATACTGCTGAAAAAAGTTAATTTCCAGCACTCACTTTCAGGTCTGGAATGTCCCAAAATAACAGGCTTTAAAGCCATGACAAGTTTATGCCCAAAGAAGTATGGATTAGCATGTCATTCTTTACAGCTCCCTCTGAGCCCTGCTGTGGTGGGCTCATTTGTAGCTACGGCCTCCCAAGCAAGGGGAAATGAGAAACAAATCTCTGCAAAAGTAAAAATCTATACAATTCCTTTAATTTTTATATTATTTTTTTCTGATTGGAAGTGTTGTATCTGGAATATACAATGGCATGTTGCTGTAAAAGGCTTTTGCAAACGTACTTTTGGGATAAGCTACACAAACATGCATGCCCTCACCACAGAGAGGAAACTCCCTGCATTTTTCCATAGTCCTCATTTGCAATATTTGGCAAGTGTTTACTTAAAACTTTTAGTTTCTAGATATACTTTGGAACATAATCTATCTGCATTGAAACTTTAATTCCCACTGAAATCACTTCAGGCACATTGTCCCTATTTCGCAAAAGAGGCAGGGGAAATATCTTACTTTCATCCATGAAGATTTGACTGCTGACACGAAAGAGAGAGTGTAAGGGATTCTGTGCAGCACTGGTACGGAAGGAAGATGGACACAGAAGAGAAGCAAACATGATAAGAGGAAAACTCAAAAAGAAATAGAAGTTACAGAAGAGCAAAACTAGAATGTTAAAAGGCTAAGTGGAAAACTACAGGAAAGTGGCTAAGGGAAGGATAACACTGGTGCTGCTGGCAGAGAAAATATCCTTGCCTCCAGAGATTTAGAGATGAACAATAAAATCATTTCCCAGCAGCCTTCAGAGTCTTATGCAATAACAGGACATTTTCACAACAATACATTTCAGGATGCACTAAGAATTAACGTTCAGTTCTGCTTAAACATGAAATTGAGGGCTGGGAGCATGGGGAGAACTGTACTCGACTGGACCAAACTATTCTTTTATTGCCTTTGGTATTCAGATGACATTTACTCTTACCCTTTTTTAAAATCCTTGGGGAATCACTGAATTATATATGCATATATATATCCAGTACAGAGAGTGGAAAAGCAGTTTGCCTTCAGGGCCTGCAATTAGGGAATTGTTAAGTCAGCTATATGCTGCCAGGGAATCAAGGAACTCTCCATTAGAATGCCATTAGGACCTGCAGAAAAACTAGGCATTTCTTAGCCCCCTTGCTCTACATACACTCTATCATGTTCCAGAACATTTCCATAGTTTTGCAGAAACATTCCTCCTTAACAGATATTTTGGCAAATTCTAATAGGTGTATTTGGATCCGTATCAATGCCCTTCATTCATCCTACCTGAGGTGGCCCAATGAGGACAGTCATCTAATGGGTCTGGCAGCCTTTCTTAGTAGCATGTTGAGCTTTGGCAACAGTGGGTTGAGCACAGCTCATGCAAAACTGCTGAAACAACCCTTTGATAACAGCAATTTTCAAAGAATTGCCAGCAAACAGTCAAGTCAACATTAATGCTCATGCTATATTTGCCTGGTTTGCTCTCTGACCTTCAAACAGAAATGTTTGCTCATAAACAGCTGATTCTTTTAATCTCCACACCATTGTTTTGTGAACATTTATACAAAAGGCATAAAGGGAGCAACAGAACAGGAGGAAAAGAACAGAACCTGATAATTTCTTGAGAATTTTTATAGTTATATTCTTGGTAATTGTAATCTGCCCTTGGTTTATTTCTCATTAAGGTCTAGGAACCAATAGGAAAGATTGAAATTGTTGCCATAATGTGTAAAAGGAGTTTTCCATTAACTTGTAAAATAAGTTTGCAAACTTTGTTTTGTAATTTTTTATTCACTTGGAAATTCTGGCAGCAGGAATAGGTAGTGTGAAGTCTGTGCATGGTTATGATCATATACAAATCACATATGTACATGTATTCTATGTATGTGTTACACCTGCACAAGGGAAAGTTCCTATGTCATCAGAAAAGGTTTAGTCAGCTGAAACTGATGAGTCTAATGACTGACCTGAGACCTCAATGCTCTTATTCCTTAATCCAAAAGAGTGCTGTGGGATGAGCTAGTAAATGTTTGCAGAATAAACTACTAACTTCTGTAGAATACACTACAGGGACTAGAAATCCCTCCTGTTGGAGTAATCTCCTGCAGGAGGAAGTATATTGACTTACCAAACTTGGCATCCAATCTATTTGAACATTTATTTTTCCACAGCATTATTTAAATTAGTTTGCTAGAAATTGTTACATAACATAAGTCTATTGTATTTAGCATTATTGTATGTAGCACACTGCAGCTCCAGATATTCCTTCAACTTGATCTGGCTGTTCTGGATGCTCTAGGAAGCATGCCACTCATTAGGGATAAACCAGTTGAGATAATCCAGGAGGATTTCATGGCATAATCTAAGTTTTCCATGAATACTACAAGTTTATCATGGGGTGCAGAACAATACTTCCAAAAGCTATCACTTCAACAGTTCTTAGGAAAGATACAGAATACAGAAGTCAGCATTTCAGGTCATCCACATACCACTTGCCTTTTAGGGTGAATCTAACCTTTAATATATAATGTATATTGTGCAGTCTGCAGAGCTTTTTCTTGATACATTAACCATCCCCTTCAGTATTCGCAGACCTGCCAGGATCTTTAAGAATGTGGAAGGTTTGTGGAAAGGCAGATGAAGAATTTAATGTAAATTGTGTAACAGATTCAAGCCATTCAACTGTATAATGTAAAATGTATGAAACTGAGAGTGATGGCAGAGCAAGGCATTGCATCTTGAAGAAAGTTTGGCTGAAGGAATGGAGTGTGCCTAAAGATCAAACACCATTATAAAGAAGTAGGAAATCAAGCATTTTTACATTTCTTCTTCCAAGTTTCCCAAATGCACTAATCCACAATTCAATCTAATGGCTTGTGAAGTTTCCCCTTAAAAAAACAAAGCAGTTTTGAGTTGTAGCAGCATAAAACAGTGTCTAAACCAAACACATTCCATTTTTATACTTGCATAACTTAGAGATAATTAAACTGACTTTTTTCCCATAACCTAACGAAAAAAATCCAGCCTTGGTTTAAAATCTTTGCCTGCTGAATGCAAATCAGAATTTTTTTAGCATTGAGTTATGAATCCATGGAAATAGGATATATAGCAGAAATCCTCACAGGCCTATAGCTATAGAAGTACTAAAGATGCACTGGTTGGAATACAAAGCATAATGACCATCAACTTAACTCTTCATTCATGTCTCTTGCTAAGTGTTTGGTTGCTGTGAAAGCTTTAGATTTTGTATAATTTATGTAAATTATTAAACACCTGTTCTCATCCCATAAAAGAAGGGTATAGAACAATCTCTTCAGTTTAATTGATTCTTGCCTTGAGTTGTCATTATTTTCTTGGCAACTACAAAGAGACTGTAGCTCCCTAATGGTCAAATTTTGTTGGCTAAACACAGATGTTCAGAATCCACCATTCTAAAACTGATCTATTTTTGGTGATTTTGCTGAGATTATATAATTAAAACACAATTAGTGATTTAGGTTTGAAAAACAATGACAGATAAGTTCTTAACATTTGCATTCCCCTTCCTTGCAGATGTGATAGTACTGGGTGATGCAGTTGTGTCCTACCTATCATTAAATCATTTTAATGTGTCTCTGTCACAAGGTACCATCTGCTCTCTTTCCAGCAGGATAGTTCTTTCGGAAAAGCACTTAGGATAAGGGAAAGTCCCTAGGAGAAAGAAGACTGGGTGTACCTCTAAGTTGCAGGTCATGCTATAAATTAAGAAAGAACACAACATGTTTCATGTGCAACAATTACTTTTGCCCTTTCTTTGTCAATGAGAGAGATAATTATTTTGTTCATATCATCTTGCAAACTAGAGTAGTTGTATGCCCTCTGCTCTGAGCCAATTTTGAGAGCCTACTTTTCAGAAGTGCATAGCTGCCACTTGCTGCTCAGCACTGGGAGGAGAGGGCATGTTGCCCAGCAATCATAACCTGTTCACTCAAGGGATCGATTCAGATGATCATGAACTCAAATAAAATTCATCCTGCTTTCTGAATCCCTTTCTTTCATTGCGTTCAGTACTGTAATCTGAGATGAGCTGGAACGACTGAACCAAAGACTGTTGTTTCTCAACACACTGCGTGGAGATAGGCTGGTATTTGCAGTGGACTTCCTGTAACTCTAAAATACAAAATGCACATAGCAAAAAACACAAACTTTGGAGGAATCAGATCCACTCACTTTCTAAGAACTGTGATACTCATAATCATTCTTACAAGCTTTTTGCTTCGTGGCTTCTCAAGGATGATCTCGGTTTCTCATTTAATTACTCACCTACTTTTTTCTGGTTTTTATTTCTGCATATTGACATTGCATTTGTTCAATTTTATGAATTTGCCATAAAACATGAAATGCTATAATTTTACTAATAGGAAAATAAGGAATATTCAAATTAAATATTTTTTTTTTATTACGGTTGCAAAGTCCTCATTTGAGGTATTTTAAGTTTGAAGTTTTTAACTATCTTGTAAATGTCTGACCTTTTGTTGATTCTGGCCTCCCACACTTTTAAGCACTCTGTGGGAATGTACAATCTGGCTTTCAGCTGAAAAGGGGTAATTTTCATACCCATACATTACACTTGTCTAACAGACAGAAATAAAACTGAATGCATTGCACTCAGTGAGAGGAAGAACAGCAATGCAGTATGGTGATGAAGGCTGGCACAGGGTGGTAAGTTCAGTTAGTAGAATTAACCTGATGTAGATGAGAACTTGGCCTGCTTTACTAGAGCACTGCTAGATTTTTTGTTGAGTAGAGAGATTAAGAGTGACTAATTGAGCTTTATCAAAGCTTCATTCTGCTTTAGCTGAAGTGGACTGAGCACGGGAAAGGCAGAGATGTTTAAGTGAAACAGAGAACATTATTCTTCTTGAAGTAGGCCAAATTTAAATTTTCAGGTGTTGCCACTTCTATTAACTCCTGGCCACTTCTCCAGGTGGGACTAGGATAAGAATCATAATATTGTAGGAAATTTATTTTACTATGTCAAAACTGTGTGAGACATCTGAAATTTTGCATTAAATATAGAGAGCAGAGTCCTGATCTCCTAGCACTGTGTGGCATTCATTCTCAGGGACAATAGTTTATCTTACTACAGCTGTGCTTTTATGAATCCTAAGCACAGAGTCTAATACAGGAATTTGGTCTTTCTAATCCTTGCACAGCACACAGAATATGTTCAGACCTCAGCACATATGTGTACACTCTTAAGCCTTCCCCCACGCCAGCTGATTGTCTTCAGTTTGACAGTAATCCCCTTGCCTGGGATATAATTCCTGTCTTTAATGTGGAATGAACCTGAAAGCTGGACGACATCCTCTTTACTTCTATAAACAGTTGTGGGTGAAGACAACTTACCCTGTTCAACAGTTTTAAAAAAGATTCTGTATGCTTTTTATTAGTATTTCAGTTACAACGGCTCCTCACTTTTAGCTAGCTTCAATGTTTGCATATTAATATACTTGAGACAGTAAGATGGTATCAAACATATCACAATAATTATCAAAGATAATAAATGTAAATATTGTACCCTCACAAAAGACTCAAGGCACAATATCACATATGTAACAATACAGCACATAACAGAAAATGAAGAAATTAAAAACCAACAACTGTAACAATGTGTGTTGCAAAAACTAAGTTAATAAGCAAAATTAAGGAGGACTCATTTTGGCGCAAAAAAACCTCTGCCTTCACAACATGACACTATTTTTCTGTGCAATTCCACTCCATGCAATTTTATTAATTACTACTGCCAGGCTCTGATAAGGGGGAAGATTAAAACAGGTGCTTGCTGTTATTTCTAGTATACAAAAACTGCTCCTTGCTAGTGGTCTCTAGCATCAAACTGCACCTGAAAGGACATTTTCCAACTTCCTCCTGTCTAGTGATTGGAGGTGACCCAAAAATAAAATGTGCCAAACAAACTACATTATTTTAGTGAAATTTATTATCTTTCCTCCTATCTGGGCAGTACGGGCAATATTATCTCTTGCTAGGCAGAAATGTTTACTACTTTTCCAAATGAGTTTGTCAACATAGTGCTTAGTTTGAGACTGTAGAGGATGTGCTCTGGGCAAACATGTATGAAAAACTTCACCTTGCAGTGAGGCAATCTCAACAGAAACACAGCAACTTTTTAGCAGAGCATGACACTGTCCATTCTGTCTGACTGAGAGAACAGATCTTGTATCCATACCTCTCTGAATACAGATCTCACACATACATGCAGCTATCTGCATTGTGTGTGTGTGTACACATCTACAGCTCTGCACGTCATCTTAACAAGAATCTTTTTAACACACTTGGACTTTGAAACAGAACCTCTATGGTTCTCAGCTACACTAGAAGTACACAAAGAGCTAGCAATTTAGCAATTTTGTGCCTGGTAATTAGTTTAATCATTGCCAGCATGTAACTATAAACCAAATATCAATTAGTCATCTTAGTATAGCGATGTTTTTTTTCTTAGTTGTCTTTTGAGTTAAGTTTTCTGTGGAAGTAAGCTGAGGTCCACTGTGAGAAGTGGGAAGGTAACTTTCCACTTTTTTAAGATGTTCAAATAGGGGAGCTACTGTTACCAATAAGCAGGTTTGGCATCATTTACAAATCAGCAAAAATGTAAGGATTAAAACATTCAAAAGAGCAATTCTGCAAATGTTGACAGCAGTGAGTGAGAGATAAGACTGACTGCAGCACTTGCAACAGAATCCAGGGTTGGCATTGCTCCAGAGCTCAGGGGTCTTCTGATCCACAGATCTAGTTCAGATCCTTCTCTGTTTTTAAGTGGCTGGAGGTGATTTTATTATTCAGTTAGATTCTCTGTATAGAACAGAATAGCAAGTGCTTAAAAAGGTGAGAAAAAGGGAGATCAAACCATCTGCTTCCATTAGTGTGACATATAATGGGAAATATCATTCATTTCCAACCTGAGACTGTCTCCTGAGGTACTCTTGTCACATCTTTCTTTTCTGAAGGTAGTACAAGATTATCACAGTCTGCTAAGATAAACAATGCAAAGACATTTACCAAAAGAGAATTTGACCCAGCATAGTAGCAGTCTTTGGTGGCACTGCCAGTAACACCCAGGCACAGCACAGCTCTTCAGGTGTGAGAACACGTCCCAAGAGCAGTGGCCCGGGGAGATGCCGTGGGAGGGTTAAGACGCCCCTGACAACTCTGGGAAGACCTGCCATGCAGTAGAAGTGGTGTCAGTGCATGAAAAACTGCACAGCTGTCTTGCAGGGGACAAGGGAGTCAGAGAAAAAGCTGCAAATAGATTAACTATTCAGGGATAGATTGATGTGGAGTGAAGGTCACAGAATGGTTATTAAAAATGGAAGTGGTAACAGCAGAAGCAATTTCACCTGACCAGAACAGATAAAAAAATTGTCCTTTATTTTTGTAACAGCCCAAGAAATTCTCTTTATCTCTTCCTCATTTGATGGGTAGAAGTTAGGAAAAATAAATGGAAGGGATTTCCCCAGAGACCAAGTGTTCCTTGTCCTCCTACAGCAAAGAGAAAGGAGTTAGTTTCATTCTTTGTGGTGCAATAATACTTAAAGGACCCACTTTAGGGGAAGAAAAAAAGAGTCACTTCTAGTTATTTACGATTCATGTAGACACAGTGCAATGCTAGCATTTCCAGATGTTTAGAAGCCTGCTAGAAAACAAAACATATTCCAAAAATTGCTGGAGCTAGAAGTGAAAATCTCATTCACACCCATGAGATGTAACATAAACAGTGTGTCACAACAGGACTGCTCATCAGCACCCACCAAAATGAAGAAAACTGGAAGCCTGCATGTCTTGTAAGATTCTTCAAGCTTTGTAAACCTACAGATTAGAAATGCAGCCTCTGCTAGTGAGCTGTAGTTCCCACACTGCTTTAAATGTACTTGGCTCTAATTAATCCCCAGTTCAGCTATTCCCCAACTCAACTGTTCCCACTTACACCCACTAAATTGACTGTTCTTCTTCATCAATGAGGAGAAATTCCTTGGGCTCATCTGTGCTGCAGGTTTCATATTCAATCTCCCATGTGTGCTCCCTTTCCAACTGCAGGGAATTTTGCTTGCTAAAAAACGTGTCCTCCTTTATTCCAAGAAAACTGCACTTCGGTGCCTAATTTTTGTCACACAAAATGAGTTTACCACAAGACATTTGGATGCCAGTTTAACCCTGAATTGAGTTAAATACACTGCTATGTAAATTCGGATTTCTCAATGGGCATATTCACTAGGCAGAGATATTTCTTCTAGTACGTACACATGTGCATTCATGCATGCACATTCATGCCTGTACGTAGAATCATAGAATCATTTAGGATCATTGAGTTTAACCATAAAACTAACACTGCCAAGTCCACCACTAAGCCTTGTCTCTAAATGCCACACCTACACGTCTCTTAAATATCTGCAGGGATGATTACTCATCCACTTCCATGAGGATACTTGAAGTCAGAATAAGGAACACAGAGCAACTACCTTTCAAACCACAAAGTGAAATTAAGCTTAAAGTAGTGCTTATAACCTGTTACAGTCAGGCTGTTTCTTTAAGTCCACATGGAAGCTCAAGTTTCAAAATTTGTCACCAATATATTTTTCCTTAATGCTGTCATCTTTATTCTAAAATATTTAGATGCATATTTAAATGTGATTTCAGTGCCCACTGAGAGAATAGGAAAAATAGAGTGGTTTGAAAGTTATTAGAAGCACTGCTAGAAGCTAGAGAAATGACAGGACTATTCATAATCATCCCCTTGCATGAAGCCATTTGATTTTGTGGCATGAAAACTACAAATAGTGTTTGTGAACAAGACATCCTCAAATTTGGCACAAGAATGTGTTCATTATTCCCTGGAAGTAAGACTCCATTATGAGTGATGATGTGTCAAAAGTCACAAAAACGCTGAAATTCTACTTCAGCTGTAAAAAGTAGTGCACAATGAATCTATGTGTGAAACGTATTAAATCCGGACTAGAATAGTATTTCTGTCTCCATTAGCAACAAGCACCCACGAGGATGCAGTGACTGACTTAAAGAAAAGATTGTTTGTGATATGAATGACAATTTCCCAGAAACACACCGAAGCCGTGGCAAAAATATTCAGCCTGAATCCCCTCCCCAGTTCCCAGTTCAAGTGGTGCTTCAAACCAATGAGGCAAGCAGTGCCAGCCAATCATCTTTGTATTATTTATTACTCTATTTTCACATATAGAGCCTTTGCATTGGCTATTAGCAGTGATTCAGTAGCACTGGGTTGTAAGTGTGTAAGGGAAAGTTTACTCCAGACATCTCACTTTACCAGTGGTTCCTCTACATTTTTTCTCTTCTCTAGTAGCTGTCCTACCTATGATCCTTTTCACTGTATTTGTCTCTTTAATGAAATTTTACACAGTTGTCTGACAATTCAGGTTATCCAAGGATTAATTTTCTATGAACAATCATTTGAACAGGTCCAGATTATCTGAGAAATGAAAGTATAGTTCTCCTGAGGAAAGGAAAAAGCCAAACAGGTAGGCGAAGTTTCTGGATATGAGAATGTTATTACTTAGAAGAGAAGCATAAGAAATCAAAAGTTTCACCGTACATAAAGTTCACTGATTGCCTGTCCCTATACATACCTAAAATACTTGTCATGGTATTGAAGCTTGCTCACACAGATACAGGTCACTTGAATAAGTAAATAGTCTTTCTAATAACTCTCTTGGGGAACTAAAACCTCTGCTTCATTTAGGACCATGCAGGTTTTGTGTACTTTTTTTAAATGTGCTTATCTGCATATATCAGAAAGCAGTCATGTTATTAATAAAGGAGGTATACAACACTAATTTATTTGTTCATTTATGTTCTATGCATACATGTTAAAAAACTTCATTGATTTCCGTCTCTTATTTCTATTTCCTCATTTCAGTTAGTTTTATAGCCATAACAAACCACATTTTCAGTTCAAAGTCAGAGTTTCTGTTCTTTTTTCTCCCTCCTATGCTCTTCCTTTAGATTTCCAAAAGTCTGCTTGCAATTTTTCAGATAAGCATTCCTAACATGTAAGACCATAATAACAGAAGTTCAGAACCAGAACATAAAAACTTTTTTTAAAAGGTGCACTAAAAAAATATGAAGAAGTTTGACAGTTTATTTTGTAGTGAAAAAAAAAAAAATATCCCAGATTGCAACTACCTAATATTAAGGGTACCTATGGTAATGACTACATTTGCTTCTATAAATTGGAGTCAAATTATGGTAATTTCCATTTTCATGTGATCAATCTTTTAAATTTGAAAGTCTGCATTAGATAACTGCTTCAGTTCTTCAGAGTGAGCGAAGTAAATTACTGGAGAAGACTTCAAAACTGGGCTTAAAAACAAACTTACAGTCACAGAGTAGCACTGAGGGGTGTCCTCTGAGGTACTTAACTTTTGGCATGGATGTGTATATAGCAAAGGAGCAGAGCTTTAGTCTGATCTACAGCATATACTTTATTTGCAGCTGATCCTTTTACACCCTGTAATAGGAGCTAAACCTTCACACCTGACAGATCCTGACAAAGGCCTGGGGACTGAGCAGTGTACAGGCTTAGCCCTTTCCATCGTGGTTTGAAAAAGCCCTGGAAATCCAGTATTTTCACCTTAAAGCTTCACAAGGGAGTCCTCCCCAAAAAAACATGGGGAGTTTTTTGTCTCCTTTTCCCTTTCCACAGTTAGACCTAAAACTGCTGTTGCCACAAGACTCTGCATATTTGGGTCTCCTTCATGGGTCCTTTTAATCAAGCCAGTTTGAAATGGGCCCCCTTATAAGCTTACAGCAACAGGGAACCTGAGCCAGAGAAGAATGGCAGTTAGTTATTAGCAAGTTCTTCCAAGGCAGCCTAAAGGGGATTGTCCACCAGTGTTTGAATATCTAGCTATCAATTCACTGCAGTTCTAGCAAGAAGCAGGGGGGGGGGGAAAAATCTAGCAAATGACTAACACATGTGCACAGAGCAGGACCTTAGCTCTAGATGTACTAATAACTGTGACTTTTAGTACAATTTTTTTTTTTAAGAGGTCAGAGGAATTTAACAAACAAGGTACTACCAGGCTTCCTGTTACTTGTAATTACAAGAATGGGCAATCTTTCATTTTAATAGGTCACATACTTTTGTTTCCCTTGCTAGCATTTCTTATAAGTAGACAACGGTGTTAAGTAAGGGGAAAAAAAAAAAAAGAAAAAGAAACCATTGCCATTTAAAACTTTCAGACTAAACATTGACACTGTTGGTATGCAAGCAGAAACTGGGACAAATCCTGCCCTAACTCCAAGAGTGCAAAGGGCCAGATAGGAGCAACATAATGCATAACAAATGAGCTGTCTGGAAAAAGTAGGAAAAGGACAGCAGAAGAGGAGGAGGCACTGCAGAGATGGGGAACAGTGTGAAATACCATTCAAAGACTCATTGTACAGGGGTGTCAGGAAACCCTATAGGTATACTCAGCCATTACTGCTTTCCCCCAGAAGATTTAGGGGCAATAGCAATACAGAGAAAAATGCTGTTAGTCAGCTGGAGTAGTCTCTTTAGGGAAGCTTTACTGTGGTCTACTGGCTGCCTTAGCTAATCCTTCCTTACTTTTTCCATGGAAGATCTGTCTTTGCTAAACAATGAGGGAGTGATTTGGTGCTTTAATTGTATGTAGGTCAACTCTAGATGTCAAATGAATGTGCAATTTAAGATGTAAATTGAGACACAGAAAAAAGATGTCAACGTTCCTAGAAAAAACCCTCCAATTTTAATTTTTCTTTAATGGTTGATATATTCCATAGATAAGGTAATACTAAGAGAATAACTGATGATCAGCACAGTTTTTCCTTGGTAATTACCACAGAAAGACTTCAGATCACACTAAAGATCTTAAGTTATTCGGGCCTCTATTAAAGTCACTGGTTGCTACTATTACTATAGTATCATAGAATCACAGAATCATAGAACGGTTTGAGTTGGAAGGGGCTTTAGAGATCATCTAGTTCAAACCCCCCTGCATGGGCAGGGACACCTGCCACTAGATTAGGTTGCTCAGGGCCCCATCCAACTAGGTCTTGAGCACTTCAGGGAATGGGGCTTCCACAACTTCCGTGGGCAACCTGTTCCAGTGTCTCACCACCCTCAAACTACAGAATTTCCTTCTAATGTCTAATCTACATCTCCCCTTTTTCAGTTTTGATCCATTACTTCTTGTCCTCTCACTACAAGCCCTTGTAACAAGTCCCTCCCCAGCTTTCCAGTAGGGCCCTCTTCAGCCACTGGAAAACTGCTATGAGGTCTCCCCAGAGCCTTCTCCAGCCTCGGCTCTCTCAGCCTGTCCTTGTAGGAGAGGTGCTCCAACCCTCAGATCATCTTTGTGGCCCTTCTCTGGACATCTTCCATGAGCTCCATGTCCTTCTTCTGTTGGGGCTCCAGAATTGGACACAGTACTCCAGGTGGGGTCTCACAAGACCCAAGTAAAGGGGGAGAATCACCTCCCTTGACCAACTGGCTACACTTGTTTTGATGCAGCCCAGGACATGGTTGGATTTCTGGGCTGCAAGTGCACACTGCCCTTACAGAACACGTACAGGGCACCAGGTCTGCTAGCAAACAATAGCATAGAGCTATCAACAAAGGGGGTAAGGATTCCTGGGCAGGACTTAGAGGGGCTCATTGAGAGAGCTTTAAACTAGACTTGAAGGGGGTAGGGGACAAAACTCCTGGATGGTTTGATTTCCAGGACACAAGGCCTGCTGGCATTGGATGGGAAGCTTGTCCACACCATGAAATCAGGCTCCAAAATACATTGGTCAGCTGTCAGAGGCTGGTTTAGTCTTAGACCTCCAGTGGTTTGAGGGTTGACAGCGAGAGAGCTGTTGCATGAGCAGTGCAGAAGCAGAGTTTAGGAATACTGTGCTTTCAGGGTCACTTTATCTAGTCTTCTATAATGGCAGGTTATTGTGTAATAGATAATTACAGGGATGTCAGAGGAAACGGACCCTCACAACTGACCCGGATAGTGTGCTGCAAAAGAGTGTGAGGCATGTAGGGTCAGGCTGACAGTGGTAACCTCTGCAGATAGGGACTGCCCTGTGTGCCTGGTGTTTGTTTGCTCTCAACTCCGTCATTAGCAGTTCTGCTGTGGACGAGATGAGACGGATATGTCAGAGGTCCTGCTGGAGACGCTTCTATGTGACTATGTGGCTTTGGGCAGCTGCCCTATATGTGAGTGGGACTAACAGAATTAATGAGCCATTAAGCTGGGGTGGATTGTTTCTCATGGGTGTACCACCACTTTTCTGAGTGAAGGCTGCCCCTACCACCTCATCACTTGCCCTTCTGCACCACTTTCTTTTTTAGCGCTGAATATTGAGAATGGAGAAAGAGGCACAAAAACTCTGTGCTCTAGGGAGCACTGGGCTCTCTTGACACAATTGCTGGGAACCCACCTACCCTGCTGAGCATTTTACAGCATGGCCCCATGCAATTGTGACTGCCAAGAAGAGCAGTGACAGCTGGTTTGGTGCTTACAGTGTCAGTACTGATCGCTTCAAACCAGAGAGGAGCCTGTTCAGCAGGGCTGAGCAGCAGCAGTGCGCTGCCTCTGCCTGCACAGGATGCACTTTTAGGAAATTGTGATTTACTGGCATTTAGGGCCTGATCCTACACGGTGCTGAGCACCATATGGCACACACAGAGCAACCTCTTCCCACACGCCCCCTACAAAGTTATCAGTTTTTAACTTTTACTTTTCAATGAAAAATACTGCTGGTATAATAGACCAAATTTTGTAATAAAAAGTGAAAGGTAGCAGCTAACACAGCACCATTTAAAGCTGCATCTGGAATACAATTGCTGCTCAAAACCAATGGGGAAAAGCAAGATATGGAGCATCAGAAGAGGGCTTAGAATGGAGACCTTTAAAAAAGAATATTATAAATAATAAACACCTATACAGTTGTACACGATACAAAACAAATTCTATTTCAGTGCCTCAGTGGCATTAATAAACCTCTCAGCTTTATTTTCCTGGTTTATGAGATCGCCAGTACCCCTCTATGGAATTACATGCTTTTCCACAACCATGTAAAAAATCATTAAGACAGTTTTTCAATATTTTGTTATTGTTTGACCTACAGATTAATATGCCTCTCTAGAATTTGCATCTCCCCTATTGTCTTAGAACAAATTACAACACAATAAACGCTGCCTGACTAGAGAGTATTGTGTAGTGTTTTGCTGCTTGCTGTATAGTTATGACTGGCTCCTGCATCAGCAAAAACGATTAGAATAAAAAAGTCAGGTTTTAGGAGCTCTGAGATTGCAGTGAGGTTATAGATCAGAAGATATTTTCTTGCACTAGTGCCCTTGGGCTCAGGAAAACAATATGGCTGTTAAATGTTAATTGCTAAATTAGTGAAGCCTAATCCAAATGGAGGCAGGTTCTTCAGGCTGGGATGACTATGTTCATGAAAATAAAATAATCAGAGAGAGCTCTGTAAAATATTTTCTGCAAAATATGAAATACAAAATTACCTGTGTTCAGTATCAATTCAGGCTGCATTCACAAAAAGGTTTGCTTATTTTCTTTACTCTCATTTTGGGGAAAATTTTAGGAGTGCTTTGTAGTTCTGCACTGAAATCAGGAAAAATTTACTGTTTCACCTGGGTTTCATGTGAAACACTGTAAACATTGTGAAACACTGTAAACATCCTCTGACTTGGCTGTCGCATAGCAAGCATGATCCTTTGTCAAAATAATTTTCAGCCTGAGGATCATCAAATAACATTTAGGACTTCTTGGAAGGGGAGACAAGTAAGTGAGATCCTGGGAAGAAGTGAGGAATAACTGGGATTTTGGGGGGGAAAGGAGCAGTGCAGGAAGGAAGCCCAGAGTGTTTATGTGAGCAGAGGAACTGGAACAAAAGCCAGGAGAGCTGGGAGAAGTTAGTCAGTAGAGCAGCAGGAGGAAAGAGAAAAATATTAGGGATTCTGTGAAATGAAGGGAAAGCTGACATTATCAGAGACTGTGCAAGAAGCAAAGGAGACTTGCACTTAGGAATCAGAGACCTGTCAGAGAGTTGGTGTGAGAGAGTGATGTAGTAGTGGAACAGGACTGTTGTCACTAGGGACCAGATGCCTGGAGAAAGTGATGAGGAGGAAGTAACACATTCAGGTTTTGAGCCAAAACCACCAGAAAGTCTATAAAAAAAAAATAATCAAAAAAGCTTTAACAATACGAGGGGCAGCAAACAAGATGGCATTAAGTTATTTGCTAATTGTAGATCTCCCTTCTGTGCTACAGCTGAGATATAGAAATAATAAGTGAGTCACTGAAAAGTTAAACACAAAGCAAGAAAATGAAACATGTATGGATACACCACACTCCTTAACTACATGTGTTTAATGATCATAAGGATTTATGTATACTGCACACAGCTACAGTCATGCTCATGGGATGATTTTCACAAAATAAAAACAGCTGTGGGAAAATTTTCCCAAACTGTAATAATAACAATAAAAGCAATAAAATTAAAAGATGTACCTTAAAATATTATTCAAGTTGACAGTCCATATGCAACTATCTTTCTATACCAGAGACAGCTCAATTAAAATGCAATTATAAGCACAATATTTGCTTCATATTTTGTGCATGCTCTGAGAATAGCACCAAATACTCTAATATAGGTTTATCTTTTTAATGAGCTTTGGGTGATTCCATGAACATGTGTCTCTTAATAAGGACTGTGCATTATACCCTCTATGGGACACTGAATAATGGTTCAATGTAGAGATGGCAAAATAACTTGGATGGAGTAAAAGGAAGAAAAGTGGAATAAGAATGATGGAAATTTACATATAATGAAGTTTGCTAGCAATGAAATGGTGGGAAGGAATGCAACTTTTGGGGTCTGAAGGGATGAGAGCTCCACTCCAGAGGCCCTCAGAGGCAAACAAAAGTCTGATTCTTTTCTACACCAGGCTTGGCAAAGAAAATTATCTTCCTGCTTGCCAAAGTCTCTGAGATTTCTGAAATTCCCTGTTCCTCCCTGAGATGATCCTAGACCAGATGGGGTGAAGGAACGTGGAAGAGTTAAAATGCTCTCCTTACAATGAGGACATGAATGTCACTCATCACTCTTCCACCTAGTGATATTCACCCACTTTAGTAACTAAATCTCAAGGACATCAGTAATTTGGGAGTTTAACACTTTGTTATTGGAGTTAGTCACACAGCAAACAGGGTCACCTATGGAGCAGGTCCCCAAGGTCTCACTCCTTCTCTTGTGAAATTCTGATTTGAATCTTAGATCCTACAATTCTGATGCTTGTCCTAACAATTTCTTAATTGTGAGGTAGTTAATTTTTACCTTTTTCCTTCTCTTTCTTTCTCCCTCTTCCACTGCTTTTCAAAGCTGCTGTGTTTTTTTCTCAGTAAACTACTACATTATGACCCAAAAATAATTGCTTTGCCTTAAAAATCAACCATCAAAAAAATACAATGATCATTACGAAGAATGTCACCAGTAGCAACTGCAGGAAATATAATTGTGTTATACCACAGTCATTTCTGTCTTTGCCTCTTATTTTTATGGAAAAAAGTTTGGGAACAAGATGTCTCATTCACCTTTGTTGCAGCAACTGTCAGCAAAGGTTAACCTTTTAAGGACAGTCCTTGCCTGTGTGTCATGAATTTTTCAATATCCTTTCTTTTGTAGTAGTTCTGATCCTTTTTTTTGGTCTTTGTTTCCATGATTATGCCATTATTATAATCCCACTGAGGCCTTCTCAAGTAGAATTAGAACAGCACTTAATTACTGGAATTAGAAATGACAAATATCACCGTTTTTATCCGGTTGATCTTACCTAAGCTCTTCTGTGTATGAACTTGAATAATCTTGAATCAATGACTGCTAACATTTTCCAAAGACTTAAAGAGGGTTTGTTTTGTTGTGTTGTTTTGTTTTTTTTCTCTTCTGTGCTTACTTTCTCCTTCTTTGTTCAAAGTAAGGTTTATTTGGCAGTATCTATACTAGCTGGTAACTTTGTCTAATTGTTTATTTATTGCTGTCTGATTCTGCATCATTTGGTCTCTATTTTTCTTAGCCCTCCATCAGTAATTCTTCATTTTTACCTTGCAACTAACAATGGGTTCATCCATCTACAATAAAAATCATCTCAAATCTTTACTCAGACTCTCATAATTCTACCCATTTAATTCATGCCTCTCTGGAACTTTTTCTTTAGCTCTGAATTTGGCTTACTTGGTCTGAATGGTTGCAAAGTTGTTGAGGCAAATATAGGAGGATTCATTTTCATCATTGTTGCATTTGTTGCTTAGTTAGATAAACATGAGTATGGAAATATCTGAGTCCTTATTTAAACTAGGCTCTGTGCATTATTCTTTGATACTGAAATTGTGTGGGAGAGAAAAAAAAGGCAGCACTGCCCTGACCAGGTTTTTTTTGTTTTTTATAAACATTTCTCACCTTGCTCTTTTCCATTCCTCAGGTGTCCATCCAGCATCTCTGGCATTAGCATGCAGTGATGCTATCTATTATTGTGAAGAAAATGACAGCAAAGTACTCTAAGTCTCTTTAAAGGAGAGAAATAAAATTTTAAAAACCCTCCATGGTGAGGCTAAGTATAATATGGAGATAAAACCAAAATCCCTAAGGCTGAAACAGACTTCCTACTTTTAGATACCAGGAGGCCTGTTCAAATTACTCTAAGCACAACAGTAGGTAATAATTTAGAGCATCTGAATTGCTTTAATGTGCTGAAAAGCAGAGATGTCTGAGCAGATGTGTTACATCTGTACTGTGTATTATTTCTGCTATTTTAAAACAGTTGCATTACAAACACCACTATGAAAATAGTTGGATTTTTTTTTTTCCCTAAGTGCTTCCAGTTATTCACGTGTTTATTTCTTCTCAAAGGATTCTCTGAAGAATACCATAATTAGTCTTGTATGGAAATATTGTCTGTGCAACCCATTGGTTAGGAGTACAGAATGACTTGAAGATGCTCTTATTCAAAAGCTTCACTTTCCTTTTATTCTGGTCAGTTTGCACACCCCTAGAGTGTGCCTTCCTTCACATTTGGCATGAAGTAAACTTGACAAAGTGATAATTTAACAATTTAGCAAAATCAAGTGATTGCTAGAGAAAGGAACTAGACGGAGTATTGTGAATCATGCAGCAATGTTCTTCCCTCCTATTTGTTTTCCATTCAGCTTCACAAATATCTACATGATTTCCACTTCAGTGTCATTTTTTTCCCAGTTTCAGCAGTTGTTACTCCCTTACTTCTAAACTTCTTGCTTCTAGACTCTTCACAAAGAGTAATTAAAAATAGCAGTCTCTCTTTGGTGGGACTGGACTTTCTGTAGTTACTTTCCCTGTTGTTTTAGCTCAGTTTATCACTTCATGCATCCCAATTTCTGTTGTGGTCCAAGGCACACAAAATACTGCAATGAAATAGCTATAGTTCAGAAGATACTCACATATAAATATATCAGACAGGTGGGTGAGAAACACCTGCACATAATTTGTTTATGAGCAATGAGCAAATATAACAAGGGGGCAGAAAGTATCTGGTTTAAGAATTAATGATATAAGAAAGGATGTTTTAATGAGTAGGTCATTAGCTGAAGGTTTGGTTCTAACTCTCCCTCCACTGCAGTCACAGTTCCATTTAGGTATCTAATTCACTGATTTCAAAGGGAATTAAGTACCTAAATACCACTGCAGATATAGGTCTGAGTAATTTTTTTATATATTTTTTTTTTCAATTATTGAGCTATAAAATACGGATAATAGTACTTCCCTTGCTTATCATGCAGTTGCATTTGGGTATTGTAAGGATGAGTACAGTGGAGATAATTAACTGCTCAGATACTACAGTAATGGGAGCTGTAAAAAGACCCAAAAATAGAAAGGAAACTGTAAGAGTAGATCATGAAAGCCTGGTGAAATGAAAAAAGACAGGGAGGGACTGCCATGGACCTGAGAATAGTCTGGAAAGGCTAAAGGATATGAATTAAAGAAGTTCCTGTGATATGGAAAAAAATTTAAAACACTAGGGAATGCATCTTAACTTCTGGCTTCTTATCCAAAACGAGTCCCAAATTACTCCCAAATTACAGAAGTTTTTTCTCTACCTATTGCTAGTTCTAGTGAATATAAGTTTGCATCGATAATATTGATTTTTATTCTACAACAACATATTCAAGTATAGAATAATATTACAAAAAGAAACTCCTATTAAAGGATCGCATTCTAAACTAAAAACATTACTTTCATTTCTTTCTATCTTAGAATATTTTGAACCTGAATGTATTATAATAAATGAAAGAGACATTTGTGAGAGACAGAGAATATTTCCATTGTTTTGTGCAGAGAGGAGTTAGTTCTTCAGCTATAATGTATTTCCATTCTTACACATAATTGGCAATTTGTGCATATATTTGAAATTAATTTTTTAAGCATGCCTCTCAGTTTGTAGAGTAATGCTGCAGGGACAGAATTTGCACTTCTACTGAGAGATCTCACTTTTAGAGAGGGTATACCACAACTGCCAGTCATAGCAGACTTCTCATGCAATTGAGATAGGAAGACAGAGAGATTTGCCTTCACTTTCCTTGTCCTTCCATTTCCTACTTGAAGAGCAGGGATAGGGGACATCAATACATGATCTCTGCCCAAGCTCCCCCTAGGTATTATTAATTTGCCTTTACAAGGTTGAAAATACAGTGTCAGAAACAATTTGGCTTTAACAAGTTTGGCTTTATATTTAAATTCTGGTAGGTGCACAGCAGTATTTTTTCTTTGCTGTTACCAGCAAAAAATATCCTGTGAAAAAACAATCCAAAATTGTCTTATACATTTTCTTCCTAGTTTTGTATGGCTCAGTCATTTACAGGTTGTCAGCAGTATGGCAATCTGTTTTTAAAGGACTTCATAATGTGCTGTTGGTTTTAAAAGAGAGATACTAACATCTAAAGAACAGAGAAGAATTAGCAAATGTCTCCAAGTCCTTTGGTGGATTTCATGAGATCATGCATGGCAATTTGTCATTGCTGTATGTCAGCCATCCAGCACTGTTCTTGTATTTTTTTTGCTATTAAAATAACAGCTTCCAGAGCCAATTTACAATCTAAAATAATTCACAAAGCAGCAGTGCTTTGTACCATAAAATAGATGCCAGAGATAATTGGGCAAGGTGGTGGCATGTCACATGTGTGCAGTTCATTAATTAACTGCTTGAAACTGCTATAAAATAATAGCCATGTCATCAAGATGAAACTCGAAAAGTGCAAATAAAATAAAAGTGCACTAAGGAAGAGAACAGAGTAGCTGTTATTAAAATATCCTCAAGTTACTGTTCATTTTTACTGCCTGTGTTTCTGGTCTTTGTGGTGTCAAACATGAACCTAAACTTGTACCCGAAAGACTTCTAGTTTATATTGCTTCTGGCGAGGTCCTTCTCCTCTGTGCAGAATCAATTTGAATTTATAATAATTTTAATTTATGCGATCATGTTTAAAGTGCACAGTGATCCTGATCCACAAGTGTGCCACGTATACACTTTGCAGGTAATGAAAAATGTGCCTGGAAGCTGATGGGCAACCTTCACCATGTATGACAGGGAAGCCTGGAAGCTTACTCTTTTGAGGTCCTTTCTCTAGGGTCAGTTTTCATTTTTGCAGAACAGTTACAAAGTTTTCTTCCTGTACATTCCTTTTGTGTCACATTCCTCTACCTTTTGAATACCCACGGCAAGAAAATCCAAGACCTTTACAGCCTCATTTTGCATTCCCAATGCTGAGTGTTGAAGCAATCCCTGTGGAATCTACAGCAACCCAAAGGCTGCTCCAAAATTGCAGAGGCAACAAAACCCCACAGGGTCTTAGGTCTGTGTCTCTCATCTCTCAGTACCCCACTCACAGATCCTGACATAATCCCCCTCTCTGTTAGCAGGTTAATTGTTAATACTGAACTTCGTACACCGGAATCATCCCTCCTGCCTCAACAGTCTTTGTTTGTCAGAGTTAATCTTTGGTGGACTATGTATGGAAGTTAACCAGCTGCTTTAAAGAGAACAGCTGGAGTCAGTCTCTGAAGAAGGCCTAAATTTTAATTAGTTTTTCCTACAAAATATAAACTTTAAAAAATATTATAAACAGACATTAAAGACAGAAAGCAGTCAAATCCTAAGAGCTACTCGTGGCCTTGAATTCCAGACGAGTAAAGAGATTGTTTCTACAGCATAACCAATGCTCTGACTGTGTTTAAGAGCAGTAGAGCTCATATCTATCCAGAACACTACGAAGCTTTCAGGTAAAGGCATTGGTTTTGGCACAGAGAATGCTCTGCCCAGGACTGCTCTGGAGCAGGAGCAGCCTGATGCTTCTCATCTTCAGAACTTTTTGGAGTCCCTCCTAAACAATATGTGCGTTAACACTGGTGGACTTTGCCAGAGTAAAACACTGCAAAGCAATGCCAGCAAAGAGGAATCACTCTCTCAGCCTACACAGAGACTTCTGATCTCAAGTTCACATCATGTTTTGCTTCGCTAGCAAACTCTTACGTAATAAATACTGTGCCTGTCTAATCAAAGATTTGTAGCGTGTGTGGGGCTTTAAGTACAAAGCACTCTATTAAAAAAAAAAAAAAAAAATCACTATTAACTTGAATTATTTGGATTAACAGGAGGGAAACGAATCTACAGTGACACATGATGATCTAAGAGTGATTATGCACTACATGTTAAAGTAGATAAGTGGGTTGTTAGAATTATTAAATGTATTACTAAATGAGACCTGGAACTGTGTGATGAAAAGGAGAATATATTGGTAAGCAACACTGATGAATTTCTCAGAATTATACCATACTTCAGACTGTTTGATCTCCTTAGCTTGAAATTTAGCTTTGTAGAGTAATGCTTTATGAGGAAACCCATCACACCATTACTGAATATTTGGAAAAAAAAAAAAAAAAAAAAAAAAAAGTAGCCTAATAGAAGCCAAGGTTTTTCAGTGATTGTTCATGAGCTTAAAGAGATGAAATATTTCCTTGTCAGTGCTTATTCCACACCTGACATTTCTCATATTTGACCGGTTAATGGTTATTGCCCACTATTCTACTTTAAAAGGTCAAATAAAAAAGGGCTGTTAAGTCTCCTTCAATTGAGAGACATACTGGAAAAACCTGTTCACATCTATATATCTCTCTTTTGAGAGGCATAGATATCAATATTAGCACTTACCAAGAACATACTTAAGATAATACTAGCAACATGTCTGGATGCTCTCCAAAGAACGATCCATGATGTAAGACTACCACATATATTATTTTGCTCTGACTCATTTGAGTTACATTAAGGTACTGAATTCAACACCATATATTTCTTTTGAATTAATTAATGACATAGAGGCTGTTCTAGCCAGACTACTTCTAACAATGCTAGAGAACAAAAGGCTTTCCCAAAATTACAGAAATTTTCCCAAGAAACAGTTGCTGAAAAGTTTGTGGTTTTCCAAATGTAAAGAAAAACCACAAGATGTGAACATTCAAGGTTCTTAATGCAGAACAAGTATTCTTTCTGTAAAACGTTCTGACCATATTTAAGAATGGAATATGCAGATGATTTTTCACACAGAAATGGACACAACTTTTTTCTTTCTTGTTGGCACTCTTGTTCATCTGCATGCTTTTGTTCTAAAATGAACACAGTGACTATTTTTTTAGACATTTACTTTGGCCCACATACAAGGATCTTCAGAGTTCTCAAATCTGCACAAGGTACTAATAACCATTCTATCCCTATAAATTGTTCTCAAAGCTTCAAAGCCGGAAGATAAACAAAAAATCATGGAACCAAGCGAGTAAGCATGTTAACTCTCACAATTCAATGGCTTTTCATGCAAGTCATCTCTCATATTCATTTCTAATCTAGCTATTTCCATTCAGAGAAACATTTTTACTGGAAAAAAGAACTTTTTTCTGGTGTGATAGATTTGTCAGAAAAGCACATTTCCCTCACTGCCAGCCTTCTCACAGTTTTCCAAGTAATCCTAATCAATTAGGTTTCCTTGTGGCTTTGGTAGAATAGCTGCCCTTGTCTGGCTCCACAAGACCCAGTATTGCGGTTTAACTCTATATTCACATCCAAATAGGCTAAATCAGCTGTGAAATAAAGCCTGGAGTAATTACTGAAATACACAAACAGCAGTAATGAATATTGACTGCCCCAAACAGAAATAAAGCATCTGTTGGTCAGTCAGGTGAAGAAGCAGAGTTTTTTGTGAGACACAGGGCAGGACACCACCTGCTGATGCCTATGATGCATTTTTCAGCAAGTCTTTGCAGATCCCATCAGATCCCATCTGTCTGTCCCTGATGCCTTTTCCAGGAAGGACGTTTAATTTGCTTACCTTCATTTGAAGCCCGTTTCAGGCACAGGGTTCCCTGATAAATGTTGGCATTGTATGAAAACTCCCTAGTGTCACTGTTATTTCCATGAGGAACTTAAGTACATTGACTTAGTCAATTCTGAAGTGTGACTGCACTGCATATTAAACTGGTAGGGTAGAAACCTTCTCAGATTTCTTAAGATTTTACCCAGGTAGGATTTTAACCTGTATCTCCACCCAAAAATAGTGTAGAGGAAGTGTAAAAACTTGGAAACATAGAGTGAACACATAAGTATTACAGACTATTTTGCAAGCTTTGTGTTCAGCAGAATTTGCATGTATACTAAGGAGTTTGTGTTGTAGCTCCTGAGCTAAGACATCAACTGCTTTAAACTGCAGGAAGACCTTTATTTTATGAATATAAATAAAAAAGCAAGTTCTCACACTGCATTAGAAATCTTCTGTGTATGCCCTGCTACATACATATATATGGATGAATCCACCCACTGCTAACATCAAGGTCCTTCTGAAGAGAGAAAATAGCTGTAATTTTGCAGTAATAGAATTAAGACAGTTGCTTTTTAAAAGCAAAACTGAAGAAAAAGGCCAAGAAGTCAATTTATAGTATTAGCACAATTTTATTATGCTTCATTATTTTATATCTCTCCATGATGCCTCCTTTCATCTATCTCCTTTCTCAACTAAATAGGTATAATTGTTCTAATCGCTTCTTATATGGAATCTTTTATTTTAGCTGTCCTTCTCTGGTACTTTTCTTGCTATATCTATATTTAAGCTAGGATAACGAAATGTGAACATAACACTGGAAGTAAGTACCTTCATTTTACATACTGGCATGTATAATGGTTTTAAGGTTCATACAGGATGTAAGTCATACTTTTCCTCTTGTTCATTTTTCAAAATTCAGTAACTTCAGGACTTCAGAAAAGTGTAGAGGTAATGGATTATCTCAGCTCCACCAAAAGGCGTACTGAAAGATACATAAATCATGTTCAACAGAAACAGACTTGATCTATGTGTCTAATTTTTTTTTCCTATGAACCTGAATAGGGCTTTCAGCAATTTAGAATATATGTATAAATGATAAAAAAAAAAAAAAAAGTAATGTGAGACTACAAATAGTATCTAATTTAGTTATTGGTTAATTTGAAATATATTCACCTGATAGATAAATTTTGTTTTCATGGACACAACCATTTTCCTTTGCAGATCACCGAATCATTTAGGTTGGAAAAGACCTTCAAGATCATGCCTCCTCTGCCCAGTGGTACAGTATGGTACTAAGGCACATGAACTAATACCAGCCTGCCCCACCTACATTAACAAGCCACTGTTGTGCAGCTTGCTTTGAGAAAGCAATCACAGTTCAGAAATAGCTCTACTTTCTGGTTAGGTCTTACTTGCCCACATGCATGACATATGAAGAAAGTGAATTTTTTCTGATTCTGGCAATCAGACACTGATGAACTATTTCTCATTTAAATATGCCTCGTTGCGAAGAGCCCTGACTGTGGCCCACAGACCAGGTACTGAGCATCTACTGTAACAGACTGGACTTGCAACTTTTCCTGTCTTCCTGCAAGTCCATCTCCAAATCTTCACACTACAACGTGTTCTGTCTCCTGAGAGATGGCATTTAAGCTGAAAGGTCCTGCATTATGTGGGAGCCCAACTGTAATGTACTGCACACGCATGATGCATTAGTAGAGTATTGCTTTCTGAACAAGGAATGAAGCAGCTGTTAACAAACACCAGTTTCATTTAGTCCTTATTCTGTAGCTGGTCTTACAAATGAAGGTCTGGCACATGACTCAGGTCTTACTGAAACCAAAGGTAAGGTATTTTTCCCCTAAATAAAAGTAATGGTTCACTGAGAGGCTGAATAGAATTAATATGGCACAAGGCTCCCATAAAATAGTACCTGTAATCAACATCATGTGGAATATGCTGGAGTTGAAAGGATTAGTTCATCCATTGTGAGGGAATCAACATTAAACACGAGATTTTGCAGAAAGTGTCCAAATCTAATCATATAGGAGAACACAAGGCAAAGAAGGCATCATGGTGTTTGCTCAAACTTGAGATCTAGGTGCATGTATTGTACAAGCTATGCAGCAGGAACTTCCCACTTGTTTCTCCATACTTCTTAACTGTGAAGCCAACAGCCTAATTCCTAATCAAAGGATCCTCTTGACCTGATGTGCCACTTTCTCTTTGTCACTGTAAATCTCCCAACATAAATGGCAATCCTTAAACAATTAACAACCATCTACAGCTTCACCTCAGCCTCTGTGAGTGATTTGGTTTGTTCACATAAATCTGTATAGCTGTCCAGCTTCCATCTCAAATTCCCTGTGCTTGCTCTGTCATCTTTTCTTTACAGTCTGAGCCCATACATCCTACTGGTACTATTCATCTTGGTTCACAGTGAGCAATTATCTCAGCATTATGTTCTTCTTGCCCAGCTCTGTTTCTCCAACATAAAAAAACAGACGACAAAAATATTTTTTCTTCTGTTTGGATTGTGACAAATAAGTGATTCAACTGTTGGAACTAAACTTTCTTTCTGCCAAACACAACGAAAGTGTATGCTTGTCAGAGCTTCTGAATAAGAAATTATCTGTCACACTTTGAATAATAAACCTGATTTCCAGAAGTAAGGCAAATGCATCTTATTTTTAAGTGAGATGTATTAAGAAATCCACTGGATAACTGAACAACACAAACTGGGTAGGGTGATCGCAACCAGCTTAGTGGCACATAAAGAAGAATGTAAAAAGGTAGATGTAGCTGTTTGTGATCTAGTTCAGAACAAATTCAATCTTCTATCTAGTTTAGTTGAGAGAAATATACTCCTTGTTCATTATCTTATCCCTGCTCATAGCTGAGTCCATCATCTGGAAAAGATGCCACATGTAAACATACCACACTCTAGTTTATACGAACTCAGTATATAGGGCTGTTTGACATTAATTGGATCCACCCAGTCCTCACATGGAGGTCAATTTGGCACGAAGAAAATTTGTGCACTTTTCACATGCAAAACTGGAATTCCAGATCAAGTTGATACAAACACTCTCACTAATTAGGGGCTTCTGGATTGTCACCTCCAAGATAAAAGCTGCCAACTGCCCACCTCTTGTCTTAAATTGCTCTTTGGCAGGCAGTGTTAGAGGCAACATGAAAACAAACACCCCCTCCAAATTGCTCCAAGGTGAGTTGTACCTAAAGCTCAGCAAAACTGCCAGTTGAGACTACAGGGAATCTCCATCTATGATGCTGTCATCACTTTTGCCTTGCAGAATTCACTTTAAATTAAAATAAAAATGGAGAGAGATGTGCATATGAACTAAAGCTTAACTAGCCATTTTTATTTGAAGTAGCGCAAAGTAATGGCTCTGTAAAGGACAGAAATGCTGTAAAACAGTTTCAGATTGTTGCACTTTACATAAAAAAGAAACCAGAAAGAACAAAGCTAATTAATTTGCAAAGTCAGAGACATGCTATTTGCTCAATAAACATTCCCCGAAATTGTATTCATGCAGACCTTTGACATACCATATCAAACAAATGCAAGAAAAATAATAATTAACAAGAGATTCTAAATATAGTGATATCATGTGTACTATTAGTCCACCATTTCATATCCCTTCTCTGAATTATGTTCAATTTTTTTCCTTCAATGTAAAAATTACAAAGAGTCCTGAAAATTTCCCTGGAAAAAAACATACGCAATACATTGCAGAGAAAAGACAAAAATGGAAGTAATATAGAAATCTGACTGGCTTTATAGAAGTCTTGATGACTTTACCTGTAACCTGTTTGTCAGAGCAGGGAGGTGCTACCTGTTTATAATGACTGTGTGGTAGCTACACAATGGTATCGTATATAGTCTGTGATTGGCATTTTTACACGTGATAGCCCTCATTATTGAGTCACACCGAGATGCTACTACCAACTCAGGAACTACAGAAACAAGCAGAAAGCGATTGCTTCCTCCTACAGTCACTGCTTGTGTACACCAGCATCAGCTACGTTCCTTCCCTAGTAAGACAAAGCAAAAAGGCACCTAAACATACTCATCTGGCTGGGCAGAAGTAAAAGTGTTACGTTTAAACACATGCAGCTACTTCAAAGGAAAATTCTATTTCAGGAATCAATACTTTAAAATATTCTGACAAAGCTGCCAAGATCCTGTATGTCCTCCCAGTGTGTTATCAAAAGACAACTTGTGTTCCATCATACATGGTGATTTTGCTATCCTTTGGAAAAGGAGAAAAGATAAAAACAAAGAAATAGCCATGGTAAAAATGAGATTATATGGGTATCCTAAAATGTTGATATCACCCAGTGATATTTTTAAGAAATTGGAAATTAATTGAGGGAGGATCATCAAGGTAAATGGGCTTAAGCAAAACAGAAGGAAAAAGTCCACCACCACAGAGGATATTCTGCTGTTCACTGGAAAGTCTCTTCCTGGACATGCTCATGCTTATGAAATACAACAACATAGTACATAAAAGTCTTTGCAAGAACTGGAAAGAAAGTTTTGTCAATTTTCTATTTAATTCTATTAGTATGATAATTATTTTTTCATTTACTAGGATTCAAAGTATAGTAAAACTACTAGCATTGCCAAAAATCACTTTAACAAGATTAACAGTTGGATGATTTATTTTTTTTTTAATCAGCAGCTTCAAAATTACAATAAACCTTTAAAACAGCCTTTTTAAAAAAAATTAAAAAATTTAAAATAATTAGCATCCTAAAAGCATTATTTGTACTAATAATGTATCTCAATCAAAAGCAAAGAACAATAAAGGATCGTCTTGGCAGTTCCATTTCTTAAGAAACTACCATATAGGTCTAGACTGAAATTATTTTAGCCAAAACCATTTCTTAAAATATCTCGGCAAAAATCAAAGAAAATCTCATGTCTTTTTCAACTGACTTTACTTCTAGGGTTATTCTGAAGGCTCATAACAGTTCACTTATAGATATTATTTATCCTAATGAAGATAAAATTACGGATATTCAAGATTTTAACTGATAAGGATGTCCTTTGTTAACTTTATTCAGTTAGCCCTGTGCAGCTTTAACACGGCAAGCAAATGAGGACCTGGGCTCTTTCATGGCTACCAGGGAAGGAGGATACTTTCCCTGGGGATTTGTACAGTCTTACCCTGATAACCAGACAATCTAAGTACTATTAACTGTGACCCACAGGGGCAGAATCTATGATAGCAGTGCCTTAGTACTGTCAGGGTATGCCAGCTGTTTTGTAAATCTCCCTTGCAATTCTCTAGATGTGTTTTTAAATGTGTACTACTGATTTTCTAATTTGGAGATGAGTAAGTGGCCAGAGGAATTAATAAATGGTTAGGTGGGTGGGTGGATTCATAGATGGGTAGAAGCTACACAATGTACATTTTTGTGTGTAAGTAAAATAATACTGAATTACTTTCTTAAGGAAAAAACAGAAGAAATTTGAGAATGTCTTCAACAAATAACAGAAACCTAAAACGAATATATAAATATATATATAGATACATTGCATATATACATCATGTATTGCAAATAATAATAAAAACATGTTTAACCTAAAAAACTCCATAATCTCAGGTGATGAGACACACAACAGAGTTCTATTAATCCAGTCTCCTAGCTGTATTTCTTTGCTCCACTGCACTTCTATTCCCTACTGTTTCACAAGGGAACCCTAGGTTTGATTTTCAGCACTTGACCCACGGAACTTTTCCCAGAGAGAACACCATTCCATCAATATGGAAGAAATACAATAAAACCAAGAAAGAAGATGGATGATCTGTCAAGCAATGAGTCTTTTCACTGCTGGGAGAGTGTATCATTTCCACAGTATTCTCCATCCCTTCCTGATCTGGTGTCTGGGTCACTTGAATCTACTGTTATTTAATATAAAGAATAATAATGGGTATTAATCTCATGTGATTAATGCATATGAAATCTCACATCTTATTTATTAGGAGTGCAAATCATGAATTTCTAGCCTATTAAGAAAGATTAATTGAATCAAGTGTTTAATTTCCTCTCTTCAAATCATATCTTGATGATTCATGAATTCCATAGCAAAGTCATTTACATTATCATATCATGAGGAAATATAGTTAGTTGTTAGAAAGATAAGATTGGGAGGTTAAATCCTCAGATTTCAAGACCTTATTTTGCTCAAATGCAGGGAATGTTTAATGGGCACAGAAAAGCGACCAAGACAAAACACTTGATCCTATCAGAAAAGTAGTATCACTTGCATTTTCTGTAACACAAAAGCATGACTTTTTCAAACCACTCTGACACTGCATTGAAGTCTCCTTGTTCATGTACTGTGCACACCAAAAAGTTTAAAATGTTAAATAATCTCTGAAAATGCCCTAGAAACTCCAGTTAGCTTATTAAACTGGTGGGTTTTTTCCCCATGTTTGAAAAACTTCTTTGTTCCACTAAGGGGCAAATCTCTTGTGTTTTGTAGCGTTGTTATTGAACAAGTTTAATGATTTGCTGAGGACCTCATCTAGAGGCATTACCAAGCAACATGAGATTAGAAACGTATGGTGATGTAGGCACTCCTAGAATAAATGAAAATATTTTATTCAGCTACCAAGAAGGGTCTCCTGAGATCAAATTAGAAGCTAGCTGTGAAGGGAGATGTTTAGGCATGCTCTGGAATTATTTATCAGCATTTTCCGCCTGTGTGAGAATAAGCAAACATTAAGTTTAAATTAAACAAAGAAGAAAGAAAACAAGTTTTTAAAAGTAATTTGACTGCTAATGATATTTCTGAATTATTCTCTGTTTAATAGTTTAAGTAATTTGCAATGATAATTGTTCCTGCTAAAGCTCCAATTGTGTCAATTCTATCCTTGCTGCAATGAACTTTCTTCAAGACCTTTAATGGACAAGTATCACAAATCACAGAATCATGGAATCTTAGGGGTTGGAAGGGACCTCAAAAGATTATCTAGTCCAACCCCCCTGCCAGGCAGGGTCACCTAGAGCACAGCACACAGGAACTTGTCCAGGAGGGTTTTGAATGTCTCCAGAGAAGGAGACTCCACAACCTCCCTGGGCAGCCTGTTCCAGGGCTCTGTCACTCTCACAGTAAAGACGTTTTTTCTGATATTTACATGGAACCTCCTATGCTCCAGTTTGCACCCATTGTCCCTTGTCCTATCACTGGTCATCACTGAAAAAAGCCTGGCTCCATCATCCTGACACTTACCCTTTACATATTTGTAAACATTGATGAGGTCACCCCTCAGTCTCCTCTTCTCCAAGCTAAAGAGACCCAGCTCCCTCAGCCTTTCCTCCTAAGAGAGATGTTCTACTCCCTAAATCATCTTTGTGGCTCTGCGCTGGACTCTTTCAAGCAGTTCCCTGTTTTTCTTGAACTGAGGGGCCCAGAACTGGACACAATATTCCAGATGCAGCCTCACCAAGGCAGAATAGAGGGGGAAGAGAACCTCTCTTGACCTGCTAACTACACCCTTTCTAATGCACCCCAGGATGCCACTGGCATTCTTGGCCACAAGAGCACATTGCTGGCTCATGGTCATCCTCCTGTCCACCAGGACCCCCAGGTCCCTTTCTCCTACACTGCTCTCCAGCAGGTCAGCCGCCAACCTGTACTGGTCCATGGGGTTGTTCTTCCCCAGATGCAAGACTCTACATTTGCCCCTCTTGAATTTCATCAGGTTTCTCCCTGCCCAACTCTCCAGCCTATCCAGGTCTCTCTGAATGGCAGCACAGCCTTCCGGTGTGTCAGCCACTTCTCCCAGTTTAGTGTCATCAGCAAACTTGCTGAGGGCACACTCTGTTCCCTCATCCAGGTCATTGATGAAAATACTGAACAGTACCAGACCCAGTACCGATGATCCCTGAGGGACTCCACTAGTCACAGACCTCCAGCTAGATTCTGTCCCATTGACCACAACTCTCTGACTTCTTTCTTTCAACCAGTTCACAATCCATCTCACTACATGATCATCAAGAGCCCACTTCCTTAGCTTATCTACAAGGATGCTGTGGGAGGCAGTGTCAAATGCTTTACTGAAATCAAGATAAACCACACCTACCACTCTACCATCATCTATCCACCTACTTACTTCCTCATAGAAGGCTACAAGGTTGGTCAAACATGATTTCTCCTTGGTAAAACCATGTTGACTGCTCTTAATGACCCCCTCATCCTTGATATGCCAAGAGACACTGCCAAGAATAAGTTGTTCCATCACCTTTCCAGGGATGGAGGTAATGGCAAATATATGGTAGGCTTTGTTAATTTTATATTTGCTTTCTTCTTGACATTTCTTTTAATTTTATTTTATTATACTCATCAACAAGTAGAAGTGTCTTAAAAGTCCCTTAAAAAAGAATAAATATTTGGGATTTTTATATTGCCTTGTTTTCATTATTTATAACAAGTCTGTGCTTCCAGATAGAATGGAGGCAGTTTAATGATTACATTTTTACAGCAATGTGTGCTTTCTTCATACTTTTTCAGGATAAATACGTTTTAAATTCTTCTCACCCAGCTAGAAACTGTTACTGTGATTTTATTACTCAGGTGCCATAATCTGTACTGCAAAATGTTTTTAAAACTATGAGTGTGTTTAAATGGAATACTCAGAGGGCTAAACTCAAGCATTTTTAAGCCTGTAAGACAAACTAGCAGAGAGGACAGTTGGTCCCTAAAGGAAAATTATACTGTAATATATATCAGACTCATCCTGAGTGAAGTGCAACTCTATGGAAAATCCTGTTCTAGCTAATTGGAATGAAAACTTCACCCCCAACTTGTCCACAGAGGACACAGCTATCTTAGAGTTGTAGTTTTCTGGTATTGCCAGGTACAACACCAATAAAATTATATTTATTTGATCTTCTCAGGGAGTTTACATTGTCAGGATTTGCTAATTTGCCCAGCTGGGCTGTTCCTGTATGTCTTCTGCAGGAATGGGAGATGATTTGAGCACTGCTCTCCTTGTCCTCTCCAGGCATGGCTTAACATGTGTTTATATTCTGTGCCTTGTTTTACAGAGAAAGTACCACTGGATGAAACAGCCTCCCCAATCACACAGAGGGATACAATTTTGCTCATGTGTTTGCAAACAGCAGTAGACATGATATATCTGGTAACTGTAAAATATTACATGGCACAACAAGTGATTTGTTGTCATCTTACTCTTACCTTGCTGTAGTGTCTTTTTGGTTCTGGCCATGGATTAGGATGGGCTGTGTGTTCCACCAGAATGAAGAGACTATCCTTGATCCAAAAAACCTGCAGTGTGACACTGGTCAAGATTATCAGAAAGGCACTGATTTGCTCCATAAAGCAATGTTCTATTAGAGGTGTATTTTATCTTCAGTGTCTTTTCTTAATCCCTGACTTCAACCCCTGTCAAATGTCCACTGCTAATTTAAAAGCATCTGAAGATGAAGGTATGTACTGGAAAAACTGAGTCCCGTACATGCTAATATAACAGAATGGACAGACTCCCACTTGTTCTTGAGCTCTCCATTTACGACGGAGAAAAGGAGAAACATTTCTTGGCTCAGCATGTCCTCCTCTGCATTTCTGCCAAATGAAATTCTTGACAAGTGCAATTTTACAGCACATGCTTGATGTGAACATAATGTCACCATGTTTGGCATTAACAAAAAAAATGTTACTGGAAAAAAAAAAGGTAACAAAAATGTTTTGGTTTCTTGCACATCCTCGCAGTTTTCCTCCTGCTCTCATTTCCTTTCCAGATTTCAGTAAAGCAAATGCTGACTATCTCAGGAAAGTAAAGATGCTGTGTGACTTCTGCCTGAAGTACAGCAAGCCAGGAACATGTCAGGCTGTGGCACAAGCAGCTGCAGCACGGGGTCCACCACAGCAACTCCCCGGTGCTACCAGCCGCAGCAGGGAGGCAGCCCTGTGCGTCACAGCACTGGTGCCCTCATACCCTCGCACCCCCCAGGTGCTGGGGGCTGTCATATTATTTGTTAAGCTCCCTGGCGAGTCACCTTTGTTGGGTTAGACTTGCTGGCGCTGTGACCGAGCTCCGGCGCTACCGCAGCGGCCGGCCCGCCGAACTCTCAGCGACACAGCCGCACCCAGTTTGGGCGGGCAATTTGGGCGGGCAATTTGGGCGGGCAATTTGGGCGGGCTGCCGGGGCGGGACACTGTCAACGAACAGGGTCCCCAGCCAATGGGGTGTCTTGGCCCAGGTAGACTAGAGAATGAATGTCCGCAGGTCAGATGTGACGTAGTTTATAAAAACGGAGTTACTGCTGGGATGCTGTGGGTGCCGGGGTTTTCCTTCCGTGCGGCGGGTCGGTGAGGAAGCCTGCCCCTTAGATCGGTGATGCCACCTAAGAAGGGAGGCTTTCCCTTTGCCTGAGTGAATGTGCACATGTGGGATTATTATTATCCATGTTAAGACTACTAAAAAAAAAAAAGCTTAGAATTCTTAATTAGTTGTGCTGTAGTGTATTCCCAACAGACATCTGAATCCGTGATATTTTTTACTTATTGGAGTGCTAAACAGTGTTGATTGGAATAAATTCCTAGTAAACCTCTGTGTTTGTGGGTGCCTCTGTTAGACACTGCAGATTTCCTCTGACCTCTACAGGCTGTCTTTGAAGCCATTAGACAAGGTCCACCTTTAACTGGAACATACTGACAGGGAAGGAGAAACACACTGCTACTCAAGTTCTTTCTGCAAAGAACTGACCTACTTGCCTGTAGAACAGTCATTTTGGCATTTTTCACAAGCACCACAGATAAGCTTCTGCATTACACAAATGCATATTTTCAACAAAGAAAAGGAAAAATAATCTATATAACCCCCAAATTAGAGGTGAAGTAATAAAACTACAGGGCCTGCACTTGTGTAGGCTGATCTGCAGTGGTTGTGACTCATAAGACCTAGCTTAACCTTTTTATTTTCTATATTTCACTGTGATTATGAAAAAAAATGCATTATACAACAATGTGGTATGAAGCTCTCTCTTCACTGAATCTGTGAGCATTATATCCAACCTCCTTGTGAGCATAAGTAGCTGAAATGAGTAAAAAGGTCAGAGAGGACTTGGCTCAAAACCTGACATTCCTTACACAAGTGAGTATACATTTATTTTATTTTCCTATTCCCTATAGAGAGAAAAATAAAACACAAAACAGACACAAAAAAACCCCAACAACAACAACAAACAGCCAAAGACAGAAAGAAAACCTGGAAGATTAAGTCTGCTGTACAAAATTTTCTTCTGTGCTATTCACCAAATCCTCCTTTCTCACGGGAACAAATGATCTGATGCTATGTACATTCTCTCAAGGCCTTTCTAATAAACACACCATTTTTGCTACCTGTGCAGATGTTGGTGACCATATTTAATGAACCCTCTTCCTCAGATGAGATAGTGAATAAAGAAAAAGCTTAGCTCTTGTGGAAGCTGCAATACATTTGGGTGGAATAATTTTGGTATTTCATCTTGTCCAGCATCAGCAACCCTCATTCTCATCTCAGAATGTCAGCTGCCAAAAATTTGGTTGTCCTATCCTGTGTTCTCTCAACTGATAGAACTTCACAAAACCTTCTTCACCAGCTTTCTTTGTTCTCCTATCTCCCCATTCCTGGGAGTGTCTGTATAAAACACCACTGATAAAATTCATCTCCAGCTATTCTGCTTCAATCATATCAAATAACTCCTTGAATCTTTTTTATCAATTTCCTTTGTATCTTTTGTAACAACATCAAATTCAAAATAATTTCCTGTTTGAAATCCCACAGATCTTCATTATAAATCATACAATAAAGCTGTATCCTCAGTTTCATTTCTGGATACTTTTTTAAATTCTTCATTCCTGTTTGTTACTGCATGTGAGTGACCAGCCCTCAGGACCTATACTTGCTGGAATTGGTGTCAAAACCCCATTATAGCCCCTAAACAAAGTCTCGTTTGCATCCCAAAAGGCCTGCCCTGGAGGAAGGAGACAACGCAGATGGCTGCATATGGCTGCATATGGCGGGGCTACAGCCACTGAGGTAAGGACAAGGATCGAGGGGCTGGGGGCAGGTCCACTCCAGCTGCTGAGGTTTATGACACAGTCACGCTTGCTCATCCTTGCAAAACAAGGAAACTAGGTTTGTAAAAGAGGGGGTTTTAAACGGGGTAAAATGGTGGACTTCAGGAGTCTCACTGACACCAGCTCGCCCCCATTGGCCAGCCCAACGCTGGATCCAGGACTGGTGACTTTCTATTATCTGTATTTCTAAACTTTTCTTCTCCTACTGTCTCTCTCTCTCCCTTCCTAAAATCATTAGGTAACGCAAGGCCTAACCATGATTTTTTCTCTAGTTATGCATCTTAAACATATATATATATTGTACTCCTGTGGTCTAAATGTCAGCCTTTATGATCATGCAGCCTAAGATAATAATTGAAGTATCCATATTCCTTCTATATTTTTAATTAAACCTAATTCAAATGCAGACCTTGAGTGTCGTTTCACCTTAACCAGATCAAGGGGTATCGGAAGGCTGAGCAATTCCTCGGACTGTGACTGGAAGGGCCAAGCCTGAGATAAAGGTTGGATCCAGCTGCACCTCGGCTCCTCTCTGAGGAGTTCAGAAAGCAAGGGGGTCCGATCTGAATCTCCCTGGGTTGCCCTACTCGGGTCATAAGACTGCATTGTTTATTACATTCTTTAATGCCCCTTCTTAAGGCTACAACAAACCAATTCATGTTCTCCCCCCACCCACCTTTTATCACCTTTTTATCCCCTCATAAAAGTTACTTTCTCACAGAAATTCCTGTTTTCCCTGACAAATAATCTTGGCATACCTTTCAGTATCAGCACCTGTCTTTGTGAGGCTTGTCCCTGGGGCATATGACGGTTTCTGTATGCTTTAGGTAGTTGCCATCATATGGAAGTGATTGACAATAATTGTAGTTTTTACATATGTTAACTGTTTTTTTGATGATGCTTTTTATTTGGTAACAATCTAAATAAGATATATCCTTCTCTATGGATTAATTACTGCAATGCTCATTAGGATTTTAACTCATTTATTAGAAGCAGGGAGCTGATTACAAGGTCTGTCACCACTGTACAAAACAAATACTATGGAATTATACCCTAAGAGCTCAAGCTCACATAAAGAGACAAAGTACTTCCAGATACATGGGTAACGTATAACCCATGGTTTCTAGTGGGTTGATATTCCTAGAAGAGACCACTGATGGGAGTAGAAGTGGTTTCTAAAATATAACAGACGCTTTTTGTGTACCGCTAGTACAAACAGTGCTTAGTACCTGCTGACATCAGTGCTCCTTAAATCATATGTGAAAACATGGGTCAGGATATTAAATTTTACCATTATATGCTCAATTTAAGTGAAAGAAGTCTGTGCCAGAAGTTCTCAGTTCAGTCTGTAAATAGGCTGGCAGTATAATAGCATGCTGAACTTCGTAATATTCTCACCCATACTTGTGATTGTTTCCTTCCACAAACCACAGTTTCCTCTTAAAATAAATTGCCTTCACCTTCAAAACTACATGAAGGAATCTTAAAAAAAAAAAAAAAGAAAGAAAGAAAAAAAAAGGAGAAGAAGGTTTGGGGGGCGAGGAGGAAATTTTGGGAACCTATATACTGTATTACAGATCTGAAGCACAGTTATGTTTCCTGGTTGATCAGTCCCTTCTCCTACAGTATTTTTTATTTCTTTATCTCTCCCCATTTTGCTTTCCCTGCCCTCTTGCTTAAGACCACAAGACTTTCCCACTAGGATGCTTGGTGATCAAACATGAGATTTTTATAAGCAGAACAAAGTTGGAAGAAAATGTTTCTTTCTACTAACCTACATCCAGCCAAGATGCAGCCTGAAAACCTGGTGACTTAAGTGTTAATTCCCCAGTGGAAAGGCTGCTTCTTTATCCTCTGCCTATGGAGCACAGGGCAAAGACTCGTAATTGGACAAACTAGAAACTTCAGGGATGTGGAAGAGGAACAGGTGAAAATGTAACTGATCATTATTTTCAGCCAGTAACTGGCAACCAGATGCTCCTGAAATACATCAAAAGAGTCACTCGGTAACACAGGGCTTCCTGTTCAGAGTAGAGAAGGTTGCCTTCAGCCAGAAGAAAGTGATATACAACTACATTTAGCTCTCTTTCCACTCTGCAAAATTCATGAACTTTTACTTGTCAGGCAGGACAAGACCTGATAAACCAAGTGATCATTTTGCTTTTAGGCTTGTGCAGACTTTTTTTTTTTTTTTTTTTTTTTAAGCTGAATTAACTAGGCTCAGTCTGCAGCTGAGATAGTTGGATCTCAACTATTGCACAATCTGTTTCCTTATCTGATTCTGTAGAATAACATAAAATAAGATCTTGGACTCTGCATTATGCAAACATACATCCCTGATATTGTCATTTAGGAGACTGCAGATCTAGTATTTTAATTTTCCTACATGGTCACTTGTTTTTTCTCTGTCTCCTCCCAAACTTCTAAGTAAAAAATCCTTTGAAAAGAATTAGCATCTGAATCAATTTACCATTTCTAACTAGAATCACAGTTGGTCTATACAGTTGCTGCACAACACATGCTGACAGAAAAATCCTTATGAAAGATGATAGCAATTAACAAGAATTATCAATGTTAAATTCCTTTGCCAGAGTGAAAGAATAGATTTCTATCTGATAACCTGAGATGAACAATATCCAATTTGTGAGCATTATCCTCTCTCCTGGGGTCTCTGAAACTGCATTTTTTTTCTGAGTTGATTTTAAAGGAATGCCTGACATTTGTATAAAACCCTGGTCATGGATTTTCATTTGGACTTTAGAAAAACAAAACAAAACAAAACAGATTCATCCTCATATGCTATTGCTGTGGTGAGTGAAAGTGGGCAGGTTTCCCAAGAACACACCTGAAATCTGCTGGTTTACTCCATGTTGACAGTGGGGTGATATGAGAAGTGTAATACAAAGGGAAAGATTAAGCAAGATGACTTAATGCAGATGCCTGTGACCCTTTTTACTGAACCAGGCCCCAACTTTAATAGAGATGTTGTCACCATTGTTTGAAAGGCTGATCTAACACTCCAGTTTGAGTAAGAACTGGACAGGCTAAGTAGCTAATTATTATTCTTGGCTGGCGCTCCAGTGCACTGACTCCACGATGAAAAACAACATTGCAGGACTGTAAAACATCTCAAAAAGAAAACTACACTCAATTAACAATTCTGACTCATACCAACAAAAGCAAGAAAATGTAGAGCCAAAGAACTCTCCCTAGTCTGATTTTTCTGTGTTGTGTCTGGGTATTGCAAGGTTTTCTAATGCAACAAAATGGTCACTGAAGAGCCATGATATATCTTTGCCTCTGGGGGGTGAGCTAAGGGAAACTCATATATTAAGTTTCCAGTTCTAACAGTGCAAGAATTGAAGTACAGATGAACCTGTCCCTGTACTGTGAAGGAGCAGTACAGGTTTAAGCCAAATATACTTTGCTTTGGCTGGGTTTCAACAAATATTGCAGGCAAATTTGCTATGTGGATTTTCCCAGCTTCAAGTCCATGTAGAGATTTTTCTCAAAAAAAGCAGATCAACCCAGCTAAGGCCTCTTCAGTTACAAGCCCATGCCTATGTCCAGCTCTTTCAGTCTTCGGGCAATCTTTGATACAGACAACCTGAGGTGGACCTACCTGTCTTCCTGGAACTTTTTCATGATGTTTCAGGGTTGATCTTCCATTAACTTCTGAAGATAATTAAAAAAAAAATCATTCTGCTGTTTCCTAGGTTATTAGCTGCCATTAATTACTTATACACACTTTTGGCAGCTGCATTAATTGCACACTCACTAACCTCCAAAGTAGTTGACAAATTTAGATATAAGATCAAGAAAGATTCTTGGATAGCTCAAGGAAAACCGAGGCTTTGTGTCCCAAACAGGGCGAGACAGCAGATGAGATGTGTATGCACAGAACAAGATTTACTCCGTGGGAAGGACAGCAGCTCAGATGGCTGCTTTTGTGGGTCAACATGACTGTGTGACTGTCTTCCAACAATTTCTTTCCACTCCAGACCTGGGCCAGTAAAATCGAGAGACAAAAAGCAATGGAATCATAAGAGGGGAAACTGAGGTAGGCATATTGAGAGATGGAGCATCCTGCTACACTTTGTCTGCACATGCGAGACCTTTTCACCATGAAACATATGGAAACATATTAAGCGCTGGGGAAAGAGAAGCAGATAAACTCACAGCTTTAGCAGGGATTTATTTTGAACTTTCTTGTTCTATTTTCATCTGCCTTACTGCAGCATGGAATGCTCAGGAGCCAGCAGTGTTTTCAAGAATCAGAAAGAGCAATTAAATTAATGCTTTTGTCAAAGCAATAATAATTATATTATTGCTATATAGGATGGCAGTATTTAAAAGCCTCAGCTAAGAATATGGCTTCATTTTTTAAACTTTGGAGAAAAAATATTATAATGATACTTCCTCCTCCCCACCCAAAAGTGTAAACAGGTGAACAGTATTTCAGAAAGGAAGGTCTTATCTCTATTTTATAAATAAAGGAATGAAACAGACAGACAAATCGAGTTGCCCAAAGTGACAGGAAACCTGTGGCAAAGTAACTGAATATGCATCCCCTGAGCCATATGCCCTAACTACACAGCTATTCTTCTTTTCCAGGCAGCAAAAATTTCAAGTCATGCCACTCCTGATAAAATATACAGACTTTCTGAAAAGGAGTGATTTTCAGTTTACTGATAGATTAGTAAACACATTATTCCTGTGGATGATTTGTAGGATATTTTTAGAATTAACTACCATTAAAAATAACAATTTTTTTACTGCAGATATAATCTGTACAGTATTTGAATATGCATTTATAATCCAAAACTATACGATGAGTGGAAGTAAAATATATTTCAATAATATTTAGTACATCTATGATTTAAAGAGCTGTAAATGCAGATTTATAGCCAGTAAGTCATGTGCTGGTGAGATGTCTGCATAAAAATGTATGAACATTTGTGCTGTAACAACTCTGTCAAAAGAACATCATGGTGATGATTTGGCAACATGTACATGTTGTCTGATGAACTTTGCTATAATTAATTATTACTGTTAATGAACATTTGATTCAATTAATTTCCTAAAATATACAAATGATTGAGAACATGAGAAGATTTACTGTACATATTGATAACAGTAAATTCTGTGTGACATTTTCCTATGTTTAATGTAATGAAATAGTGAAATTATGACTCTTTTAAAAAGAATTTCATAGAATCATAGAATCCTGGGGGTTGGAAGGGACCTCGAAAGATCATCTAGTCCATCCCCCAAAAAGAAACTTTTGGAAAGCTCTGTTCGAATACACATACACCCAAGAGTCATTTGAATGAGCTCAAGATAACCAACGTGCTGACCCCTGTGATACATTCCTGTCACTATAAAATGCTGCAGAAGAATATTAGCAGAACAGAAATCATACCAGAGTGGTGCATAGCCACAGGAGTTGTTGCCTTCAGTTCAAATTTGGGGCTTAGCATAGGAGATCTTCATCCCTCTCAAAACACTGGTTGAAATACAGAATGCTGTCACGTGTGCTATCTATTAGCTTGTTTAAGTTGATCCTCTCTGTTGTACATTGATCTACAGGTTTTGTATCAGCAATGAATGGTAAAAGCATATATTTCCACTGAAATCAGAACACAAAGAAATTAACAACTTGAAACAACTCCTCTATTGCATTACAATAAAAAAAAAAAATTGAAGTGGCACTGGGAATCAGTTCAATTTTGTTTCAAAACATTGATCCTGAGTTTGTACTAACTAAATTTTTGGGGTTATAGTTCCACAGAGAAAATTAATTTGCTTATATTATCTTCTAGAACACATTATGCACAAAAGCTTCCTTGCTCTCTGAGACTGGTAGAGGAAACAGAAATCTCCTTCACTCTACCCACTGCATTCTGCCTGTCATGACGGTGGCTGTTGGAATGCGGTAGCAAAACACCAATCCTAGAAGCTATAATCAATCTCTTCAACACATGAGTTTATGTCAGCAAGGATCCCACAAAGTTCTCCAGCTGGGGCAGTTGTAAGAACCTTCAGAAGCTCTCACTCACTTTTTCATGGTCACCTGATACTGAATGTCTTTGTTAATAGGCCAAATCTGTTAGAAGTTTTTGGGTGGAAGGCAGAAGACTATAGGCAGGAATACAGTATGGTCTCATAAACCACTGAAATCAGGGTAGTCTCATTTTTCTACTGAATCTAAATTGCATGTCAGTTTTAATATATTAATATTGCTCCCTATGTACAACTCATTGAAGCTTAGCTCGCATGGCTGCTCAAGATAGTAAGTGAGCATAATCCTATATTTGGCTTTTAGCAATGCCAATATCATCCTGTTATCTTGCTTGATGTTAGCAGTAATGTGAAATAAACTAAATTTCAGAAGTAAATTAATGCTCATTTTGACAATAAATGAAAATTATTAATAACTCCATTTTAAAAAACCCAAAACATACATGCAACCCTCGAGAGAATGTGGAGAAGCAGTGATAGTAATGTGATATATAGGACAACACTTTAAATAGTCATATGCTTGACTAAATTTTGAATTTGTATTTCTGTAAGAATGTTGAGCTTTCTGTACAAAAAACATTCAGTTTACCTAAAATGTGAAGTTTATAAGGATAGGGTTGTGGGTTCGAATGTTTCTAACCTCTCCCCCCCCAAAAAAAAATATCACTACATGTTTAATCAGCAGCAGCCTTGCAACTTCACCCGGAGTGTAACCCCCTCCTTAGTTTATCACATAGCCACCAGTGCTTTGAACTTCTGTAAGGGCTCCTTGTGGAATTTTCTGAATTTAGCAATTTAGTGTACTCTGCTTTCATGCACCTAGTGCTTTACAATCTTTGTGTTTGAGGTTACAGAAAGGATACACTAACGATTAAACTGTTTTTTTTTAAAGTAGCACAAGAAGATTGGTAACACATTGGAGCAGAATTCAGCTGTCGTGACTTCCTGTCACATACTTTAGCTGCCAGTCTGTTCTAAAATTTTGATTCAGGAAGTATGAAAAAAAGCCTTTTCTGAACTTACTCAACATGTAGATATGGATGCTTCTCATGGGTCCACCTTTAGTTTCTAGCTGACACTCTGTGGGTATGTGCTGACTTTCTCTTTAGCTTTAAGATCAGCTTCTGCCTGTTAGTGTCTTACTTCAAAGCTCCTACTCATACAGATAAAGCATTCCCTTTCCACACACACGCATCTGAATGATTTTGTAATAGCACCTGAGTAAGACCCAGACTATTTCATTGTCAGTATGAAGAATCCTTCCACTCAGAAAAGTGGTGCATGCGTGTGTGTTTGTAGCACAAACATTACAGCCTTCCCATCTGTCGCATCTGTAACAATTTATATTAACTCTATTATTATGGGGAAAAGAACCAAAAATTACTGAAGTACCTCAATATTCCGTACAACATTTCCCCACTCATTTAGCTAAAGGATGTAACAGCTATTGACATAGTAACTGTGGATGGATCAAGTGGGTTCTTGTAGCTGTATCTCTAATTCTGTCCTCTTAAACCTAGCAGGAGATTTGGATTAATCATACTGGCATCAATGATATAAACAGACAATTCATCTTGAATCATTCAATAATCTTCAGTAAATGATTAATACACTTTTATTCACAGAATAGCTGGTATCTTTCCAGTCAATACTTCTCATGAGCTTAAAAAGATACATTTCAGCAAGCTACAGATGTGATTCTGTTTTGTTAGATCCAACTGAAAATGTCTTGGGTTTACTGGGGAAAGGAAATTTTATGACTGGGTTGTTGTTTTTGTTTGTTTGTTTGTTTGGGCGTTTTTTGTGTGGTGTTTTTGTTTGGTTTTGTTTTTTGTTTTTTGTTTAATCTAGGGAGAAATGATTGTGCAACATTTTGCTGATTTTCTTTCAGATAGATCTAACTGAATATAGAAAATATGTTGGGTTTTTTATTAGTGGAATCTTTATTAGGTCTTTCCTGTCCAAACTAAGTGAACTCTCTATGAATCTGGGGTGAGGTATTGTTCTTTCTTTAGGGCATAGAAGCATTCTTTCAGGGAATTTTGGCAGTCATCCATCATCAATGCTCTCCTTGGAGGTTACCATGCATCATGGAGAAAGGGCCTGCCCTCTCCCTACCAACAATATTTGCCTTGAATGAGAAAATACCCCCTCCCCACTGCTCTAACTTTCTTTCTCTGACAAATCCATAGTGCAGCAGGAAGTGGCAAGGTGCCTATCGCTGCCCTTTTTGAATATCAGACCTCTGGGCATTTCAGCTTGCCACTATGCCATGAGAAATGTAGGATGAGGCAGGAGACAATGTAACTGAAATGTCAAAGGTTTGAGTTCAGTTTGGTTTGAAGGATGGCCGAAGGCTCAGATCACTTCTTATTTTAACCTAACTACTCGTAATACACGCTGTCACTTTGCTGGTCATACAGCATGTTGCATTTGGATGGTCCAAACATAAATAATACCTACCCTAGGTGCAGAAAAACACTCTCCGTACTCGAATCTAAAGCTGAGATGTATTTTAACTAATTCTATATTATTTTCTATCTTTCTTTGGTCCTGGTTAGATGACAACTATGAAGATACATAATGTCTCTCGGTCTTCACTTTTTAGTGACAGCTTGCTCCCTTAAAAAACCTTAAACAGAGAAACACATATATATTCTCCTTTCTCCTGGAGACCTTACTTTTGTTTTTCATTATTCCTTTCTTTAATCTCAAGTAAGTGTCACTTTACATCCCTGGCACAGTGGGTTCCATGAGTTGAGCTGCTTAGTGCTACCACAGTACTGAAAAAAATGTGCATATTTTGTTCTCCACTCAGAGAAATACAGTGTGCCTGTCACAGCATTCAGGGGTTTTTTGTTTGTTAGAATAGGTGATGTGAAACAAAATACCTATTAAATATTGCGTAGGCTGTTAGATACAATTTATTAAATTATACTACTGATTAGTGAAAGTGTTCATTTGATCCAAAATTTTATTTGTCTTTACAGAAATAAAAAAAAAGACAGCTACTAAATTCCCTTTCTATTCATCATGCTCATTGCTATGCTCTTTTATCACTAATGTCTAACTGACATACTCTTAATTGGGATGGTTTCATTCATAGACTTAGTCAGAGGAAGTATTTCCATTTGGTACAAATAGTAAATTGCCAAGAATGTTACACAGGTCCCGTAATTGTATCCAATATTTTCTCTCAAATCTGCCCCATCTTGGAAGTATATTTTGAAGTATCATCATTGTGCAGTGACACACTATTTGTAACTGGAATGTGGCATTTTTTGTCCCATTGGTTGGCAGCAGGATTTTACTGACTGGACAGTAAAGATGAGAGGAAAAAATACGTTTATTTCTCTGTCATAACATGAAGTAATGCAGATATGCTCATATTACACTGGATAATTAAACTAAGATTTTTTTTATTGTAGTATCCATAGTTATTCTCACAAGATAAGTAGTCTTTGCTCTTCAAATTATCTCCTCCATCTCAAATGTTAATGTGGCTGATGCCACCATTTATGACCTCTTCATCTCATCATCTTTACTTTTTTACCAATTAAAGGCTGTTTGTGTTACTTAGTCTTGGATTCAAAACATAACCAGAGCACTAAAACACCAGTGGTCTGCACAAATGCTGGACTTGGTCATCTACATTACAATCAATCACTGACATTTCTACTCCTCAAATATTCCTGCTGCTTCCCTTCTTATCTAGCAACATACATAGAGAGAGAGTGATTTATACCTGATGTGTCTAGCTGAGAGAGCAATCTGGAACAAGCAGATACTTTGCTGCTCCCTCATAAAGGTGAAATACATGGAGAGTATTTGGGTTACATGCTGCAGCTTGGAGTGGCCAGCACTGTGACAAAGGAAAAATACATGGAGGATGCTAAAAGGGTGCAAAGCTGTCTGAAGCCTCTCATCTCCCACAGACAGTTCTGCTGCTACCCAGTATGTTTTTTGGCCCTGGAGGCACAGAAGTAGCCTGCAAAGAAAGAAGCCCAGGCTACAGCAGCATGGGGGAAGGAAAGCTCTGAGAAGCAACTCCGAACTTTCCTGTGCCACCTGTAGTTTCAGTCTCCCTGTCTGATTTTATGCTTCATAATGGTCATGAGGTGACACAAAAATCTTTCGAAAACTCAGTAAAATGTTCAGTCTTCCTAGATTTTATGTGCAATGGGCTGTTTTCAGAACTGTTTTTTTTTTGTCTTATCTAAGGCAAAAATCTCAGTGTTTCATTCTTGGAGTCAAAATTTTTAGAGGGATTTTTTTTCCACATCTCAGTCCCCATTTCCACCTATTGGTGAGTTCACATGTTTATGTTGGCTGTGGCAATATTATTCAGTCTGAGCAGGGAAACCATAGAAAATATTTGTATATGAAATGCCTGTAGCACTTAAAGAAGGCCCCTTCTATAAGCCACCCAGAGAGCCTATATCTGTGTACATCCGTCTTTGGGCATATACATGAAAGAGTGATTTTACAATAATATTTGGAGTCATTATAGTCTGCCAAACTCAAAGGTGGTATAAGCAGGTGTAGTTCCATTGACTTTATTTGTATCCACTTAACCACTTGTGGGCTTACTATACTTAATTTCAAGATATAGCAATACTGGCACCAAAATTGAAGTCTGTTTTGTCTGTCTGGAAAATGAAGCAATGTTAAGTGTTTGCCTAAGTCTTCCAGTGTACAGCACACACCCCCTGACCCTCTACGTGGGGTGTTTCTCCTGCTGAGGACAGTGAAGAATTGGTGTAACGTGGATGAACTGAATCTGTGAAACTGTCTTCTGGAATTTAGAGGTACCTGAGATACTGTATAATACAGGCTATATTTTCACTCCTAATTAAAAGGTTTTTTCTGTGGGTAAGTATCAATCATTAGGAGTGTACTCCTTATACAAAGTGAGAATGAAGTGGAAGCCACTGGTAGGTTTAAGCATCAAAGGTATCAGAGGCTGTTTTCTCCTTGAGAAGCAAAGATGTTTCTTAGGGAATTATCTCTGTGGGTTAGGACTGTTGTCGATAATTGCTTACACCCAACAAAAACGACAGGCTTGCAGACAGTATGTAACTAATTTAAGAGGCAGAGCAGACATGTGACTGGAAACAGGTGAAGTTCCCTTGAGATCCAGTCTTTCAGGATTGCCTTTCCTAGATTATCACCAGTTCCAAGTGGGCTTTAACAGCAGCCATGTTACCACTTGCTTTCTCTTCTTTCCCCATCTTCATGCCCCTAAGAGGTACACATTGAAGCAGTAATACTGAGGAGAGAGCTACATCCAAAAGGCCACTAAAATACATCGGAGTTCAAAGGAAAAGAGCCATTTTGGGAAACTGCTGCTCTAAGTTGCACAACTACCTAACATGAACAGGCTGCTATGAAGTATCTTCAAGTCTATGGCTTATGAAAAACAGTCTATCAACAACTCTTTGAGCCTGTCTGTTTAACTGCTTTTTTAAAGTAATGTTGATGACTTGCTAGAAACAACCCTTGCTAATTCTTTTTAAATACAAGCAAATGGCAAGTAATTACACAACCTGTGATTAAGAAATTGCTGGTAATCGCTACAATACAGCAAGTAATGGATTAAAGTGTTTCCAACAATTTTAAAAGGTGTGATTTTCCCCTGTTCATTTCAGTGCTTTAATTTCATTAATACATGATGTTACCAAGAGGGCTAGTTGCACTTCTTCAACTGGATTTGGTCCTGTTGTGTGTTCTGTGATCACTCACATGAAATGCGTGGTCCTGTAAGCCTACACATAGTGATTCACACCTGTTATAATTTCCCAATTAAGAGTTCATTTAATTTCAGACATTGGTTCTGATGCATCTCAACAAATCCTACTTGTTTTGAGTGCACCTTACAGGTCCATTTAGTGTAGTTTTTCCTGATTCCACAAATAACTTCCTATACATGGCCTAGTTTAAAGGTAGCCATGTAGAAAAGCAAATGGCAAATGAAAGATTTTTTCACATCTAATGCTTCTATAACTGTGTGTACCTCTGATATAAAGAGCTGGCTTCTAATTTACTAGAAAGCAGAGGCTTGATCTTGGTGCTATGCTGGGCAGTGTGCCAACCCACAATTTACTGCTGGCCTCTATTAATGATTTGTGAGGTAACAAAGTACACTACTTCAAAATTTCATGAGAGCTATAAGGACCTAGCAGGGACAGAAGATTTCTATAATTCTTAATCATCATTCTTTCAAGCTTACATCCAAAATCAATATTGTTTTTCTCATTATTAAGAGAAGAAAAAACTGAAATAACAAAATATTACCAAGTCTTAAGATATAGTGCCATGTTTTTGTTGGCAGTGTGTCATACTCAAAATTATTTTTAAAATTCTGGATAATTTGTAAAGTGCATTATAACATGCAACATGATACTGCACATATATATCTATATATCTCTTATACATTATGTCTACATAGATATAATTTCACTCTGATGAGATAAACAGACCTTCCACAATAATTCTTTATATTCTGCACATAATGCAGCTTCTACTGTACAAGTGGTACTTGCCTCACAGAGCTTTATTAAGAACTGTTGTTTTAAGGAGAGCAATTTACATTAAATTGCTCAGAACCAAAGTTCAAGATCTGATGGGCAAAGACATATAGAAAATAATGGATATTCAACCAGTCAGTAGCATTTCATCTGTGGTTAAGAATAGCACACTGACCCAGTTCTTCATCCAGTTTTCATACAAACAGGCATATTTTTGCTATGCACAATCTTACATAGTTATCCTGACTCAAAGAGTTAAGAATAAATGCATGTGATAAACTGATAAACTAGAGCTGCTTTTTTTTTCTTTTTTTTTCTTTTTTTTTTTTTTTTCCCCTGCTATATCAAGCCAGGAGCTATTTATTCAGCTGTTTGAACCTGGCAGAAATTTCCTTACAGCATAGTTTGGAAGAAAACCTGCTAATACTGTTTTTTAGTGTAATTCTATAAGTACCATTTTACCTACTCCCTACACTTTTTTAGCTTTCAGTTCACATAGCACATGCTTACTGGAGATAATGCAGGCTGGTTGTTAGGAACCACAAACTGATGTACTCTCATACTCTTTAAGGTGTCTATTCCAGATGAGCATCCTTTAATCTGGCTTCTCCTGAAACTGGTGGAAATGGAAAAAACAAAAGACCTGTGTGAGGTCGCTCTGAGAGGTCTGTTTCCTCTGTTGCAGAGCAAGGGCAATTCACCTCACCCACTGACTACCTACCATTCTCCGTTATCCACGCAGGCATTCTGGACAACTGCACAAAAAGAATTGCTCCTGTACTATACCTTTTTTAACTAGGAGGTTAAAAGTTTATTAAGTTGTCATTAACTGTGTAAAATGTAACACGTTATAAATGTATTATTACAGATTTTGTTATCGAAAGTAAATTAAATTGGAACACATTAACTTAAAACATATTAAGCAAAGATTGAAAAGTTATAAAAATGGTTACTAAACATGTTCTTAAATAAAGGCTGACTAAAGCAGCAGACATTGAATTTATGATGCATGGGAAAAGAAATGGTCATGTATGTGTGGCACTTTGGTTACAAGACAGGCTTAAAATGGACATGGATCCAGAATGTGGCAGATCTGGTATGTCTTGTAAAAGTCAAGAATTACAGTGTTTTGAAGCCAGAATTTCTGAGATTGGAGTGAAGTTCTGGCACTGTGAAGCTGCATTTTTTAGTGATGCCATCTACAACTTATTTAGACCTCCATCCCTGCTCAGGACTAACTTCTGAATTCTGAGCCATGTGACCTTGCTATCTGTTTTCTGTGAATCTGTGAATAAGTCTTTTGTTTATGTTGTTTTTGGGAGGAGTTAGGAAGAGGAGAAAAGGGTTGTTGGATGCTGTAAAAAAAAAAAATAAAAAATTAATTGGTATAAATTTATCATTATTTATATGTATATATAATGTCAAGATAAATTTTATCCAGTGTGTCTTGCTGACAAGCAGGAGAGATTAGCCTAGACAATCAGATTACAAATATAGGTTCAATGAATCACGGTTACAAATTATTAATTATACTTTAATCACTATATTTTAACAAGTTAGTAGAAGGTTAATTCTAAAATAAATTTTCTTTGCAGGTATTCTTGAATCATCATGTCTAAATCATAATGTAGGAATGACGAATATCAATAGGAGACTTTAAGGGTACATGATGTCTTTTCTAATACTAACTAAAAGAAATCTTTTATGTATATATGAACTGCCAGACTAAGATTTATATATAATGTCTATATTTATACCTTAAATAAATTGTCAGGTAAGGTTTTGTTATTTTTCTTTGTATTTCTTAGCACAAATAGGGAAAAGTAATCTAGGAAGAACCATCAATAAAGAGCACAGACCCTTACAGTACTCTCAACTTCTCAGGCTATTTCTAGTCATTCCCTAATCAGCATGAGTGGTGGCTTTTGTACATTTTAAGGCACTGAGATTCCAAGCTCTGTTGATACTATGTAGAAAACCTAACAGTTAACAAATGGACTACAATTCTTTGGCCAAAGGACAGATGAGTCCTACGAGCCTTGGCGCTGGGGTGATGAATGCCGTTGTCTAGATTTCTGCTGTCCCAAAGTTGTAGCCTATTTCAACAGCCTGTCCTTAACAGCATTAGCTGAAAAAATACCTAAACTATCCACAGTGTCAGAATACAGACTTCAGATACTACTTCTAATGCACTTTGAGCAAGACTCAGGACAATTTCTGAGTTTAAAATATTCATCAATTATATATATTTATATTTAAAATGGAACACCCTACTCTTCTGTGTTGAGCTACCTTTTCAGTATTTGTACATTGGTAGATTTTAAATGTGGTCAAAATATCTGGTATTGATAGGGCCAAAGTAAAATCCCAGAGCAAATCACTTCTGATATTGAAAAATTGGAGTATTCTTCTTCAGAAAGAAATAGAACTGTCTCCCCATAGTGGGTGACTGTGTTGATTCAGCAGCCCAACAATAATGGACTTCACCTTCTTGATGGCAGATAAAACATGAGCCTGATAGTACTAGAAAAATGCTGCTAAGGAAAAAGTCTTCAGAAACTTTGAAAAATGTGGGAGCCTCTCAAAAGGTCATTAACCAAAGCATAGCAATGGATCTTTAGTTGATTCAAGACCAAGGATTCTTTTGCAATTCACACATAATTCAGAAACAAGCTGTGTATGACAAGGAATTAAAGAGGAAAAGCAACTTTGTGCTCTTTACAAATATGCTCCAAGTAAAAAAACTATACAAACAGATTGCAAAACACATTTAAGTTCAGAAGATGCAGACTTCCAGAGAGACATGCAGATAAAGACTTGCAAAATAAAAGTACTTTACATGGGTAATTATCTTAATTGGATTATTTTTTTTTTTTAAGATAAACATTTCCTTCTTTTTTGTGATTTTTTTTTTGTTATTATTTATTTAATCTTCTAACATGGACTTAGAAAACTTTGGGAGTCACCACTGCAAAACACAAGATGCATATGAAAGCTTAAGTTCAACCACCTTTATTTTGCTGAAGCTTAAAAGGCTGAATTTTGTCTGATGAAAGCTGTTATGAAGATCACTGAATCATAGAATCATTTTAGTTGGAAAAGACCTTTTGGATGCTAGCTTTTTACTGAGGCACCAAACCACCAACTCAAGTTATTAAAACTATACTTGTCACAAGAGTGCAAATAATTTTTTCATCAATTGAAGCATTCTTGCCTATTCACCAGATGTTTAACAAAGCATTCATCAGAATGCTTTGGCATTTTCTTCTCTTTAGAGTTTCTCAACATAGCCCACCAAAATCTTAACTTTCCAGCAGAACTACTTTATAATTCTAATCAAATATGTCATTCTCCAACATTGCAGCTGGCTACATGGTGCACTTGCTAGCACAAACTGCCTTAGATGCGAACAAACCTCAGTGTGAGCAAAGGATTAGTAAGTTGACCTTTTTACATTCATTTAAACTGAAATCCTTTAGGTGCTCTAGAGGTAGACACTATGTGAATACTTGCACAATTTTCTTTTAATTGTATCTGGCCCAAGAATAAAAGAGACTATTTTTATTTTGCAATGATGTGGCAATTCTTATTTCTAAATCAGACAATCTAAAACAGTGGCTTATAGATCACAAAGGTCAGAAGAAACTCCTGTCTCACTTTCTATAGCATCTTCTGATAACTGTTTTAACTTCTCTCACTCGTGACAACATCTGTAAGTCTTCACTAGATTTTAAGTAAATTACTTTCACAGAACTCAAATTAAGTAAGAGGGAATTTTCCACAGTCCCATATTAATAACCACAACAACTGCTGACAGGAGTATTTCTGTTCTCATGAAATTTCTGTAAAAAAGAAACACATTCTACAGACCTGTTTTTAGAAAGCTATAAGAAAAAGTACACAATGTAAATGAAATGTTAAATCCTTTTAATCTTTCAACAGACTACTATAAACAATACTGTTTCCTAAAATATACTTATTGTCATGGTATCTATTGAAGCCCATTATTCATGAGGTAACAATGGTATTTTTCTTGCTGAATGTATTCTTTAAACTTCTCTGGGGATACAGGTTTCATTCCAAGTATTGCCACAGATTTTATATTAATAAAAGGGACTTAGCTTTATCTATATATTCCCCATCATGTAAATTACCTTCCACTTGTATCCATTTAACCATTTCATGCTTTCCAAGCTTAAAGTATGTAATATTTAATTCTGTTTACAGAATTCTATGCCTTAGACCAGAAAAGTGTAATGGAAATCAAACTTCTCATTTACATTTGATATCCGTGCTATTTTCCAGACCAAGAATAGATTATTTGCCCACCATTATGAGAACCCTGTTCTAATGAAATATGTATAGGCATATAGGGAAAATGGAGAGCACAGGTGTACACCTTCAAGCTGAGAAGCTAGAGTTCTTTGTGAAATGTCTGGCTGCAGCTGATATGGCTGTGTCAGGATTATAGATGAAACGATAAAATCCTTCAAGGAAGTTAGTAGTTCTAATGATTCAAGTGGCATCTTGCAGAGCTGGTTTGCATTCATCAAAGTCCTCAGTCTCTGGTTTTGTTAATCATTTACTGTATGGTTATGGAAATATCAGATTCCCTGTATATCAGTTGGGAAAAGGTATGTAATTTTATTCATAACAGCATTTTTATGAGCTTCTCTTCATTACAGCCAGATTCTGATGATGTATTGAGTAGCCCCAATGAGTTTATTGAGTACTTCCAGTGACCTCTTGTAGGAAAAGATGCTATTAGCATCAGGAAAAGTGGCTCAATTGATTCCTCGGAGTTGAGGAGATCATTTGAAATCCCCAGGTGCTAGATAAATGCAGTTATATGTCTGGTAGGTATAACTCATATGGACTATGAGAAAATAATTATCATGCAGAGGGGTTCACTAGCATGCACCCTGCCTCCCATTGACTTCATTAAGTCTCCGTGTGGGAGCAAGAGACTGTAATTTGCAGATCTGTCTGAAGAACTGGGTCTTTACAAGGCAATCTCAGCATACATCATGTTTTCACCAATGAGTTTGATGGAACATAAAACAAAATTGTGGTGACAAGCAAATCCATCAATGGCACACCCAGTAGATTCCAATTACGTTAATTAGAGTAGACTTTCTAATGAGTGGAATGTCAAACACTGGATCCATGCCCAATGCTAATCATTCATTCATTTTGCTGCTGGTTCTAATTCACATTATGCCAAGGAGGTTTCATGCATTCTGACACCAAACCATGAGTGAAGTGCTTCTGCTTTAGAAATGGAAGTACAAGAACAAGTTTGACATTCTAATTAAATGTGCCATGGTGCAAGATATACTGCTAAATATCATTCTGTCCCTATAAATGCAGGCATCAGGCAAAGCACAGAAAGGGAGTAAAGCAGTATTTATAATAATTCCACAGCATAAACAAGGCAGTGACAGTAACTACCCTGTTATTCTGAGAAATCTACTGAAATGACACGCAAATAATAAGGAAAAATCTTGGAGATAAACCTGTTATATTAAAAGGGTACTGAAGTAGCAGGGTGTATCTGCATATACCAAAGCCATGGAGTGATAAAGGCATAAATGCTAACCTGTTATTCAACTACATGCTTTGTATATGACTGAAGAAAGAGTTCCAGAAAGATCCACTCCAGAAATGCAGGCTGCTTGAATTCAGGGGAAATACCTGCTCCAGTAACTTGAAGATATAAAAAGTTAGCTGCCATCTGCTGATAATTAAGCATGTTTGAGCTTATTTTGTATTGGCTTCAATAACTGATGAGGATAAATGTGCACTGGGGCACCCAGCTGTGAACTGGAGAAGCACAAGCACAGACACACATCCGTCTCTTCTGATGGTTCAGCTGCAAGGATGGGAGCCTTCCCCAGCATGGGAAGAGAGTAGGTGGCAGTAAAATCCCATTTCACTGCAGGTACTCTATCCAGACTATCTGTTGAGTTCACTTTCTGTATTTTCTATCTACTAATTGCATAGCAACTAACTAACCACATTTTCAAGCTCAGCTCCAGGAGATTACGCCTTCAAATCCATGCTCAGGATACAGGGAGGCACAAACAATGCGTATCTTCAAGATAGTATGAAGGGAAATTGTTTAATGCTTCCACAGTCATGGAAGAGCAATTGAGTATTGACTTGGTTCTCATACGCAGTTTTAAGTAGCCCACCACATTAACACTGAATTAGAGATATAGTTCTAATTTAAGCCCCGTTATACACGTGATCTGTACTTTTTCTGTCTGGAAGGAAGCTGAAGGCAATTTTTCTATGAAGTATACTAAAGGTTAAAATCACAGTCTTCAGTTACTCTGTAGATACTCTTCTGATTAACTGTGTTCATAGAGCTCTGGTTCCTCAGCATCTACCCTCTCAAGTGCTGGTGTTAACAGTATCAAGCAAGATGGAAAGTAAATCAGAACTTGCTCTGTGTAAGGTGATGTCCCAAGGCATGACGACTGCAGTAATGTCTATAAATATTTATCAGAAACAGGATCTAACAGGATAAATTTCTGGTGTCAGCTGTGTAATTTTCTTCTAATAGTTTTTTAAAAAGTCTTTTAAAAGGTGTAAGATCCCTGGAGATGCTAAGATATAAACTTCAAGATGTAATGGCTTTTCATACTTAGGCTTATTATGTAAACCATTGAGAGTAAATCCATTCTGTCTGAATGTATGGGTAGATTAACTGATTTGTATAAACCAAAAATCTACCTGAAGTACTGTCTGTGCCTTTTTCAGGTTTGTCTACTTTTTATCTGTTTATTTAACTTGGACAATGCATCATACAGGCACAAAAATATCCTTAACCAATTTACTTTATAGTAAAAAGGACAGATGCTTAAATGAAACTTCTCACCAAAAGAATAACAAGTGAATTTGAACAATAACAAAAGTGACAGAGTTGGAAATGTTTTTAAAATGTTTTTAAAAAGAAAATGGGTAGTAAAGTTAATTTCTAAAGAGTTGTTTTTAAATTCCTCGTGTTCAGACACAATAATTCAAACATTTTGTTTTCTTTTAGCTTTTCAGACTTTGTTTTTAAACATACTTTTTACACTGGAAAAAGAAGAAGAAAAAGTAAAGAGAACATTTCATCTCTAGTAAGACTGGAGAGAGTTAAAAAAATCTTGATTTATATTAATAATGATAGCAATGGAATAACACAAACGAATTGATGAGCTCTATATTTGAAATATAAAGACAGAAAATTGGGAAGGCTAATATTTCATGAGATTTCAAACTTCTGTTGAGACACATACCTTTGAGGAAAGTTTCCAGACTTTCAAGTCTGCTTTCTTACAGCCATTTTGCACAGTTCATTTACTGCTACCTCAAAGATCCTTATGCATGATGTAGAGCTCTGATCTGTAACTTACAGGTCTGAAGTAAACGATGCTACTCAGTCATTGCAAAGCCATAAGTAAATAATTAGCAATTGGGTGAAGAGGCATTCAATTCATCTCACCTCACAAAGGCCAATTTTTAGTTGCACACACAGTGCCCTTCTGCTGCAGTCAAATTCCAACTGGTTCAGGAAAGTGCACAAAGTCCATGAAGTGCACCAGCACCGTTGAAGGAGATCAGCAGTATCCCCACATACATTGCTGCAGCTTTGCAGCACATATCAGGTATTAGAAGACCACACACTCCTCTTTCAGAGTTTACACAGCTACAGGGTCCCAGCACAGGATGAAAAAGAAATGCAAAGAAGCAGGAAAATTTCCTGGGTTTCCTCTGAGCCATGATACAGTTTATCTTCGAGACATGCCATGGCTCCTCCTCACACATGAGTCTCTGAAATTCAGTTCTGCTAGGACTGATAAAAGTTTGACAAATTACATAGGAAAAAAGGCCATGGGAATTTATTTATTTATTTTATGTATGTACTAACAAGGAGCACAGGTTATGTTTTGGCTTTTCCTTTCAAGGTATTAGTTCTTTCTCCATGTGCTCTTTTGTTCTCAACTCCCTACCATTTCTGTCTTCATTTGTTTATATTGCACATCTATGGTATCTGCCCTTCCTTTAACAGATCTGTCTTCTTGTAGATCTTTTCACAGTTTTTGCTTCTGTACAGATGAATTCCTGCAAAAAGGAAAATGAAACATACTAAAAAACATCACATTTAATTTATGCTTATTGACTTTGATGCATCCTATAGTGCTTTACCACTTCAGCCTGAAAAGTTCATCTTTCCATGGAGATATCTTCATTGCCTAGAAGCTACCACTTCAGGTAACATTTCAAGGATCAGGTCAGCAGTCTTCCCAGATAAACTCAGAAGTTAGTACACTCTGCTAAAAAGTCATGCTTCCTCAGAAGCTGCTTATAACAGACTTATCAAATACACTGGATGATTTGTAAAACATGCAAGGATCAGTTGGTCACCATTAAATAAAAGTAGATTTAGGACAATTGTGTAGCTTACACTGTATCATAAATTATTAAAATTAATGAACCTGATCCCCTCTGCAGATTACTCCATGGCTGACACTGATATAATTTCATTGATATTAATGATTCACTTCCAGTTTCACAGTGATGTAAAACTGGAATAATAGCATGATGATTCAGGTCTAATACTGTTAAATTAGCTGCACCATTTACATTAACAGATGGCAGGCAAATATGTCTTCGTTCATTCAACCCAGGTGATTAGGGTGTTCTTTTTTTTGTCCACTATTATAAGGCACATTAATCTATATGTTTCATATGCACCTATATAATGGCCTTTGAATCCTGATCTTCAGAAATGTAATTTTAGTATGGTGAGAATCAGAGATTGAAGGCTGGGATGAAGGTTGTGTCAGAATTGGAGTGAAAGTTGTAACTTGAGCTGTAATACAAACACATCTGCCCTCTCAGGGATATTTTCCTACCCTGGTGCATGCCTTTGGTCTCAAATATTGTTAATGAACAGACCAGTCTTTCACTGGGCCATTGCACTCTGTGGGACAGGTGTAAGGCTCTGCCACTGGATGGCTCAAGCCCATCTGACTGTGCTTGCTGGAGGTGCTCCTCTAGGACAAATGGAATAAACAGACCTAGTTTTACCTCCAATTGCTGCTTTCAAATTCAGTGAATGAAAAAGCAATACTGTCAGAATGCACTGATGTTTAAGCTGTTAAAAAAGTTAATTACATTAACTCATTGCAGTACTCTCATCATAGGCTTTTTTTCACTTAAATGGCTTTGAAAATTTAAATGAGAAAGAAATACGATGCTCATGCCTCTGCTACTTGTCCACACCATAGCTGTTCAAGATGCCTGAAGATGTATTTTATAAGCAAAAAGCCCTGTGACTGAACATAGCTTTTAATGTGAGTTCTTTTGAAATACAGCTTTGCTTTTGACACATTCTTGATCTTTAAGGTTGCAGTATTTGAAAAGAAGAGAGTAGCTTTAAATCAACAAATGAATAGTTACGTAAAATTATTTAATTTTTATCCTAGTTATTTCATTAACATATATTAAAGTGGAATGGAGAGAAGCTATTATACTGTAAATACTAAAAGAGCTATGCAGCTATGATTAGTATATTTTAATAATATATTGCTTTGAAACATGGCTGGTCTGCAATTTATTTCCCAGTATATAAACGTTGAAAAAGATACTGTTTTCTTTGAACCTGGGTACAAATACGTACACAAATACTTGTCTTTTAAACCTTACCATTGGAACTGGAATGATTGTACTTACATTTTTTGTACTTCCAGGTGTTTAAATACACTATAGTCATTCAAATTTGCGACTTAAAAAGGAAAATGGCTTGCTCAGTGAACACCTTACGTTCTGCAAGTTGGGCACCTTTAGGACACCTAAGTACTTGAAAGGCTACCAAACAGTAATGAACTTCCAGTGAAAACAATTGGAAAGGTTCCATTTGATTAATTTAGGTTTTGTTATGTAATAATGGAGTCACAATTAAATTTCAACATTTCATGAGGATATGAAAACTGATTATGCCATTCAGTGTAACTGGTTAAAAACATTTTCACTTAAAAAAGTTCAGAAAGTCCTGAAAGTGCTGAATTGAAACTTTTTCCTTTCTCCCCTGCTCGCTGACTGACTTTTCTAGTTAATGATATTACTGTTTTCATTATTGTTCATTATTTGAATATTCATGTTCATCTTTGTAATACAACTATGGTATTTGTTGGATGTCAGAAAAGCACAGTGCAGTAACAGGCTTGTAATACAGGCGCTAAGTAGAGGTGCTGTTACGCAGAATTCTAATTAAGTTGTTGCAGCAAGTGGCTGCCAACCATGACAGTTGTTCCACCTTCTCCCCACCCATTATTTTCTCAAGTTTGTTCCAAGCAAAAATACACTTTTATTTGCAGAGAAGTTTGGTATAGTTTTTGTTAGTAGCTTTATTAGCATGGGAACAACTTATATTGTTTTCATTTCTGGAACTCCTGTGCACTTTTGTTGTCTTTGAATGGCCTCAGGACAAGCATCACTCCAAGTACCAGCAGAGGCACCAAGTGAAAGGCTGTGGGTTTGAGCTGCTGGTGAAACAGCTGACACGAGAGCAAATAACTATGATGATGTGATGATAGACATGATGGTTTTAAACTGGCGCTTGATTGCATGTGGTTGAAATATGAAGGAAGATTTTTATGTGGGAAAATCATTATCCAGAAGAGAGAGTGGTTTATTATGTCCAGACTTTGATAGTTCATCAAGAATGATGCTGCAGATATGCTGCTGAAACAGTAACACATAAATTTATCTTCTTTGCTAATAAAGACTATGTTTCATTGTTGGTTTAGTTTATTTTTTGTTGGTGGTTTTTTTATTATTATATCATTAGCAGTATGTAAAAGGAATGACAACTGTGTTTTAGACTTATTTTTGCTGACAAATGGTTTTATTTTTTCCATTTCCAAGTTACAGTACCTGAATTTATCTGTAAATAGAAAATCCTCACTTGATATATCATATACTAAAATGAAAAATAACAAAACCAAGAAAAGTAAAACTTTCAAAAAGCAGAGGAAGCCACACATTGCTGCAATTTGAGCTATGATCTTATTTATCCTTGAAAAAGAAGAAAAAAGGCTTTTTAACACTCCCTAGAAGTCAACACTTGGCCTCTCTCTGAGCAAGGAAGGAAGCAGATTCCAAAGATAAGGAAATACAAGGGGTTTGCCAGAAAGGCCCCCCCCTCACACTCTGCAATACCTTGTCGTCACCTTTTCATTTATAAAGTTATTATGATACTATATTAAATTTAACTTAATCATTGCATATGTATGCCTTCAAGAATAACTTGTAGATGTTTCTTCTGAATATCTTCAGTTAGGTACTTGCAGTTTTAGCTGATTCGTCTCATGTATTTCACCTGAAGCATGTGTTGTGTCTCACTTTAAAAAAATTTAAAATGCCTTCTTTCTCTAGCAGCACATAGCAGTTGGCATCCATAGCAAAACATCTGTACTCCACCCAGGAGTCAGTGGCTATGCCACACTCTGGCTTAGAGTGTTAAGCACATTCTCTGTTACTATGCAAGCATGTTACAGACTAGTTAGCTAAATATGTAAAATATTAACTTCACAAATATGAATCTTGACTATCCAAACTCCCTGAGTTTTATACCTTTCATTTGGAATGCATTTTAAAAGGCTAATGGCATTGAATGAAGGACTTTGCTTAGCTTCTTTCAAAGTATAACCATTCTCATTAGGATTTGATCTGCTGCTGGAGTTTTCTTCTGTTTAAATAGATAAATCGAATAAAAATGAACTTAGGATATTTGCAATGTTCTTGACTCATTTTTCACAGAGACTAGAAAGCCTATGGTGATATCTTGCTCCATAGCTCACAAAAGTTTTGAGTCCTATTTAATCCTTAAATTTGCTCTATGCTCTTTTTCTCAACACAGCTTTGCTTTTAACATTTGCCATCTTGACAGATTCTCCAACATGTTACATCATCATGCAACGCCCTAGGGGTGCCCATAAACCTCCTTGGATTGCCTCCATCCAAGGTACAAACTAGCATTATAAGTAATTTATATATATAAGTTTGTATTGTCTTTTATGCTATGAACTTCCTTTTAGTGATTCTGTTGTATAGCCTCTACATATCCATAGAATCTGAAGTAGTAAAACTCTTAAGAGTACAAAATAGGTAAATTTTCCCTCTTGTTATAAATAAAAATAAACAAAAATTCTTCAGTAGTTGAGAGCTGTAAATCTTTTGTCAGTTCTTTCAGTAACAGCATTTTAATTAGGGTTACATATACCCCAACCCTTCTCAAGGGAACTTCTTATTAGAATGAGTAATGTGACTGCTCTCTTGAAAGCAACAGCCTTGTAAGCTGACAGTTCTATGCCTTTCTGTCTCGTAGATTTTAATTCTGATTAAAGTTAAATTCCAGTCAGAGATAATGCTCCATAGTAACATCATTTGGAGGGGGGGGGTTAAAAATTAGTGTTTTGCATATAAATCAGCTGTGTATTGTGGAGAAGCTGGAGGTGGACAGTTAGGCTGAGATACAAAGACACTTAATCTGAATGTCCTCTTCATAACAGAAAATAACTGGCTAATATAAACCTTTCATGATTTACTCGTGTGATGAGTGAGAGTTACTTGAGTACAAAAAGCGATACTTGATACTCTTTCAAGATTAAGATAGAAATATACTCAACTGCAGACCAATTATGATGATATTCAGGTATTTTGAAGTCTGTGGAGTAGGAAACACTGAGCTGCACTTGTGTGATGATTAGCTTCATTGAGTTCTACTAGCGAATGTAGTACTTAACTTGAATCAATGCAGAGGTTAGGGAAAGGAAGTTTACTGTATTGATGGATTTCACAAGGGATGTATGGAGCCATCTGGAAAGGAGTCACCCCTAGAACTTGCTGAAAGAGCTGGCACTGAATTTCCTAGAAAGTGGCCACAGACTTCATCAGATTACTATACCTGAATCATGAGACAGCTGCATACTCTCAGTCTTACCTTACTTACAGACTGCAGCATGCAATTACTTGCAAACAACTATTGATTCTGTTAAAAATAAATAGGAATCTATTACAGCGGAGACTGCCGTTTCTAGTGTTCAGAAATGTTTTATTGCCTTCCTGTTGAAACAGTGATGTCTTGCTCCAGGAACAGTTTAAGCCTAGTGAAAAAATGTACCCTACATCTCTGGGGAAAAAGGTCTGAGGACTGCATCACTATCAGAGAGATTCAAGATCAAAAAATATGGGCTAATATCCCAAAATGGGAATCCCAGGCAGCTGAGAATCTAGAAGAAACAACAGGGCAGTTTAAATGTTTAACTGCTTAAAATTTATGTACATGCAGCTGGTGAGCCTCAAACTTTTAGGAGCTACAAAACAGTATGTCTTTGTAAGGCAAAAGAGACAGGGAAAAGGCACTATCTATGCCAAAGCTATTATCATTATTAATCATTCATGTAATTACATTTTCCTTTAGCTTGTTTATTCATTTTGTTCTGAGTAGTTTGTAGTGTTGTTTCTGTAGTTAACACATGCTTGGAATAATCATTAATAAAACCCATGGCTAACTGTTGTTTTGCAGATTTTGTGTTGCAAAAGACACTTAAGTACACTGAATTTTATCGCTACCTAAATACATGTGATTATGCATCTGGTGCAATTTTCAAATTATATCCCGTGCAGAGTCAGGTTTGATCAGTATTTAGATGACAAACATATAAGAAACCATTAGACAGAGAGTCATCTAGAAATAACTGATTTTATTCTCAGTAGTTCTTTTTCCTGCCACTAAAGCTGAAATGCTGCCCAAGCACGTTGCCGGCAGACATTGTGCTGTCTTCTTGAAATCTGTCTTCTCTATAAGCACATCCAAAGTCAGGCTCTAGGCCACTCCACTTTGTAGTCAAGCTAAGCTTCCCCTTTAACTATAACAGAATGACAATGATCATAAAAGCTGAGTCTGTCAAACCAGTTACTGGGGTCAAATGTTATATAGTGCGTTCTGTAACGAGGGAAGGAAGCTCTTGGGTACCCCTGGAAAAGGCAAATACAGGCTTTCTGTACTATGGAGTACTCCTAGGTACTTCACAAAGGGAAGTTGTGATTCCCAACTAGAAGGCACAGAAACCTGAGCTCATCATCTAGAAAGGTTATTTTCTGAATTTTTTTCAGTTTATGATTATGAAAAGAGCTGAAGAAATCTCTTGAAGCATATATGCTAGATTAAAAAGTACTAAATTAGTAACATGATAAACATTTGATTGAGGGCAATCCGAGACACTGTTCAAAAATTCATTAGATGAGAACAGGAAGGCAAAAAGACAGTTAGCGAGAGACTTCAAATTATTCAGCTAAGTTCAAGAGCAATTACAATATAAAAAAAAAGGGTAGTAGTCAAAAATGGAAGTTTTATAAATCTCAATTAACACTTTAAATTGCATTGGGATGCACAGACTGGGGTTCAAGTATTTATACACTTCCATTGAGTAATATAGGTACTTTTCTAAAAAGTCCACAAATAACTTTAATCTTCTGGTTAACATTAATGCTCTTTATATAAACAGCATACATAGATACTTTTTCTGTATAATTTCAAATACAGCATTTTTGAAGGCAGTAGGTTCATTGGAGTGGCAAAAGCTGCAAATTAGGAGACTGAAATCAGAAATACATGAAAACACATACATTGCTACATCAGCAAACAGAGATGCCAGCAATTTTGGTTCATCATGAGTCATCTTTGCATCTAAAAGATTAAATGTGTTTTGATGCATTTAGATGCTGTGTGTAATAATGCAATGGAATCTTGGTTTCCTGTTGAAAACAAAAAGTAGAATTTGACACAATTAACTGATTAATCATCTTCTAAATAAAATACAGAATGATAATAAGATTATTAAATCCATATAGTAAGTTTATTCTTCAAAATGTGGCTTTTTCCTCTGTTGTTTGGTTCTAAGATAGAATTTTGAATTTCAAATAGGCTGATAGTTGCAGAAGGATTTGCCTATTTCAGATACAATGGAAATTTCCTATGGCTTAAGGAAGCAGAGAGAATTTCAGTCTCTGAGTGAGTGAAAACTCTTTGTATAACCCATTTCACATGCTATGAAAATTTGCTGCCATAGTGCTTGTGGAACTAAAAAGATAGCACATCTTAGACACATTGAAAACCCCCAAAACTGGATATATGTAGCACCATGAGAAGAGGCATTTCTATTCTTTAAGCATGAACTCGCCTTTCAATCACTCTGAACAGCTTTCAGAGTTGCAGTACAACCAGCAGTCAGTATAGGAGGAAAAACTACAGCTGGAGTATAATAAGGCTTCAAAAATCAGTGAAGCACCCCAATTACTTCTAAGATAACTGTTTTCTTTAAGGGACAAAATAGATTATGTGAAAAGGTGTTACTACATTATTATTTCAAGCTCAAAGGAGAGGCTTGATCTAGTAATTTCATTAGCCCGTAACACCAGCCTGAACTCTGTTAATCAGCTTCTTCAAAGCCTCCATTTTTAGGTAAATTAAATTCTTTGTCCATTGGCTAAGGCAAGCAGGGTTTGTGTAGGACAATGCTTTCAAAGTTCCCCACAAACCCAGGCCCCTTTAACTTCCAGATTTCCAACATTTTTTTCAATTCATAGGCCTGCTGCATTGTAGCTTTAATTTATGTTAATAAATGATTGGATTATGCTACTGTTGCCAGAGCATCTGATATGTCTGCATCGCTCCTCTGTTCTGTGACAATGCCTGCAGTGATTAGCTGGGCACATTTAAACATTATTTGCACTGGTGTATAAACTTCTGTGCAGCTTTTAAGCAAGAAGATAGTGGCAAAAACTTTGAGTATGTAGCAGACAGAGAGCCAAGTACAACGCAATAGTGACAGATTAGTCGGCACTGCTACTCAGTGAGGAGAGAAAAGATTAAACATTCTTCATTTGCTAATTCTGTTGGAGACTGTTTACAAGTAGGAATAACCTTCAGGTCTCTCTTTTCAGCTTAACTCATTAATTAGTAGTCTCATTTGTTTAATCTATTTGCATGTTTAGGTTCTGTGTTATATTGATCTGCAGCAATTTCTTCATCCCTGTCACATCTAAGCTGTTCTTACAGAATACAAACTTGTCCATGTTCTGTTCCACGAATGTTTTTTAGACTTCCATTACATTCTAAGCTAGGAGGGTAAGAGTCAAGATAATGAAAAATTTCTGGAACAGAGAATTTAGTTTAAGTAAATAAAGGTCTCCACTGGGCTTTATTTCTTTTGTCCTCTACTTCTCAATTGATGTTAATTTCAAAACTGGATCCCATTTAATGTAGTTTCACAGTATTTTGTCCTGCACTTTTAAATAGAAGCTAACAAGAGTAGTTTTCCAGTCCAGCAGCTAGTGATCGATGACAGATACAGATTAAATTTGCCTGAGACAGGAAGAAAGGGAACTTGGATCTCCTACTTCCTCAGTTTTTGTAGCAAACACTAATATATTAAATTAAAAAAAAAAACAAAAATCCTCTGCTCCTGGTGTTACAAGCACTTGTCAACATTCATTTTATTTGAGCCTAATTCATTTATTTGTGTTACACTAAGAAAGAATTTAGGTGCAGTGTATTAATGTCTCCGATATGTAAAGCTTGGTATTTTCCTCTGTAATTCCATCCCACATCCTTCAGTGAAATGCAAAAAAATTGTTGAGAGTTTTGCCACAGGTGTCACTTGGACTGTGATTTCAACCTTTTTCATGTAACCCAAGATCCAGAAATTGAGTGCCTCTGAAAACCCCTATTCCTGTGACTTGCTGTGGCAGTGCTGAGACTCCATGTGTAGGATATTGTGAATGGGCATAAATCCTTACAAGAATCACATTTTCCAAAGGTTCAAGGTACCTTAGGAGTCTGAGTTTCATTTTTAAACATAATATAAGCACTGACTAGCCTTTGATTCATAATTAATGGTCCATGAGCCATTTAGAAGAAAATACATGAAAAAGATTTAGGCATAGCAATGCAAGATACCCTTCCTGTCCCAGCCCAATATCCCTGATACTTGGAGCTCATCTAAGAAGGAAGTGTGAGGTCAGAACCCCTCTTTCACACATTGTTTACTTATTTATGCCTAATAAAATAGCTCAGCATGAGATGTTTAGAAACACCCAGTTGAGACAGTCCTGGGCTGAAAAACAAGGACTTTGTGATTTGGAAACTAAGCGCCACCCCCATCTCTCACAGGAGTGTGTTAATTACATTGGCAGTTGAATCAAATATGTCACAAGCATAGGCATGCATGCACACACAGACACACACAAAGCATATCAGTCCCCCAAATCTGACAGATTCCAGCATTTTCCAGACCTCTTTCATATATTTTGAGCACTTACTTAATATATCTTGCAGTTAAATACCTTGTTTTCCAAATATCTTAAACAAAGTACATATTAAATGTTTTTTTGTAAACTGTGAAATACGTTGTTTTGCATTCTTTCTGTACTTAGAGATTTCTGGATTCTTATCTGTCTGTTTGTGTAAAGCACAAAACTTTTCTGGAAGTCTATGGAAAAACATCACTTTACAGCAGCAAAGGAAATAGTTGATGCAATGGATTGTGCCCTCCAAATTTTTATGTATCTTAGAACACTCTAATTTTTCCTTCAGAGAATTCACAGCTCCATCTCCAGCAAGCAAAACAGGGACTGCTTACTCATACTAACAACAATATTTATTTGAGAAACTGAATTTAATAATGTAAATGAAATGGAAGTATCTCTTCGCATGTATATCCCTTTAAGGCTTTAGAATGAGAGCCAACCTATAGAAATAATGTTTCTCTGCAGAATGTCAGTTTTAAAATGGCTTTGATGATTTGTAGGGTAAGCTATTAAATTGTACTATTTGTACACAATGGTTGCTCTTAACAGCTTCACAGCATCTATTTGCAAGTAATTACCTTTACTGTGGTATTTGCCATGTGCCATCAACTTAGCTTACCATTACCTCTACCAGTAAGTAAAACAGCTAGAGTACTCTTACATAAAAGATAAATGTTGAAAGGTTTCATTGTGGACCAGCATGTGCAAAGTAACTGAGAGTAGAAACAGATAATGCTGATGAGGTGTTTTAAGACTCCATTGACCTTATATCCCATTTCTTAACAATTTTCCAGTGATGCTAGTAACAGTTGTTCCATACTTTCTCTTCAATACTTTATTGGCACGGTTGTGGAATATTAAGAACACATGGCTTCCACGCTTGGGGACAACTTCTTCTAGATTATTCTCAGGGAAAAAGGTAGTTTCTTGCTGCCAATCCAAAAGGGCTTTCCAATTGACTTGTAAACTCAGAGTCTACCTATCTGCAGCAATAGAAACCTGAGACTCTTCAGTTTGCTTTATGGTACATATTATTATTCTGTGCACAGATTGACAGAGCAATGGTACAGGCTTTTTCTAGAAAGACATTATAATGTGAGTCAGCTACAGCTATGAATTTTATTAACTTTTTTTGTTAGGAACTGCATTAAATGGCAACACTAATGCACAGATGAGCTCTGCAGTGTTCCTATTCCAAGGCTGAGCAGATGGCTGTTTCGATGTGTGCTTGCTTTCATGTTCTCCATTTCATGCACTGTCCCTTATCTTAGGCAACCCACTTATATTTATGCTGCTGGATAGCCTTTAAACTTGCTAGAAGTTTCTGGACTAAAGGGATGGTATGGTGGAAAAGCCAGAGGGAAAACTCAGATAAGACTCTGCTTGTTCATTCTCCTCTACTTAATTAACTCAGGAAGCTGCTTAGATTTCCAACCTCTTTTGTGGCAATGGAGGAACTAATTTGGTAGGGAAAGCTGAGCTGAACCAGAAAAAACCAAGGGTCTGAAAATTTCCAGAAACACTCTCCTTTCCCAACTTAAATTTTGTTACTTGTTTTCCTTTTCCTTTTTAGCTCAGTACAAAGACCCAATTTGCATCTCACTGTAAAACAATTTTTGGAAGAAGTAAACAATTCAAAAAGTAGAGAACAATAAGAACTACAGGTGCACAGGTCCTTTGAAAAGTAAGTCACTGATGTTACAAGAGAAGTATTCAAACTGAACCACTGAACCTTTAGAGGCCACTGTTCTGTTCCCATTGCAGCTGGTATTTTCCTTCTAATTTGCATTTAAATGTGGGCAAATCCAGATATTCATTCTTCTTCCCTGACAGGCTTCCATTGCAGGTGGTGCAAAATGCCGAGCTTTTAAATATTTTTTTTTTGTATCAGTCTCCAACCAGTGCTCTGATACGTTCCTCAATGATGTATGATAATCTGGAGCTTTCCCATCTTCCGTGTGGCCCAGTCCGCCTTCTGCTAATGTACAACATTACAGCAGGAAGGCTGTGGATGAGCTGATATTTTGCCTTATTACCCCAGCACCTGACTGATTGCTGTGACATGAAGTGGTCTGGTGCAACCCAGATATGCTGCCAACTTGTTAGTGCAGACAGACGTTATGTGAGTGCCATGAGATGACACTGCTATGCAGCTTCCCAGAACCTGGCTTTAGTCAGAATATGGAAATCTGCACAGGTTGCAGATTACTGGCAGGGCTTGGTTAAACTGTCTCCTCTTAGGATTTGAGAGCAGAACCTCAACCACAAGGAAACAAAATTAAAAAAACAGTGTTAAACCATGTTAAATATGAAGTTTGCTTAAATGTTAAACAGTAATGCTTCACTTTCCACCAGTGATCACCATGTACTCCAAATATTGTATTCTATTTCCTTATTATCCCAGTTGAAGAAGTAGCACAAGAATGGAATAGTTATGAGATTCAAGAGGCAGTCAGGAGCTAGTGAAGGACTCGGTTACTGGTTATGATTCCTGCTATTTCACTCAGATAAAAAAGAAAAATATTCACAGTACCTTGTCAAGGTATAGAGAAGTTAAACAACTTGCTCAGGTTATGAAAAGAAGCTTATGAAAATAAAGAGTCTAGGTCCTGTGCCATATTCTCAATTTCTATTTCTCTCCTGACATACACATATTGTATCTCATCAATATGTATAAATGCTTTCTTTTTATTTTAATTTTGAAATACTAATTTACTGTTTTAGCATGGCAAGTTTTCAAATAATCTTTTTCAAGCTGAACATCATGGATATGAGCATTACTTGCACAGTAAGAACAGCCTGAAAAAGCAGTGCCAGTGAATCAAAACTAACACCCATTACGATCCATATTCCTTTCTATATAAGAGGGGGAGTCTTTTACATGAGCTAAACTCCTCAAGGTCTTGTTCCAACATGAAACCAAATCAGCCAAAAGTAGCAGGAGAAGCAATGTCATGTATTTCCAAAACTCCCTACAGCTGGTTGTGCGCCCTTTGTGTCACACATATCCAAGCTTTCACAGCCTAATTTAGCCTCTTTTTCATTTTAATATTTTTAAATCCAACTAGAAAAATTGTATCATCTATGCACAGCAGGATGTCCCATTATACGTGAAATAAGCTCTACTGATATTACAGAAATGACAAGTTCATTCTTGATTCTATGTACAAAGCATAATTCAGTTCTGTAAAGCTTACTGCATTCAGACAACCCAATAGCATATATGAGCCTTATGTTATTCTGTCCTTTCACAACATTTACAAACTGATACATATCTCTTCACGAGGATAAATGTTTTCCAACGTCAAAAAATGTCAGCTTTAGCTTGGACTGCATTAGCTCTATTGAGTTCTTCAAATACACACCAGGTTAATGAAGACTAAACCATGGTGGGCCATGCTTTTTGATAAATACTGAAGTGCTCTTTGATCCTGATAACCCACAAATGTTCAGCATGAGTGAGTTTTCACGGTCAGCATGCAATTATTTTGATATTTGACTTAATCTGTAGCCCAGTGTGGTTTATTTTCCTTATCTGGATGGTATGCTTAGAAAAAAGAAAAGACAGAGAAATTAAAAACAGTAGCAATGTTCAAAAGCTTTTATACTTTCTTTCCTGTTTTGCAAGAATTCTGAGTCAAGCTGACCCATGGCTTAAAGACATCTCTATACATACATCTCTGAAAACAAAAATGTACTGTGATGCCCTTCCTTACACTGGACAAACTATCTCCACTTTTCCACTGGGGACTGCATTTCAGATTTTTATTCACTCAGTGTCTTTGATTCAGACTGGGAATTCATAATAATAATATTTTCTACTTGTATCTGTGCTTATATAGCACCTTTTTATCCCGGGCTCTCAAAGCACTTTACAAACATTAATTAATTAAGTCTCACAACAGCCCTGTGAGGCAAGGAGCTATTAGGTGAAATAATTCCTTTCAGTTTCTTGCCTTTGCTATAGGGAAAAGAACCAGCATAAAGAGCTTAGTTTGTGCCAAAAAAAAAAAAAAAATAGCCTAGGAATAACGCTGGCAGGGCTGTATGTCTCATCACTGCAGGAAGCAAGTACTCCAAATCCTTACGCATTAGCAGAACAAGGAGCAGTACTACGATCCGTGAACTGAGACAGCACCCAGTAGTCTTCACTACTTGCTCACGGTGTCTTTTCAGGCATAGAGGTTCTTATGTTAATCATAAGAAACAAAAAGGGAGAGCTTGCTTGCTAAATTTCTTAATGCATGACTCCTCAAACGGCATTTAAGGCCAAGTGGTACATAACTGAAAAGAATGAAAATTGCCACATCTCTAGGCATGCAAAATTACCAACACAAGCTGAAGTTGTTTCTGATGAAATTGGCAGTAACCAGGTTATTATACAGAGAAGCCAAACACGAAAGAATACAAAGATAAAGGATGACATAAACATGTGACAAAAGTGCTGTTTATAAAAATGAACAGTAATATTTCAGGCAATGAGTTCAGATGCTGAAGCACAAAACTTTAAAAATAATACAGTGTTCTTGATGTCTCATTTAGGAGCACATTTGGTGGGTTCCAGTTTTTTGCCATTCTAAAGGGGCAGACAGAGGAACAGACTGAGAGCTTACAAAGAAAAAAACAGACTAATAGCTTACAAAAAGAAAAACGACCTCCAAACCTAGTCCTATAGCTTGTAAAAAAAATAAAAATAATGCCATCTGAATTCAATGTTTAGCCAAGCACTGTTTATCAGGGTTTCATTCTGTGCACTAAGAACATAAATGGTTTCTTTTTTCCTGGAGCCAGATTTGGATCACTAACTTGAGTTGGGCCTGAGGGAGAAACACAGCATGTATGATGAGCTGATTAATTACCAGAAATCAAATGCCTTGCAGTCAGGAGCAGCATGCTTGAAAGAAAGCACTAGTACTATAAAAGTGGTGCATATTTACATGCATGCATGGCCAGGCAAGAACACCATGGGGATTAGGTTTCACTGTAGCCTGAAACAAAGGATTTAGGAATGATTGTTTATCCTTGACAGTGTGACCTGTGCCAGTCTTTATTAACAAGAGCTTTCAGTATATATCATTTAAAGTAACAGAACTCTCTTAAATAAACCTCAGGATTTTTCCTTCTTAAAACATCACTAGGATTTCAGCTGCTTTTCAGAAACCATGGCAGTGACTCATAATTAAAGGTTAGGATATGTCTTATTTCAAGCCTTGTGTGCATAAATATAATCCTTTTGAGTCTGTCTCTTAGGAAGAGCTTATTTAAAGTGGAGTTCAAATTGACTGGTAAGTCGTAAATGAAGGTAGAATCACATTAAATATTAGGAACATTGTATTAGCTAGCTTGGAAAGCTGTTGAAAAGTAACAGAATCGGAGATGTTTAAGACCATTTTAGTAAATCTTCCCTTTTTCTGGAAATCACGTATATATATATGCAGATGCCTAGTAGTATTTTATGTTTTCTGTACAGGATTATTTCGGAATTACCTTCTCAATCATGAACCTCAGAGAAATTACAGACTCAGTCGTGTCTTCTAATATATCACTTCATGCACTCCCCCGATAGAGTCGTCTAGTGTGCTGGTTTGTTTTGGCAGGATTTTCGGTAGCGGGGGAAGAGCCCCACGGGTGGATCAGGTAAGAAGCTGAGAAGCTCCCCCTGCTCCACACCTAGCCAAGGAGCCATTAGAGGGACAATAGATGCGCCTCTGCCATTAACATACGAAAGAAGGGAGATAAGACCTGAGCAGAGCAGTTAGTAAAAAAGAAGAGCTTTGCTGGAAAGGTGAAAGGCGGGGCTGGGTGGTTGGTGAGAAAGAAGGGGAAGAAGGTGCCCAAGCAGAAGTTTCCCTGCAACCCATGGCGAGATGTTCGGCTGTCCCCCTGCATTTATGGAGGAACGTGGTGGAACTGGAGGGGTGTATTTGGCCAGTGGGCTTGGATTTTACTGCCAGTAGACTTGGATTGTGCATTCGTGGAAGACCCTGACGCCAGGGGCGTTTGTTCCCGCAGCAGCCCGTGACTCTCTGGGAAGCCCAGGCTGGAGCAGCTCCGGACCTCGTGGGAAGGACTCACGAAGGAGAGGTTCGTGGAGGACTCTCTTCCACGGGAGGGACCCCGTGGGGAAGCAGGGGAGGACTGTGAGGAATCCTTCCTGAGGAGGAAGGAGCGGCAGGAACCACCAAACTGAGCTGATTCTAAACCCCAGGTAGAGAAATAGCGAACAAAGTAATTTGGGCCCGGGAAGAAGGGAGGAGTGGGGGTAATGTGTGTAAGCACTGTTTTTTGTTGTTTGTGTCCTGTGTGCATTTTTATTAGTGTTAAATTTTTTTTTCCCCAAGTTGAGTCTGTTTTGCCCGTGACCTTAAATGCGGGGGGGGGGGGGGGGGGGGGGGGGGAGGCACGTGGCTGGTTCTTTGTCTTAGGCCCAAACCACCGACATCTTGTCTGAGTGGAAATTTTAATGGATGATTTAATGTAAAACATTAGACTGCTTTGAAGTGTTCTGTTTACAGTTGTCCGTTCTTGTATTTATTTGTTCCTTCCACTAGTTGCTTGCCAGACAATAAGTAGCACACTGTCACTTCACTATTTCTGCAGGTGGAACATTTTTCCTGGTTTTCCTAGTTACACAACCCTGAATTTTTTTCTATTTTTTTTTTCCTAAAAGACAGTGATGGCCATGATATATCACTTTTTCCAGCTGGATTAATTTAAAACTAATTTTTTTTTTTTTTTTCCTCCACATTACTTTTTGTCTCTAACTTTTTATGCAATAAACATTTATTGGTGACTTTTTTTTTTTTTTTCTGTCAGGATGCTGTATTTTAAATGCCTGATTCTGCCACAACTGAGACCATTATTCATTGTTTCAGTATTGCGTGCATGTGTCTTGCTTTCAGCCCCAATGACCAACATATTCTTTGACCTTAGCTGGAAATCAACACATTTTTTTAACTTCTTTCCCCATCTGGGAGTAAAGAAGCATCCAGCAGAATAAATTTGGCATGTTTCTCCACTAAGCATGTACAGAGAGAGATGAGAGAACAGGGATCCCATGGTCATGGTTCCTTGAATGCAGGGACTCTGGGAAAACTGAGGACCATCTTCAGTTTTCACTAAAAGAAATTTAGGCAAAATACCACTGCAATACAGCCTTGAAATTTATTATTTATAGCTCACTATTACGCATGTGCTATCAGGTATATCTTTTCCAAATGACAGCAGTTCTGGATGGCATGGCAACATGTATAGCAAAATATAAAAAAATTCTGAGCAACAACTGGCACCCAGCCCTGCATGTGGAGCATCCATAAACACCCTCCAAAGTGCTGGACACTGCTGAGCTCACATTACCTTGTCAGCTACACACTCTGTGGCCACAAGAACAGTAGCTCTGTAGTATCAGTAACAACACTGGGATAGTAACACTAATTCTTGGAAAACACCTGTCTTCTTCTTTACTTTTCCCTTAAACTGGTGGAAGGCTCAAAATACCATAATGTCACTTGGCAAAACTGTGAAATAAATGGAAGAAAAGCCTTCAGCCATCATTGGACAACATGAAAGCTGAGAGAGAAAGATGGTCAGAAGGAAGAAGGTTTCCCCTCACCCTTAACTACTGCAGTGTTGGATACAGATCAGAATTTTCAAAGCAGAAGAAACTTCTTATCTAAAGATACAGTTTTCTTCCCCAAGAACTGTAATGCTAATCCTATTAGCATATTAGTGTGTGATCATGGGTCTAGAGTTACATACAACACTCATACCAAATTTGAACATACTGTGAAAGCAGCTGTGAGGGCTTGATGAACTCAAGATAAAAAGAGCCATATTCATGAGCTGCCGGCGGCAGCAGCAGCCCCACGCTCATGGGGAGACAAAGCAGAGAGGAGCCGGGGCTGCACAGCTGTGGCTCCAGCAGGTCACCTTGGCCAGCGGGCTGCTCTCCCTGGTGGGCGCTCTCCTCGGGCTGCAGAAAGATCTAACACTCTTCTTACCTCATCGGTAAACGGGTGCTTGAGACCCTTCCTCTTGTTTCAGCATCTCCGTAATGCAGGCTGCAAGTCCCTTGCGAAGCTGTGCCACAGGTACAAGTAGTGCAGCCAGACAACCCGCAACAGGGCCCTGAGATAAGCATCTGTGTTCACCTCTGTGTCATAATGTCATGCAAAGTCAAAGTCTGCTGAGATGAAAGGCAGATGTGAAGCCTTAGATGGATAGATGTGCAAGATCTCTCACCGAGGGTAGGGATGGGGGCTGCAGACAGCCAGCAGTAGCCTGCAGTTACATTTATTGGATCAAGTATTTAAAATTTTGAAGAAACAATTAAAAAAAAAAGAATATGAAAACTTCGTAATACATACTGTACTTTTTTTTCTTCTTTTTTTTTTTTTTCCTATTTGGTACTTACATTTCAAGAATAAAAACTGCTACATGCCCGTTTCAGGTCTCTAGTTTGGATACTTTAATCCTTAGTACGTAAGCAGCTGTTGATGGTGTGAATCTTTTGACTCATTAATTCCAGTAAATATGGGGAATGCTTACAGCTCAGACAGTGCCTTCCAGCCACCACCCTCTTTTGGCTCCTCACCACCACCATCACTGCCACTTTTTTGGCAAGCAGCCATTTAATGAAACAGTGCCTATGTCCAAGGGTGGGAAATGGTTCTTCTTCTTCCCCACATAAGTCTAAACAAAATGCCTTTGTCAGCTCGCAACACCAAGTGTGAAACTTGCACTCATCTTGAATTCCTCCCACTGTTACTGTGCCACTTACTTCCCGATGTGACTGTGACATCAGCTAAGTGAAGCAACACCTGTTATTCTTTTTTTAATACTTCTTTATTACTGAAAAGTGGAAACACTGAAAAATAATCAAAAAAGTTATTTTAACCTTTATTGTTTCTGTTTATTATCACAATTAATTTGTTGAATCCAGCTGGTATTTCATTCACTCCCTTGGCTTTGTAAGCCAAGTGGTATTTCAGAGAAAGTCAGTAAAGAAGGTATTTTCAGGGTTTTTGTTCTGCCCTCTCCTCCAATGCCATGCATTTGAAACAAGACATACATGATTTACACCTCAGCACTATCACTTTGGGTACTCTAACCATCCATAAGAATTATTTTTTTTGTTTTTAATCCTTCTAAAACCAATGCTGCCTTTTGGCAGAGTTTCATTGTATAATTCTTCTTCATTGTGGAGACAAATATTTCCATTCCTTAGCTTTAAATTTCATCTTTTAACAGAATATCCTTTTGTCTGTGTAATATGAGAAAGCTGGAGCTGAATATTCCACTCTCTGCTCTCTATGCCATATATTACTTTAGAAAGCTTTATCTGGCCTCCTTGTATTTATCTTTTCTCTAAAATAAACAGCCCTATTCTTTTTTACTCACTTCAGGGATTTGTTTCATGCCTTCACTTATCCTCAGAGATCATTGCCAACTGTTTCCTGTTTCTTCTTTCCCTCAACTTTTTCAACAGAGGTGACAAAAAGTTTTGACCATAAAGCTTGTCAATGGTTCATAAAATGACATTAAATATTTGCCACTTTGTTTTCTATAATTTATAGATGGCATTCTTTAAGTTGGTTTAATTAAGGTTGCAAAGAGCATGATTCCCTTAAATACAAATAAAGGTGTGGGAAGTTAAGTCTTATTATATTTTATTTTTTTATTTTATTTTATACCTGTACTCTTTCTTAAATCTGTCATGTTTATATATGTTTACATGTTTCTATAATAACACCGACTGGCCATAGCTCTTTCTAGAACCTGCTAATTTCAAATAAAAAGTTTACACTTTTTTGATATAAAAAATGGAATCACATTTGGAGTATCAATTTCAACAGATACAAACTGCCTATGCTGTTTAGCTATATTGGGCTATAAGATCATGAGAGGCTGTGCCACCCCCGTGCCACTGTGCCACTTTGCAAATGTGCCACCATGCCTGGCGTGGTACCATGCTGCCATACCTGTGTGCCACCTTGCCATCGTGCTGCTGTGCCTCTGCCACCGTGCCACCATGCTGCCGTGCCAGGCAACGTAGCCCCCAGGGCAGTGCACACCCTCTCTGCTTCCGTAGGTCCTTAGTGATGTTCATGCTGAAATACTGGCTTGGTGTGCCCCTTTAAAATTACAAAATGGAAGCACGGAAAGACTCAAAACACAGAGAGTAAAGTGCTGTTTATTACACAGGGCTTTAATGTAGAGAAAATAGCTGTCTAATGGAAGAGGGCCAATTCCTGATGAGCTGTGAGGGAGACTGCAGGGATAGTGTCATGTGCCCAAAAAATATGCCAGGATTTCCAAGCCCCCTGGCACAAGCTACAGTCCTAGAAGGACAATTACACATTCTAGATAGATTACAGACAGCATAAACCTGATTTAGGCATGTTTGCCTGTAACTCTGTGCGCCATTGAATCAGGCTGACTGGATTTGAAAAAAACTTACCTGGATGTTTCCTCTCTCTGATATAAATGCACAATGGTGATGGATGTGTGCACATCTAGACATTCTGATACATATTGCAGGTGAAAGAAACTAAAATTAAGTTCCTTGTAGAAAAGAACAAAAAATGATGCTAAGCATTTCCACCAAGATAATGGACAAGGTGAAAAAAAGATGCACGTGAGCTCGTGTGCATGTGGACACGTACACATGGGTGCACTCACATTCACACATTCATTGCTGGCTCTGTCACCGCCAGGTTTGCTTTTACCAAAAGAATGAAACATTGCTGGGACAGTGGCAGAAATCTGATTTTCAGTTTAATTGTTCTCCTTTATGTTCTGGAGGATATTTCTAAGAAAAGTCTGCTATAGCTAGTTAGCTGTGTGCTACTTGATGCTGTTACCTTATCCTATTTATTCGATAAATAAATGCATCTACAAAAAAATTACACTTGTTAACAGAATGAGAAAAGCCTAATCGATGTAAAACACTCATTTATATTTCTCAATATTTTTATTATGATTTCAGATCCACTGTAGTTGAAAAGTTGGTATGCACCAGCCAGTGTTTACCTTCTAACTGCCTAACTGCTCAGTTTAAAGCTTCCTAGACATTAACACTAATGCTCCCAATTTTGCTCAACTTGGAGATTTTCAGGGTCTCAGTGAAAATAAGCAGACTTTTTCAAGAATAAAATCTGTGTTTTTTCTACCATCTTTGAGAAATATAAAAAAATCTATTGAAAAACATTTAATGGAAAGCTCCAAACATTTTATCTGAATTCTTGTCACTATGTCCATCATTTGCTTTAATGAAACCAGCTATGTAAATCCTGAGATTATTTGGTTAGATATACTCCTCTTTTCTAGCATTCCTTCTTGCTCATTTGACTAGTGACTGAACTCCACACCAAAATGCCTGGGCACTGTTTAAATAACAGGTTGTATATCCATATAGGTCATGTTGACATTTAAACTTTTGATCAATTCTAAGTAAAATGTTTGCTGTTTCCTAGGAAGAGATGATAAAGTCCTTAGAGAGAAGTTATTCATACACATAATCCTATTTATTTCAGTGGAACTGCTTTTTGAGAATGTTTTGACCAGAGAAATCAGTCTGCAGCACAGTCCATGATGATGATATTTTTTTTTACATTATCACATTTTCAAGTATCATGAGAGGGGAAGACTGAGATTTTAGGAGAATGCTGGGGTTTTTTCCTCATTGCTGTAAAATGTGATGTTACCTATGAAAGCAAAATAAGATTCCTTGGCTATCAAAATTCTCCTTTTAAGGGCCAAGACAGTGAAAATTTGTGGAGTTGCTGGTTGCTATAATGCACTCAGTTCCCAGAACCCACAGTTTGCAAATGAAGATGTCCATTGGCCATTTTCAAATGTAACAGCTTTGCAACTCAGGGATTAAATGCTATCAATTAATGTTTGCCTGACAGACAAAAATCTACATGCACAAGCACAGAGACACACAGGCTTTCACATGCAGGAAAGTTGTTTTTCTGAGTCCATCCACCTGCCTGATTAAAAGGCTGGGAGGATTTTCCCTGTCTTAGAGAACTTGCTGATAAAGTGTAAATTACTTTGATGATTAGTAAAAACTTTTAAAATGAGTGTTTCTCAACAACAACAACAAAACAAACAGAAACAAACAAACAAAATGCCTCATGCCCTATTATGAGATAGGGAAACAAAAAGGTTTTCTTGTGTATGTAAGAAAATATTTTACAAAATGACACATCTCAAGCCATATTGTATCACAGTCATATGTCTTTGAATCTTTTCTTATGTGTCTACACATATGTGTATAAACATCTTTTAATTTTTACCATTCTAATGCTTTCATCATGTTTCAGCAATGTGTTAGTGAAATGGACTTACAGTATAGTTCCTCATATGTTTGAAGTAAAAGTGATTTGCAGATACTAACTAATCTTCAAAACACTTTGGAAATTGAGGCTGAGATTTTAAGTTGGTGTGAGAGCCCAGATTAAGTCTGAAGAGCTAATGAGAACCTTTAGACCAGAGGAATTAAAGAAGTGCTTTAGTGCATTTTCTCTATAGGAATGAACTTAATTGAAGTAAAGCCTGAGTGGAGATATCAGTCCTTGTTCCCCAGTCTACAACCTCTCCATCCACTCAAAAGACTGATTAGCATTTGGAAAGTAATTTAAAACAGATAAAAAATGCAGTCAAATTGAAACTGCCACATTGATAAAGCTGTATTTTTATCTTTTAAAATATTTAAAATATATAAAATACTAAAATATATTCCAGTCTCTATTATTTTCATTTACTTACCACATTCCTTTCAGCAATTTCTCTATTGCCTCGCTCATTTTTTCTTATGTGGAGTTAAGCATGACATTCTGCATCCTCCTTTCCATTTGCCTAATAAAATATGGTGATTTTTTTCTTACTGGTTTCTGTCTGGATTGAAAAGATTTAAATTCTTTTCTCAATAGTGTATTGACTGCTTGAGTCCATATGTTGGTAGTTCTACATAAAAGTCTCCACATACTGTGATAAGCTCACTTAAGAGTATGGTTGCTTATATGACTATGAAGTCTGTTAAATGCTTGGAAAGAAAACGGTATCTAAACTCTACTTAAACAAGCCAGTATCTTCTTTGTGCTAGATCCTCTCCAGGCTGAAGATCCTGCCATTCAAACAGAAAAGCAGGACCCCAGGTAAAGGGGAAAGCTGATGGTGAGAGAATGCAATTGATTGATGTAGGGAAACTCCATGACAAAGGAAAGGACTGTGTTCCCCAAAACTTCCATGTAAAATCTTAGCAATGTGATTGTCCTTCTACATCTCTCACATATTTCTCATTACTTTGGCCCCCTGACTGTCACTTTCTGACAGAGGTGCTCTTTCAGTAGCTCTTTTACATAAAGAGTCAGAATTTTCTTTAATGAGAATGAAAACAGTTTAATTTAACTTGTCAAAATACTGCATAATTCAGAAGACGTATTCTTGTGTTCCCCAACTAACATTCACCTCCTGAGCGCCTTATAATTACATGGAAAGTGAACCCGGGGAAAGGATGAAATTTAATTATATGAGGGGGGTGGGGGAAATGAGCATCAATTTGTTAAATACTGCATTTTCTCTCTGGATTTTAACCTTTGGAGAGTATAATGCACATGTGAAATGTGATTGCAAAGAGAAGAGTGAATAGAAAAGCCTATTTAGTTAGAGCATAATATCATAGCTGTATTTAAAATTCCTCCAGAGTTCTGGCTGCAGGATGTTTTCCCTAAAGTACCTAATGTAAACATCAGCTTGTTTATATTTCGGAAGGTGTGAATAAACTCAGCCAATACTCGGTGCCATGAAAACGAAGCTTTTTTTTTTCCCTATCCCAACAATTGATGTAAGTAATCAAGTTGCTGTGTGTTGCCAATGAGGCCTTCATGCTGCTGTCTCCAATAAACAGTATCAATGTGTGTTTGAGAAGCTAGGAGCAGATAATTTTCTACATAGAAAAGTCTTCATTTCTCGGTGTTTTTGTGGTAAAAGAATCCCAACACATTGTTTTACAAGACCAACTACCAGATGTTGTGATGACATGCAACAGATTTTAGTGGTTAATTCTTCATCGTGTCCATGCTATGAAAAGAGCCATTGTGCCAGAGATGCAGGAGGAGCAGGGGCAGGGGATCGATAGGTTATAGCAAAGAAAGTAATTTTAGTAGCCTGTGGAGCTAGTGGCTTTTTCTTTCTCTGGGGACACTGCAGAGACAAGGCAGCCACAAAAACACAGCTGAGTTTTTGATAGCACTGAGAGGATCAGCTGGAGTGGGGATGGCAGGGTGGGCAAAGGCAGGATTTTTGTTGCATGTGAAGAGGCAATAGCATCAGGTGGAACAGAGTTCCCTGGGTTAGTAACAGTTTTTTTAAAATGAGATGTTTTTGAGGAGTTGAAACATTTAATCTGCAGCCAGAAGCACAGAAGGGAGGCGGCTTTGTATTTTGTAAAAATAATGAAGCCATAGATCCAGAGCCAAATTTCGAAGAGGATTCTAAGTGCTGTTTTTGGGAAAAGATTATGGAAAGAATTACCAGTAGCTGTTGTCACCTCCCAAAGCACCTCTGCTGAAAGAAAGTAGTGAATAGCTTTTCTAATCTTTTCTCTCATCCCTTTCTTTTGGAGGAAATCAAGCAGAATGTAGTTAAAGGCTCTATTTCCTGTGAAATCTTCCATCTTAAATTAGACCTTCTGAATCCCACCTTTCCCAGCAAACACTTCCTTGCCTTGCCTTGCCCTGCCTTGCCTTGCCTTGCCTTGCCTTGCCTTGCCTTGCCTTGCCTGCCCTTCCCCGCCCTCCCCCTCCCTCTGCCTCCTCCACTCTCCTCTCCTCCTCCTTTTTTTTCCCCTCTTTTTTTCTTCTCTCTTCTCCACTTCTTTGGGGCTGCAGAGAAATCAAACATGAACTGGCAAAGGCGTTTATGATTTTTAGCTCTGATCTAGCTGCATATGCACACAAATTCATGTTTACCCACTTCTAGTTTGCATTAAGACTTTGCACAACTTTCTGGCTTTCTGCAGGCAGAAAGAGGTTTCAACCTGTGTGGGCTCACACCCACTTCCACCCTCAAATTTGACTGTGAGGTTTTGAGTTCAAGCAAACTTGAAATTGCAAAGTGAAACACCATCAAAAGCTATGAGTTTTCTCTGGCTTGGTGTCAAAAGTGAGAGAAACTGCACATTTTGCACGCTTTTGGAGTATGGCTTCATGGGAACATTTCAAAAACATTAATCATCCTTTCAGGAGACTTCAGATCTCATGTTTTACATTCTCTAACATATAAATCACAAATCTGGAACATCAGTTTGGATCTCAATTATATTTGACACAATTCTTTTGTCATCAGTTGAGTTAAATATGTTTTACATGGGGTCCCAGTCCTATGCATAGTTTAATAATGCAGCTTTAAAAGTAAGCACGTGTAAATGCTTGCAAGAATGTAGTCACTGTTTCAGGCTATGAAACTTCAGTATTCAGAAGGTAAAACTGTTGTCTTATATGATCATTATTCCAGTTTTCTTCTTGCTTTGCCTATCTATTTTTAGTTTATAAGAATTTCAAGTAATGTCACACTAAATTTCAGCGGAAGCTTGAAACATTACATTGTTTGACTAATTAAGACTAAAAAGTTTCTCTTGAACAAAATGTCATATCCTTCAATTATATCTAATGAGGAAAAACATAATTCTTAATAGGCCTCTTGTAAATTAAATAGCTCCTTTTGAAAATAAGTAAGAAGTATTAATTATTTGATAGAAACATGAGCTAAAACCCCATTGAAATTTCTATATTAATAAAAGATTACTATCTAAGGAACAATGCAATTAATAGTTGGGGGGGGGGGGAAAGGAAAAGTTGTTTCAGTTCAAAAACTTTTCTGTGATTCCATGTAGAAACACAGAAGTCGGAGATACTGTCATAGCACTTTTCTTAGTTATAGAAAAAAATAAGATACTGTGCTTCTAATGCTTCCCAGAAAAGGATTTGCAAAGCTGTACTTAGCATACTATGGACATCCTAAACCTGCTGAAGAACCTAAATGGCAAATTTGGGAAATTGCAAGACCAGTCAGCAAGTTAATTACAAAAAATTTAGAGAGTCTAGCCAAAGGCAAGTTGACTTGGCTAAGACATAGGTAGCTCCCATTTTACTGACATCAGTTGCAGCAATCAATAAATTAATCATAAATAGAAGTAATTCAATGTAGCTTTTAATTTCAATTTCATTTTAAAAGTAACTGAAGAACATTTCTTCTGTTTTCTATATCTCCTAAACTGTTGGGATTTGCAGTTGTGTAAATGTTTTTATATTATGAGGAGGAGGATTACGAGGAGGAGTATTTGTATTTGTATTTATACAATGGCAGTTTTTTAATCTGTATATGCACATGAAATCTTTAAAATAAATCTTTAAAATAAAGTCTTCTAGCTGGAGACCTGAATGTCACACTAGAATATCCATGAAATGTGTTCCACTCATGCTGTTACATAAAAGCTTCTGGGACTGGTCAAAGTTCCCTAAATCTCAAAATAATTTCCTTTTCAATAAGCTGGAAAAAAATTTTCAAGAGTTTCTTCATCCACTGAAGAAATTACTTAGTTCTCCTCCTCCTTCCCACCCAGAAGCAATATCTTCCAGGTTGCTTTGCTATCTGTTCTTGATGGATAAGAGCAGGAGCAATTTAGCTACTCAAGGAAGTCTGATTTGTAGTCTGAAAGCAGATCTCATTACCAAAATGCTATTTGGCTAGTGGCAGCTTAAACATATATCAAAATTATATATATCACATACGATTTTCACTCATTTAAAGTCATTTCAGCACAATTCTTATCTCCTATTTAAGTGAATCTAGGAAATTTTCTCTGTGAAATTGAAAGATTTGTGCATGTTAAATGGGAGATTATAAAATACTGTTTTTGCAGCTGTCTGATCTCTCGTTAGTTAACACATTTTCCATTTACTTTCTCTTTTCTGAATTTTGGTTTACTTCAGCCACAAAACTGGAAAAGACTAATGGAGTTTCTCAGTTTAGTCTGGTTTGGACCTCAAAATAACTTTTAAGAGTAAACAACTGACCTAATTGCACATACAGTGAAGGCATTAAAATGCAGTATGGTTTGCAAAATGCTACAGACTTCAAACCAAAAAAAGCTGCAAAGCATGCCTCTAAAATTTGTTTTACTAGAAACAGACATAATCAGGTTAGTAATAACAGTGTGGTCTCAAAAACTGAAGGGCAGGTTATGTTTCAATTCAGGAGTCTGGAGAAAAAGAGAATGGCAGAGGGAAACCCTGAAAAATGCACCTTCCCGTGAGAAGCAACTTTGTTTTCTGAAGCGGGATTAGTTATAGTGCCCTGGATGCTGTAGTGAAATGCTTAGTAAAAAGGAATGAACTTTAAAAACAAACCTAACAAATAATCAGCATATTTTTTACGGTCACCCTTTTATAGTCTCCCTAAGAGATTTACAGTCTCTATAGCTGTAAACGGTGTGACTGAGTGATCTCTCAGAGGGAACTGCCATGGTACTGTTGCTTCCCAGCAGGCAGTCCAGTCAGATGATGTAGAGTAGGCGTAGGGAGACAGATCCCATTTGAATGCATGAAAAAAACATGATGCTGAAATTTCATAGCTGCTGTGGACTATATTCTAGACGCCTGATCCTCATTTTTTGCACGCTTGGAGCTTCCATTCAAACATAATGCTGGATTTGTGCAAAACTGCACTCTGTCACTTGTTTGAATTTATCAGCATTTAATTTATGCCAACTCTAAACTCGCTGCGGGGCAGCACAGAAATCACAGGAAGCACACGTGGCTGATGACCCTGCTGCTTTCCTTCCTGCATCAGCTGGGGCTGCAAAGCTGCACACCCTGGCCTTTTGGAAAGGCAGAGACAGCAGAAGCAGCACTCCTGAAATTTCTTACCAGAGATGCCTCATCTGTAAATTGGGACTAATAGCACTTCACTATTTTGAGCAGTCCTTAATGTCGAGTTCACATCTCTCTAATAGATTCCACTCTGAAACTCAAGTGGTTTCTCCTGTGTCCAACAACCTGCTTCTGCAAAAGTTGCTGACTGGCTTGATAAGGAGCTGGATTAAGCCATTTGTTATCTGCCTGTATTGTACCCCAGATACTTATCTATCTAAGGTACTTATATCAGCACCTTTACACCTAAGCACTTCCCAATCTGTAATGGAAAGTATTTTCTTTATCATAGTCCTGGAAATAGTATTCTTTTCAATTTATAGATGGGGAATTATAAATTGCTGCTGAAGCAGAGACAGTAAATGAGTTTCCTGCAGTATGAGAAGAATCCTGACATGGAGGAAAGAGCTGCCCCTTGCCTGGCTGTGTGTCAGGCTGCAGCAACAGCTGCCTGGCTGGAGAAATGAGTACCAGTTGGGGGAGAGGAAAGAAAAGGTGTTTTAACAAAACATAGTATTTTAGTTATTTATCAACCTTGTATTCAATTCCATAAATTGCCCTAACCAGAAGTCATCAGAGAAGCTCATTAAAATGAAATTATTATTTTTAATATGTTTAGAATCATAACAGCGTAATTTGCAAATCCTTATGAAGAATCTGAGTATTTTTTAGGACCTCTAAATATTCTCTTTTTGGGGAAAAAACAACAACAAAATAACCAAAACCAAACCACACATCCAAGGAAAGTAAGGCATAACTAATCCTTTTGCAATCCTATGTGCTTATGAATCCTCATAGCATCACTCAAGTTCACCAGATAGTCCTTATTGTTTCTTAAGAGAGAACAACTTTGCTGCAATTAGGGAAATTAACCCTACAGAGGGGAGAAACCTCATCTCTTACCAGAAACAGCTGAAGAGATAAGTATGGCTATTTTGAAATATTTTCTGACAGAGCAAAATTTTGAATTACAATAAGAATAAAACCAGCTATTTTGAAGTAATTGCCCCAAAGCAATTAACAATTAACCAAATATCAGCTCCTTTTGTTCTAGCTGCCAATTAGTAATTAGCCACTCGTTGGGACCATATGTCACCTATCTGCTACAGAAATTAAAATGACTGACAAAGGAAATTAGAGTGAATGGGGTCAGTGATTGTATTGAGCCAGTATTGGCCAGGCAAGTGGATATATGTATTGCCTATAGTGTTTTGTGTGAAGTCTGCTTGGAGCTAAGGGAGAAAGGCCTTATGAGGGGTAGGAGGAGAGAAGGTAACGTGCAGGGAGAGTTGCTCTCCTAGAGCAACCAGCAAAGCTACTGTAGGAGGATCAGGGAGAATCAGAATCGTTTTGGTTGCAAAGACCTTTAAGAGCATCAGGTTCAACTGTTAACTTTGTGCAGTTCATCATTAAACTGTGCCCCTAAGAGAAGATCCATGGTGAAGTCTGTGAGGTACAGCAAGTGAGAAATTTTTCTAGGGACTTGGTGAATACTGTGGAGATTTTAGCCACCATCTAAAGCCACTTGGAGAATAAAGGATCAGTCCCATCAGGACAGACTGACAGGAAAATGAGTGATTTCTTGTCTTGTTTACACTTTACCTTGTAGCATGTCTGAGACTTCTGTATCTGAAGTGTTTCCCACCTTATAGCTTTGCTGCCTCTTCTTTGTAGCCTTTTGTTTTATAGCTTGGAGGCTATTTAGGTGTTTTTTTTGTGCTTCTTTTAAGGAAAAAAAGCAGCTTCATGCAGAGCTCTGTACAGCAGGTGGTTCATCTTATAGTTAAGGAGTGAGATAGCATCCCATGAGAAGTTAGCCTCTAAAGAATATCAAGGTGAAAGACTTTTTGCTGGGGCAGGGCAGCAACTTTCTCTTCTGAGAGATGACACTGCAAGGATCAGATAAAGTGATCCTGCAGGTGAGCAGGATGGCTAAATATGTGTAGGTGATTCAATGAGATACTTAATTCATCTCCTAAGAAAAGCAGATTCAATTCTGTTACAAGATACTTCTTTTCCTTTTTTTTTTTTTTTCATGGTAGAGTAGCTATGAACTGTGAGTTACTCAGTAGAAGTTTTAGTTTGATTCCTGCCAAAATTATTTTTAAATATAGAAAGATGTCAAGTTATTTCTTATTGTAAATAGAAAATGCAGTGAAAAAAGAAACAACAAACCCAAACATGGCAAAATCCAACTTACTTGTGTCATAACTATTTAAATCATTGTCATAAATTGTATACCAGATGTTTGTTGGCTGAATTAACAGTTAGTAACTGATCTAAGAAAAAAGGAGTTTGATTTATATAATTTCTATCCCTTCATATTAAATGTCTTTATCTCACTATGTTGTGGAGGAGAACACTGGCTGGTAATGCATTGCAACATAGGTGACGTTATGATACAGGGCAATTGTGATGTAAAGAAAAAACGGTGCTAAGATAAATCAGCCCTTACTACAAGGGTTGTTTATCAGAATCATAAAAGAAAAACTGTTTCTTCAGTTACAGCAAACTGCAGTTCTCTGGCGGAAGGTGTGAAGAGAAGCATTTGCACAGGCTTTGTTCTACAGAGAGATTCCTCTGAAGGTGACCCTTGCACACAAACCAGTTCCTGGACACACTCACTTACTACAGTTAATATCAGCTGGAGAGCTTCAGCTTACTGGTTTATTATTTAGGAAGTGCTCAGGCTCTGTCAAGAGCTGAGGTGCCTGAGAGAAACTTCAGGTAGGAGTAATGATGCTTCCTTTAAGTGAAACAGCCTCTGAGGAGAGTGGCTCCTTCCCACAGAGGATTGCATTGCCTGTGCTCCCCCATCAAGCCAGCTGGGCTGCCTGGTGCTTGAGGTGGTTACTGGGCATACCCTAGCTTAGTTTGGCAAGTACATGGATTGGCTTTGTGTAATTACCATCTCTGGTATCTAGTTGATACACTGAGAGGAGCAAAGGTAACTGTCACAGCTAAATATCTTCAAAAGAATAGAGAGATTACTGTTGTCCTTGATGAGAGGGGGAGAAGTGAGCAGGTCAGATAGGCAGGAGGCCCTAAGGGGGGGAAGTCCTCTAAAGAAATGTGCTGGAGAGCAGAGAGATCTGCCTGGATATGCTAGATCCCATTTATATAATGGATATGAAGTATTTGTGACATTTTTGTTAAAATATCACTCTGGGTAACCCTGGATTGAGCACGATGTTTGCATGCATGTTTGGAAATGTTTGTACAATGTTGCTGAATGAGAGGGGTCATCAAAAGCTCTGTCGAAGTCTTCAGTGATGGTAGAAAGGAAAGGGAGAGAAAAGGGCAATGGAAGAGTTTTTTTCCAGTCTTCTGTGTTTCATAGTAAGAACTGAGAGAGGGTCTGAAGTGTCACTGATGTCTCCTTGGCAAAGACTTCATTGTTAAGAGAAAAGAAGGCAGAACAATTGTGATGAAGCTCACAGAGACAAGGAAAGTAAAAGTGAGATGGAAAGCAAGTGAGATTCCTTGGGATTTCAGCAGTGGAGAGAAGCAATACTGGAGAGGCCCCAGCAGCCCTACCAGACTCTGATTACTGCAGCAGCTCTGGGTAGATCCTGCTTAATTAACACTTACATGTGCTTAACAAACATATGAACTACAGACCCAGTGAAGTACATGGAAGTTACATCAGAGGAGGAAGACTATATAATCTGATATACCAGCATCTCTGTCCTGCTGTAACAGCCTGGGGCAGGTAGACTTGCTAATCTTAATGATTCAGCTTTCACAAGTTACTGTATTCATGTGTCTGTCTGTCATTTGTACAGCTTCCTGTCGATTAGCTCTGCTTAATAATCCCCTGGTTTGGGGTTGTTTGGGGTTTTTTTAGTACTTAATCATAGAAGAAAAATTAAGAAAGATTGCTCATTCTTGCACATAAAAATATTTCAATTTCATTTTCTTCCATGGGCTTGGCTTGCTCTGTTATCAAATGTTGTTAGGAACACAAAATAGAAAACCCTTTCCTCTGTATTTGTTTGGCACAGGGAACCAGTGGATCCAGCATTCTTCTACTGCTGAGAAAATTGTCTTAGGGCTTTATGGTTTTTTAATAAAATATGTGAAGAGTTACTCATGTAAATGTTCTACTTTAATTATTGATGGGATTTCCATCCTCCTAATGTTATACCTAAGGCATCTTTCTCAGTTCTTTTGTATTTATCACTCTCTATAATATATTGAGAGAATATACATATTTCTCACTGTCTTTTTCCATCTGTATTAAACAACACATCAAGTGTTGGTCAGGGAGGGAACAGAGACAAAAAAAAAAGCATTGGCATCTGTTGAAAGTTTTTGCTTTCCTTGCAGGAACCCTCACTTGGTTTATGCTGTATTATTTCAATTAATTGGGCTGCCATATAACTCAAATATTAGTTAGCTTAAGATACTGTGGAGTTTATGAGTCCCCAATTTTACCTTAAAAAGTGAAGTATTCTGTCAGTGATTTTACAAGAGTAGACAAGCATGAAATTAATTTTATATATTAGAACTAGGTAAGCTTGCAGCTTGCTAACATTGTAGGAAATTTTACTAGAACTGTATATAAGGCTGTGGGGATTTTCCCCCCTTCAGCTAGGTGAATTTCTTCAGCAATGCAAACCTCTAATAACTTTTTAAAACAGGCTATCTAAATTTCTATATTGGGACTTCAACTCTACTCTGCTGCCTTGTGTTTGTGTGTAGCTGTGCTATAGAATATATTTTTGTATACGTAATATTATTATGGCACTACATAGATTGGTGCCATGTTGAGAAGTTTAGACTCACTGAATTAAGGAAAGCTTGTTTTACAGCTCAGTTTAGACTGTGAAAGGAAGATTGAATAGACATGGAGATGTTTGTCCATTATCCTAGTATATGGGCTCCTGTTTTAAAGCAGATGAACTACCAACACAGCAGAGCTCAGGATATTCTTCAGAAACAGCTGTTCGCCTCTTCCCAGGGATACTCAAGGGAGACGTTTGTATTCTGTGACTGATTTCTACCTGCTGGATGACAGAGTTCATCCTGACACATCCAGGTGTGGCTGGTCCAGATACTTGCATAAACCATTCAGCCAGCTACAGCTGGAAATGGCTCTACCTGAGAAGCACCATGTCTTTGTTATATCTTTCTTCTCAAGTCATCCTTTATTTAAATGATTTGCCTACTTGCATGCATTCAAGTACAATAATTCTAGGAATTTGTTCTGCAAGTTGAAAGCCAGATTGTACTATACAAGTGCCTTTCTACCATGATATATTTTGAAAACGTCTGTCTTTCAGCAGTAAAGCAAACAGGTCTAAGTTTTACCATAGATAAAGAAGTACTTGTAACTTGCTACTACAGAGTACCTTTGAATATTTAATCACAGCACATAAGGACTTGTGATGGGTGTAGGCATGGTACTAGACAGCTTCTAATATAGTCCATAATCTCATCTTTTTTCTATTCTTTTGAGAAGATAAAGTTAAACACTCTTTTTTCTGCCTTTCATCATAAATTAGAGTTTTAAATTATGTGGCTGTCACTTGAATACACTAATTATGCTATATTATTTTACAGACCATTAGACATACCTATAAAATGTGTCTTAAGTTCTAAGCCTCTTGATTAACTTGTTGAGACTCCATATTCCGCAGCACTTGTTTAAGACTGGTAATTGGCACTCAGAGAGGTAACAGAATGCACCTGCCTTTCTGACCACTGTTGACCCTTACTATGAATTAACTGTAAAATTCATGTCAGGCAGTTAATTGAATGAAGCTGTGAACTTGTAAGTGATAATGGTTATGATTAGTGTATAAAATGCCATAACAGTAATGATGTAATCTTGATCTCAAGAGACCTAGGGTTGAAGTCTTGGGGGTTTTATATGCCAAATTAGAGGGGATAAATGACAAGTGGGAATCTTGAAAGGGGGTGAGAGAAAAAGGAATCCCTCTTCTCTTCTTCTAAAGACTCTAAAGATAAAAATATTTAATTGGATTTGAGAGGTTGGTGAACTTTTTATTCCCATCAAAGTGCTTCATCTGTCTGTAAGACAGAAAGAACCATCAGCAGCCCTTTCATCTGGGCTAGGAGAGGTATTTGTCACTTGTGGTTGGATGTGAGGAGCAGCATTAAAATGACTGGGATTTATAGTTGTTTCAGGGAGCTGGAGAACATCCATGGCTGACCGGGGCACATGCTGTGCATAGTATCTACATGTGTACTGGCTTATATGGTACTTTGTTGTTGGATACTTTCATAGCCATTACAGTAATGAGATTAGTGATGCAAAGCTGCCCCTGCTTTCTTTAGACCTTACATTTTTGTATACTAGTGACAAATGTGAACTGAGCAGCCAGAAAATACTTTTGGTAAGGATGATGTGGGTATATCTAAGCACACCCTGCACAGAAGGAGGAAGAGCTTTTTGTAAACTGGATGGATCCTGCTGGGCTTTTGGCTTTAGAGCCCACAGATAAAAAGGAACTTGGCTTTTGTGAATTTTACTTCTGACTCCATATCCTGTTTATATGCTTGTTAGAATATGTCATCTTGCAAATATACTCTACAAGGAAATTGCTGAACCAATAAATGAAGGAAAGGAAGTCTTTCATGGCTGTTGCATCAGGCCAGTAACCAGCCTGCTTGTGAGCTGAAATGGAGCATATACCCAGAAATGCAAAGGAAGGCTTTGCAAAGTGCTGCTAGTCTAGTTTAAACACAACATGCTCAGATTGCCAGTATTTGTACTATTGAATTAGAAAAAGTGTACTTCAGAAATCTGCATATTTACACTAACATTAAGTATGTAAATTATATTTAATGTGAAAAATTTCTGGGAACCAAATTTAACTAGAGTTTAGGAAGAGTAATGGAGTAATAAGGTAGCTATCAAAATGGTCAAAGATCTGCATCGTAGGAGTTATATTAACCTTACTGGTAATTTAGTGCATCATAATGAAGTTAAGCTTTCACTTATCAGTACATTTGTGACCTAGCTATAATAAAACTCATATTCCGGCAAGAGAGACTGAGACATAAGCATATGCCTTCATTGTGTAGTCCTCATAAAAGCTTCATTGTGGTTGTGTTAATGCATACAAATGCATGCATAGAGTAACATGACTAGATTGTATAACTGTATGGTTACACCAAAAATAGAAATTAAGTACTAGCTAAAATGATTTATCCACTCGTGCTTTATGGGAACACAGACTACAATATTTCTACTTGCTATCACTAGAGTAAAGATGGAACTATTCCTCTCTGGGAATCTTACTCTGAGGTTTTTCTTTTGCCTCTGATCTAGCGTGCCAACCCTAATTGTATCAAATGTTTTTGTTTTTTTCCCAAATACCTTCCTTGTCCATTATTTGATCCCAAAAGTGTAACACTGTGCATGCACACTTAACTTCAGCTTTGCTCCTTTTTTTGCTGAAGTTATTGCAGTTCCATGAGGTCGTGGTACAACTTGTAATGCAGGATCTTTAAACAGCTCACCCTTTGGTCTTGTTTCTGAATGAAAATTATTTAGTGTCCTTAATACTACACATCTTTTAGAAACCTTACTGGCAAATTTGGTGGCATCTGACACGTTTTCACAAATTGCAAATGGAAAAAGTCAGTTAATACAGGTCTTGTGATGGTAAGAGGTCAGGTAGGAAAGAGGGTCTATTAGCAGCTCCTTGGACAGAAAGATGACACGGAGCCTCTATTAGGCATCAAAGAATCCATAAAGAGAAGAGATTCAGAGATGTCAGGATTTGTTTTGTCTTGGACATCCCAATCAAATAATCTTTGGGAATCCAGGATGCCCTATCTGCAGGTCCCATAGCATCACTTTCTTCAGTGGCTAAGCACATCCTGTGAGGATTTCAGGGACTTCAGTCCTAGAATTGTGAAATTGTGGCAGAGTAGAAGCTGAACACAGTTGGAGCTTGGAAAGCTGAGTGCTGTTAAGATTGGGGCTAGAAGGCCACAGCTAAAGCTAAAAAGACATTTGAAAGACAATTAATGCCTCGGGCAAAACCTGAAAGCTTGAAGAAACATTTTGGCTCTTCAAAGCACGGGATTCTGATGATTTCTTTAAAAAAAAAAAGTTATTCTGAGACAGAAATGCAAACCTATGCATAGGGAAATCAGTATCCAGAAGTCCTCTCAATTTTGGCCTATGTAATGCATGCATATAAATATTTCATTTTTATACTCTAAAAGAATCTAAGTCCATTACTTTTGTATGTTCAGGCAAAACTTTTGGCTTGTCTGCTTTATCAACAGACATGATATGGTTAGTTATCATATGGTTGATAATTGTTTAAATATTTACATTTTATTTAATTTGGGTATCCATATAATAGCAAATATCTTAACTCTCTCATGCAGCGAGCTGACCTCTGGAGAATCTAGATCTCAATAATTATTGCACCACTAATGAAAGACATTTTGGAACTAATGTCTTTGTCCTTAGAGCAAATGTCTGTATTTGACAAAGTTCATTTTTGGCTTAATTTCCCGCTCTGCATTACAGTTGGAATTCCTGACCCTGATTCTTCCAGGCACTGAGCTCCCCATGTAAAGTTCTGCTGTTGTCACTGGTGAGAGCTGAAGGCTCACAGCACCTGGCAAGAACTGGTATTTTGATGGCAAGCCAGATTATTGCAAAGAAGGATTAAAGTGCAGTTGCTGACAGAGCTGTTTGAAGAAGCTTTCAGAGCACCTGCCCATGCTGTGCCTGACTCTAGACTTTGCTATCAGCCCCTCAACCTCATTAGTACCAAATTATTTCTCAAAATTTAATAAATAAAGAGACTGTAATAACACTATTTCCTGCAGTACACCTAAGATACTTCCAAGTGTTACATACAATATTTCATAGAATCATAGAATGCTTCAGGGTGGAAGGGACATTAAATATCATCTAATTCCAACCCCCTTGCACAGGCAGGGACACCTCCCACTAGACCAGATTGCTCGAAGCCCCATCCAAACTGGTCTTGAATGCTGCCAGGGATGGGGCATCCAGAGCTTCCCTGGGCAACCTGCTCTAGTGTCTCACCACAATCTAAATCTACCTTCTTCCAGTTTGAAGCCTCATCCTGTTGTTACGTGCCCTTGTTAAAAGTTCCTTCCCAGATTTCTTATAGGCCCCTTCAAGTACTGGAAGATCACTGTAAAGTCTTCCCAGAGCCTTCTCTTCCCCAGGCTAAACAACCCCAAGTTTCTCAGCTTGTCTCTGTAGGAGAGGTGCTCCAGCCCTCTCATCATCTTTGTGGCCCTTCTCTGGACTCATTCCAACAGCTCCATGTCTTTATGTTAGGGGCTCCATGGCTGGATGCAGTAATCCAGGTGGGAGTGGGTATATATATGTGTTTGTGTATATATATGTGTGTGTGTATATATATATATATATAAACACATCTTACTCTTCCTTCTCCCGCAGTACAACTTAAGGAATATAGTTGTTTTGAACACCCTGCCCCAGAACAAAATGAGAAAGGATAAAACATTAAAAATCCCTAAAAGTTTCTTTAGCTTTCATTAAAACAGTTTGCCTTTTTTGCCTCCCGTCTCTTTTTGCACCCCTCTTTTTTTTTGCCCCAAACCAAGAAAGCAGCGAAAAAACAAAGTTCATGGTTTGAGGGTTTTGCTTGTTCTGAGAGTTTTTTGTTTTCACTATTATTTGGTGGTGGTCATTATCATATTAAATCAAAAGAGGCAAGAGAACAATAGAGCCTGTATAGCTGGTATTGTTCCCTACCCTTTGGACTTATCTTTGAATGAAAAATTGCTTCTTTGAACTGATGGATGAATTTGAATTTCTGGAGGCAAAGAACATAGACAAAGTAATTGGTTTTCTACAAAAAAAATTTAAAGATTGTGAAGAAACATTGCCATAATAAATGAAACTATTTGGGCAGAAAGGAAAGGGGAAAAAAAGGGACATTTAAAAAAAATCTTTGAGAAAGTTTCTATTCTACTGTAATGATAAATTTGTACACTATTTTTGGTAAAATACTGCAGGAGACATCTATTTTTTTTACAGAAAAGGGAATTTATTCCACTGACTACATGGAATCAGAGCAGTACTTCGGTGTGCATTAGTGGTTATCATTTACCTCAGGCAAGAATATAGGTTCCTTTGCAAATTAACTTCAGTATTCACTAGTAGAGCTTCCACATTAGCAAGAGCTGCACCCTCTTCACCCTAACATATCACAGAATGACTTTCCATAAAACTATTCCAGCTAAGACTACTACTCCAAAATCCAAAGGTCTGGTGAATTTGAAAGTGATTTGCTGCTGTTATCTGAACATCTTCTGTGTAATTTTGCTACTGTAACAATGAAGAATAGAATACACTAGACAGATCAAGGAGGGCTGCATGACTAAAACTCCAGACTTAATTAATTTTAAATTTCTTACATAAATTAAAGGCCTTAATTTACAGATTCATTTTTGTTTGGTTGGGTTTTTTTAATGGCACACACATAAAGCTGTATGTAGAAAAAGATTGTTTCATGTCATTTGTGAAGTTGCTGGTGCATGTGTGTCCACTGACTGGCTCAATGGCTTCTACAACATCACTGGATAACTGCTAGAATCAATTTAAATCAAATTATGTGCATAAATCTAATTATCTGTTATTGTTTATAAAAGCAAGTCTTGAGGGATTTAACAGACAGGAAAGCAGTAAGGAAAAAAAGCTTTGAAGAGGGGGGTTCTGTTCCACTGCTGCTCAGCTTTCAGGCATTCAAAACTACAGGAAATTAAAAAAAAAAAAATCACTGTGAATCTCACACAGTAAATCATTACATCAGGCTTCTCTGATTGGTTCTTTTTCTTTTGTGCTACAATGCCACTCAGACTAAAAATTACTCAGTCTTGACTGGAACATATTTAAGATTTGAAACAGAAAAATATCTTGTAGCTTTAGTCTTCCCTTTCCATTTCTCCTTTTTTCCACTAAAAATATTAGGACATACAAATAAAATTTTATTTTTTATTTCATTAGCTACTATTTTAAATATAGTGTTGTCATGATTTTGTCTGTTTTGAGACTTTCACAATGTTTTTTCGATTTAATTATGTGTTTTTCACTGATGTATCTAATTTCAAATTCCTCAATAATTTAAGAACATCTTTGGGGATTGTCTTCTAATAGTGTAAATTAGGAGTAAATCAACTGAAGTTAATTTAAAACAGAAGCAATGGGCTTGAAAATAAAATCTTTTTCTCTACTGTATTATCTCTTAAACAAAGTTGTTGTTCCTGTTTTTAACTACATATGTTTATTTCATGTTTGCACTGTGTTGATCAGATCTCTCTGGATGGCTAAGACAAGCCTACTCACGTTATGACACAAGCAGTGCTTATGAGCTCAACTGATAGGAAATGCTTTCCAGTCTTGCTGATGATGGCAAGTCTTTCACCATCACGTTGTTGTCTGCTGCAAGACACAAGAGTTATAGAGGGAATTGCACTTCTAATTGATACTGTCTAATTAAGACAAACCATAGAGTACTAAAAACTCATGCAGTTCATATGCTATTCTCTTAATGTATCTGAAGTTTTTTGTGTGCTGCTGAATGTTTTAATGAACTTTCTTGCTTGCTATTCAGAGGTTGCTTTGTTCCTTAACAATCTCTGAACCTTTTTCTTCCTCAGCAGACTGATGTGTAGTGCTATAAATTACAGTTCTCACAAGCTGTTCTATTTGTCTTTTTTAGAGAATACTTGACATAGAACTCTAACATATGAATCTTAAAAGGTGTATATTAATTGCTTTATTTTATCTCTTGCTTCTTAGCAGAGTAGATGTGAAACTGATATAGGCAAGACAAGAAAGAGGTGGTCAGCTGCTCTGGACATGATTTCTTATTTTAAGAGTTCTCTGAACTTTGCCATTCACTCTTCCATGCTATAAACAAACTTTTATTGTTCTTAAATACTTAGGTAGCTGTTAACAAAAATGAAATAAGTCATTGCTCAAAAAATGTCTGTAATGCTTCTAGCCAGGCTTTATCTTTATGACACTAACGATAATCCCGTGTGTAATTAACTTTAGAGTGGTTATGCATGCAGTATGCAGTCCATGACAAGCCTCATAGAAAATACATCAGTATTAGCCACAGGTGAATTCATTTAGAAAGATTAATGACTGTACCTGAATTTTAATGTCTGAAAAGGGATGGAACACTGAATCCTTAATTAAAAAGTTGAATGACTGGTACGGTTTGTTTAACATCGCAAATTTCAACGGGAGATTTTTATATTCAAATGAAGTCTGCAAAGAGAAACTTTCATTAGAAGGTGGCAGAGTAAGGGTGAAAAGCAAAAATGTTTTATGTGCTTTACTTTATGTAAATCGATACATGGATCAGTAGCTTTGATATGGATCAAATGCAGTATAATTATGGCTCCTCTCTGTTTACAGTGAATATGGGGCAAGGAATTCTTAAGAAATGCAAGGCACTGCTATGCTCCTACCGTTAAAAAGTTAGATGAGAAGAGCAGTAAAATTGACGAGTGATCTTATTCTTTCCTTAATGAGATGGTTTCCTCTTCATTATTATTTTACAAAGTTTTTAATGAAGAGAAAGTAACCTTGAAAAACACTGTTACAATCCCATTCCCAGAAGATGCTTAACTCGCTTTTTTCAAACTCAGCTTTCAATTAGTAAGTTAAAATAATTCAGAGAACCACTATTATCAATGCAAACAGTATCTTTCAAAATTTTCTTACGTTTTAATATTTAATTAAAAGAGAGGCTAGATTTTGAGAGGAATAAATAATTGAAGTAAAACTCTCATACCTGTTAAGAAATGCTACAGTAAGGGACATCTGAATGTACTGTTGCTACACTGCCTAAAATACATCTTTAAAAACCCTCTGCTGACTGCTTTCAGTTAGTCTTAATTATGGGAAATGTATTCTAAAAAATTGGAGCCCTAGTAAAGCTTATTTGAACAGCAAAATGGATCAGTGTTTTCAAAAGCAAGACTGTGACGTTCATCTACTGATTTGTATAGATACTGAAGCTCAGCTTTTTTGCTTTCTTATTCCAAACAAATGAGTGACCCAAACTTTATTTTTAATGAGATCTTCTCTGTAACTGCAGTACCAAGAAAACAAGTTTCCAAGCAAAACCAAGAAAACTAGTTCAGTCAAAGACTGTCTTCCTAATACCCTAATTATGTTTCCCACTGCTCCACTTCCATCCACTCAGAAAAGGAACACAGACTGAAAACTCTGAAACGAGAGAGAATAGGAAGAAATGGGAAATCAAAAGTCAAGCAAAGAGTGCCAGTGATGTATCCTGGGAAGGACCTGTGACGACTACTCGCAGCTGTAGGAAAGCAGATTGCAATGCTCTTTAGCTGCAGCACAGTGCCGGCTGTACTGCTTTTGCTGCCAAGCGGAAGCATGGCTTTAGCCTTGACCACTTTCCAAGCAAGCATATTTTTAATGAAATGTCATTAAAAAAATGCGCACCTTCTTGTAAAGCTTCAAGGAAGGGAAGAGGCATTTGGAAAGCTCCGTGGGGCGTGTGTGTGTACATGTATGTGTTTGTGTGCATGTATAAACACTCAGTTACTCATGTAAACTACCTGCAATATTTGCCAATACACAAAAAATCTAGAACATTACAGATAAATACACATACTCCATATATATGTTTATAGATGTAAAAAATATTTTGGTTTTCAGATATGTATTCTGAAATATCAGCTGTTTGAATGCTCAGTTGAAGAGGAGTATGTATAATTAACTGCCAATATCCCCAGTTTAGTGTTCAGCTTGTTTGCTGCTCCGTATTTCCATAGTCACTGCTGCAAAGCAATCACTGGCATAAGAACTGTAAATATTTTTGATACTCAAAGTTTAATTTCCTGGAATTAAACACTGACATCAGAGGACAAAAAGTAAAACGGAAAAGACATGTTTAAACTTCAGGATCCTCATCTCGATAACTTAGTTAATTTACTCAGCAAAACTCAATCGCAGAATATATCTTTGATTGTGTTAAAGCAAAGTTTTTGTTAATACCAGCTATAATTGGTTTCAAAAGGTGTTACTAAACTTGTAACAACACAATGCTGACTGGCAGAACCAGGTTAAGTCCCTGGCTATGCAAAACATTTTGCTTAAAATATCAGCTGATAAGGGCAAACATCAAAAAGCACAACAGTTGTATTGAGCTCAGATTCTTACCTAAACATTATGATCAAATGTATTTGGGAATTGACCCAAAATCAATAGGTTTCCACCTATTGACTTCAGTGGAATTTGGGCTGTTTTACTCTAGGTAAGTAAGGTTAATAACATCTTCTGAAACAAGTAACTTTAAATTCCCTATTTTTAGGTTTTCAGTTTTAAAGGAGGGTGGTCATTGCAAGAGATGGGAGTAGAATGAGAGCTTGTCTCTGAATTGCAGATCTTGTTTTTTCCTTTAATTCTCTGGGTAGTAAATGACTCTTGAAGTCAAAATTTAGGCTGGACAAGAAAATAAGATGAGAATTGATATGATACTGAAAGAATGGAAAATGACAGTTAAAAATAACAATTTCAAAGTTGTTCAATGTTGCCTCATATAAGCATTTTGATATTTCTTGTTTTATCCAGATTTATTTATTTATTTATTTCTACTCTGAGGATTCCATATGCTCAGAAGAAAACATGCTCTTGATAAACATTTTCTGTACTTTATTGTATTAAAGGTCCCGTATGGTTGTTAAGAATCCATGTGCAGACACAGCCCTAAGGATGCAGGGCACACTTTCACACACATCCTGACTCTGGACACCAAACATCTCTGCACTCTAGGGCTCTTGCTTCCTGAAGATGGTGAGGGACAAGTGTAACATGGGCACCCTGCCTCACTTTACTCTTTGAAACTCTAAACAGTTTTTAAATCTGAATTTAATCAGAAATTTCTCACAAGTCTCAAAGTTTTATAATATCCAGAAGGTGACCATCCTGCCTGCTTAATAGAAGCAAGGGTAAGTGTAGACTCAGTCCCAGAAACCACGGGGGAAAGCTCACAGCCATCTTTCCATTGACTATAGTAATCTTCTGGGTCTGCCTCAAAGCCCCGTTTCTTCTGTGAAAATTTTCCTTTATAGGAATGACCTTTTCTAACAGCACCCTTTTAATTCAGCACACTGTATTTTTAAACCAGAAATGCTTTTAAGTTCGTTAGTATTCAGCTTAATAGCTGGATAATTTCAGTTTGCCATGGGTCACTTTGTCCAGAAAAATAATTTAATATGTGCATGTTGAATATACATAACTGAAGTGATACTTTGAGAGAGAAAGAGAAACCATTTTGTGCAGCTTATATCAGGTCTAAAAATTTAAAAAGTCTTGGACAGTTAGTTGATATCCTTAGAGAAGTGGATAACCTCTTCAGAGTGGACAGCAAGTCCCAAGGTACGCTGTAAATCCCCACATCTGCTGTTATCTTAGCCTGTTTATCTGGAAGCCAGACACATGCAGTGCATTAGTGGATCAGATCTGAACCACTTTCTTTGCTGAAAGAAGGAAAATAATGCTTTTTGCCATAAACTGAGCTCAGTAGCGTGTTTTGGCATTATCAGTACAATGCAAACTGTTTCGAACACAATTTATAATTGTGGATGCAGTTGTATCTAAGGGGTGTATTTGAAACAGTCTTGTTTCTTGAGGTAATCGCTTCAACAACATATAACCTTAGAAAGAGAAGTCCCAGCTAAAAGCTGTTTGAAAACAATGTAGCCCACAGGGCACCCCGAGATAAGCTGATTCTCCTTTCATTACCTCTTAGCCATCCATTAAAAGCTAAGCACTCTGTTCTGCCCCTGCTTGCACCCTGCGGATCCTGGAGGTTTGTGCGATGTGAATGAAAGGCACTAACCCAATCTGTCATTCAAACCACAATTAGACATCCATCTTCAAGAACCCAGGGCATAAAGAAAATAAAAAATACAGGGAAACAAGGGCTTACTGAGGAGAGTAGGAAACAAAGAACACATGGCCCACATAGGCACGTTACGTGTGTTTTCATTTCCGAAATGTTTTGTAGGCTTGGAAAAAATTGGGTGCATAGGTTAAAGCAGTCCCTAGGCAACTTTAACTTGCACAACCAGCATTTACTGAGCTGATCACCATCCGTTATCACTGACCTTAGCAATTCTACAGGAATCCTATATTCACACGGATAAACTCTTCTCCGCAACTCCACCAACTTATTAAGGGTAAACATGCTTTCCTTCAGCATCTGCCATGTGTGATTCATATCTATTTTTCATTCAGCCTCCTCTTTCCACCTCTCTTTGGACAGTGATTGCTTCTCCTCCATTTCTCCTGCTGTGTGCTATGTAAGTTTTCAAAAGAGTTTATTCCGAAGAGAAAGCTGACAGTGAATAATATCCAAGAGAGTGCAAGCTTATGTTACCCCAACTAGTCATGAAGAAGTATGCAGAAAAATATGAAATGCAAAGGACCTAACTAAGACTGGAAAAAAGTCCTTTAGGTTGGGCTAAACTGTACAGAAGATACTGTTACCCGTTGTAGATTGTTCTCTACTTCGTAATTGTTGAAGAAAAAAAACTGTGTGACTGATACAAAACCGCTTTTTAAGCACCTCATTACATTGTATTTTAAGTCAGAACCTAAAGTCAAATATGGATTTCCTTACTGTGAAAAAGTGTGGAAAAAATCATCATGTATGTATAAAAAATAATATAAGGTGATGTTGTGGTTTGGTCCCAACACGACAACAAAGAACCGGCTCCGTGGCCGCTCCCCCGGCTCCGCCAGCCCCCCTCACATACTCTGGGATGAGGAGGACAAAGCTCATGGGTTGAGACAAAGGTCAAGGAGGGTTCTTCACCAATTAAGATCCCGAGCAGAACAGACTCAACTTGGGGCAAAAATAATAATTTCACACTAAGCAACTAATCAGCCACACACAGGACACGGAGAACACAAGGCGCAGGGCTTGCATATGTTACCCCCACACCTCCCTCCTTCCCGCGCCCAAATCGCTGTGTTCCCGGTTTCTCTTCCTCCTCCTTTCCAGCGGCACAGGGGGACAGGGGTGGGGTTTACAGTCAGTTCACAGGCTGGTGGTTCTTGCCGCGCCATCCTTCTCAGGAAGATGGTTTCTTCACAGTCCTTCCCTGCTGCCCCACGGGGTCCCTCCCATGGGAGAGAGTCCTCCACGAACCTCTCCTTCGTGAGTCCTTCCCACGAGGTCCAGAGCTGCTCCAGCCTGGGCTTCCCACAGAGTCACGGGCTGCTTCGGGAATAGTCATCTCCCCTGGCGCGGGGGTCTTCCAAGGCTGCGCAATCAGAGTCCCCAGGCAGCAAGTCCTCTGGCCGCAAAATCCAAGTCCACTGGCCAAGTTCGCCCCTCCTGGCACCTTCAGGGAATGTTCCACCATGTTCCTCCACGAGTGCAGGGGGACAGCTGCCATCTCGCCATGGGTTGCAGGGAAACTTCTGCTCGGGCACCTTCCCCTTCTTTCTCACCAGGCACCAGCACCGCTCCCCTCCTCCAGCACAGCTCTTCTCCCCCAGGTGCTTCTCTGCTCAGGTGTTATGTTGATTCTTTCGTATGTTAATCGCTGAAGAGCATCTGTTGTCTCTCTGATGGCTCTTTGGCTGGTTTTGGAGCCGGGGAGCTTCTCAGCTTCTTGCCAGAGCCACTCCTGTGGCCCTTCCCCCGCTACCAAAAAAACCCACCAAACCAGAACATAAAGGATAAATAGCTGTGACTAGCACATTTTATTAAAGACCTTCTTAGTATCATTCTTGTGCCAAGCTATTTGTACACTTGATATCAGAGAAGCACATGGGTAGGTATTACTGAAAAATAAATTCTTATAAATGATTGAAGCAAGTATTCCCAGAATGAAAATGCAATTCTTCAAAGATTAGTTACTGTTGAAGATCTTAAACTTTAAGAAGTGTTTAGGTTTTTCTTTTTAAGAGCTGTTGCAGATTTAATATTTCTTCTACAATAGAATGTCTGTGGGAAAACAGAATAGAGCACTTACTGCTAAGCCACTTCTCATTTAGTTTCAATGTCTATTGTCTACCTTTTGTGTACTGCTAGAATTCATTGCCATTTTAGTAGAAAATAAGTATTATAGAAAATAAAGAGCAACATTAAGGCACAAAAAAATTGGAAATATTGTATTGTAGGCCATTATGTAAGTATTTATTCTGTATGTGTATATCCTGATTTCAAACATCGAAATAATTTCTTGACCACAGCAGACTGCTGCACAGTCATATGTTTAATGTACCCAGCAAATCTGGAGCTTTACAGTTTTCACATTTAGCATTAATACTCTGGGATTATACAGCTGAAGAGTTGGACCGATTAACAACATTGCTTTTGTTTATACGGTGTTAAGGTGAAACAGCCCAGTGACAACTGTATTATTTCTTGCCTTTTCAGCTGTCCACACTTGTGCAATAAGCTCAATGTCCTGTCAGGTTTAATCATGTATCCTCTTTATTATCATATTGTGTTGTAAATTAGAATGACTTTTTTTTTTTTTTTTTTTTTTTTTTAAGTTAAACTCCTCATCACAGCAAAGATGCCATGGCTACTGTGTCAATCAGGCAGGGATAATCAAGTCCATAACAAGGCATCTCAGGTATGCTTGGTATCTGGCTGGAAAATCAAAGTTTTAGAAGTTAATGCCACCACGACCATTGAGTAAAACAGCTGCAATGTAGGACCTGGTCATTTTAAATATTTTTTTAAAGGCTCAGAGAGAATTCATAAGACCATGTCTATTACTTTTAAAACACTGGTATATTTGATTGTACACACATTTCTATCATCCTTCAGAAAATTCCTTTTGAAAACACAATAGCAGGAGTCTGGTGTGGTTGATCAGGACTATCTAAACACTCCACGAGGTTTAGTGTTTGCATACTGTGTTTGTCACTGTGATGTGGGACCTGCTATATTTGCAATCTTCAGTGTCTAAATTTTCTTTGAAAAGTAGTTAGCATCACAGTAAAATCCCAGAGCCTGACTTTTGTTTGTTTTCATCAGTATTCAATAATCCATTCTCATAGGATGGCTGTGTGAGCTGCAAAGTGTAAATGCCATTCCTGCCTACGTCCTCATTCCAGGTGCTGAACCAGCTATTTCTCCTTTGAAAGAACAATTAATCTGCTTGTTGTCAGCAATCTGAGATTTAGATACTAACTTTTCCCCTTGTGTTGCTGTGCATTGATCTCCTTTATCCTAATTTCTGTTTGTTTGTTGTTTGGTTCACTGTCTGTGAGTAAGCTAATCTGTTTAGACTTGTATGTATACACATGGCTCTGGTTTAGGCTTTTGTTTGCTTTAGGATGGAAGAAGTTCAAGAGTGATGGAGGTGTCTGTTGCATGGGGCAGACTCCCTGTTATACACACACCCCAGGGGATACTGGAAACCTTTGATAACTGGAGCTTCACCATTTGGGGCTTTTTCTGTGATACCTGGATTTGGTAAAGTGCAATTACTTAAAAAAGAAAAAGGGCAAAGCATTAGTAATGAGGGCATCATAGTCAGTTGGTTTTCTCTTTGTAGGATACCAGAAGACCCCCAAATCATCCAGCTCATCCCCTATTACTCTTGATGGGTCAATATGTGACTCCTAACTGCTCCAGATTTTCCCTTTGGCTGATGTGCCACTCCTCATTGCTGCTTCTAAGAGCTATTAAGGTCAAGGGGTGTTTTCTCTGCCATCTGTGTCTCTGTTAATTACTCCAGAGGTATAAAATAAAACAAAGAACAGAGAACAAGTAAATAAATAGAATAGATTGAGCCCCTCAATCCAATATGGAAAAAAATTAAATTGCTAATAATTGCTAGTAAATTGATGGTAATTGCTAAAACTCATAGCAATTTGTTTGCTTTCATATAAACAAATTACTAAAATATGTTGCTGTGACTTACATGTCCCCATTTCATCTCAGTCACTACATGGTTATTGCTCCACACTTTAAAACAGTGTTCATACACAATTCTGTAACAAACTCACTGCATGACAAACTCACATTAACATCTCTCACTTGGTGTTTGGAGCAGTTGCACTCACAGAAGGTCTGTCTGGAAGGCCCTTAAGATCAATGAGAATTTCCCCCTTGCTTTCAATATGCTGACTGTGAATCCCAAAGTGAAAAGTAGCTTGCAGGGAGCCTGGATATTGAGCAGGCTGGTACACACAAGTAGAAAGTGCCAGACTGTAAATTTCTGGAAAATGTTTTTGCTTACGAGCCAGACTGCTGGGTCGGTGTGAAGCTTCTGCCTGTGGTTTCTCATGCAGTTGGGGCTACCAAGCATTTAGCAACAGTGACAACGAAGGCCTGACCTCCACTCTAGTGCTTTGGCTGCCGCAATATTGCTTCACCCCACATGAGTGAATTTTAAATTAAAAAAACCAACAACCCTAATCGTTCTTCTGTGCACTTCAGTAAGCAATTTTTCTTTTAAATATGTAGCATATGCTATGTCTATGTATTTTCTTTTCCTCCACTGCCCTCTCTCTCCTCCCCACTCTCTAAGAGAAGGGAAATTTCAACAATTTTTCCTCTGCTGTGCAAGGGAACACTGTTCAGACACATGCTGCGTCAGTCAGAGCTCATCACTCCACAGTCAGGCATATCAGTTTAGTCCTGCCAAAGAGTTCTGACTTTCTCAAAATGTGAGAACTGAGTTTGTCAGCCAACAAACAGCATCAAATTCCTTGTTCCACATGTTGAATGATGAAATGTGTATACTTTATCTCTTTTTCTGGCTTCCAAATTCTCAGTAGTTCATATGCCTCTGTGATGGGAACTTCAAAAACTTCCATTATTAGTAGCCTTGGTCAGATACATTCAGCTCTGTCAACACATTACAAGGTCAGTTCTAATTTTGTCAGAATTAATTTTCTGACAAAATCCTGCACTACAGTTCTCACAATGTTACACCATTCTATTTTAGACTGTTTTTATTAAAAATGTGTGGTTTATCATAACAAATTAAAAAAAAAACAACAGTAACTGGTTTTTGTAAGTGAATTTCACAACTCTCAAGTTTAATTTCTTGTCTCTTTCTAAACTGAAAATTGTTTTATAAGACAAAATGTCCACATGTGATCGAGGAAACATCCCAATACACCCCAAAACTTTCATTATTTCTCACCCTTCTGTATTTTACAGTGTGGTTATTTAAAGAAAATGTTTCAGTACAAAAAGGTAAATATATGTACAAGCACAGATTCACACAGTATAAACACTAAATCTCACACTCAATGTAAGATAAGTGGCATTTAGCTCTTAAAAGACATAGTGAAAGAACGATTTTGTATCCATTGTTAAAAAGGCATAAGAGAAAAATATACAATATAAGTGGGGAAGTTTAACTGATATCAGTTCCTTTCTTTTGAATACACAGGTAACTTCTCTCATGCCTTTCTCAGCTTCCTATTTAGTATCCTGTTGCTGCTTTATCCATCTAACTTGCTACAAATTGCTTTTAAACACTAACTTCTAAAAGAGACAGGGTTTTCAACTCTAAAATGTAAATGATTGCACACGTTAACTACTAATTCAATAAGCATGGGGCCTGCAAAAGAATGCAAGTCTTAGCTCTGATTTCCTTCATATTGAACCTTCTCTCAGAACAAACAGCATTCAGTTAGTCCCACTGCTCCAGATTAAAATTTAAAAATTAAAATATTGAAAGTTGCTGCCATTTGGGCAATTTTAACGGGGGCCCAATTAAAAGTCTAGGTTCTGTCTTGCTGTTGACTTTACTGGCTTGAGTGAACCTCCTTGAAAAGCTTTGTGCTGTCCTCTGCTAAGTGTCCTTTGGCACATCAGAAACAAATGGTGAGAAAGGAAGGTAAAATCTGTTTGTTTTCTTTTTTTCTAAGGGAGGTAATTATAGCTGTTTGTTAATTCCACCGAGAGGATCAAGTTCTGCTCTCCAAAGGGAACATAAGTCCACTGAAGCCCTTTGAATTGCTCTGAATTCAACCCAGGTAAATGCCAAAATAATTTTTCCCCTTGGATTGCAGTGGCACAGTGTTAAATGCATTGAACAGGAAATCAGAATTCCATAAGACAAAGAGTTAATTAGTACACAGCTGAATATATAAACTAAATAAATTATCCAAGACATATTGTGCCCAGAGAAGTGGTGCCAAGCGTAGCTATTTTGAAAAGCTGTCAGATGGAGGCGTTCAGTGGTTTGCATGGCAGATAAAGACTGCTGAATGCTTCCCTTGAGCCTGACACCAGTGTTTCTGTATAACCTTAATGGAGATCTATAATTCCAAACTCTTCTCCCTCTTTTGCTGTTGGCTGTCACAACTACCTGTGAGTGGACAAAATTCCCAATGTAGTAACTCAAAGCTGTAACCTCCCCTCCCGAAACTGATACCTGATAGGAATGTGTAATCTTGAGACTGCTTGGAAATAATAAAATAGCACTTGTCATCTCTTTCCTGAGAAAGAAAACAAACTTGATTTTCTAAATTGAGTGAGACCTTCATGTGACAAAGTGAATACTAGATACATAGTGCCAAGGCAAAGCTTCTAAATCGTAAAAGCCAAGCAAAACATCCAAGTCTGTCTACTTCTTTCCTCATTTCTGTTGAAATGGTTGACATGTATGCGTAACCAACTGTACACAGCACATCTGCATTCAGAGCCCAAATGTCTCTCTAAAATAATTGTAATACTAATTACTAGAATGATGCAGTCTGCTAAGACATACATACCAATGACATGAGTCAGCAAAAAATATATCCAGCTGTTCTGTCCTTGAAAGAGCCCTGGGGCTTGTAGAATTTAAAAGTTCGGGGTTTTTTCCTTTTTTTTTTTTTTATTTCCCCTCAAGGACCACTGGTCACAGTTTTATTTTGTCCTTCTGATTGTTAACTTCAAGGGATAAGAAGAATTATTTCACCAGAATTTCTCAATAGAATTCCAGTTGTGGGTTACATTTGGTGACTCCTTCTCATTGTACCCTTTTCCACTCACCTCTGTGCTGCTGCAGTCTCTCCCTGCTCTACTGCCTCTTCTCCCACTTTCTACTCTTTTGCCAGTGGTTTCACATGATGTTGCTTAAAATCTTTAGACTGTCTGGAGCTTCCTTGGGATGCATTCAGCATTTTGCTTTGCTTTGAAGAATATGTCAACAGAAGAAGAAAGAAGTTAGGGTATGGTCAGGAACCTTGGATATTTAAAAGATATTTTTGAAAAATCTCCCTTTCGGAGATTTTCATATTTTCCCTGATTTACTCAGAATACTATTAATCAAAAGAACAAAATAAGAAGTTGCCATTATTCTGGGCGACCCCTACAAAAATAGCTCTGGAAGTAATTATCTTCTTTTAAATTTTTATTTCATACTAAAAGAAATAAATTATTTTCATGTTTTGCGATGACTTTTAAATGTTATTAAAAATCATAGTAAATAGCCTTTTGCTAACTGGAAAGCACTACATAGTGCAATATTCCTTGGGTAAATTGCTTTTTTACTGTATTACTCTGACTAGACCTGTCAGTCTTTGAAAGCAAAGTACATCCCTAGATTTCTTACTTAAACCTGATGACACAATATATAAACCACTACTAAACTATAGGTGGATCCTTAGGCACTGTAAATTGAATTCATTCTCTTGAAGCAGTGGAGCATCAGAACAATTCATTTATTTTAACAAGCATATAATTGATTTATTTGTTTCCCTGTTCATGGGCAGTTAGCTATTTCTGTTTTCTCAGTGAAGTAGGATATCACACATAACATGCACACTTCTGTGTTCTTCTTCCCATGTATTTCTTTATGTGTAAATAGTGTATTTTCTTTAAGGACATGCTTTTCCTGCAAGTTTGAAGGGATGCAGCAAGCCTTTTATATAGTGTTACCAAAACCAGAAGAGTTCAGAAAGAGGAAATGTCCTTTCTCATACTAAGGACCTAAAAGAGAGAAAATTGGTGGTTTTCTGTAAGTGAGCTGCTTGATTGAAGTCAGATAGTTATTTAGGTCTCATTATGTGTGGTTAGTTTGGCTAAGAATAGACATATTCAAAACCAGACATCAATGTCTTAAAAGCCACTCATGGGATAAACAACAGCTTCTTTCCTTAAGCCACTTAATTTTTGCCATCAAATTAATATTTTATTATTCCTTAGAGCCTCTGACGTGGTCTTTATGGTTTTAAGATGTGCATCACACCATATACACAAATTCTAAATAGGGTTTTACAAATCCATTGAGAAAAGGTGCTGGAACTAAATATTTTATTTTCCAGCAGAAGTAATTAAGTGTGTATTGTGTTGTAATAGGTCATTTTAAGTGAGAAAGAGCAAGAGAATAAAAATACGAATAAATACAATTTCTGAATTGCTTATCTATAACATTGGCTTCTGTTTTAATCTGTAAATATCTTGTTTAAAGCTGTTGATTTAGTCTCCTGCTGGGAAGCATGTATTTTATAGCCTAAACAGTTCCATATTTCACACAAGAGACTTCATAAAAGAGACAGATTTATATTTTTTTTCACTTATCTCAAAATTATCAATTATTTTTAATAGAACTTTTTTGCATCATTTACTGAGAAGGTATTAATGGCTTTATAGACACTTTATTTTTTTAATCAGTCATAGAAGTAAAATATTTATTAAGTAAAATGTTTTTATCATGTTCTGGTTCATAAAAGCATGTTGGTTAAAACTGGTGATGCTTCAGTCAAATGTATGTTCACAGTAATGAATTTATACTTTTTAATAATGCAGAATAAGTGCATTAAGAAATAGGATGGCATGAATACATAGAGCTAAGACAGATTAATATGGACAAAAATTTTCAAAGAGGACTTTCATTAATTAATTGTACTTTCTAATTTCTATAATTATTGGGTATTTTTTTCCAGATTATTGTAACTACTGAGGGAAAAAAACCTGCCACATTTTGAGCAGTAATTACGTCAAACAAACAGAAAGGCAATAAATTGTTAGAAATGGCTAGAACAGTTGTGCCAATAACCATGTACGAAAGGATATTTAAAATTCTTCTTATTTTATACAAAGCAGAGGACAAATAATTAGCAACTTGTAAATATTGTGGGATTAGACATGCTCTTAACCTAAATTTATGCACATTTGGAAAGTTTTCTGCATGGCCCCCAGGGCAGGTGCACTGATACTGGTGCTCTCCAAGAAGGATTTAGTCAGGTGGGTTTTAATTACATCAATGGGATCCCATCATGCCTTTGTAATATGTGCTTCAGTAACAAGCCTTGAACTAGAATTTGCTCCCAAGAATATGGCTCCCAAGACATGTACAAGGACTGTTCACAGCTTTGTACTGATACCCTCTTACTCAGATCATTTTACATTAATGTGGAAGTGTGTATTTTTTACAGAACACAAGAGGTACCCTGGATAGCTTTCCTATCAAATACATGCCAGGAAAAAGCAGCTACCAGTTTTAGTGGTCATTAGCAAATACCTGGATTAAATTCCATACGGAGGGAATCTGATTATCAAGACAGCTTTCTGCGAATGATGAGCAGACTGATTATAGAAAAGCACAGAGGATTACAGGAGAATGACCGTATCAGAGCAGAAAAGAGCACAGTTAGAGAGCTTAATCTGAGCTGAGTGGAATAGGCCAACTGCAGCCAAGTAGGGTAGGATGGCTCCATCAGAGCATAACAAAGTAGGCCAATGGTGCTGGCAGTGGTAAGAGCAGTGTGAGCCAACTTTATCAGCAGGAAAAGAAGAGCTGAGAAGAACAGCTCCTTTCATGAAGAGTGGAATGAGCCAGTTTCTTAAAGAGAGAATCAGACCATGCTCAGCAGAGAAGAGACTTGTACAGCTACAGCACTTAAAAAGCCTGAAATCAGTATCACTCAATTGGAAAGAACTGTAAGCATTATGCCAGAAGAGACAGCTTTAGGTTGGAAACAGGGTAAAAACCCATGAAGTACCCCATGTAAAATAGCTTGACATGCAGTATGCCATAGTGAGACAAACTACTAAAGAGAAAGTGAGTGAAGCCATGGCTTACAGAGCTGTTGGAAATGTGTGTCTATCGATGCTTCTAACAGCAAGATCAGTGATTCAACAAGTGTCTCTCACTGTGTTTACTTTTCATCAGTATTTCTGTTTTCTATCTTCCAATGATAAATTGAGGAGACAGGTAATCACAGAACATTTCAGGAATGATTTTGAGAGAAATAGAATCTAGTGATGCTTTCCATTCCTTGCAAAGTATGATGTAAAAGCAAAGTGAGATGTTTACAGGTACTGTTCAGTCACAGACAAATGGAACCAAGCAATAACATGTTAAGGTAATTTTTTTATGTATGTTACAGCAAATATTTTGCACTTTGTACCTCAGAAGTTTGTGTTGCAGTAGGAGGTAAATTCTTTTGAATGATGAACTGCAAATCTGGGACAAGCAGATACCTCTGAATAGGTGTTGGGCAGATGCATCATGTTTCCTGTAAAAGAATAACAATGGAACAACAGTAGAATAAACATCTTTGAGATTTAGTTTAAATAGCTTTTATTTTCCTTTATCAGTCTCACCATTACTGTGATAACCTTCTTCAGGTTCAAAGACTGGCAAGCAGTTCTTAAAGATGAGGCTTGGCACAGAGCTGTCACTGACTTTCATGATCCTTGGTGTATGTCAGTTGATCACTGTGGCCAGAAGTCCACTGGAGTATCTTGCCTAAGACAAAGCAGCTGGGAACTTGAAGGTTTTGTTTTATTTTCAAAAGTAAATAATCTGGTGTTGTTACCATCCATTAATTTATTTAATTTGCACTTTGCTCTGGATAAAGATTTGCCTCGTGAATCCCTCTAGAATGATAAATGGTGGACGTTTTCCTGCTTTCCCCTCTCCCAGAGCTCAAACCACTGTTATGGTAATGATTAATCCCTGAGTATTCATTAGCCTTTCTGCATAATCCTGATCTAGGAATGACAGTTAAGGAGGATTCCTTATAATAGAATGATGTAATACTCTGGGAAATGAGTCACTGGGAGTTCCAGTACAACAATGTTACATTACAGAGAGACAATCACAAGAGGAAAAAGTCTCACAGTGACACAGCATGTCTATGAAAGTCTCTGGGTTACAGAATCAAAAGTGTTTTCTATAAACCCCTGTCCATGTCAAGCTTTAATAACTCCTCTCATCACGACATCAGACAAATCAGACTGAGTTTGCATTATTCTAGTAGCTTCAAGACAGAACTGCAAATCCTTGTTGTGTCTGATAACCTCAGTTAAAAAAATAAAGAAAAAGAATGATCTCTTCTGATTCTTCAGGGACTGTCTATTATAGGCAAATCGCTTTCAAGAAATGAGGTACAATTTGTGGTAAATTAACATTCCTGAGAGTGAATAGTGGCTGAATTTCTGCCAGAGAATGAAACTGCTGTGGAGATTACTTGTGGTGCAAAACTTGACAGTAAAGGCAACCATCTGACGAAGTTTTGTTTTGGCCCATGTCTAAAAATAACAGTGAAGTCATAAAAGACTCAAAAAACTATGCATGAAAGCTATAAGGAAAAAACAAGCAAACAAAAACCAAAAAGAACCCCACCAAAACCCAAATCAAAACAAAAAACCCAAACAAGCAAATAATAAAAAATAAAAATAAAATAATTTAAAAACCAAAGAAAAACAAAAAACCCCAACCAACCAATCAAACGAAACCCTCAAGTATGTACTGCAATTAGCAACAAAAAAATATGCAGAAGAATAGAAAGATCACTTAGTATAGTGTTTAATAGAAAATAACCAAGTAAGGAGCACTGGGAGTAAAGAAACGTGGGGATATATAGAATGCCCTTCCACTATCTCAATTTAAATCTTGCCTGAAAACTTTTCTATTTGCACTGACTACTCAGGTTTTGCTTCCTCTTTCCCCATTTTATAAAGGACTTTGAACTGACTGCTTGATGTTAAAAGCAGTATATAAATTGAAACTCTGTTATGTTTCAGAGCAGATAAAGATACTGCAAATGCAAAGAGAAGCTTTCAAATGAGACACACTACAGCTGGAAATGTAAACCACATTAATCCAATAAGTTTTTGTTTTTTAGTTCTGCCAAAGGAAGGGAGAGAGGCCAAGGGTGAAGTTTTAAAGAATATAGAAAGGGATATGAAACAAAATCATAGAGGACAGTAAAATAGCTGAATAACAAATGAAAGCACACACTGTCAGATGAGTCCAAGAGACCAGGCATGAAGCCAGCAAATATGGTTGCAATATTAAAACAAGGGATGAAAATCATCAAGAAAATTAGGGACATATTAAATATCTGTATGTGGGGAGGAAAGGGGGCAAAAGTAAGTGACAGAGGGAGTCATCAGCTGCAAGAGATTGTATTTTACAGCATGTGCAAAACACTCAGGGTTTGTCACAGCTCACACAAGGCTGCAGTAAGGACATCTTGAATATTAGGTAAAATCTGAACATAATAGGAGTCCATGAAAATTTTGACACTGACTCTGACAGAGCCAAGATTTCATTCATTAAGGGAGGCCTTTAATACCCACCTCTGTGATGTAGTAAAAAACCCCTATTATTTCATTTTGCAGAGGAGAATTGTGGACTCCAGTAGAACTAAGGTCATAATCTGTAAAGATTTTTTGCCTCTGTAAGATCTAGAGGACTTAAAATTTTAACAGCTATGTGCCTGGCATGTAGAATAAGAACTCAAAAGAATATTTTAAGTGTTCAGCTTTTCACTACAGTATTCAGATGGAATTAGTTGGGTAACTTAAACCAAGAGAGCTGCCTTGAGCTAAGCCAACAAGAGTAAGTTTATACTAGACATTGAGAAAAAGCTTGGGCTTCCCCAGGCATCCCTAGCCAAAAAGCTTCCTTTGTGTTTTGGGCTGATTTCTTTTTAGCAAAATCTCTATTAATAACTGGGAATAACTGGGAAATGTGTCTAGCTCACTGAGGCTTGGCATGGCACAAATACAGTCACACAGCATCGATGCAGATCAGGAGGTGCTTGCAGATCAGCAGAAGAAATGCCAGAGCAAGCATTCATCAGGACCAAGTATATGGATGAGGAACACCTAGGCCCAGGGAAGGGAAGAAACTCCTAGGCATAAACATTTGTTTATATTCCCTGAATGAGCTGTGTATGACTTTTTCTCTTTACAGAGGTGCTGGAGGATTGTTTGAATACATAACATATTAAACAATTTATTGACAGAAAACACTAGAACACTTCCCCCTTTACACAGTTGAATGCCCTGCTAAAATTAAAATCTGTGCTCTCTCTTTTATTTTTCCTGCTGGTGAAGCTAGTCTTGCTTTATTTCCTGTTTGCATTATTTGTTATGACATAGTGTTATCAAGATAGGAGAAGTATATTAATTCCAGACAATCTGGTGACTCAGTCGTTGTGGTGGTTATGGCATGTAAACCTCCTGACGTGTGGGAATGAACATTGGTCAGGATCCTAAGTGCTTCCTCACATTGCTTTTGGTTTCTGATGCTGCTTACAGAGATTTTGCATTGACAATAGCTTTACAAAGCATGTGCACAGTGCACATTTTTATCTATCTAAAGATGTTCCAGGTAGGACTAAAAGTAAGAATAAGTGGGGTTTTGGGTTTTTTTTGCTTATAAATTAGATAGGATTTTAAGCATTATCGTATCCTCAACCTTATCTAATCCCATTTTCAATGTGTAAGGCATATATGGACAATAGCCTTGCAACTGGTTGAACCATCAAAGTGCTCCAGCCCCTAAACTGTTTTCAGCCAGCCAGAAGCTCACTTTGCTTCCCTAAATCAGGGACTACATAAGCACTCCACTTCTTTCAAAATCACTGAAGCATCAGCTGCTGAAACCTTAGCTTAAAACTGCGTGAGCTCATTTAACTTTGGCTCTAGTCTGTCCCACTACCTGAGCTGCAGCTGCAAGGCTGTAGTTGTAGCTGGATGCAGGAAGGATGACTGCTTGTGTATTAAGCTTCTTGGATCTATTTCTACACAATGTGCTTTTGATCTCCCAGATCTCCCAAAGTTGTTGCTTAATGTACTAACCCTCCATCTTCCTTGCTGCTGGGACATTCCTCATGACTATTTGTCCTGGAGTCTGGCAGTCTCTCCCCAGTCAGCTTGTGCATGAATTATTACAACGTCTCTACTGCTGGGACCAACAAAATACTCGGTCTTATTAAAAACATGATTTTCGAACTTATTATTTATGTATAGAGTTGCCAACAAATATGGGTTTTTTAGTCAGGGTGTTTGTTGTATTTCATACACTCCATGTTCTCTTTCTCTATCAGCCAGGGACCACTCTTTTAGAAGGACAGATCCTTTGTAAGAAAGAAATTAAGCTGGCAAGCAAAACTATTTATTCCAAATAATGTTTCAGTTCTTGACCAGCTACAGGCTAAAGGTTGTCTATCCATAAAGCATGGAGCCAGACTACAGTATTGTATATCACTCTGGAGCCAGAAAAACTCTTTTCTTTTTTTTTCTTTTCCCATGGGAGAAAAAACTCGTATCTATTACTGGCATAAGTTTGTGACTTAGGTTCATGTAAAATTAAGTTGGATGTATTTTTCCAGATTTCTAATTGTTTCTTCACCTCTAACTAGTATAATTAGAGCTGTATTACAGATAAAGGAGGCAAAAAGGTTAAGTACCAGTACATTAAAAATAAAAAACCCTCTTCTAATCACTTTTCAAATATGTAGAGCACTGGTTACATGAAAGTAATTGATAATATTGGCCAAGATATATAAGTCATCTAAGGCTGAATGACTCAAGTCTTGTACTCTGATAGTGGGTGAACAAGCGTCAATGCGTAAATAACATACAAATAACCAGTCCACAGCTATATTCACAAAATCATTATGTAAAGTGTTTCATCATCTGTCTCCCTATATCTATCCTTACAAGCTAAGTCTTCAAATTGTCCTCACCACCTGTACCAGAGAGGCAGCCTGCATCAGCAACGTGGTGACTAAGGTGTCACCTGTCCTGCAAAGCGGAACGCTCTAGGAGCCAGTCTCATGGTCTCTTCTTCTAGGACTGTCCCCATTTATTGCTAGAAGATATGGAGGGAAAACCAGAACAAAATGTTTTAAGGCTGATGCTCAGGACTGACACTTGGTTCTCCTTGAAATTCAGTAGTTAGACACGGATTTTTTTTGCTCCTGTTCTCTTGAAGATACTAATGCAGTTCCAATGTGCTAAAATCTGAGAGGTATCATAATGGAAATTCATTAAAGAAAACAACCCATTTTATTGTTACAAAATCAAAACATAACTCAGAATTTTAAAAATTCACATTTTTAAAAATAAGGGTCTGTGAAATACATAAAGTAGCTGAAACAAATATTTTATTGGTATGTTGCAGTCATTCATTGAATGGATTGTTAGCTTAATGCCTCAAAACAAGGCAGGTCTCCTGAGAAAAAGATTTCATTTTTCTGATCCGAAAGCACCTATGCCAACAGGAAGGAAAATCTGAAGGAAAAAAAAAACCCTTAATGATTAGACTGAGTGCATGGTAGTTTGTATGTAAAATATATTATAGCATTTTATACACAGGACAAAACATAGATACAAATTAGTAACAAAAACAGAAAGGAGAAATACATATTTAAAAATAAGGGGATTCATATTTTACAAGCATGTAAGTGTAGGTGGGCTATTGCATGCTGGATAGTCACTGTCAGCAACTAGCAATGCTGTTACTTATTTTTAATTCTCAGTTGTGCCTTGAAATATTCAGAGAATCGTACAATAATTTGAGTTGGAAGGGACCTTTAAAGATCATCTATTCCAACATCTCTGCACTGAGCAGGAACACTTTCAGAGCCCTGTGGGACCTGACATTGACTGTTTTCAGAGATGCAGCATCTACCACCTTCTCTGGGCAGCCTGTTCCAGTGTTTCACCACCCACATCATAAAAATTTTCTTCCTTATATCTAATCTAAATCTACCCACTTTTAATTTAAAAGCATTACCCCTTGTCCTATCACAACTGTCCCTACTGAAAAGTTTGTCCCCATTTTTCTTGTAGAACTCCTCTAAGTACTGAAAGGCTACAGTAAAATCTCTCCAGGAGCCTTCTCTTCTCCAGGCTGAACAACCCCAACTCTCTCAACTTTCTTCAGAGAAGAGAGATTCCAGCCTTCTGATCATTTTTGTGGCCCTCCTCTGGACCCATTCCAACAGGTCCATGTCTTTTTGTCGTTCACGTAATTCTTACTAACCATACTAGTGTTAAAAGCTCTGCTGATCTCAGTGGTGGTAAAGATTCAAGATTTGCAAGGTTTGGATTGGTTGAGAAACAGATGACTTGTGATACCTAGTTAAAATTTGCTTCTTCATTGCCTTCATTTTTTTATTTTTTTTTTTTCCCCTAATGAAAGGCTCACAAATAGTGGCTGTATTTGATGACTATTCCTGTATTTTAGGACAATACATACAAGGGTATGAATTTGAACACTGAGTATATGTGTAAGTAGTTTGTCCTTCAAAGATGAGACCATAAACTTCCACAATTAGGAATTTGCCAGCGTCTCAAAACTAGTATAATTCTATAGTCTAAAATAAAAGTGTTTTTTTCAGTTTTGACTCTAGTTCAGGCTGATAAGAATATGCTTAAACTAATGTGTTTGAGCAAAAAAAGGAATTAAATTGGAATATTTCATTGAAAAGCATCTTAATACTAGAAAGAATGCGATAAATCTGAAGCCAGTTTCTCCAGAAGAAAACTTAAGAAGAAATAAAAATTTACAGAGACCTTGAGACCTGATATGCAATGGAAAATGCATGCTTTTCACTAATCAAAAATAGGTTTTATCTCTTACAAAAAGTAAATAACTGTCCATGTCTTCAGTCTCTCCAGCCCTCACAAAGGGCAGGACTTCTTTGTGTGGTTCTAGCATTCGGGAATTCCCAAATTCTCCAGAATTTTCTCTGTTTCTCCATGCCACCCAGTTCCTCCAGTTCAGGAAACTGTTGTGGAAGAACAGAGGACATATAACAGGCTTTAGCTGATGAAAACAAATAAAGTGCTAGCATAGGCACTCTTTTATCAGTAGTTCCAAAATGAGATAAGTAAATAAAGATGCAGCCTAATTAAACCATTTTCATTTTATCTTATTTATTTCTCCCCAAGTGGCCTGGACAGCTGTACCCTATAAAACAGATATCAGAGTTGCCTAAAGAGTAAATGCTCATTAGGGAGCTACTGTTAAGCAAGCATCTTCCTGTCTGCTATATCCACCTGCAACATGCATTGTTACAATTCCTTTTGTACCAAAGTACAAATAAGGTACTATAGAATAAAAAGGTGAAACAGAATAAAGACTTGGTGCCTGTTCATTGCTGGCATGAGATATTTCTCCAGTGAGAAAAAGCAAGGGAGTCCCACCTGGAGCACTATTACTCTTTGTTATCAGCTCTTGCTGAGATACCATGAGTCCCAGTATACTTGGTGTTTTCCTTACCATCCTTTCTTTAGTGGTCACACACCTATATAAGAATACCAAGCTTCACTCTAAAAGAGAAATACTCTTGCACTCATTTTGGGGTGAGAACTGATTCATGACTGTTCACAGCTTGGGTTGCTGGTAAAATTTCTAACCCACTGTAAATACATTATCTAATAGCAATAAGGGACTTTGATAGCAAAAGCAACAACTCAGAAGTGTAACTAGCTCACCCTAGAGAAATTCAGTAGAAAAAAAAATAAATATTTCAAGCAGTTGTCATGGCTGCTGTTTCAAAAACCTGTGGCTAGCACCTTATGTCATCCCCAAACATGTAATTTTGACTCATTCATCAAAAGCACTTACTTCAGTCTCAGCCAGCTGCAAGACGATTTGAGGTTATCTTGCCAGAAAGGGAACCTTCATATCCTGCCTGACTTGAAAAGCACCTTTGCTTTTTACATGCCGGAAGGTAAATACACTATAAAAATGCCAAGGCCTACCACAGTTCAGATATTTGAGAGTCTCATGAAGAAAAAGCACACAGAGAACCTGAATAGAAGCTACCCATGAACTTTTCAAAGAATGCAAGAACATAATTCTTGCCTCTCTGAGGTGAGCAAGTCATCAGCTCACTCCTAATTCATTCCTTTCTTAACAAGCTCACAGAGCAAACTGCCACAGAGAAGAGTGTGCTTTAAAAAGCACTCCTCAGCTGTGCTGTGAATCTTCTCAGGAGACAAGAGCTATGCATGGCCTTCCTTCTGTCACAGTGCAGTATTTAATATTAAAATTAAGTGACAGCAGCAATATAATTAAAAATTCCTTTAATTTCTTTTACTTTGCAAGGCAAAGGATGAACAGATTTGAACAATGTTCCTAAGAATAGACCAAATACCTAATCAGGCTCCAGAGATGGCACCATTATAGTAAATGTTACATGCGTGTTGAGTTCTGCCTGCTTAAGAAGGTAGGAGTTCCTACCAGAAATTATTAAAGATTATTACATTTACCAGCATTAGAAGATACCACTTTATTAAAGACAACGTCAGGATTAATTCCCTGAGTTTGAATTTCGTAGTTTGTTAAGGAAATATTTTTTAAAAGAGAGGAGAAACTCTTTTAATGTTATTCACGTTTCCCCACAAGTGAAAGCTGATATGTGCAGGCATCGAAAGCATTACATGCTAATTTCATTAAAGTGGAGGAGGGTACCTAGAAACAGCACAAAAGTAAATGCTCTTGACCTCCCTGGCAAGAAACTGAAAAAGAACCTGCTCTGGGAAGCCAAGACTTTCTGCCTCTGTAACAACTAGGTAGGTGATAGCTGTCTTGGAAAATTTATGGTATCATTTTATATATAACAGATGTCCCCTAAAAGTAGTTTTGTTTTATGCTACAGAAATCTTATGGATAATTATAAAATGTAATGTGGAGGGTCAATAATGCTGCAAACATCAACAGTATTATCTAAAATGGATTATGTATGAAAAGAAAAAAAAAAATAAATTTCCTGATAATGATCTAAAGCTTGAAGATAAAAGGTTAATCAAAACAAGACTTTTGCCGATCCTTTCTAGAAACTTGTTTTAAGGGGAAAAGGTAAAAGTTGAAACTTTGTATGGAACCCAATAATTAAATTATCATTTACCCAAAACGAGTCTTGCAGTTACAATAAAAATGATCAGATGCCAAAATAAGCTTTAAGTACTATGAGGAGTTCTAGTCAGAGACCTATAACCCAAGAGTTTATTTTGGATCTTTTTTTTTTTTTTGAGCAGGGAAACAGTCTTGCTCTACTTAAGTAAAAAAAGTTCAAATTATCAATTCAATTTTCTGAATGGAGCCCATTCCATTTCTTCCATTCCTTTAAGCTTAGATGGCTTTTCTCCTAAGGCATTGCTGAGCTGCATCTTGCAGAAATTTCATCATCTCAAACCAACTAAAAAAATCAATAGCAATTAAACCAGACATTGTAGTCCCACAGAAAAGTTTTATCAATAGAGAGGCTGATGAAAGAGGAAATGCCACCTTTCTATGTAAAAATTTTAATTTCCCATATTAAACTTTTTCCAGTTTCAAATATAAAACTTGATCCTTCATGCCCTTGGATGTGAATAAAACTACTGTTAATGTGGTGTTTGCTTCTCTAATTTTTTCCCTTAATTAACAAAGTTCAAGGTGGAAATATATTAATTTTTTGAAAATGAAATATAAATGGACAGAAACAATACATCTGTGAATTCACTTTTTATTATGCATGGTTTGCAAGAATGCATATTTCAAAAAGAAAGTCATTAGAGTAATTCTGTGGTTCTGTTTTGCAGGTCTTTGTGACAGTTCAAGGAATAAAATGGCTTAATCTCTCTGGATTGCAAAAGCAGAACACCCTGACAGGGACAGGAGATTGACAGAATTTTTAATAATATATTTTTACTTATGTCACATATTTGTGATTTCAAGGACATGGTTCACAATGACCCTATTGCAACGTTGTGTAACCATTGTTCTACTCTGATTTGCATTAACATCTACAGAAGAGCTTTCCTCTCTTAGTACTGCTTCAGAGGATATGCTTGTCATTAAAATTCTGATCACAGATGTGGGTTAAAATATCTCTAACCTTTACAAATGTATTATGTGGCACTTCTGACATAGCTTTTATTGCAGATAAAATCTATAACAAATCTGTGTGTGACAGGAGAGGAACATGATTTTGTATTAAACTCAGATGATAGAGATGCATTCCTTGCTTTTACTTATAAAATGTTTTGGATATAGTATCAATGAGTTAGGTTTTCTCCTCCATTGTGGTGACAAAGCCATTAAATCTATTCCTTTTGTTCAAGCTTTGGTATTTTAATATATTTTTTCTTAAACATGCTTTCAGAAGAGGACACAAAACAGTGGAAAGTCTTCAATTAATTTCCAGTCTTGGTTGAATCCATCAGAAGTTAACAACAAATCGGTTTATTAGAATGGACACCTAATACCTGTCATGGAAAATTTTTTTATAATGTTCATTGAATTCAACCCATGACACTCTGCTTCTGTATCCTAACTTTCATTGGCAGTCACACGTCTTGAAGGGTCACACAATAATGTATTTATTTTCCAAATACTTTTTGGACATCCCTCTGTATACACAGCAGCCTAAACACCACTTCATCTTGCTCAAACATGCAGTAGGTAGGTAGAACTTTCCCCACTGCTTACGGTAACAGTCCCCATTGGTTGTACTCCTGGGTATGTTCAAACAAGAAGGTTGCATCAGTTCACAAGCAGAAGGCATACATTTAAATTAGTGTTTAACAAATATTATTTCCTGATACTATTTTTCTGCAAGAAGGGTATCTTTTTTGCTTATATCAGCTGGGACTGATTCCACCCTCATTGCAAAGCAATGGTTTCCAGTGGATAAGGTGACAGTTTTCACTGGTAGCTATATTGGCATAACTATCACTGAATGCTTACAACCAGACTGTAACTGTCATTAAGGATGGGGAGGCTGTCCCTGTGCAGCTGGAGGTGAAGGGTTGCTGCCAGTGGAGTCACAGACATTGAAAGTATATTGTTCTTAACTGGTAGAGCTGGAGACTTCACTGGCTTGTGGTGTCAGACATGCTCTTCAGGATGAACCTGTTGTAATGAACACAATGCAATACAGCCTTCCATTTCATAGCAGAGTAGACATCTGTAACAGACCTTGTGACCATATTCATGCATTGCAGTGATAAGGTAGCTTGGGGAGTTACAAAATTACTGAATTTTGAATGGGACGAGGGGTGATATTTGGCTTATTAAGTTGATACACACTTGATTTTGAAGGCTTCCAGTGCCTTTTTCATACAGAAGGGAGCTATTTTGAAAAATTACTTCTCAGTCTGTGGTATACCAAACATATATGTTGCTCAGCACTCAGGTGTCATTGAGTATGTACTGCTCACCACTGCTGACACAGGACAGGGGTTGTTCAGTCCTAGAAGAGTAACCTCCAGTGCCCTCTCTATGCACTGAGAATATAAGCAGGAAAAGGGAAAGGAACTGCTTGCTGTTTTTAACTGCTATGCTCTTCTTATTTAACCCTTCCTTCAGTACAGAGAGAATTTGTCACAGTAATTGGAGACTGGATATTCAAGTGCAAGAGCTGGGATATGGCCCACCACTGAGTTGCCATCTGCACCTCTACATTCACTACAAGGCTGCTGGCACACTACTGAGAGGTCATGGTAACAGATGCTTTGGGCTCCATAAGTGGGTAGTCAGTTCTTCCCAGAGCCCTCTCACTGTTAGTGTTGGCTTGTAATGTCTTCAGTCAACTTCTGTTCATAGTGAATCCTACATAAGTATGTATATATTTTGACACTGATTTAGACATAGCAGAATGTATACTCAGTGATTCATTTCCTCCTCTGGAAAAAAGTGCATTGAAATAACTCTCAAATTATTTCAGTGTTTCAAATTATTTAATTGCTGAGTTTTTGAACTCTCTGAACTCAGACCAATAAGGTAGCCAGAGAGCTGTAAAACAAAATCTTTCTAAAACAAAGTATTTTACCAGTGATAGTAATAAAATGTTTCTTTAGAGAATTGCAAGAATGTGAGGGGCTTCTTGATGGAAAGAGGATTCTGTAGATTAAAGGTACCCAACCCTGCTGCTGAATTTTCTCTGCAATTCACTTACCTAATAAGATTATGGGAACAGATCTCCCTCCCCCCTTTTTTTTTCTTTCCCTTTTTAAAAACATTTGTTTAATTTAGTCATGATGCTAAATCATTCCCAGAATCCTACATGGAGTATAGTCATTTGAGATATGCAGAGAATGCTAGAGGGGACCTTTTCTATATACCAAATTTCACTACTGTGGAATTGGAATAAACCACTTTTTTGAGAAATTCTGTAGTTTGAGAAATTCTAAAGAAGTGTTATATGAAGAATATGCATACATAATATTTGTATTACAGTACATATCCAAATAATGCATTTATGTAAGCATACATAATATTAATTATAAACTTCCCGATATTGTTGCATTTTAGTTATATTTTATTAACGATATTGTTAATATGCACTTGAGTATCAACACCAAAAAACTGATCTAAAACTCTCTTAAGATTCCCATTTACTGGGAATTCCCATTCCCATACTCTTTGTGTCAGGTTCTGACATTACTGACAGCAATTTCATAAAGACGTTAATGAATTTTACATGATATTCATGAGAATGAATGTATTTCTCATCAAACAAGATGTACAAGATTCTGGCCAGAAAAGAGTAACTGAGTTTGCAAAACTGTTAAAATGTAGTACATTTCTGAGAGAACAATTTGCAGTCTGCATGGGAGAAAGCTGATAGCATTTGTTCATATTGTAAATTATACAATTCTTCTCCATACAGTATAGTTCTGACAAAAGAGGAGAGGGAATTTGCCTCGCTTTAATGCATTTTTCAGGGGTGCTGAACACAGATGGATACATTTGTATCAGTCTCAAATTGTGTGGCAAAGAAGATAGAAATCTGCTATAAATAAAATTCCAAGCCACTTCTGTCTTCACTATCATTAAATGCTGGATGAAAAAATAATGTAATGTTTTTTCAGCATAAAAAACTACAGTAAAAGCTATTTTTATTTCATATTGCTCTGGTAGAAGGAAATGCAGAAACATATTACTGAATTTCTTTCTAATTTTGGTAAAAGAACAATTTTATTTCTTAATTAGAACAATTTTTTTTGTTCCATATTCTACTTGATTTTCAGTAATGTTTCCTTTAAATACAGTCTCTTTTTATAAGAACAAATTCAATCTGATTCAGATGTGTGACATACCATTGAAGTCAACGGAGCTGTCTCTGTAGGACATGGATTTTTCTTTCCATCTCTCCATCTGTCATACAGAGTCATGTCAGTGTGACTGAAGATGAATAAGCTCTCAGCACAGGCCAGATCCTGTGAGGTGCTGAGTGCCCTAAATTCAAAGCAGCTTCAAAGGAAGCACTCACTACCTCCTAGTGTATCTGGCTTTAAATACAGTATTTCCTTGTATTTCTCCATAATTAGCCTAGGAAATACTTTGAATAGTATAAATATTGAGTTTAGCCAACTGCCAGAGCCAGTGTTAGTGTTATTGGATAGATCTGTAAAAAGGTGCATTTGGCTTATTTTTCATTTTTTTATCCCCCTTTTCTCTCCACTCCCTTCTCCCAATGCACATATAAAAAACTGTGTTTATGCAACCATGCCCGCTAAACACAGAACGGTCCTTCGAGGTCTTCTGGAGGGTAGGATGTAAAGTTTTGCTACACACAAGGCTGAATGTGTGCAGAGTGCATGTGGGTGTCTCTGTTGTTGTTTTGGGACAAGCAATATCAATATTCCCCATGATGTTTCTGGGTTCTTTTGCAAAAGCAGAACTTGGCTGCATCTACCTGTCATAAGCTTGAAGTAGTCCTTGTCACCATACAGGAAAAAGCTAGGAATAAACCCCTCTCCATTAATTGAAATGTTCCTCTCCTTTCTGAGACATCCCACATCAGTCTGTGTTCACAGTTGCCAATCCTCTGAGAGCAAAGTTTTTAAAACTTGCCAGGTACATCCAGTAGGACAGATCTTTATAAATTAGTATTATTCACACATGGTGAATTTTGGAGCTAAACCTACTGAAGTAGCAGAGACTTGCTTACAGGTATAGATGAGGGAAAGAAGTAGAGCTGGGTTATTTCAGTGTGAGCCAGGATGGCAGAGGTACAGTCGACTCTGCAGCTCAACACTCCCTCCACAGCTTGAAACAGAACCTGGAGGTGACACAACTGAGCCTGCCCTCAGCTTCTTCCAGCTACTCAGTACTGTCATAAGAAACAGTACTTTTGACAGTCCAACCCAAAATAATAGAGATTATATTTGCACTGATAAATATGTCTAAGGATTTTAGATGACAAAGGACAGGACAAAGCATACAAAAAAGAATCATGAAGACAGTGACACAGTAAAAAAAAGGTGTAAAGCTTTACATTCTTCATGGGGTAATTTTTTTGCATTCCATAACCCAGTGGAAAAGGCTAAAGTAGATGCTTAAGTTCAGTCTTCAATATTGCTTCTCTGAAAAGATACATGTGATGAATTAAAAAGTAAGACTTACATGAAGAATAGGATTGCCTGGATTCCTGAGCAAACAGAAATCTAACCCAGAAAGATCTTTTTAAAAACCGATTTACTGATTTGTTTGAACTTATTAGATCTTCTTTAGCAATTTTGTTGATTTTGTCCACGAGCCCTCTGCTTCAAATCAGCTTCAAGATTTATAGGAAACATGGCTTGGTAGTATGCAAATCACATTTAATGAGAAATAGCTTCCTGAAGGCAGCCAGAGAACTGAAAGATTTAATTCATCCAGGTGCTAAAATTCATGTCTGCCTAAACTGTTTTCATTCACTTCTGAAAGGGAGAAGAGGACATGGATTGCTAAAACAAGAAGTGAGAGGAAGTAATAAAAATAATTTAGGTAACAGAGTCCCTGGTCAAAACAAAAAACAACCAAACGAAAAAAAGTAGTCAGATTTCAGATTTCCCATTCAAAACTCCTGGCATGAGAGTCTCAAAACAATGTCAACATAGACATCAAATTGCCACTGACCATAATGGTAAATGGGTATCAACATCCATTAGCTGCTTGTGAAAAAGGTCTCAAAATAAATGTGTTCGTCTTTGACATTACAATCCCAACACTGCTCCCAAAACTCGCCTGGAGTAAAAGACCACACATTCATTTAATTAATCCATCAGCTCTGGAAACTTCCTGTTGCTGCTGCACAGGTGGAACCTCAATTTAAAGGTGAAATGAGGGGTTGAGGGTTCTGCCTACCTTAGGGGACCTGGATTGCTCTTTGAAGAATTTTTTTTTTTTTCCTCTCTCTCTCCCTTTTGAATACAGAAATAATTAGATAGATGAGGCTCCCAGTTTTGTATTTAAGTTAAATATTTACTGTTGGGTTTTATTAATATGCTCCAGGATTATCAAGCTACTTCAAATTCGTAGTATTTAAAAATACATTTCTTTCTTTGGATCTTTGGCCTTCATCCCATGAAATAAATGCATATGCTTAGTTTTATGTACTGTATATAGTTACACTGAAATTACTAGAAATAAAAAAATAGCAAACGAAAGAATAGCCTGAACCTTTCAGGAATCAAGGTATGAGACAGGAACATTCTCAATTGAGTGTTATTTAATATACTTGATTATGATATTGTTCCTGAAATTAAATAGCAAATCTCAAAATGGTACTTGCAAAACGAACATTTCATATATTAAAATACTGCATTGGCATTAAGGGAGAAGAGAGAAGATTGCTGTATGATGTTGGTATAAACACTATTGCGTTCACTTGACTAATCTTCTGTAGCACTGCATGGCCCAAACCCAAGAGCCTACTGGTGGAGGTCTAACAGGAAAAGAAACAACATGAGCTAATGCCAGGAAGATACCAGAAATCTCCAAGTGAATCAGTCACTGTAAATGCCTATCTGTCATGTTAACAGATCTCTTTTTTTTCAGTTGCAAAGACAAAGGTCTTCAACAGTGAAGTCATCAGACAGTCCTAATCTGCGGCCTTGGCACCTGCTGCTCCGGGGAGATGGTTGTGAAGTGCAGGAATTGCAGCAAGGGGTGAATGAGAAGGGTTTACAGGGGAACAGGTGGGGGAAGCCCTGACCCAGGTAAGGAGGCAAAGACCAAGGAGAATGACTTAGATTTCATTGCCACTCAAAAAGTGTTTGAGGGAATTATCAAGTACCTAGCTCATCCCTTTGAACCATTCCAGCAATAAAGGCAGGAACACTAATACTGTATTTACAGAGGCAAGAGACACTTAATCTTTTATAATTAAAATAGACTGACTCTTTTGCCTTGTTAGATAATATTATATTCAAAAGACACAAGTGGAAAAAGCCCCAAGTAACTTCAATAATACAGCTACACTTGCATGAATAGTCACGGATTCCTTCCTTTCATGGAGTGTTTCAGTTGGTCCCTCAAAATAAAATAAAATATCAGAAAGCTGTACAGACTGTCATACTGTAATATCAAGCCATGTAATCAGATATGATTACTACAGTTTCAAAGAACTTGCTGTGAATTCTGACACATAATCTTGAATATTAGTAGATAAAACTTCTAAACCAGAATTTCTGAAATTTGTATTAATCTTAGTAAAATAGAATATATGTTTTAATTAAAATTTATTTTTGTTTCAAATTATTCCAAAATATATGCATGTTCAGTTTCCATAGACTTTGTAATATTTGTTTTCAATTCACTGTAAAAAGATTTATTTGAAAGTGAATAAGAATACAACTATTAATAGAATAAACTTTCCCATATTTCCTTTTTTTCCCCCCTGTAATTATGATGTTTATGGGTGGAGTTGTTACATACTGGTACTTGGAATTCTGTGGTCACCTGGTATTTATGGTAGTTTTTTGTTTCCATGTGTGGTGTTCCTCAGACTCCTTTTTGATGCTTAGGTCCTCTCAAGACATAAGACTGTTGCTGATGATAAATTCTGAAGGTCAGTTAGCATAATTATGCATAACATAGTATCTCTGTGAAGGCATTCTCTCTTTAACATGGAGTTGTCTTGTGTTTCTTCTGCCTTCTTTTCTTGCTTTCTCTCTTCCATACCCCCTTTTCAACCATTTCTTAACTTTACTAGACTACATTAAATTTTAAAAAATAATAATTTCATACTATTATTCCTGTTCCTTACCTAATGAAACTAAGTTAATCTCCCATTTGACTATTTCTTGCCTTAGTCTGGTTACAATATGTGTTTTGTTTCCTTTTGAACAGGGTAAGCAACTGGCACCGAGGAGAAATGTGTTGAGGCCATTTATATGCAGATGATCTGCTGTCCTGCTTCTTTCAGTAGGTGCCATAAATTAGCATTCAAATTTTGCTACAATTTTGTCAGGTTTTTTTTTTATTCATTTTGTATGTATTTAATCCCACATCAGTCTCAGTTGTTCCGCAATATGTGCCATACTGTATCAGCTTTTTAGCTGCCACTGATGATTTTCACATTCCTTTAGTGTGAGGTTTTAATTCTACTAACACTTTTGTTAATGAAATACATTTCACTTAATGGAATTAAATGCATAGCCTGTTTATTGTTCATTACACTATACAGTCTTAAGAGTTTGGATTTAAATTTCACCCTTCTTCTATAAAAATTATGCATCACATTTTGGCCTAAAAGGCACTCTATGGTTTGTATATAAAGTGTGGGAAAGCTGTCATTATAAGTAAAAAGCCAGTAATGGTTTCAGTGTTCTCTGGAATTCTTTTTTCTCCTGTTACTAAATATGCTTAAAATGCATTTTCCACCATTTCTTTATGTAGGGTCTGAAAGCCTGAACTAGCAATTTGATCACCTATGAACATCATAGGTAAACCTCAAACTATTCAGTGCATTCATTCTTCCAAAAACTGCTTCAGAGATTCTCTCCGAATTGAGAAAAAACCACTCATACCTATCTGCAAGCATACAGAAGGATTAAAATCATACAAGAACTTTCAAATGAAAGTTTCTCATCAGACACCAATTTTCCTTTTATCATAGACTGAACATTTTGTGTAATCTTTGGCAGGTTAGACGTAAGCTGTCGCTAGGTTGGAACCTAAAGACTGGTTGCTCTTAAAACAGTTTGTTTCTGAGCTGGTTCATTTTGTCTTTTTTGAAGATTTTGGTGCTAGCTGGGGTGAAAAAATAAAAACTCTTGGAAATTGCAAGGTTAGTTGTAGGGTTTTTTCTGGCTTTATCCTGGATCTACCAACTTCCTGAGAAAGGCCTGTAGCAGGATGCTCCATCTCTCAGTGTGCCTGGTTCAGTTTCCCTCTAATTCAGTTGCTTTCTGTCTCAATTTTACAGGCCCAGGCCTGGAATGGAAAGATTCCCATGGGAAAGGAAAGGGCCTAGCAAGCTCTGAGCTGGTAACAAGTTTGAAAGTACAAACAGAAGGCTTAGTTTATGTTCATAACACCAGCTGCTCTCTGGTGTTGAAGAACAGGAAGCCCAGTCTAATCACAACTAGGCCCGAAGTGGAGACAAAACAAGAATGAACAGATAAACAAGAGTTTGCTTGGTAAGAGAAGGGCCTTCTTGTGTTTTTCCACCCAGCTCAGGACAAGGCCTCTACAGAATAGGCCCTTTGGCCTTATTATAGGTAGTTGAAAAGCAGGACATCTACCTCACAGGATTCTGAGAGGATTGTTCATTTGTTTGTTTAAATTACTATTTTTTTTCCACATGGTTTCGCAAGCCTGTAGCTTCTCAAAGAAAATTATGTCCTTTTCAACTTCTTTGCAGTTGTCAGTGGGTTTATCTGAAGCAGAACATGAGTTTATTGCCCGTAGTTATATACCTGAGACAGGGAAAAGAGGGTCCAAAACTCACAGCCAGCTGCACCACTACTGCATCACATTTTTTCATCTCTACAAAAAGACCTACAAGGGATCAAAGGTTTCCTCAGAGCCTCCGTTGGAATCCACAACAGTTTGTCAAAAAGTTCTCCAGTTCAACAAAGCAACTTTTCTCAATGAAATTTCTTCAGCCAGAAAATCTCTGACTGGCTCGGCTTCCTTCAAGCAAAGGCTTCCCCAAGGATCTGTTTTCTGCTTTTCTCTAGCAAACCAGATTATAGGCTCTCTTTTCTCAAATTAATCAGCTCTGTCTATGCCAGAAGTACTTCAGGTAGAACCTTTTGGTATTGATTATTTTGGATATTTGGGGTTTAATTACAATTTTTATATACATTTTTATAAGTTTTGAGAAATCCAGGAGCTCTTATCTGAATGTGTTTGATTATTGTTGACATTCACATCTGCCCATGCTGGAAATGGGAATAAACAAAGAACAGCACCAACAGTGAGTACATTAAGTTCTTTACATATTAATCTGATTTGTAGGTACTGAGTTATATCTACTGGACTTTTCTTTCCAGGATGTGGCAATGTCCCATCAACATGACAGCCAGTTGTTAGAATGTGTTTGTCTTCTCTGTCATTATAACCATGATTGGGTCTTTTCTGCTTTTCCATTGTCTAATCAACAGAGAATTGTTAACAGGTTGCACAATTGCAGAGCAAAGATGTTCACGTGGATTTAAATAAATCAAAGGAGCCTCTTTTATAAGTGAATCAAAATCAAGCCTCTTGTAAAGTTAAAAAAATGTTTTTTTTAAATTTTTTGTCCATTTTCTTTAGTCTTTCCTACATTCTTCACTCTGACTCTGTGTGATTTATTCTGTGACCTAAGTCATGCTAAAATATGTTTCTCTCATACCTTTTGCTTGTAAACTGCACTCTTGTCTTCTCCCAATAGATTACCTTGTTCCTTTCAATGTTCTTTTTCCTTTTCTTAGTTATCTTGGATGGAAGGCCTAAAAGATTCTGTACTGGATGCTAAAATAATTGTTGTATCTATAACAAAATCTTTCCTTATCAGACATGTTTCAAAGTGAACGGTAGAAGTGAGAAGAATGCACAGTGCATCTGTGGACAGCATATTCTGAAGTGTGACAGATACACCATTGAATCTGCTCAATTCTTCAGCAACACCAAAGAAACTGATTGGCACTAAAAAATGGGGAGGGAGAAGACACATGACAGGTCATCGAGTTCTATAGAATATATTACGAAACTGGGAACAAAAGACAAGGAATCTCTCAAGTCTAGTCTTCTAATTGCATAGACAACCAGGTAAGATTGCTTGTTTAATAAAACAATCACTCTCCGTTAAAATACAGGTTTTTTCTTACCCCTACTACAGCTATTAAGATCTGGAAAATTCTCTTTCCTGATGGTTGGAATAATCTCTGTATTTCTTATCTAAACATGAGCGGCTTTTCTATTTGTTGGTCTTGTCCTATGGCTTTATATGGCTGTTTTCCAGCCTGGTGTCTAGTAAATACATTTATAGACATCAGCTGTATCCCCTTTCAGCTTTTTGCTTAGTGAGACAAAAGCAGCAAAGCATTTCACTCTCCCACCTGAATGGTGGCACTCCAGTCTGCCAGCAGGTGCAGTTGCACCTCTCTGCAGTTATTCCAATTTTAGGATATTTTCTTGAGTCCAAGTGCCAAAGACTGTGCACAGAATTTCAGAAAAGGCCATACTCTCAGGCCTGTGGATGGCATGAATGTTTCTTTTTTATTGAAGAAAAATATAATACCATATTTTATGTGTCTATATAAAATATTTGGGTGCGGGTATTTAATGTGATTTTTTAAAAAACACATTTTTTTAAATGACTTTGTTTCCTAGCTTACTGAAAACTAGATTTCATATTACTTCTCCTTATGCCTGGATGTTAAAAAAAGATTGATCCCAAGACTCATTTTTTAGGATTGCTGCTAGTAAACTTCCTACAGTTCGATGCTGCTTCTTTCAATACCACCTGTTGCCATCTATGCATTAGACATTCTCTTAACCACTTTACAACTCTTCTCCTAATCCCCTGTTTCCTCTGTGTTGCTGTATCACATGCAGCACAGATATAGATAAGATGTATCACAAATCCTTTGTCAGGAAAATCAGTTATCTTATTAAAGAGAGATAACAAATTCACTTGGCATGATCTATCTTTAGTAAATCCTTTTTCTATCTTATCCCATTTTCCATTTACCTCCCTGTCTTCAATTATTTTTTCCTTTAAAATTTCTTCTAAAGCAACTGAGGTCAAACTAATGGGTTTGTAGCTGCACAGGTCTCCCTTTTAGAAATGGATAGTACATTCACCATTCTCCAGTCAGACAATATCATGTCTTAGCTGCTTCCTACCAGGTTTGGTATTTCATGTTCCCTTTCTTGTCAGAATTGTGGAATGGAGCTTATTTTATATGTCTCCTTGGCCTGAATACACTGTGCTTTTACCTTTGCTTCCAGATTGGTAATTTCTATCATCATTACTTCTTTCCCATTATTTATCCTTTTTCCTTTCTGGTCAATATTACTGAAAACACACACAAAGTAGTCACTTCGTTTTTAATTGTAGATAGATTTTCCTTACTTCCATTGACTCCCCCTTGTATTGAAATCCCATGTTTTATTTGGTCTCATTTTATCTGCATGATGCTTGCTTTGCTGTTTGTTTCAATATCCATTCCAAATTATGGTTCAGTTTGTCTATTTACAATTTTCACTTTACCTTTTATTTTGACCTCTAAAACACATCTGTCTCTGCTGATAATGTCTTTGTTGTTGTTCCTTCCTGTGCCCTGCAAATCTCTAATAACCTTCTTGAAGGCGTTCTTCATGTGTGTGGAATAACTCAACCACTTTCCCATGCATTCTCTCCTCTCCATCAGCTACACATTACACATAGCTTTACCACCTTTGATTTAAAGTAATTCCAAGGCTCTTCCACACTCAAGGTCTCGACTGTATCAGTCCATTTGATTTCAGTAACAAGACCAGGTAGGTTGTCAAAATTTGCCCTTTGAGATATAAAACCTTATTTTTACTGATCGTTCAATTTGATTTAAATGAGCTTAATTCGTGAAAAGTTTTTGGACCAGTTTTCTCTTAGTGTATGTAGTGGTTATTAAAATAATGATGGTAATAGTTTTGTCTCTTACTGGCTGTTAGCTGCTTGGTAAACATACATTTTTAATTTGACCCAAACATGTTCAGTTTGATGTATGCCATCCTTTCTTACTTATTTTTAATCTATCAGATTATTAGAAGGCAATCATGTACGATTACTTATGCTTGCTTCATACCTTTCTTGGGTAGCAAGTCCACATCAATACTGTAGTCCCAATATATAAGTTTACCTTCGCTTTTCTGGTCGTGTACTGACCAGATTTTCTTCTTCTGTACAGAAAGAAAGCATGAAGATGACTTGAACCTCTGCCAAGGTTTCTTTGTATTTCTTAAGGTACTTTTTAAAACAATGTAGCCCTCAGTCCTAATTGTTTCCATGGATATTCAGCCAGATTCCATTCCCATGAGCCTTCACTTTTTAGGCATTTTTCCTCTACCTAATATAAAATTATTTAGTATAATAATCTCTGGTTTATTCCAGTGGGAATTTCATAGCACCATTTTCCCACTGTGAGGAAAATTAAATTAAAAGAAATAATAATTCTTCTATATTCCTAGCAGAATCTTTTTTTCCTTTTCCACCCACATCTTCCTTCTTGGGAAATGACTTCACATCCTGTTCTGTGGAATTCATCTAGTGACAATTTACATGTTTCTCTTTAACACAGACTCGCAATTCATGTAGACACTATTTTTTGTCTTAGTCCATTTTACCTTCTATTGACAGATTATTCTGCCTTTTGCTCTTCTCTTCTCACAAACTTCTCTACCATTCTCACACCTCTTTGGATCCTAGTCTCCTACAATTTTTGCTGGAATTAACTTTTCCCCTTTCTACCTTTTGTTTTGATTTTGTCTGCTGTACTTTTTTAGTTTCCCAGACGACGAGCATATTCTTTAGCTTTCCTCTGTTTCCCAGAGTTCTACTGTTCTACTTGTTCTTCTTGTTGCAGGCTTCCTTGACTCACCAGTCTCTGAGCTACCTCTTATACGACCTCTCACTCAACAAGTGTCTGAAGTCTCCAGCTGCCCATTCAGTTTGCTTTTTCTTATACCATTTCCTCAAGTTCATATCTTCATTCAACACTGGTCTCTGACATAACTCCAGTAAGGTCTTCTCTTCATGCACTTTAGCAGATGACACTTCAGGCATACATATCTTTCCAGAGAATAAGATACATCCTGCATCTTCTGCATCCAGTTCACATTGTTCCTATTATTTGCATTGTACCCTCCACAGCTGTCTCAATTCCTTAAATAAGGAATTAAATAAGAAATTGATAATTCCTTAAAGAAGGCTTTGGGGAGACCTTATTACAATGTTCCAGTACTTAAAGGGTGGCTACCAGGAAGATGGAGACTCCCTGTTTACAAGGAGTCACATGGGAAAGACAAGGGGTAATGGGCACAAGTTGATCCTGGGGAGATTCCAACTGGACAAAGTACATAAATTTTTCACCATGAGGACAATCAAACATTGGAATAGTCTCCCAAGGAAGTGGTAGATTCCCCCACATTGGACAGTTTAAGTCTCAGCTTGACAGGGTTCTGAGCCATCTCATATTAATTATAGTATTACCTAGAAAGGTTGGACCAGATGATCCTTGAGGTCCCCTCCAATCTGGCATTCTGTCATTCTATGAAATAGTAACTTCCTTTTACCTGTGCTTTTAAGGTGAAAATCCCTCTCGATGCTGGCTATTTCTTTCTTGTTGTAGGTTTCCCTGCTCATGGTGACATACAGGTTGATAGGACTGAATAGTTACACCATTATCAGTTTGTCATACTGCAGGACTGAGGACTGTATTGCAGGGTGCAGAGTAATAGGAGCAAATTTTGTTCACAGTTCCTCTTTTCAAAGCCATCTATCAACCAGGAGGCTGCTTTCCACAGCTATCATATACAGGTTTGATACTAAGACTAGACTCGTGAGTGCCATGCTGGAGTCAAATTCATCTATTATTACCTGGCAAGTGGTCACTGGAAAAAGAACAAGTGAGAAAATAAGAAATTACATTTGGGATCTAATATATAAGTAAGATATGACCACAGAATAGGGTTGAGAAATTCCAGAGATTCCACAGGGAGGGATGAGATTTCAATCAGGTTAAATATTATGTGGATAAATATTCAGATATACAGAGTCTAGTTGAAAGATCCTCCCCCTCTCACACTAAAATAATCAAACTCCCAAACTTTCTCCAGTGAGCTAAAAGCATTTCTCAGAGGAAGCACTTTATGGGGCTCAGGCAGACACCAATAACTATGTCACACAACGTTTATTAGAAAGTCCAAATATATTATTCACTACTTGGTCCAAAATCTATGCGATCATTTATCTGCAGCAAATTTTACTGTAAATGTGATTATTTCCAAGAAGCAATTTCTCATTACTAGATTAAAGTACAGTACTTACCATATATTCTGTTGAGATGAGGCATCATTCTGGAATCTGTATTACAAGTAAATGTTTGGATCCTACAAAGAGAACTCCTAGGGCTTTACACGAGAAATATGGTTTAGGAACTGGAACATAACAGACTCGTGTTGGACTCAGCTCGATCTGCAGATGAGCAGGAGACAGAATTGTTGATCTCTGAATAAGCAGTATTTTAAAGTAAAACATCCATCTTACAAGACAAAGTTCAACTGGTTTAACTGCTAATGCAGGGCATTTTCTCCCATCAAATCTCACCAAATAATAATGCTTGAAGAATGTTAATTGCATCCATTCCTATTTTCAGCCAGTGATGAAAGAAGATGTGTCAAGCCATTCTACTTTCTTTTCATTACTTTTGGTGTAATTTCTGAGCAGAATGTGTGATTTCTGAGCAGAATGTATATATGTAGAGGTTCACAATACTCTACACCATGGTGTAAAAATAACTTAATTGAAGTACTCTAAACAAAAGAAACAAAGTTTAGTTTATGTTCCTCTTGGATTGGATGAAGGATAGAGAGGGTTGAACACATTCTCCTATTTCTCTAACCAGCTTAAGTACTGCATTTAAATCAAATCAGGAATCTGCAACAGGTAATGTTTGTGATATTTATGTTAATAAGGGAGAAATTCTGAAGTGGCTGAATGCAATTTTTTTGTCTCTCTTTTGTCTTGATAGATTTTAGATAACATTGAAAACACTGGCTGGAGCACACACCATCATCCTGTCAGTGATACTGCTGCACAGAAGACACCTGCACACTAGCAAATAATAAATGTGTCAAGGTACACTTGGAAATATCCCACCTCCATTTGTACAAGTTAGTCTGTTCAAAGTATTTCCCTGTTTAAAATCATTTTGCTGGGTTTACCAGATTTCTAATAATCTGAGGCCTGCAGTATAAAACCCTGCTGAATGACAGGCTGAGTTATTAAGTGTTTATAGAAATCTGATCAAATGGACCATCAGAAGCCGGAGGGAGCGGGGGTGGGGTGGTGGAAATCTGTTTAAAACTCGACCATAATGACAGTTTTCCTCATCTTACAACTGTGACATGAAGAGGGAGCTGTAGCTCTTCTGAGACACAGCTCTGCCTCAGCGCGCGTAACCAGCCAAGCGCCCCGATCTCCTCTCTCCTTCCTTGCTCTCCTCCGCTCCCCTCTCTCCTTCACTCACTCACTTACCCGTCCTTTTCCTTTTTTTTTTTTTTTTTTTTTTTTTTTAATCCCTGTGCCAGTTAATTTAAATGTATCTGTTCAAGTGGAGATAATCCATGCAAATCAGAGGCACTGGCTCCCAGTGCTTGATTCACAAAGAGAACTCCGCTTCAGGAGGTCACTCGTTCACAGCTGCTCCTCCCATTATATTTTTCCCTTATTGCAGAACTGCTGCATGTTTACAGTGACTGAAAGGACTCAATTTACCGCAACTGCTGCCGGGTTTTACTTACAACTTTCTTTAAAGGGGGACCTACCTTCTATCAGTCTTATTAAGGTAGGAAGTCTGATTCTTCTAAAGACGTGTAATGCCTCCAATGTTTGCTCATTATCAGATCCCACTATAATGATGCATATTGTTGTCAGAATTAGGTCCTAATAGAATTGCGCCAGGTGCCTGATGATTTTGTTACTTGTGTGTGTAGGTGAAAGTGTTTAACCAACTGTTTTGCTGTGTATTTAGGCAGTTACATCCCGTCCCCCCCCTCCCCGTTTTCTTTTTCATAATGGCAGGTAGGATCTTAGCACCGCATCTTTCTTATCTACAAATGTAGCCTTTAGTCAAGTTTGTATTTTCTTTTAAAAATGTTTTCTAGTGTCTGTGTAAGTTAATGAAGTACTCTGTACCCCCTGAAGAAAGAGCTTTCTGCCTGGAACCTTATTAAAGTGCTATCTTTGGAGCAGAGCAAACTGTTGAAAGGTTTTAAACAAAAATAAAAAGGTCACCTTTTACTTTGCAGTGTTGTAAAAAGGAAACTCCAGGCCTCACTGCAAATGGGCCTGTCATAAATTTAAACCCCAAGATAAACATATAGTTAAGAGAATTGCTGGCAGAAGTGGTGAAATGGAACCCTCGCAGTTCTCTGTTAATATCTATTGTTTAAAAAGGTTGGAGAGGCAGTGCTTGGTTTGCAAACAAAGTGCAACTCAGAAGCAAGTATTTGGAAATGATTCTGAAATGCTCCTTAAGAAAAGGAAACTCGGGCACTACTTCATCAGTTTGTTGCATTCTAACTTGGAGCATACATCACATGGAATATTGAACTAATGCATCTGACAGCACACACTGGTTTAGGAAAGCAAACAATAAATCTTCCATTTATTTGTGTAGATTTCTTTGAATTTGTTGTTAGAATTTAGATATGCAAATTATTAAAATAACTATAATAACAACTTGGGATATGTTAAATCACAAATTATGAACTAGAAGGGTAATATCTTGAAAGAAATGGAATTCTTCTGACACTTGTCCCACGGTGAAGTTCTTGTTTGCTGTCTTGCACAGCTGGAGTTAAGAAAATACAATTATTAGATTTGTAACTGCCATGCCTTTGTATAGCCTTACTATCTAACAAATGCAAGTTAATCAAATAACAGTTCTGCAAAGCTTTAGACAGAATTTAAAATGAAAATGTAGTTGACTATACAAGATACAGAGAGGCACAGAAATTCCCAAACATATCCTGTCTAATTTCCTCAAGAAATACTACTTCAGTGCCTAAAATGTGCATCTTTTCTCTTTTATATGCAGTCTGTTTTTTGAAAAAAATGCATTCTGATTTTGGAATACAGTACAAACCTAGAGAGCCTTGTCATTGTTAGCATAAAGAAGACATCTACACAAATATTACTGTGCAGAGGGCAATCTTTCTTTCTTTGGCATTTGTTAGGTTACTGTACATAGAATTTAGCAGATACATATCTTTTGCTTCATGGCATTTTGGAGATCCTATTGGTATGCAGGTTACCCTGTGAGGATGGCAACTGAAAAAAGAAATATGTTTTATAGCAGTGTGTAATAAAAGCCCTTCACAATGATGTAAGTGGAGTCTGACCTTTCCTATCCTGTAATTAGAATTTTTATTAACTCTTTCAAGTGCAGAGTTTTTTGAGTAAATTAATGTTACTTAGGGAGAACAAGCATGTATTTTTGACCTATGAGTTTAAAAAGTAAAAATTTATAATCCAATTTAGACAGGGAAAAAGAAATATATTCTCCAAGCAAGTTGCTCCACACAAAGCAATTCTGATTTATAGAAAAGAGAGATTTGATACAGACATCCTGCCTCCCCCAGAAGAAAGGAAAGAAAAGAAAAAAAAAGGGGGGGGAAAAGGCATTACTAAAAAAGACTTCTTTCTACATTACTAAAAAACTTCTTTCATTTTGTGAAAAAAAAAAGAGGGGAATGGATTTTAGAGGAGAGCTGAACTTAAGGAATGACATTAAGCATCTTTTGTCTGACTGAATCTCTGGCCAGGATAAAGTTGGGAAGTAAAGGTGATCCCTGTGGAGTTTAGCAATATACAGAGATGAGATTAGATGACTCACCACTGGAGATATGAAAAAGGGAGAAAAAGGCCTTTTTGAGGAAGATTTTTTGTAACTGTTTTAAAATATTGTTGCAGCAGACAGTTATTTCCTGCTTTCTTTCCACCTTTTACCCAATGACCAATGTCTTGCAGGGACAGAAGTGTTCCTTGGTGAATCATCATACGCATTTCATACAGTTACTTCTAAATTATGAACTCGATTGTAGGTTCACCAGGTTTACCTGACATAACTCAGTTTAATTCCTGGAGACACTGAAATAAATGAGAAGAAATCAGGTGTTTATATTACTGAGGCCTCTGAATGTATTTTCAGTAAACTCTCAAAGGAGTGACCCTTGGTGTTTCATTTCAGCTAGTTTATACTATACAGTTTTCTAAACAAGATTGTCAGTGTCCTGCTAGAGCCAGTTCCTTTTTTTCTATCCCTGTGGTTTCTCCCTCTGCCTTTGCAAACTTGCCATTGCTATAGTAACTCAAACATCTCCAAGGTAAGTTACCTGATACTCTGCTGTAGAGTGCCTTGCAGCAGAATCTATGGGATGCAGTAAACCTTGTAGCTGTATATAATGCAGGGCTCTTAATCCCATCAGACTCCTTCCTGCTGGTTTTATAGAAGACACTTAAAAAGAGAAATTATCATCCTAAAAGGATCCTATAGACATTGTTAATAAGTTCCATCCAACTTCTTAAAGGCCTTAGCTCTTTTCAGTTTTAAGCTTGTACATTTGCTGAACTATACCTTAAAAATATTCTAGAGAAGAAAGAAAATTTCAGAATCCTAAAAAGGAAGTGGTAGAGCCTTTCAGAAAATGCACAGCTATAAATGGGTGATCTAATTGTCAACAAAGTCCTTGGTCAGTGATTTATCATTAGTGTTTTCTGTAATTGCATGAAAAGAATATGTTCTCCACAGCTTCTCATCAAAGTATGTACACAATTATATCATATTCTTCTTTATTATCATTGCCTTGTATGGAAGAGCAGATTATTAAAATGTTAGATTGCAGAATACAGACCTTGTGTTTCTTTTGCAGATGAAGTGTGCTTATTCCTCTAGGGGTTAAAAGCTGAATCAGATCCATAACTTGCCTGCTGACAGCCTTTGAAGTTGCTATTTATTTATTTATTTATTTATTTAGGTCTAAAGGTTTAGATTGACATCCTTTTATATGTTTGGAATTCTTCAGCAGATGTAAAATGCTTGGTAATGACTGAAATTAACCTGAGGCTTTATGCATCCATCTTCCCCAGGAACTGCACTGAAGCGTTCGTAACAGTAGAGAATTTTATGCAAACAACTATTCTCATGAGAACATTTCATTTTTCTGTCTTATTGTACCTCCTTTATAATTTCTAGAGATGTTTTAAGTTCATTTAGATGTTTTTGCTTCCCTTTCTCCCCAGTACCTGTTCTGGGGAGTCCACACGAAAATTCTCACCGATTAAATACACCAAAAGAGGGGCAGATAAAAGGAAAATAAGTGGAGTCGAAATGGATCTTTAAATGGCAAGTCTGTGAAACATTGAACGTGGTTATCTGACGCTCTGTCAGAAAGTATTATCTCTTGAGGAGAAATGAGCAAGAACAGTCCACATAGGAAAATTGTTGCTTTACTTCTGTCTGTTTATTTGGGATAGCTTGAACTGTCTCCCACTTTCTTATTTCTCTCAGTGTGAAAAAATTAACTATTCGAAAAACAGCCAGTAGGCATTTGACTCAAAAGCAATGCTCATTTGACCCTTGGACACAAAATACCTAATGCAAACTGAAATCTAAGCAACCTCAAATATCACTGAATACAAGAAATATGCAGAATGTGGGTCAGTAGAAATTCAAGGCTTACAGAAATAAAAATAATAAAACCTCTGACATCACTCGGTTAGATTAGCATTTATGTCTCCATTTCACATCAGAGTATCAGATGTTGAGGTTTCATCCAGTGTACCCGAGGCAAAAAATCTGTGGCAAAATTCTGCATTAGTTTTTATAAACTGTGCCTGAAATGTTAGGGAGAATAACAAAAGGGGAAGGAGGGCAAGAGATGTTTAACCAATGCATTCATATTTCTCAAAGGTTAGGTTTTATAAGAGACAAACTGTACATAGGAGTTAAGATGTATTAAAAGCCCGTGTGATGCTGCCACTTATTTATTTAAAGGTTACATTTGCAATGTAAGGGACTTCATCCCTCTCACTCTTTTAATTCTGCCGGTTTTGCTGGAGGGGGTGGGTTTTTTTTAACCTTAGGGGGAATGTTATATGGAATTGCATGAGTGTAAATGGACAAAAATTAGTCCCTCAGTAACTAGCCACTATTTTTTACCTCTCTTCCTACCAAGCTATGAAGGAGGAAGGCAGAAGAGACAAAATGCATCCCATGTGAGACGAAGGACTGAAAGAGGGATGCACATTCTATCTCTGGAGAAATAAAAAGCCTGTTACTAAAGGCCACTGGAGCCAGGACTTCAATACCTAACTTGCCCCTACAGAGTAGTCTATGACTTAGAACTGCATTCAGGGGAAAAGGATTAAATACTTGTTAATCAAGAAGCAGCCCCCATGCAATTTCTGTTACCTAGTCTTTGCACAAGCCGGGTTAAGTGAGTTCATAGAATAATAATAGTATAATGTTAATTGACAATCTGAAATTTAAAAAAAACCCACGAAATTTCAGAATTTGCTTCAACAAACCTGGGAGGATATCATTCCCATCACCTTTACAACTGAGGCAAGAATGGTTTAGTTGGGGGATATAGGGAAGGTATATTAAGTTTTCATTACTAAAATATCATTGTTCATGTTGATTCCAAACTTGATTATTGCAGAAACAGCCCGCTGAGTGAGGAGGCAGCTCGGAAGGGGAGATCCACTAACACCCTATCTGTTAGTGGCCTTGTTCCACATTTCCTGCAGATCACAGAACTGGTCTGCACCAAACTTTTCCATAATTTCTATTAGCTTCCTGTCCAGTGACTATCTCCTTTTTCGTGGGAGGGAGTGATAGTCCACAAAGAGACGCCTGAAAGTTGATTATAATTGTTGAGCTTGCCAGAAGATTACACAAGGGATGCTCGTTATCATTGAGCTTCCAAAGTCCACCAGCCAGCCTCAAAATATGTCTAGAAATGGCAAGATCAGAAGTATTTCACAAATGTGTGTTTTGTGGCTGTTTTTTATGTGGAGCAGGCAGGAGAGACAGACAGACACAGAAGAGTATTGAGGTGATATGAGGGACAGCCAAGGACATTGTAAAAGGCTGCCTAAAAGTACAAGATGTGGTTCACAGGCAGAACATTTGGTTTTAATGTATTTAGAAATTAGATTAATAGATTGTTAAAAACTATATACAGCATGGCATTTCTGGGGAACTTCCCTGTCTTGTTTGGCATGTATCTTTTCTCTAATGTTCTAGTCTCTCTTGGGCTTCCCTCTATCCCCCCAAAAAATCCACCAAAAGTGTATCATAAAACCTATTTAATTTCCTACAAAAGATTATACTAAGTGTGCTTTTAATGTAATGATGTCAGTGGTGGATGATAACATGTATTAGGTAGTGCAAACTGCTGATTATCTGTCAGGATAAATCTGTTTATTTCAGAAATAGCAGTCTGACAACCCCCCTGTTGTTAATCATGAAAGTACATGCTATTGCCAGGTACTGTTTGGTTGGAGTCTCTCAGAGGAATGCGTTTGTTACATTTTTGCTTTCACAGCCTTTACACTGAGTTTTGCAAATTTTCTGTATATATAATTTTTAAATTTTTGTTTGTTTTGTTTTGTTAATCATTTCTTTGTGCTGTTTTTTGTTTTCTTTTGTTTTGTTTTTGAGAGAGAGAGAGACTAGAGCAAAGCCACTGGTCTACATCTTAGTTTCACAGCAATTCAGAGGAAGGAATGACTTGTGAAAAGAGAGAATGGATTATAGGATTACAAAGCCATTCAGACTATGCCTGTTGCTGGGTTCATCTTTAGTAATTTCAGTGCAGACCCATTAGTGATGAACAGAAAAAAAAAACACACAAACAAACAAACAAAAAACCCCAAACAAACAAATAAGAAAGTTTGTGAGTTCTTTTTCCCCAGGAGTCACTCATTTATTTGTTTATTTATTTTTCAGCATTTACAGCAGTTCCTAATTATATCCTGAACTAAACAGACCATCTCCAGATTATGCTCAAACCATTCTTCTTTAATGAGATAAATGGCAAAGTGAATCAGCCAGCTTTTATAATGTTGTGAATTTGACCCAGCTTTTGTGTTGTTGAAAATAGATATTATGTATTTTGAATGAAACATAAATGGAATACAGAGGTAGTTTGCCAAATCTGAGGTGAAGAGGAATTTTGTCTGACTTTATTGCATTTTGATCATTTCATGAATGCCATAAAATGCTGAATAGCATAATAAAAATTGATATTTATATTGACATTTCAGGATTCTAAATAGAAGCTGAGAAAAATCTAAACAGATTTCAGTATCCCTGCAGCTGCTCCTCCAAAGCTATCTGAGTTCTGGCTAATTCACTTTTTCTCCCCACATACCCTCAATTGGCCCTAATATAAACACCTCTCTCTAAAGTAATTTCTCCCCAGAAGATTATGCACATCTTCATCTTAATTCAGAATTTACATGTGTACTTTGCATATTTTTGCATCAGTACGTGTGTTTTAAATTAGATAAAGGTCACTGTCATTCATAATCAAGAAGAAGGTGTATAAAAGGTCAGGATTCAATAAAAAAAACCTGATTAGATGTAGAGGTTTGTTCATATGATTCAGTATATCATTGGATAAGTGGAAATCATGAGTCAACAAATTAACCTTGGTATAATGGGTTACTTGCTTCATTAGGATCAGAAATGAGATTCACTTGTTTTTTTTCCTCCAATGTACTCCTTGTTTGTCTCTGTAATAAGAAATACTGTGGTGTTGATAGTTACACAACTGAGTATTTTTATAATTTAATTTGGTTTAAAATGCAACACAAATGACAATTCTTGTGTTACAAAAGGAACTGAGGCCCCAAATAAATTTGTTATAATTATAAATATTGATGAAATCAAAATTGTCCGCTCTAAAAAAAGGCAAGTTAATTTAAGATAATGGCATGTATGTTTCATGTAGGCTTTAGTTTAAGAATATTAAAGAACCTGTGAAGAGTCAGGCTTTCAAGGTCTAGTCTCAGAGGGAGGTTCAGATGCAAGTGAGTGTGAACTACAACCAAGGATAAACTTGCACCTTGTGTACTGGTTCTGCCACAAACTTTCCACGTGTTCTTGGATAAACAACCTACATTGACTATTCCTCCACTTCCACCTGCAAAAAAGGAAAAATAGCAATAGTGCTTATATTGCAGGAATGTTCCTGTTTCTGTAGACATGGATTTACCAGGAGGGCTAAGGAGATTTTAGGATTTCCATCACTGCTCTATTCACTATATCATATTCCTGGTCACTTACTGCAGTTGAAATGGTAGGGCTGTAGATCTCTGCACTTGAAAACATCTGAGGATTCTTCAGTAATATTCTCCAGGATAGATGAGTAATATCAGAAGTGAAAGGAGTCATATTTACAAAATAATCTGGCCTAGGAAAGACAATGTCGATTGTACAGTATGATTATGCCATATTCTCAACTTCAGACTGTACAAACTTGGTGCATTTTTTTCATTCCACCATAAGCTTTTCAAAAGAGATATATTTTTTTTTTTTTGAGTTTTTTTTCTTGGGTTTGGGGGTTGGATTTGGGGTGGCAATTTTTTGGCTGGAAAGTGTTGCAAATACTTCAGCCTGTACCATAGCAGAAAAGTCTGTAAGAAAAGTATCATTATAATTAAACTAGTTATACATGTCAGTGTTTCAGACATTGTGTATTTCTTTAAGCTTTCTTCTCATCTGTGTAGAATAAATATCAAGTTACTACTTGTGCACTTTTTTTTCCCTTGGGCAGCATTCTGTACCTATTAAATCCTAAGTATGAAAGAAAATGAGACTTGCTTGTTGCCACTATAAACTTACACCCAATGGTTTTCAAATAACATATAGGTAATCTCTCTTTTGTAAACATAGAGACTTGGGGTTGCTCATAATTGAAGCTGGAAAAGCATCACAGTTTAAGCTGACTCTTTCCTGATGTTCATATGCCTGATTCTCTCCCAAAATGTAGTGGAAAGAAAATATATTGAACTATGGTAAACTTTCCTTATTTATGATATGGTTTAGATTTTATGCACTTTTAGTACAGCTATAACATTAGTCCGTTATTTCATTCTTTCAAGGTTAGTTGGGTATGAGCAGGGCCTTCAGATGGGGCTTTAGCAAGTGAGAGGAACAAACAACTTTTTGTAATAACTGTACTTAGATTACTGTAACTCTCAGCTTCTACCTCTTTCTGTTTCACAGGTTTTATAGGCCTGAACTTTTTGGCTAGTGCCCACCTTACTGAGTAATGAGGTAGGCAAACTCCTGATCTATGCTGGCCTTGGAAGTACCAAACTACAGAACCAACACAGGAGTGCACGGAGGGTTTACCTCGGTAAGGGTGCACATAAATTAGGAGTGTGCTTTTGAAGCAAATCCCATCTTCACAAATCACTGAGCTTTGGCCCAATTCCATAACCAGCCTCATTCCTTCTGGGTATCACTAAGCAAGAGGATGTATTTCAGGAGTGCCTCTGATGGGCTTTACCAGTTATGGGCATTCAGACGGCAGGACCAAGCTAGAACTAGCCCAAATTAGAATACCATGAAATATGCATGATGTATGTTGGGTTCTCAGTGTTTGATGATTCACACTACAAACTGACTTGCATTGAGTGGCAGTACTAAGTTAGACATATCCTGAGACATATCTACATAGAGAGTTGGTACGAGACAGAATTCACCGGCTCTAATCCTTAGTTCAATTTTAGGAAGTCATAATGTGTTCAGGTAATCACTTTTTGGGCCTTGCTACAGACATAACATAAAAGGGAACTTTGGCCACCTCATCAGAGCTAGGAAGTGATAGAGGTCAAGGAACATGCTTTCTGTACTGTGGTCATCTGTGGCTCTCAGCTGATGACTAAGATGCTCCTCATGTCTCTTTTATCTCAATAATACCTGCACAGTAATAACCAGAATTGGGTCCTATATACATAGGAAGAAGAATTTCTCATTCTTCACTAAAGCTGTGGAAGTGACCTTAGGAGACTGGACAGGACAATCTGGTGCATAAACTCTTTAAGAAAGCTAAACCATGGGAGTTTTGTAGACAATAACACAGCTGTTCTAGTCAGTGAGGACTATCTCTTTACAATGGTAAAAAGCAACATATAAGTGAATGAGAGGAGGAGTTTATGTAAAATGACCAGACTTCTTAAGAGTTCTCCCCCTGAAGCAGTGTTATATCAATTATTTTTGCAGTTAGGCTGCTCTGTGATGAAGGGATGTTTCTCTTATTTATTATTATTTTTTTGCAGTATTTCATACACATCTTTGGGCTGTGATAGCATGCAGTAGTTCCTGACCACACCAACTTACTTTAGCTGCATAGATCTATCATAGTGTAAGTGATTAATTAACCTGTAGTGTCTGTGTTGGAATCTCTGTGAAGACAAGGAGCTGGAAATAAGAAACTCCTAGTTCTGGCACTGGTTTATTAAGTACGCTTTGAAAAGTCACCTAGGTGAATTTTTCCAAACTTAAAGTTATGAATTTAAATTTCATGTTTCAGCATCTAAATTAGTGGTCTGATTTTAATGTGTGCTGACATTCACATTTTCAATTGACTTCAAAGGGAGTTGTGAGCACTCAGAAGTCTAAACCTATGAAAATCAAGCCAGTTAGACACTCAAACTTGAAAGGTTTCTCCCATACTATTATTGTTATGTGCATTACCTCAGTAGCTTGAAACCCCTCTTACAGGTTTAAAATACAGTGCTAGGCACTGTACTGTATTTTATATATATGTGTGTGTGGATTTTTTCTGATTTCTTTATGTATAAAACCTGGCACACATGGATGTTGTGATGATTGTTTGGTTAATATTTGTATAAATCTTTGAAAATCAAATGCTCTATAAACACAGAATATAATTATTAATGGAAGAAAATAGTATTCCTATTATTAATTCCTTTTTGAAATAAGTTCCTTGGATTTTAAACCCGTCCTTAAGAACTAGAGCTGACACTGCATGCAGAATACTTACAATAAACTATAGGGGCCAAATTAATACTTTGCTGTTAAAATGTATGCTATACCTGTAGTAGTTTGCACAGCAAACTGAAGTTAGTCATATATTGTGTTTAATTTGAACAGAAAGCCACAACATTTAACAATTACACAATCCTCAGAGAAATTAAGTAGGATGACGAACCACAGAGCTTTCCTTAGAAACTTTTGTTTATCCATACTCCTTTATTTTAGTTATGCTGATCCCTTACTAGCAAACAGCAGAGCCTTTGTAACTGGGACCTGTGTAAAGCTTGCTTTTTTTCCCCTGTGGATTCAATAACTAAGCTGCTAGGAACAGCTTAGATGAAACCATCTTCTTTCATAGAATGCCAGTCCAGCAGTGCTGATAAATTCCACAAAATGGTGTCAATTTAACAGATGGGTGTTTTGGAAACAAAACCAGGAGGGAAACTGGTAATGTACTGGTATTTTCAGAACTAACATTTACTTAGATATGGTTTTTGTTTACATGTTCTATGTACCACAATCTTATACAACATGAAATTAAAATGAAACATTTTCATTTTGTCAAAAACTTTGCTTTAAAAGGGTTTTTGCTCACAAATAATTAATAATAGTTCATAAATAGATCATTTTTAGTTTAGAACTTTTTAAATAATTAAGTGCTCTGTGAATGTTTCCAACCTTTGAGAGGCTAATGAGGTCAGTAGCAGTGTTCCCATAGAACACAGCACAATTGCTACAGCTGAGGAAATGCTTGAGTTTTTGTTTGTCTAAATGCAATATGTATATGTATAATCCATCAGATCCCTAGTCTTATATTAACAATATGTGAGCATTTTTCAAGAAAAAGAATTTTTTTAAATTTTTATTTTATATATCAGAGCTTTTACTGTTTGTTGCTGGGATTGCCCATGGTTAAGACACCTTGACACAGGCTCTTCTCAGTGCTGTCAAATCAGGAGTGCTATTTTAATATATGTAACAGTGCCAGTTGGGTTGTTTGTTTTTGTTTTTAAATAAGACAGGTGGTTTAAAACCAGGCACTAACTGATTAATAAGTTTGTTCATGCAGACCTTCATTCAGGCATCAGGAATAAGTGCTTTGTCTGCTTGATAAATATCCAGGCTAAACACAAATGTTGTTATTTGTCAAATAGCAACTGTTTTAATGGGCAATTCTTCATGATCTTTAACAGCTATAAATTGATCTCCAGAACTCAGATGTCGCAGCATAGTCCCAGTATTTCTAAGAATCCAACTTTAAGGAAACTACAGTACAAAAGAAGGAAATGCTTTAATATACTCCAGGGACAGAGTATATTAGGCATAGTAATGAGGATTTTAGCAACAAGCAGTAAGTCAAGGATATTATTTTTCTACAAAGCAGATAATATAGTAATCAATCTAGACAGCCATTGTATATCTTCCAATACTTAGGATTTTAATAAAAGTAATCATCAGGAATTCTATTTAGACTTTCAGACCTTTACATCTTGAACCATTAAAAATAATGATATATTATTTTAATCTGTTTGGTGTAAACTGATCGATTTCTTGCTTGAAAATTGCACACTCTTCAGATAGATCAATTTCCACATTTACCATATCTAATTATTTTCTGTTTCCTTCTTGCTTTAAAAGGCATAGATCATTTGGGGCTCCCTTTCTTTACTGACAGTTTCTTGACAGCTAATAAAAACAACAAAATAAACCCTGTAGAAGAAATAAGTTGTATCTTATAAAAGGTTTAGCGTAAGTGTTTATGTCCTCTGAATACAAAGGGCTGTGCGTGCTTCCTTTATCCTTGTAGTCTCAGGTGGTGGCATTAACAAACATTTTCTCCATTTGATACATAATGTTCCTTATTACAAACCTGAACCGTGATAGCTGAATGAAATATGCACAAAAATGAAAAGAAAGACATAAGCTCCTGAGAAAAAGGACCCAGACCCCTATCTGCTGTGAGATCTGGGAAATTCACTCTTTTGGAAACTGTGTGGAGAGATCAAATGTGATAATAAAGGCTCACAATTCTAGCAGGTTTCCCTAGAACAGTACTTCAGAAATGTGAGGTGTGAAAGAAAGGCAATCTGTGCCAGATACTGATTAAATTTCAGTCATCTATCCAAAGCATTCCCTAGTTGCTTGTAAAATGCTCCATGTAATTACAGTAACTACAGTTTTTAAAGCAATTTACACATTAGCCTTTCATTTGGGTCTGTCTTTGTGGGTGCATTTCTTCTTCGGAATCAATATCTTTAAAATATATGTTAATAAGCTATAGGAATCTGTAGCCACATAGACTTTAAAAATTCCATCTCTAGTTTTTTTCTCATGGATTCCTCTTGGCTTTTGGAAAAGCTTAACTGTAATAAAATATCACACTCTGGATATTTAGCTAACATTGTTCAGTGGCCCCAGAGGTAAGTCACAACCATATTTAAAACTGTTAAGGAGCTACGAGTCTATGAGAAATCAAACCAGGATATATTAAAATGCTGCCAGGATAAAATAATATTAAGGGCTAAACTTTGTCCTTTGCTCGTTATGCAGGTGCAAATGTCAAACTTGGCAAATCCTTTCAAAACTTTGTGGGTCCTAATCTTTCAAATCTTTTAGGCATTGGGCATGGAATATTTTGCTAATGCAGGAGCCACTTATGTAGTTGCAGGATGAACACTGGCCAAATAAAACAGGTCTGGCTCATCGCTGTGATACTCCAATTTTAGACTAATTTAAGTGTGAATTTTGGAAGAAAACTAAACTGGCTATTTCATCAAAGCTGTACTGGCTAAAACCAGAAGAAATGCAAGGAGTGAATCAAGCTCCTCACAGTCAGTAAAACTGTTCCCACCAGAGCTGAACAGTGCAGCTGCAGGTAGCTTTAAACATATTTTGTTGTTAATTATTCTGTTTGTTCAAGGTGCCTTTTGTAACTGCCAAGCACAGTAAAGCTCCTTAGTTATTCTGCATCTCATTGTTACAAAGGCTATTATCCTAGCTGGGGCTAATAATATGAAGCACATTTATGTTTGTGTAAAAAAACTAGGGTCACTAGAGATAATCCAAAAAGTTGTACCACAAGGGATTATCTAGGATGCTGCTTTCCAAAATTGTCACGTATCAGAAAAAGGGCAAAGCACTTAAAACTCTTGTGATTGATCCTCTGTCAAGTCATGATTGCTGTCACCAGCAGGTTACATTCCTTCAACAAAGCAGTAGGCACTGCATTTTAAGCTAAACCAGTTTGGCTTCTAGTGTCATATTCCATTCCTTATCTCTTTCCATACTTCATTCTCTCACATCAAAAGAGGTAAATTTGCAACTGAAAAGAGAACATGACACATGCAAGAACCTTGTGTAGTACATATTACTATACCTTGAAATTTGTGCTCCTTACATGCTGCCATTAGGTTTATTGTTCTTAGCTGTTAGGTCTGGCTGGGGACCTGGTTGTGCACACACTAGCTGTTCTGTTAGGAAGCAGAACTATGTGTGACTCTGAAGTCTCTCTTGCACCATCAAAGACCATTGGTTTGTTAGTCTGTAGTCAAGGATGTTCAGGGCTTTTTGCCATCTATATAGAGCACACTCTGCATTTTTCTTATTCCTCATTGTCTTTCAGACTTTGAAAGTATTCCATGGAGAGACCCATAGTTTTAGATATTTCCACACATATTTCTAAAGAATGTCAGAGGTTTTATTGAATTTTCCAGTGAACTCTGGCATTTATGTATATTAATTATTTTTTTTTTAATTAAAGACCTTTTTTTTTCCAAAGACATTTCCTTCCAGAGATATCTGTCAGTAAATCTGGTTGATTTCCTGCTTTCATATCCATTTAAAGGTGCAAGTAATATTTGAATTAAACATTCACTTTTTATTTTTAAAGTTAACAGTTTTTCCATTATCGACCCTTGTTTAAAATGGTTGTAATTTAACTGTTGATTTTTGAGAAAGATTCTCTAAATGCCAGTCTTTACAAAAGCATCTCAAGTAGTCTCATTGGGCTAGAGTTTAGCTTGCCTTGCATGAAAAGTAGAGCTCTGTCTGCTTTGACTTAGAGTTCATAGAAAAGCATTTCAGAGCAAGAAATGGAAATGGCTCTTAACCCAGTGGTCTGTCAGCTTCCGCTGCCAGAAGCTGCCATCCTCCCATTTCTGCTTGTGGAGGAGTTTGTGTACACATTCCTTTGCATTGCAGACAAAATGAGCTGGGAAAGCTTAATGGACATGTTGAAGGTGAGTATGAGCTAACCCAGTTCATTGTGTCTGAAATGGATTGAAAAGCACTCACATGACCTCCTTTCTCTGTCAGAGCTGCGGGGTAGTAGCTTCCCATGATTGAAAATGGCACCAGCCAAGTCAGTGAGATCTTGACAAGACTTCTGTCAGTGTCCTGAAAAGCAGGTTAGTAAGTCACATTACCTTTTCTCCAGCCTTTACGGAAAGACTTATATCAAGTGTAAATGAGGAATTGACTTTTAAGGGAAGCTAAGCAACTGGAAATTAATAACAAGTAGGCAACACAGCTTTTCTCAAAGCTATGGCCATAGCCTCTGTTGGTGATTTCAATTACTGAATGTCCACTAGTAAAATGTCCAGGCCAAAATTAGCAAAGTCTGTTACAGCAGTAGTAAAATGCAGTCTCTGGCAAATTGTCTCTTCTGTAGACAGTGGTTTATTTTCAAAAAATTACTGTCTAGGTGGTTGAGACTTCTATTAACTTTAGCAAAGAGACTTCTGGAGTTGAAAAGCCCTTTCAAATAGCCATATCCTGGCTCCCAGTTTTTAACCCATCTTTCTCCTTATAAATAATGAGCAGAAAGCTGGAAAAACTAAAATGTCCACATAAATATTCCAAAATAAGGTCATGTTCTCCATACTCGTGAATGCATCTGATGCCTCCATTATGTCATATATTAGTAAGGCAACTGATTCATCTCTGCTACTCTTTTGCCCTCTAATATAACGTTTGAATCAGGAATTGTTGAAGTTCTCATTAGGTTTGTTGTGGGGTTTCATAATGAATTCCTTTTTGCAAGCTGGAGAGTCTTTTGATTTTTGCTTGCATATTCATAGAAGAACTATGTCATAAACAAAGTCTAAATCTGGTGCTACTCCCTTGCTAAGCCACAGTAAGACTGTATTGTATCTTTCAACACTTTACCTCATAAAGAAAACAATGTCAATGCCAAGCACGGAAGGTGAAGAAGGATGCTATTTAAAGAATAATTTTCTGGCACATGCAGCACCATTGGAGGCACATCATAAACAAAAAAGAAGGTACATTGCTTTTCTTCCACAGTGCAAAATTCTGCCTTGGTCTATGCCAACAGAAAAGACAATTCACTTCTCTATGCAAGATTGTTCAGTACAATCCAGCTGCTCAGTAGGAATGAATCTCTTCCTATATTTACATATATAGAGATAAGTAAAAAATACACATATTTTCAGAGTCCTTTTTTAACCCACACACTCTCTCAATTCAAATGCCTACATGAACCAATGAGATTTATCCTGTCAACATGAAAAGAAAAGCATAAATTGATAGACAATTTACATTAATAGACTGGTCAAGCAACAGATTCAAGCTTAACTGATACATTTCATTCAGTGGCAAGTATATTTGCTTGTATAGCAAAAAAATTTCCTATCTCCTAATGATGTGGAACTGAATTCTTTATCTCCCCTGCTGCTAGCTTGCTTTTAAGGCAGACCTGGAGATACCTATCAAAACTAAATAGGTATTTTGTAAGTTGTACTTAACTTAGCTACCTTTAAGAAAAGTTCCAAACTGCATATTGTATAACCATTGCCAGAGATTTTATCTAGCTTGGCTGGAAAAACAACTTAATACTGCATTCTTCTTGCCAATCAGCAAAACAGAATTTTGTTTTCTATCTACTCTCAGCTAACAGGCCAGCATTAGAGGCAGAATTTTTACTTCCAGTTGCTGTTTTCTTTTATACTGCGGGCCTTTTTAGGTTACTCACAGAACTGTCAATAATAATATGTAAAATCCTTGTCATATTAAATAATTGATTAGCTGATCAGTTTGCTGTTCTGTTTCTTTAATACATTTTTTCCAAGAATAATGATTGTATTTATAGAAATATATGAATTTTCCATGCTAGAGTAAAATGGTATTTGACATTAACAAAAGGTCAGGTGTCATACTGTAAACCACAATGAGTATTGCTTTTAAAGATTATTGAATTAAGTGGTACATATATTTGACAAAGTATAGAATTCAAATAACTGCCATAGTAGCAGTGCCCTTTTACATGCCATGGATTTATTGACATTTGCTAACTGTAAAAATGCAAAACAGTTTGCATGTGATAGGCACTATCAGTTTAAAAAATAAAAATGTCTCACTGAAGAACACATCCATTTTCAACAATTTCTTCTGATTTTGCATGCACACGTTTGAACACTGAAACACCTGTGCATCCCACCATGAGTGTGGTTCATGTGGGCAAATATGTTCACTCTTTGAAGGCACTTTTTTATCGTGCATCATTACACAAAAATCAACCTTTTTTTTTTTGTCCTTAGAAAGAATAGTGGTACCTTTAAACCTGATCCAGAGCTTTTCAGGGGAGCAAGTTAAAATGTGTGTGAGGGCAGCACCATAACCCATCCATGGTATTTGCCCACGCCACAGATTTGTCACAGTTCAATGTGATTGACTGGCCTTAAGTGAAGTTCCAAGCCTTTTAAGGGTCAGAATCATTGTTGGAATTATGCCAGAGCTTCTCTGGATGAAACTCCAGTACTTCAAGAACTGCCAGTGTGTTTCAAGCTGTGAGGGCAGATTAGCTAAAAAGGAATTTCAGCATTGATAGGTTTGAATAATTACACTCTGCAAACATAGCACCTTTTATATGTGCTTGTAGTTAATAATAATAAAAAAGCTACAGAGAAGGAGGCTTCTCCTTTTCCACAAAGCTGTCCCACACTACTATAAAACTCTCACAAGGATAAACCACTTACTAACCAAATGAGTTAACTTTCACTTTAAAGGGATATTGCACATTAAAATTCACCTGTATTTTTAAAAAAAACTTTATCTGGTAATATGAGTTTCTTATAATACAAGAAAGAGGTCTTGCGGTCTTTGTTATTTGTTGTTGCTGTGGTGTGTTTGGTTTTGTTTGTTTTTTTGTTTGTTTGTTTTTATTTGCACAATAACTTTCAATATTTAGTGACACTGCTTAGTAGAAAACTGGTCAGTTCCACGTTCAGTGTTTAAGAAAGAGATTTTCACCTACAAATCTGCCTTTTCAATAGTTTCCTAAATGTAGCATGTGGATTCAAAGGAAGGCAGCTAACAAGCTTTTCATTAGTCATCATCCAATTGTTATCAGCAAGGGTGCTATTCAGGGAACCCTTAACTCTTCCTTCCTTTGTTCATCCTTTCTCAACCTTTTAAGCTTCTGGTATACCCATATCTGCTAACTACAGGGCTGTTCTCTGGCCTTTTCCCTTAAAACTCACATGAGCTATTATACTCAAGAAATGAACACTTAATTATGAAGGAACACTTAAAATTCAAACATTGAGTGGTGCTCTCGTGTGAAATGAGTTTAAGAAAACCACAACAACAAACAAAAACCAAACGCAAAACTTGCATGCAGTGTAGCATCTGATAGGTTGATTGTGTACAGTACCTCACGTTTTGATGTGAGGATTGTCATGATGGATAGAAGGCTTGTTTTCACTGTAATGCAGCACAAGTCTAGTCACTTATGATTCAAAGTCAACACTCAATTTTCAGATGTGGGTGCCCTAACAATACTGCCAAATCTTGCATTCAGTCTACTAAATCAGCACTTAGGCAAATAAAACAGCCATTTGAGTGACAATTTCAACATACTAATGAAGTATTCAGATGTCAGCAATTGAAAAATACACACTGGCCTTTTGAATTTAAGCCAAGATTGGTTCTATGATATATTAAGAAGGTTTAAGACTTTACAGAAGGAGCAAAATAATTTCTGCAAGAGAAGCAGATGGGATCAGATTTCTTGTGAAGTCTTCACTGTTCTCCTACCTTCTACTATTTTTTTAATGAAAACTTTCCTTTGTAATTTTATTTGTTATATCTTGGTTCTTAAGCAGGTCAAAAAGCATCTTATGCAGACTTCCTCACTTTCATTCAGTACAGTTCACTCCATGACACAATCAGTTCCTGTACAAGTGCCTATATCACTTGTGCTGCCATAAGACTGTATTGCTATGGCTGTATTCCTTCCTTTTTTGCCCTATGTCTGTCTTTATCAGAACCAAGTTTAGCTGAGCCTAAAGGGATCCATGTTGAATTTGAGTTCTGGCAGACACCCAGACCAGCTTTTTTTCCGTCTAGGCAGTTTTGTTCATATAGATATCAACTGTTTCATTTTTATTGCTGTTCTTTCTTTTTTGTGTATTCATTCATTTCCTAAAAAAGACAAAGAATAACATTACAGATCATATTTATCATAGAGATGCAATGCCTCTCTTATGCTTTACTTTTCTTAGAAAACTAACTAGAAAATATATCTTCAGTTATGACTGTGACTTTCAAGAACTAAACCAGTGTCTGAGCTACTCAATGCCATTCTTGTTAAGAATTTTTTAGTAGTATTAGTGAGCTGTCTACAAGGCCTTGTTCTTGTTAGAAGCCCACTGTGCTAAACCCCTATTTCCAATCAATTGAAGAGTGGAAAAATTCCTGTGCTACATCTAAGTGGAAGATTGCACAAACAGTACAAACTGCAAGCCCTACTGCTCACAGGTGCAACTGAGCAAAGAGGTTTTAAGGAGAAATTTGAAGTGGAACAACGATGTGTTATTTAACAGACAAATTAGCTCTGATATTATTGGGCATGCTTTCTGCCTATTCTGATAATGTAATCTATTTTAGCTTATTTGCTAGCTCCTTGAAACTGCTAGGTATCCATTTACTGGATTAATTAATTAAACATATTTAAATTATGTATTAGTCATGGCTTTAGAAACTTAGAGTAAATAACATAGGCTTTATTAATTTTTCCCTCTCTTAATTCTCCTATCCCCAGTCTCTAATTTTCATAAATTTTAATTTATTTATATATTTTTCTTTCCTTTTAAGTTTTTGTTATTTTTTAAATACTTGCTGGTTGTGTCACCACTGGCTGAGAAGGGAGCAGGTGTCTTTTCTCCAAAGTGACACCAGAGCTGATCTGTGGAGGAACTAAGAACAGAGTTGTCCCTAGGGATGGAGTGCACCCAGTTTTTCCCATGACAAGGTGTCAGGGCTGGAGGCTTAATAAATTAAAGGGGTTTTGGTGGGGTTTTATGTGGATGTTTTTGTTGTTTTTTTTTTTAATCATGGTATTTCCCACCACTTTGATATTTTCAGACCATTGTTCTGGCCTTGTACAGGAGACAGGGAAATGTAAATGTCAAACATTCACTTCTGTTTAAATGGGCTCATTATACCACAACATGTTGAGGTTTTTTACTGACCGGCCGGTTCTTTTCACTGTCGTATCCTGAAAGCACTTTTCTTGCACCTGCCTGAGGAGACTAATCCTCTATTAAAACATGTTCAAACTGAGCAAAGGCAGAAATAGCAGGCATTTTGCTCAAACAAAATGAATCAAAACCTTGTAAAAATAAATAAATCAGGGTAGCTTTGGTGAAGATATTTGGCTGTTTGGTCTGTAGTTGAAGCCCCGTTACCTTACTATTTTCCAGCTGGAGAGCAGGATTTGCCCTTGGGGCATGGACCTGTTTTGAAAACAGTGTGAAGAAAACTCCCCCAAATGTCGGTCCTTGGCTGTGATTTGAGTACAACTTATGTACAGACTTCACCATTCCAGGGGTACAGTCGTACTTTAGTGGTGCACTCCCTCATTTTCTTCTTTAGTATCATGTCTAATTTATTTAGATGGAACCATAATTATGGGTAATAGTCTAACTCATGTGTACTTCTCTTCCCACTTCGGTTCAGTGTTAGACTCTACAGGGAGCTGCAGACACATTGCAGAGGATGGCAGTTTCACTGACTCGTTCACTGAGGAAAGAAGCTGCCTCTACCAGATAACAAAGAACTACAGCCTGACAGGGCAAAGGAAGAGGAAAAATCTGTTCTGACATGGCAAATCAGCAGGCTAAATTGTGTGCCTGAACTGCACTATCTAAGAACAGAAGTCCCATGCAGCAACTTTCAATGTAAAGTACAGTTCTGAGTGGATTCACAATGTTCAATAAAGGACCATGTTTTTTAAAAAGCAACAAAAAAACAACAAAAAAGCAAAAACAAACAAAACAACAACAAAAAAAGACCAAAAGTACACTAACAACAATTAACAATAATATCAGCAAATGAAAAACTCATTGCAAATGCAGCTAATAAAATTAGGTAAATAATATATGAACAAGGTCACATTTTTCTGTAACCAAACTCATCTCTGCTAATGAAACCGGTATAAAGATCTAAAGATCAAGTATAAACAGTGAACTGTTTAATTTGAAGACAGTCAAAATATATGAGTAAATGTGTTTATGCCAAGTGCAGTGAATTTTCAACTCCTTTCAACTCCCAAGCATTTTGTATCTTTCTAAGTTGGATCTATGAATAGATTTTGTCGACATTTTATGCCAGTAAATTATTTGTAACCAAAAAATAACTTGAAAATGCAATAGTGACAAAGTTGTCTCCTATTTATACAACTTTTGTTCTCATTCGTTTCATAACATCAACTTTCATAAGATGGCTTTTGCTGTGTGTTTCACTAAGAAATTTGAAATCCCTGTGTCTTCTGAACATATCCCTCCCAAAACCTCTCACTGAAGTTGACCCTATAAGAAAGGGAAACTAGGTCCATGCTGTTGCCCAGAGACATAACATACAATCTTAAATCCTGACAAAAGAGAACTGGATTGATGCCAGGTATTTTTCTAGAAGCCCAGATTCATCTAGATACTCCTCAGAGAATGTTGTTGTGAAACAGTAATTTTCAATAATATACAGTGAAACCAGACATAATTAAATTTACAAACAACTCCCTTTCCCTTTCTGAAGCATTAAGGCTCAGGTGGTATATTATTTTATTTTGGTCCCAAGTACCTCAATCTAGAAGATCTGGTCTCTGCTGAAAAGATTCCTTCCGTAATGCTATGTTCTTTAAGACAAATTCTAGCCTTTAGAGACTACCTTGAGATTTCAAGCCTATACAATAGTATAGTTCAATCTGTGAAGCAACATGCTACTAGTAGGAGAAAGCATTACATAGGTGGAACAGTGGAAGTTTTTAAGATAAGATCCTGAGAAAAATGCATTACTGACGTTGCTGAACTGAGGGGTTTTCTAACAGAATTAAATCTTTCTTTGAAATGTCACACTATGCAAACCATATGGAAACCATGAATAATTTAACTTGCAGATTACACCAAGGATATCTGGGTACAGTATTTGCAGCACCTTACAATTTTTTTTTTTCCAAAAATTTTGCTAATAATTTTCTGTGGCCCATTTCTAAAATATTGACAAAATATTATTTATTATTGACTAATATTATTTTAAAATGTGATTCTTTAAATACAATACTCTTCCTTCCTGAAACTGCAAGAGCCACAGAATTTCAACACAACAGGTGATAATAATTTGTGATGAAACTCCACTGACTTTGGTAGAGCTAACTCCGAGGTGAATGAAACATCACATTTTACTTTCCTGGTCATCTTGTACAGTACCTTTTGTTATTTATAAAGCAATATGGTTTAATATATTCTTCTTGTTCTCAGTCCTGCTTTTGAATTACTTTAATAACAGTTGTAAATAAGCAAAGCTCATATGATGGTCCTATTTCCTACTTATTGGCTTCAGATCCTGCCATGGATTGTACAGCAATCTGCAATTCAGAGGACCTACATCTGATTTGTACATGTAGCTCATTTTAACATTAATGAGAAACTAGGATAGCATATCTCATTTAAACATCTTGTATGTAATATGATTAAATGAAAGACCTTTTATTCTTTATTCAAAACAGCATGGGACAGAAATATGCATTCTCATACCTGGACATGAGATGAATATATATGTTATAAGTTACATGGTGAGAAAAATCACAGATTCTTTCAATTTCCTTCAGTTTTGAAGGCCTATAAATCACAAATGTCCTACTGTAATCAATTTGAGAGACTACAGGGAGACAAAAGACTTGTGCTGATACCGTCTTCAGGGATAAACGCAAAGCTCCTTCTCAGACAGGTGATTGTTCATGCAATACAATCCCTTTTCTACACTGTATGTGTACAGCCTTTCTGCCTCCCTCTTCCAGCCCAGAGTTCCCTTTTACACTCTCCTGAAATCCTGGTCTTCGGCTCAGATCTCTCAAAGTCTGTTTGACCAAAGAATATCTTCAGTTCCTGCAGTTCAATACCCTGAGCAGGGCTCTAATTTGCTGCCTGAGTTAACTTCATCCAGGCCATTGGGCTCTTATAAATCCCATCAAAGAGACTTTATGATATTCTTAGTTTTATTTTATTCTGAAAACCCCAGTGCCTAGGGTTATCAGATTATGGGAGTTTATTTCTCAGCAAAACCACAAAACACAAAAGCTAAAACCACAAAAAATAAATAGCTGTTGAAGGGATTTTAATCTCATTATTTCTGAGACAAGCCCTTGATTTTACAAGAAGCATAAATCATCGTTGTAGTGGTACAGCTATTCTGTACCACTCTGCTATGAAAAATATTATTTCAAGAAAATGAATTTTAAAATATTTCATCTTAGCCCATTATTCCTTACATTTCAAAGAAATACGTCAGTGCTCCTCATGCTGTTAATTTCTATAATTTTCTGCTTGGTCACATATCTTAAGCATGGTACTCTTGAAGTCAACTGTACAGCTCATAAATTCTGTATACCTAACAACATTTAATGCTTTGTAATGCCTAAAAAGTGTTGTGAAGGTTTAATTGGCAAATCAATTCATCTTGAAGAAAAGAACAGAACAACAGGAGTGTTTAAAATAATCTCATAAACCAATGCCAAAAGGAGAGGGTGGTTTATTTTTCCTTTAACTGAATTTCTTCAGTCTACTCCATAGACTATTGTTTGTTAATTTCATAAAAACACTTAAGAACTTAGAACAGATTTTGAAATGAAGATCCAGGCAAGCTTCTCTAGTGTAATACTCAGACATAGTAAACAACTACATTATATAAACCAACCATCTGAACTGAAATTATAATTAAAGTAACGCATTGGTGTGCTTCATTGATTTATGAATTTGTTTAATGATTCCTGTTAGAACAGCAGAAGCCATTATGCATTCACTGATTTTAAAAGATAGCATATAGTTGTGTGACCTTTTACTAAAGAAGAAAAGTAATATCCCTGAGCTATCAAAGAAATTATAAAAGAAATGTAGCTATCCCAAACTTTACAACAATTTGAAAATAACATCCCAAACCTGTTAATTTTCTTCATGCACAAAGCTGTTCTCATTTTCCATACTACTATCCAGAAAAGAGCAGAGAAATCTGCCTCATCAGTGCTCGCATATGGGTTCCTGTCTGAAACAAATAAAAGAATCCAGGGCTGAATACAACTGAATTGGATTCAGGTTCAACCCAACCAAGTACCCCGTGTTCTTGGCTGAAAGGTATGGGCCCACACTCCCCATTCTGTTACTGTTATTCATTGGCATTTGGAGTGCCCATCCAAAATCGAAGCTCTGCTATCTGAATTGTAGTTAACACATACACTGAATTACAGTCTCTGACCCAAGGTACTTATGATTTAGACAGACAGTTGGGGAAAACCCAAGCATAGAAATGAAAGCATACAAATAATAACCTCCTGCTGAAATCCAGGGAGATTTTACCCTCTGTTTCAAGCTAATTCTCAGTGATATTGAAAATCTCACCCACAAAGAGCAAGCAAATATATTATCTTGCTGTTACAGAGTTGGGGAGCTTAAGCAGAAAAAGATGAAATACATTATCCAGCTCTGTGCAGGAATGTTGTGGGAAAATTGAGTCTTAAAAACCAGATCATAGATTTGGAGTAGGTCAATATACCTAACTCCCTGCCACAGACCTATCCTGCTCTGCCCACAATAGTTTTGTGAAGAGGGTCTTCTCCCATCCATACTACACATCCATTACTGCTGGTGAAATCCACACCAGGTACAAAAAGTAAATAGTATCAAGTGCCTGCAAACCTTGACACAGTAGGAGGCAGCCTAAAAGTAAGAAAGGAGGAGTCTTTTAAATTAGCTGTTGTAAAACAAATTGAGGAGTCCAGAGGGTGTATTTGACATTTATCTGTGTGTTTCCTTGCCTTTTGTTGTTTTCTGTCATTGTTCTATCATTCCAGTCCCCTTGATTTCTGTGTAAACTTCCTTGTTTGTTTGCTTTTCTGGTAACTTGTAAACTACTCCTTCACAAGAGATAATGCAGCTGGGAGAATAAGTTGGGGGAAGCGTTTCTGGCTGGAATCAAAATGACATCGTAGTTGCTTGTGATTTTGAGCTGTGTGAAACATTGTCTTGCTTTCTTGCTTTTCACAGTCCTCTTCCATCTCCCAAGCAGCTCCTCTACAACACTAAACACATTTTCTTATTTACTGTTAAATCTACATTTTCACACATAGCAGAGATTGCACATGTCAATATATCTTTCTAATTGAATGTGGAACTTGTCACGTCAGTTTGTAAGTCCCTTGAAGTTCCAGAGCCCATTTTGAACTGGGTTGACACTTCAAAGAAGAAAGGGAACAAGAATGGGAAGCTCTCTGAATCACAAAGAACCAAATGAAAAGACTCCATCAGACTTCAGTCCTCGGTTATGCTTTTTCCCTGTGTACTTTGCCTGCCAAATTTGATAAGTGACATTCAGAATGGCAACATGATGATCTAGAGACCATCTCTTGATCCCTTATGATTTTAGCAGCTCAGCTCATTCAGGCAATTTAACTTTTTTTTGTATGAATACAGAGGTGGACAAGAAACTGTAAATTTAGAAGAGGGACAGACTCTCAGTCCCAAAATTGAACTTTGTGATTTTTTTTTGTCATGAGCTGAGACTGTGATTCAGTATGTGAGGGACAGTAAGCTTTATAGGTGAAAGCATGGAATGGTCCTATTACAATTGTTAGGAATCTTTTCATTTTGTGTTGTAACTAATGCTGTTGTTACTCTAACAGCAGCCAGTAGTTTCACAAATCTTAAAAGAGTAAGAAGGTAAGGAAAATGGATATTCTGATTTACATTTTTTCAGGTCTGGATACATTATGACCATCACCATTTGAACTATTTACAATACTGATAGTAAGAAAGTACTGTGATACCATAAACCACTGAAGGTAAAACAGTAGGAGGAAGAATGGGGAGGAGAAGGAGGTAAGAGGCCTCCTTTGCTATGTGAGCATCCAGCCTGCCCTGTAGAATTGCGGTGGCTGGGGAATGCCAGCACCAACTTGGTGTGAAAACCAAGAGTTAAAGCAACAAAAGAATCTCACCTCAGAAACAGCGCAGGAGCTGACACCCAGTGCTCTCTCTTAAAGGCTACTTAAGTCCAGAATTGCAATGAGTATCTTTTTCTGCTGCAAGCATTTAAAGCCAGGATAGATACTATTCTAGGATTCAAAATATTGTCCAGAAGCCATTTGGATGTGAACTGCTGCTATAGTCACTGTTGGTTACCACATAGCTTGTTACCTTTGGACCATTCTCAGGTAATAGGTGGATCCTACATGACTCCCACACACGCTTACCTTTATGTGTTGTAGGGAGGCCCACTGAAGTTAGGAGGGCTTTCTAATTTACTGTGTATCATGTTAAGCATTTTCATAATTCCTTGATGGATCACTGACAAGAAGCACCAGTGTAAATGTTTATCACCATTACTGGCAGTAACTGGCAAACTCCTAGCAGTGCTGGTAGAGACTGCTGTCTTCAATCTAGCGATAAAAAATGTGACTGAGATTCCACTTTAAAGAGCAGTTTGGAAGCAGAATTTGGAATGAAAGCAGAGTATGAGTGTGAGTTTGAAACTTATTCAAACTGTCAGTCTCAATGCCTTGTGTCAGTTAGCATGTCTAGCTATATTGTTACTGCTTGTTTACATGTTTACCAAACTGTAGGCCTACATTTTTCTAGCATACACATACTTCTAGTGAACAACTTCCATAAGCAGATGTAATTGAATGGTATGTGGCAGTTAGCTTATACCAAGTGAAGTTTTAAATATAGGCCAGCAGAGCTGGCTTTACATGTTCTTCCTTCACCTCTTCAGATAACAGACATTTCTGTATCACTCACTTAATAAAACATAGACCATGCTATTGATAAGCTATTTAAATACAGAAAAATGCATCTAGGTAAGTTTTCCAAAGCAGTAAAAACAACTTAATTTTAAAGTTTGACATTTTACTAGCTGTCTGCCTTATGTAATGAAGAACTGCACAACTTGCTTCAGAGATAGCAGCATCTCTGAAATGTCTGGGCCAGTAAATGAAAACAAAGTTTAATGTACATATTGTAAAATGTGAAGTCTTGGAGCAGTGAAACAGAACAGAAAAAAACAAAACAAAACTTTATTAAATAACAAAAACATGCAGCATACTGATGAAAGAAAGAGATTTAGGAGATTATCATAGAAGGAATGTTGATGTCTTCCCACTACGTGGCTGCATTAAAAAAGGCAAATATGAAGGATAAACCAACCCTAGGGACAAGAAGTCAAAGCAACACAACCTGAGGTGTATTAGCCACAATCCAGTTTAGTATAAATTTGTCAAGAAGAGCAAGAGGCTTTAAGGTAAGATTATTACTTTAGGTAGGGCATATTTTATAAACAGCATCTGCAGTCACAGAAAGCATTTTGACCTAGAGAGCTCACTGAAAAGTCACTCTTCCACAGTTTCACCTGCATAGAAGAAGCTGAGAGGGAGCAGTAATCGGGAGCAATTAGGAGTTACAGGGAACAGCTGCGGTGCAGCTGCTGGGTGGGAGCACAGCTTATTTCTGCCCCTGCCCACACACACTCCCAGTGTCAAGGTGTAGGACGTATGTTAGAAGGATCTGGCCGACTGTGGCTTCCTCAGGACTTGGGCCTGGTGCTTGGCTGCTTCTGTGGCAACAAGTAAGTCTGCACAGTTTTCTTTTCTTCTATTTTGGTGTAACGGCCTAGGCTGGGGAAAGCGCTGGACGGTGTGTGCGCTGGAGCTGCGCCTGAGGCCACAAAATGGCAGCGGCGCTATCACAGGGGAAGCGGCCTGCCCTGGGAGCAGAGGGAGGTCAATTTAACTGCTTGGAAATCTGCTTGGTTTAAGAAGAAACATTGGTGTTTTCCCTTGTGTAAAATCTCCTCCTGAAAAGTATTGGAGAAGGTGCTGAAAGCAGCTCTGCAACAGGCCAGGCCTTTTCTAGTTAATTCTTGCCCAGTGGCAGAACTAAGGATTTGCATAAAGGACAGCAGTTTAAATTTAAATTTAGGGACTGACTTTCATTAGTTTTGGTCTCCCTTGCTTCATCATTCGCTTCCCTAGCATCAGTTGTGTTCCTCATTTTCCCTGTCTTGATTTTCTCTCTTTCTGGAGTGCCTGCCTGAGGCCTGTGTTCCCCCCTGACAGGCTGGGTCATACTGCTGAAGGCTTTGTGCTGTTTAGGGTTGGTGCTCACTTTACCCTGAAAAACATATACTCGATTGCAATTGTAACTGTTTAAAAGCCAACAGGAGAAAGAGCAGGCAGATAAACCTAAAAAAGTTTGTAAAGTTTGGCCCTCAGTGTTTAAAATAGAAATGTGCTATTGATAACAGACAGATAAATAAAACTCTGTGAAAATGGCTGCTGAGCCAATGATTTTAGGGTGTTTGTTTCTCTGCAGTAGTAGAGTAGGCCGCATACTTTCTTGTTCAATTTTCATACTTTTTAGCTCTCACATATAGCAAATTACACAAAGCTGACAACTAGCATGTCTTTTCAGCAGCAGTATTCGAAATACTTTTTCCCCAAAAGGTTGTTTTAAACAGTAGACTGTTTTGATTTCTGAAGTGGCAAAGACAGAAAATTACCTGGAATTTCAATTGCGTTTTTTTCTCAAGATCAAAATGATGATGTTACAATAGCCCTTGGAGGCACTCAAGTCTTTTGTTACTACAGCGAGAAAGGAAGGCCAACAGCACCACTGAAGACACTGCTATTATGCAGTATCTTTTAATGTGGTACTGCAATATGTCACCTGATTGTACATACCTCTCTGAAATTTGTGGAATTCTTGCATCATTAATTCCAACTGAACATAGTATTATCTTTATGGCATATATTAACACTCTACGGAAATAGTAAGAATGAAATGTTTACCAGAGCATTTATATGACTGAGCTTGCTTTTGAGTAGCTTTAGTAATAGTGAATTTTACTATTTAGTGACCTCAGCAGCACATCACCAGCTTCAAAAAGTTTACATGGAGAAGTTGCCTATGAATGCAACCACGCTGAAAAACAATGAAGAATTTTTGGCTCTGGAAATAGTTTGCAATATGCAGCCCTATAGTGGTGCAAGAAAGCCCTGAGTGCAGCTTATGTTTTTCTGGAGAAGCAGAATAAAAATGGAACAAATACTCCAAAATAGCTGTTTAACTGCTTGGACCCACTTAAAAGGTGAATTTTACCCTGGAGAAAGAAGGGAAAGTAAACTCTGTAGATATACTTCAAGTGTTTGCTGTGTGTTATGGCCCAGTGCGTGACACAGTTATCTTCAATGTCTCTGTGGTTAGTATTTCTGGCTGGCAGTGTGTTTGCCTTTCAGAGCATTCAAATAATCTAAAACACTAGGCACATAGAGAATTGAGGCCCATCAAGTCTGAACCATAATATTGAAAAAAAAAAAAAAGAGGCAGCAAGCCCTGTTCCCAGGGAAATAAGCCAAGATGGAATGCTAGTCCTGGGTAGACTGATAGTGCCCTTGAAGTCTGTTTCAGCATGGGATTTTTCTGCTCTGGCCAAAAAGGGGAATTGTGCTAACTTCTCTTCCTTACTCACACATTGCTGTGATATGCGACTGTGGCAAGAGTACTTGGCTAGAAGTTTATAGTGCACCTGGATTCTGCCTGAGCACCTGTTTTATGCTGAATGCAGTGGAGATGAAAATTATTTCAGGGAGTTTATATGGCTGAGTATGGCTCATGTAGGCATGTAGGATAGCTCATGTTCAACACTTCTAGTGTATTTTTATTCAGGGCAGGGCTTTGTTTTATAAAACAATGTACAGACACTTCAAGATTGAGTCAAGGAGGGATCTTTGATTCTGTATTGCTTTGGGAGTGCTAGAAAAAAATCAGTCTTCCTCCTCTGGAGAATCTGACAGCTGGATTGCCAAAGTGGTTATTTCCTCTGCTGAGGATGTGAAGTTTGTGAGCTGTGGGTGACTAAACATGGGTTATGCTTTCTATATAATGACCACTGATAAAACATTAGAATAATGACTTTTCTCCTGCGTCCATCTTGGCAACATGCTGCTTATCCACAGATATAGTATGTGGCCAGGATATGACTTTGTCACAGAATCCCTTTAGGAAACCTCAATTGTGAAGCTCAGCGTGAAATTAAAGGACAGGGTGTGCTTTCTGATTTGCCATAGCTCAGCATTTATTAGGTAAACATACTTAAATGCCACAAAGAATCTCCGCTTGGGTGCAGTAAGTTATAGGCAATTTGCCTTCTCATTACATAATTACATTGGTATCCAGTGAAATTATCTCTTAAGTGCAAATAACACATAATTTGCTGTTTACTTTAATATATATTTGGTGGCATTAAAGGTAGATGGCTTTACCTCCTGAAAGCTTTGTCTCTGCTGGTACTAGCATGCTAATAAAATCACTAGTTGCAGTCTTGAGCCATGGTTAAAGACAGCTTCTTCCTCTCCATGTCCCTGCACCAAAGGAAAATTGATCCCTGGTGTCTGTGATGTCTCCAAGTGTTTGTTCTTGTTTAGTGTTACAATGTATTGCCTTTTTCTTTCCAAGTCTGTCAGTACATTTTGCTGTTGTTTCAGTTTGTATTTTTAAACTGATTCCTGTTTGATTTTTTTTTTTTCTCTTCAGATACAGTAATATCTTTATATGTGTACTCTTAATTCTTCTGTATCATTCAGTGATGCTTGAGTTGATGTGATGTCAGGACAGTATCATCATAAAGGGTCTTTGGCCTCAAAGCTCTCCTTTTTTGGCATTTCAGCTTGAAATACACATTTCTTTGGCAATGAGTCAGCTTTCAAGAACACTGAATTCAATAGGGTTTAGCACTAAGATTTTCCTGCCACTAGTGTGTTTGGGTTAATAGTTCTTTTTAAAGAAAAAATGCACTGTATACATTGTCCATAAAATACTAAATGATAGAATTATATCTTGCATCATCAAGGAAAAATGAATAAATAACAAAAAAATGCTAATAAAAAGCCACTCAGTCTGTAAGCCCAGTAATATATCTTGTAAAAACACAGAGTGCATGTTTATGAAAGTTCCCAGAAATTCTCAATATATTACAAGCATGATGATTACAGCAGAAGGTAACAATGATTAGCTAATAATTACCATGGCAAATTTGGGCCCAGATTTGGCCCAGCCTGCAGAAATACTGCAGTTAGTTTGGACTTCAACCATATAAAAGTAGAAGTAGTTGTGTCCTGTTAGCTGTTCCCGCAGCACAAATCCTTGTGTTTAAACTTTCTCAGCTGATGTGCCTCACAGCCTCTTCTGGTTAGAAATACTTCAGTTTGGGATGAGATAAAGGACTTCAGTATTGGAGAAAACCTGAGGGAGAGTCTGTAAGAAGTCTTACTGCTGATTTTCAACAGGCAAAGTTTGCAGAATACATGTACCTACCTATTCTTGAGCTTTCTTACTAGCAATTGGTTGGGAAACCTCTGGTTGTCCAACATATGTAACTCACCTGTGAGTGCTGGAAAAAGGCTTGGCAATGCTGAGCCATGCAGCAGTCTTCTTTCTGCTGTTGGAGCTGTATATGTAGGAACAGTGAACAAATAGTGATGTGAGAGTCATGTGGATGTAATTGGAGCATTAAATGTGACCCCTGAAGCTCTGAAATTACTTAAACATATATATTGCAAAAATCTTCCTGATTTCAATATTTGAAACCAGGTAGAAATCATATACCCTAAGTTATGTACATTTTGCAGCATCCTGCTGAATTTGAGTTACTTTTCTACTCTAGCTGGAGTAGATTTCCTTATTCACAATTCTCTTCTAAACTGTGCCTCTCTTTGACATCTTTGTAATTGTCTATATAGTGATTTGCTCCAAGATAAGTAGGAAAGGTACAGAAATTTTTATGATACTTGCAAAATATTACCCTTATAATAGCACATTATTTTGAACAGGAATTAAAACTTAATAGGAACAGTAATTAATAATATACATTTATGTAATATCTTTTGATGATACTTTGCACAAGTAATGATCTGCTGGTTTTGGACAGTGGGAGTGGGCTGCAAACCTAAAGCTTTGAACGGAGTGATTTCAACACTCAGCAATACCATTGCCAGGCCAGATCTGTAGTTACTGTAGAGGTTTCCTGAAGCTAGTGTACAGGAGAAAAGGATCATTCTGCAGTGTAAGCATCATCTAATTAGAAGAAATGGCTTTCTTGCAGCAGTAGTTATTGGAATAACAGCTGGTACTATCAATGTTGTTGCATGGGGAGAGCTGTAGTGGTAGAGATTTGGTTTTCACCTACAATGGGAACTAGCATATGAGTTTCTCACACCATTTTTTTGTTGTTTGTTCCTCCAGGAGAATTAACATAGAGTCACTTCAAAGTATAAGTGTCATACATACGGAAATATCAGAGCTACCAAAAGTAGGTTTAATTTAGCCTTTTGCCATAGCTGTGTATTTTGAGACTGACAATAATTGCACTACCTACTTCTGGGAATGTAAGAAGCCACAATGTGGAATAATTATGTAAAAGTTTGCAGCTAGCATTCATTTTTTGCAGAATAAGGTGCTAAGCTGAGGATTCACAAAAGTAAAAAGATTCTCAGTTAAGATGCCAGATGTTCAAAGCAACAATAGTATTTACTTCACTATCTGCTTCCAGTTTTTAGTGATTGATTATCATTGGCTTTTTTAAAAAAAATAGTAAACAAAATATTATGGCAGATTTCAAAGGAGGCATTAATACATTCAACTAAATCTTTTTATACTACTTAGATCACAACTCTGTAGAAAGGTCACAGATAGAGGGAAAGCAAAATGTGTCACCTCCCACGTAAAACACAGCAGTTCTTAAGACTAGCAAACTGTTCTGTTACCTGGATCTTGTATCCATTTAGGATTAAAGGTTTTGGTTTGTTTTGTTTTTTTTCCAAAGCATTCAAATGTATCTTCTGTCTGTGAGAATATATCCATCGCTGTACTAGGACAATTGTTCTAGCACTGAAAGCAGTTTTCGTCTGTGGATGAACTTATTTTAGAGTGCCAGCTGAATCGAAAATCCATATGCCTGGGTTGTTGGGGTTTTTTGTGTTTGTGTATGAAGCAGGGGAAAAGAAGATCAGGGAAGGAGGGGTGCATGTGTAAATGTTTGTTTTTCTCCAAAAGATGGGCATAGGCAGACTAAATTGATTTTTATCTAAAATAAAGGGTGGAGACTGGAGGCAAGAGGGAACTGTCAGAAAAAGCGCATGGAAGAAAAATACAGTAAATAAAGCATCACTAAAATGTATAAGATTAATGTGCAGAGTATATAATAATGCAGGAAGGACTGCACCAGGCTTCATATTGGAATTATGTGTTTTAGTCTTTCTCATCCCTGTTACAGATACTGATGTCTTGAAGAAGCTTGTTCAGTCTTGAAAAGGTAGTAACATGCTGAATGGTTTCCTCAAAATTAAGATATCACTGGCTACGCAACTTTTGCAACTCAGTTGTTACCAAGAAGTTACTCTCAATGGCACTGTACTTTCTCCTGCCAAGAAAAGAAATGCATAGCTTCCTTTTTTTATTGTGGAACAAAGTAGTTTAGACACCACAGAAAACAGACAACAACTGAAACAACAAAAAAGTCCTTAACTTAATAATATGTCCATATATTTACCTGATCTGTAGAATATATGACTTTAACAATTGTCTGTCTTTTCTTGGACTGCAAATAATGTGATAGAAGTTGTCCTTTGGCACATTACCGGAAGTTACAGGGCAGGGGAAATATTGTTAAAGCTAAATCCATTAGATGAGTCTTTTCCATTGCAATTTTGTTCTAAAGAAATAATCTTTAAGGAAAAATATGTCTTCTCTGAGTAGTGCTCTTTGTCCATACTGTCTATGACATAGGTCTTCATAGCGTAGCTGTTCATTAAAATACTGCTAAATAGACTGAGGTTACTGCTATCAATTTCCTACAGAAAGGGACTCTTTCTGTAACTTTTGATAGTGACCTCTTTAAGTCTTGTTACATAACTTAGGATTTTGCTTTCTTTTAAGACAAAAAAACTTTCTTGGAGAAAGTTGATCAGTAGTTGACGAGTAAAGCTGTTAGAAATTGATTGCTTCAGCAATATTGTGCCACAAAAGTATTTCAAAAGATTTTCTTAAATGGTACTAGCTATTTTACAGAAGCCTTTGAAGGTCTTAAAATAGTACTTTGTTTTTATTAACTATGATTTTTCTCTCTGTACTCTATCTTAAAACTGTGTTTTCTTTGTATGTTTTTAAAAGTGAAGTCACTCTCCTTTCAAACTAAATCAACTATTGCTATGTTCTCTTATTCAGTCTGCAGAACTAATTCTGGCAGTACAGAGGGAAACAATAAGATAGAAATGCAGGGAGGGAAAACCCAACACTTAAAGATGAAAAGGAAGTGCTAACAGGGATTTGAATTGAAAATTATCCAATTTCTGCTATGGCTCCACCTACTAAAGACACTATTACATGAAAAAGTCTTCTGGAACTTACTTTATAATAAAGTATCTGGTATTGTCTATGTTAGTATAGCTCCTTATGATGTACAAAGGTTTTTCAGTGTCTAAATAGTCTTAAATTATTGTAGATGAGGTTAAGACCTTCAGAGACTGTTCAGTTGAAATAGCTGAAGCCAGCTTATTATTAAAGTAAAACAGAAATGTTCCCTAAAACTTTTCTTGATGGGGTGGGGAGATAGTCCCGTGCTTCAGTGCTTAGATATTTATTTCTTTATTGTTTTTTAATTATACATCACAGTTACTGAAACGTGCCAGTTCTCAGCTCTTCAGGGTTTCCATGCATCTCCAAGCAATGTCCTGCTGTCCTTGCACTTCAGTGCAGCTGCCAGGAGCATCCACGAGGTGGGGCCACCCCCACTCCTTTTGTGGGGTGGCATTAACCTGGGATCAACACAAGGTTTAGGGAGCTTCGCCTGCTTTGGTAACAAGTGTTGGGTTAAGCATCCAGTACCTAAAGCTTTGGAAGAATTTCGCTTATTTTAGTACTTCTTTGGCTTATTTTAGTACTACTTTGTCACTTGTTTCACCAAGAATCAGAAATGGCAATGATAACATCAAAATATTAAAGAGGCTTTCTGGTTGGTTGTTACATGATTACAGCAAAATGATGCTTCTAATTTTGATTTATAGGTGCTTCAGTGCTTGCAGTAGAAGTGCAAGTTTTGCCATTTATTGACTTCATAAAGAGCCCATAAAAGATTCAGGTCAGCTTTCTCAAAGGCTTTGTGAATTTTCAGTGGTGCCACAGATGCACGTGGTCTGACTTATTTGGAGTTCCATGTGTGCAACAAAAAATATCTGGGCTAGAAGACTGAGAGATAGGAGCTTTGTTAGCCCTTTACTCTCTTGGAAGGGGTTAGGTATGCTATGTTAGACAGACAAACATCATGTCAAGTAACTTTTCTCTTGGTTGGTTCAGATATGTAAAAGTTGGAATTAAATAGTTATTTTCTCTTCTAAAAGAGCACTTAAGGCAGGATTTGAATTCAGATGTGATTTAGAAACTTGGATCTGTGTTTGTAATATAAACAGCTACAACTTTCTGAAATAACTTTCCATAGTGCCTTAATTATTAGAAAATCATGTTTACACAGTTGAACTGAATGTACAAATCAAGTTATGTTTAAAAAACCCCGTTTTTGAAAATTCAGCCAGGGATTATTTTTCTGGGCTTTTTAAAAGGCTTTAATGACATTGAGTAACAGAATATTTTTTTTTTCTTTCTAGGCTACATTTTTTTCAAATAAAATCTTTTAATAGCCTCTTTCTAACTCTGCAAAAAAATATATTTCTATTACAAATTTCCTAACACAACATAATATGATATTCAGTATGGTTATTGGTGTGAAAATGGATAACTTCCAGAGCTAATTCGTGTGCTGTTATTTTGCTTTTGTAAATAACTGCTGGCTTTAAAGATCTGTACATGGGTACAGGAAAAATACATACAATATTTTAATAGTTTCATTTCTACATAGGTGGAGTTGGACTGTCAGGACAGTACCATTTGGTTGAATTACTATAGCAAAATGTTTTTGTTTTCATGGAAAATCCCAAGTCTTACCACAAAGTCAAATTAAAGGAAAACCAACATATTATAAATATTTCAATACACAAGTAAGAGCAACATCTGTCTATATGTGGATAAAGTAATTAAAAAATCCTTATTTGGCAGACATCAATATGATTGCTATTATAATTTTATATTGCTACATCATATAGAGTTGTATGATGCTACCTAGTTGTTTAATTGATGGTGATAAAATCTAAGCCATGACAGCAGCCTTAAACCAATATATCAGCACATTATTTGCATGCTGGCTTCAGTCATTATCTCTGGATTTATACTTTCTCTTAGGGGTACGGGAATTGAGGATACATAGTACATGGAAAGGAAACAGCTAAAACAGAAGTTTGATAGTTCTAGAGAACTGGAGTTCATACATTTGGCTCTGGATTTTCTTATGCTGAAAATTGGCATAAATTTGAGTTTTCACATGCCATCCAATAATACTTTGCTCCCCTAGGGTTCTTCTGCAACCTAGTCTCATCTGTTTTCACCAACTTCCACTCACAAATGCCAGAAGACCACCTTAATGCTATCAAAGTGTCTAGCCTGGCAGATAAGCCCTCAAGGAGGCAAAAAAGAATTATCTATATTAGAGTGGCATTTCAGAACTAATCCCACATTCCAAAAAGTGGCATATTTGGGTTTAGCAATCTGCATTAAATAAGCAGGAGGTAAATTTGCAACAGAAGACTTATCCTGTCCTCCCTGAAGAAGATTGTTATTTGAGAAGCCTTGCCCAGTAATGTGATGTTTGAGCTGAAGTATTTCAAAGTCCAGTGGGTAACAGATAGCATCATCTTGTTTGATTTCTTTTTATTAGTTCTGCCTTTGAGTTTTTAATATAAAGAAAGATGAAATGTTGAAGGTCTTCTAAAGCTGAAGGATTTGGGAATTTAGATATAGAGGAATTTTTCTCTGTTGTGGCTTTTTGTTGGTTTGGGTTTTTTACTGAGGGGAGCTGGCAGGGGGGAGGGTGGGCAGGGAGGGCAGCAAGGAGATAGAGCAGAGTTGTCCACCTGGTGAGGAAGCTGATTTAACTAAGATTCAGTACACTAATTATAGCTAGGAAGAATTATCTAATATTATCCTTTCAAACTTGTTTCTTTGAACTGTGACTTCCATGTTTCCACTAAAATGTATGATGAGCTATCTTGTCTTTTGTGAGCAATATTGGCTGAGTATAACATGTCCAAGATTACATGCTCTCTGACAAGTGTTCCGGATCTGTGACAAGATCTCAAGTGGGTGCAAATTTCAATTTGTTTAAATCCAAACTGGGTTTCAACTAGTCTTCAGTTTATTCTTGAATTATACTGCAGCAAATAGCCTGTGAACCACTAACATTCAGTCCTACCATAAACCATTTTGTGTTTGGGATCCTGCTAACTTCTACTCTCCTGTTCATATGGATTATACCACAGTCCTTAGCTACCCCACTGTAAAAAGACTATCAGTCTTCAAAACCAAGCTATTTTCATCATAACACTAAAACTTGGTATTAATATTTCATATTTTACCTTGCCATGAAATTCTTTTCCTTTCCACAAACTCATGGAAACAAGTTGATAAATTACTGAAATTTCTGGCTCAGTTTGAGGAATCCAGTATTCACCAGTGTATGTAAAAGGAAAATTTTGAGTATTAATGCAAGGCAGAACAGAATTATTCCAAGTCTTAATGCAGTACTCACTTATTAATTTCAGGTGTATGAGAAGAATTTGCTTTCTTTTTAAAGTCTGTCTTGTTTTATATGCTCCTGCTGCCTCTCACTGCCACAATTTACTGGCAAAAGAAATGTTAAAGCCATTGTCAAAAGGGTTACTCTTACAGGTCTTCTGTCCCAGAGAGAACTAGAGAGTTTGAGAATTCTGTGGGAGTAAATTTAATCTTAGACATTTCCTGAGTAATTTTGCAGACACAAGAAGAGTGGCTGGTTCAGATTAAAAGCAGGATAAGAAGCTAAATTTAGGCTGTACTTTAATATGAAATATTTGGAGTCAATATAAATATAAACAGTTTCTAGCTATTCTTTGTTGTCTGTTTATGCCCTTGCAGTTTCCCCTCTCAGCTATGCCAGTATCAGCATGAGAGAACTGAACCTGGGAACTGATCTAGATTTTTTGTCAGAACAGAAAGCTGGGGAAGGGAAAGGTTAATAACAGGATGACAGAAAATTTAAACATTTTTTTTTTGCCACTGAGCAGCTCGTATTGTCAAATCATGGCCTTAGAAACAGCTTTGTGTACTTATAAACAAATGTAACTATTAAAACTGTAAGGACACAGCTGAGTGCCTGTGTCCTTAATGTTCTTGGAGTAGCTCTCCAAAGGACAGGAAGAAAATTCTCCTCCTTTTAATAAATTCTGATTTTATGGAATGATAGCCTTCTCTTGCAAGAAAGTGGGAGTTTGGTCTTCCACTGGCTGATCCAGGCTTGATCCCATAAATCATGTGGCCTCAGGAATATACAGGTTGGACTCTTCTGGTTGCAGTATGTGATATATAAAAGGCCCATTCTGGGAACTAAATCAAATTTCAGTTTACCAGTCTAGGCAAATGTACTGAGATCCTCAGGGAAAGCCTGTGTGGAGAGTGTTGAATGGAAATAAACTAAATAAACCTTTCCTTATGGCTCATTGAGAACACCAGGATCTTATGTTTGGGTGTCTAAGTCCTCATCTGGACTCGCTCAGTACAATGTGGATTTATACAAGATACTGCTTATTTCCTACCGTTTTTTTAGAAACTCGTAGTGTGAGAAGTTCATAGGGAGCAACAGTAATAGTTTTAAATGGGCTCTGATTAATAGGGACCACCCTATGTCTTGCTTGTTTGACATATGGAAATACCTCTTATTTAGTCCTGATGAGATAGCAAGAACCTACAACTGTTAATGGTTACTTATAAAAACTTGCTTATTAGTTGGGAGGGGTGCTGTTTTTGTGCCTGATAGTAATTTAATCATGTAATAAAATGTGAAGTCAATACAATTGCATTAGTGATATGATTCAAATACATGGAAACTCAGATTTATGGAAAACTATCTAGGCTGGAGGCTGCCTGCTGTTTCAGATGACTATCACTTCCCCTGTGAAAGGGCAGGGGGAAATGGTTCAAGCGGGTAACAGCTTCTTAATTTGCTTTCTTAGCGTCTCACATCATCCACATATGGAAGGAGGAAAATCAGGTTAACACCCAAATTTAAACATAGTAGAGGTGTATTCTCATGATGTCAGTAATAAAAGTATGTGTAAAGCAGCATGTATATTCTGGAAAGGAAACTAACTGTTAAAGCCAAGAGACATAGTCTGGCACAAATCTTATTACAAGTCCAAAAAGACTTGATGATATACAGATAGGTGTAACATAACAGCAGAGGAAAAAAAAAAGGGGGGTTGGGCAGCTGTCTGCTGTGTTAGTAGTACCACACAGTGCCAACTGGTATTTTGTATTGGGAGTCACTAAAATGGGCAGTAGTGCAATTCCACAAAGCCATTGCTTTGTTTCACTCTGAGTTTGGAGTAAGCACAGTACAACACTAGCAAGTTTTTGTACATAGTGAGGATGTGGTACAAGCAGTGAACACAAATATACAGCGGGAGGTTCCTCAAACTATCAGGAGTTCAAATCGTATTTGGAGAAATGTAAATTTGTTGTCTTTGTAATTGCTATGATTTTTATCAGAAACATTAGCTCTTCCTTATGGGAAAATATTCCAGACATTTTATGGAGAGCATGTTGTTATAGTTTCTAACAACCTGTTGAGGAAAGGTGTAAGCACCAAGTGTCAGTCACTCCAAAATTCACTCAGGTAGTAAAATGCACAGGCAAATAAAATCAGTTTTAATAACTACATATTCAGAATAGACATGCTCTGTCTGTCTACAGGTAGTTGCCTGTTTTATATGATGCAGTGCACAGTGTATAAACAGTCAGTAAAATATTTCTGGTTTAATTTAAAGTACTGTAATTTTCTTCCCTCTGTTTTACTTATTGATTATATTTCATGTTACTGGGGTAAACACTCCATACAAGGGAAAGAAAAAAAGAGCCTATTTATTGGCAGAAGAGAGCACAGAGGCCCAGTTCAACAAGAACTTTTATAGTAAACCTTTACAGTACAGTGGTTTCAGGAGGGAGGAGCTGGTCTTCTTCAAAGTACCATTTCTTTGATATTTTCAAGCTCATTGCTAAACAAACTGCTTATGAGAGGGATGTAGATATTTACAAGGATATATGTCACTAAGAGTAAACAGAACAGGGCAGGCAAGGGGAAGCAGGAGCTACTGTTGAAACTCTGCAGTATGAGACACTGAAAGGTCTGTCTTTTTTAGTGCCCTAGTTCTGGTAGCCCAACACTTCTCTGAAGATTTACCATCATACGTTTGCACACCAGCCTTGAGAATCTTAACCAACCACATTCCCAACCCCTCCCAATGTAGTTATTTCTATGGCCAGAGCCATGAAGTTGAAGTAGGTGGTTGCTTAGAGTAGATTGCTAGAGGCAGCAAAATTAGCCAAGGCCTTGCTGCTAATTTGTCTGTCCCAGAGTCCTTGAAAACCAGACTTGTCACTGAAAAAGTGGTCTGGAGGGTATAGGAAAACAGCTACTTTGTCCATTACCAGCCAGAATGGCTGGTACAGATTCTGTTCCATCATCCTAAGAATGGCAATTCTTTTTTTCTTGTATTCTCCCCCATACTGGGAAGCTTTGAGTTAGATTCTTGCCTGGTCTTTAAAGACTATAGTGGTGTATTGTCTCTTTCTGTACACTTAGCTGCCATGAAAAGCTGCAGCTTAATAACTCTGCTGTTACATTCATGTTGTCAATCTACTGATACTTGTAAGACTTAAGAAAGCTTCAAAATAGAAACAAAAATAGGGTAAGGACGAGCAGATAAATTACTTATTAAACTCTCCAAAGCTGCATTATTACTGCTTAGCATCTCAGCTTGGTAGTGGGGGGAAGGGGAAGCATGATAAATGACTGAGGAAGGACGTGCTTCAATAGAGCTCTGCTTTGGTCTGCAAATTAAGCCAAAATGAATTGGGCAGAAACATACTTTGAAACAGCGTCCTCTTGCCCCCTCCTTCTCCCCTGAGTACATTAATGATTACAAGATGTGGGATACATATCTGAGCAGCAACAAGAGCCTGCCTCCCAAAGAGGAGAAGAATATGGGAATGCACCCAGAGGAAACATAAGTTAGCCAAAAGCCTCTTAACATTAAAAAGTACTATCAGCAACAAGGGATTGTAATACCACACATGTATCAAAACCAGGCTTTGCTTCTGTATTTTTCTTGGGATATTACAGGTACAAAGTAGCCACTTTCAAATATACAGGTGATTGTCCTTTTTTCTGAAGACTCGTATTAAAAGGGCAAAACTTGCTGACTTTTCTCCACTTAAAACATTAATATAATAGCACTTTACACTCCCTGGACATGAAATGGCTTTCCAAGATTTAATCCTACCTTATAGTCAAGGAAACTGAGGCACAGAAGTGAAATAAGTAGCACAAATGGCCCTACTAAAAGTAACTTCCTTGAAATCCAGTCTTCTGCCCAGTTCATTGATTAATGATGTGTAGCTGGTAAGCAGCCTTTTGTCAGCTCTTAGGTGACTTCTTTTCTTGTTCTTAGAAGTAAAGCAAATTTAAGAGAGGCAGAAAGAGAACGCTGCTTTCATGGAACAACATCAATCTGTCTTCCTGTGCCTCATTATTTTCTTCTCTGAGACATCTGGAAGAAAAAGGCCATGTATTTTCTATTCCTTGCACTGTCTGCTGTGAATGTATTTGTTCTGGATGGATTAGTCTTACCAAGTGGCATTTTTCAGATTTATCTTGCTTCCCTGCAGATGAAAGGATTCAGTTTCGGTTTTTGTGGTCTTGTTTGGTTAAATTTAACTTTGCATGTGATTAATATTCTGATATCTGCACTCAAACAGTTAAAATTGTGCCTTATGTAGGGACTCTTCTTACAAGGAGATAGTCTCTTTGGTGATCTGGCTATTTTATTTCTTCCTGTCCTTATAAAAGACCTCTTCTGTGGACAAAAACCTGTCTGGTATTCCCAGAGTAAAGCAGTGTTAGAGTGGGACAAAAGATGTACTGTCCCTTATCTTAGTATGGGACTAATGGTACGATGGGTGCTTGTAGTGATGCACTGGCCACAGAGGTGTGGGAAGTTTCCTTTTAAGACCCAAGAATTGCTGTAAATATAAGTGGGTTTACTTAGCTCTGCACTAGGAAAATATTCCCCTCTTTCTCACTGGGCTGCCAATCCTGAAAGCTGCAGCTCAAAGACGGCCCAAAGCCTCCGTACTGGTCTTAACAGCTGTAAGAAATGTATCAAGATCTGTCTCTTCAGTTTTTAGTTAGAATAAATACTATGTCGTTTTATTAATGATCTAGTATTGCTTAAATTATCAACAAATTCTAGTTGCATTTTACTACTTTGAGAGTTTTAATGGGACTAGAGTATATTTGGATTCAGCTTTCTCTGGTCAGTAAACACATACTGCTACAGATACAACTGGACTGGAGCTTTGTGTGATTTATTCCATGGCTATTTTAGTGGCAAGAAAATGAACACTAGATACCAGTTTTCTTTAATAATAAAAAGCTATTACCAGTCCAGGATCTGGACAGTCTTCTTTTGTCATTACTGCCTCCAAAATGATTATAGGTTGAATTCATGTACAATCTATCACATTATCCAAGGGCATTCTATGAATAGCTTCAAGCCAGTGCTAGCTTTGGTGAAGATATATAAAAGCAGAATATCAAAGTCAGCAGTAACTTTCAATAATGTGTTCCAGAGTTAGATAATGTAGATCAAAGTATTCATCCATGCGATATGTCAAGCCACAACAAGCTGTATTATGGATCATGTATCTTCTTCAGCTAAAGTAAGATCCAGAAATGGAATGTGTTTATGGATGTGTAAACAGAGGAAAATAATTTGATGTCTATATGACAGAAGGGGTATTTCTTAGCAAATCAAGAATTTCCAATTCATTTTCTTGCCTGTGGTAACTTGTAAAAAAAAAAATGAAATAAAAAAATCAGTAAATTTATTTCCAGTCCAAATTAGATATTCATTTTGCTAAACAATAAACAGACATTTTCATGGCTTTAGAGATTTTTTTCCTTAAATGAAATCTAAATAATAATCCTCTAATAATTCTGCTTTTTAAAGAACGTGGAAATCTAATAATTTATATTGGTTATACTTAATTGGCTATTCTGTCAGCTTCTTTTCCATATTTGGATGATAGAGATAAGAAAGCAAGGCTCCAAAGATGTTATGCTAATTATATGGAAAAAAACCTCAAGTGTCAGTATAGGCACTGATAATGTGCAGTTACCCAAGAAATCTGGAAAAAAAAATCTCATCTTTAGGTACAGGTGCCAAATGCAGGACTTAATTGTATTGGATTTTGTATGTGAATGCATACACATGTACTTACACATATGGAAGTTCAAATGCACACACACACATCCAAGGTTAATATAACTGATTTTTGCCTTATCTCTTATCTCAGGCTTTCTTTTCATTGTTAGAGGCCATACTTCAGAAGCTGAGACATTGCTGATAAAAATACTTGGTGCATTTCTATCTGGATACTGGAGTTTAAATAATTTTCTTCAGTTCTTTTGGATCATCACCTTGCCTTTCTCTCCCGTCAGAAGTCACCCCTGGTCATCCATGCTAATTTTAAACAGGAAATCTTGGATACATTTCATGGGTCTCATGAATAAATTGCCAAAACGTTGCCAGTTCTGTAAGAGGCAAAGCTCCCGGCAGAGAGCTGAGCATTTGCAGGTAAAATTTTACTAAAGAGTGGGAAATGCTAAAGAGAAACACAGCCCAGCCCAGTCCATAATGAAGGCAAAATTATTGCATAGTCTTCAGGTTTGTTTGTTTTTGTCAGAACAGAGCTGACAATTATTGCTCAAAATTTAGAGGTGCTTTAGAGACCACAGTATAGTATTAGTTAATCTCAATAACCTCTTTGCTCAAGGTTAGTGGTTCCCTGAGTTTTGTCTAGCAAGAGACATCCATTTTTGCTTTATTACACCTTGAAATGCCTTCCTCCTTTAGCTGAGGTAATTTCATAGATAAAGTGCTGACCGCAGTCGGTGCACTGCAGTTTGTCTCCCGTTCGGGTCTGTAATATGCGTGTCTCTGCTGCCTGTTGTTGTGGCCTTTTGCCTGCTTGTGCTCCTGTGAGTCTGCTGAGGAGCAGCTTCAACAAAACCCTGCTGCCCCTCTGTGACCGTGGCGGAGGCTTTGCCGCCTCGCTGGCCGGCGGCGCGGCCCAGCGGCTGCTCAGGCGCTCCCGTGTCCCGCAGTTGTGAAATTCCCATTGGCAAAGGAGCGCTCGACACTGAATTATTCTGCCTGCTGCAGGAAATGAACGGCGGCTGGAGTCATGCCACCCTTTTGGTTATGCAAATCAGGATTCATGCAGAAAAGCTATTGGAGTCTTGTTTTATTTTTGCTTAATCAGTTGTCAACATGTTTATACAGTTCAGGCACTGTCACTTGCCATTGTTTTGCCTTGACTCCACGTTCCCGGAGGAGTTTATCACAGGGAAGGGCGGGTAAAGGGGGCTGTTCCTGTGAGAAGCACCCAGGTGAGGCTTGCAGCCGAGCGGCATTCCCCAGAGGCACGGGGAAACCACCTTCCTAACCCGGCACTGCAAATCCCACAAGGCAGAGAAGAAAACAGAAATTGCCAACTCATAAATCTGCCTATTAAGCCTGTGCCAAATCGGTCCCATTTCAGGCTGGCTTGTCCTAAGAGAGATTCCTGTCTTAATGAAAGCTGGGCAGATCTAGAGTAATTTTATAATCTGTAATTGAGTTATTCTGAATTTACTCCACCCTAAGGTTGGTATGTGGTGCAGGGCCCCTGAGACAGAGCCTCTCTCATGGTAGGAGGAGGGAAGGGTGACAGAGCTTTAATGTCTGCACTGACACCTACCTGGGTACTGTGGCCAGGAAAGACTGAGGCAGGTATAAGTGAGAACTACTCCCATTAGGCAGACACAAGAGTAGAAACCTATCATCCTTACTAGGAGATGACTAAATGAAGCTAGCAGTGTTGATCCACTTGTTCTTATTAGGATGGATCCCATTGGGTCTAAGGGCTTGTACCAGCATAGGAAGCTATAATTTGTATTTCCCAACACTAGCTCTTGTAAATATGAGGTGGAAATCAATACGCTGATTTTTTTTTTTAACTCATGTTCCAGTTCTCAGGTTATTAACAAGTTTCTCAAATCCTACGTTGTACGGATCTTACTGTGTGTTCTGTCATATCACCTCTAATTGTATGCTGCATCTTAAAAAACCCACTTGCTTCCTTTCTTGAATTACAGAAACTCTGAAAGAAAAGGTTATTTAGTTCTCAAATCAGCATGAATTGTGACAGCTGTGGTAGCTCATGGAGGCAAATCAATAGTTTGTGTTTTTCTGAGGTCTGGTCTTTTTTTTCACTTGGGTAATTTTACCATAACATGCAAGTACCTTTAAGCAGTGTGTAAATGATGCATCTGGTGTCTACTAAATATTGGTTCCTCACTAAAAAGTAACTATGGATTTACGTCTACTAAAACTGGGGCTTGCAGAGTATGCAGAACAGTATTTCCATCCCTCAGGTAAAAAGCAATGCTCCTTTTCTTTAATTTTCTTTTTTCTTTTTTTTTTTTTAATTTGAAAATCATAGAACTGGTGGCAGGTAGGAGCAGTGCTTTGTTCTCATAAACGAGAAGAGCTGTAAACATTGATTACTCTTCATGTAAATTCCATTTGCCACAGCCCTGCTGTCAGATTATTATGCTCTCAAATGCTTGTCTCTTTAGCCATACGGCCTTGCAACTTTGTCATACTTAATAAAGTAAACTGGGTTGTGTGGGGCTTGGAAAGGAGAACAACAGAGCAGTCGGGGCTTCTGGCAAATTAGTAGATGACACTTCTTGCCACTTACAGAAGCAAGAGAAGTACTAAATCAGTTCATCAGTACAGGACTCAGCATTGATGTTTTGGCTGTGTTTACCATGGCTGAGGAGACACGAAACTGAACTCTAACAGTTGCTCAGCTCCTTACATGACTGTTAAGCCTCGTATCTTGGACGAGTTCCATTCTGGGTCATTATGTTGTACTTTTTGCTGCTGCCCTGTATTTTCAGCTGGATTAATTCTTTTTTACTTCCGTGCTGGAACTGCTACGTGGTGCTGCTGGCAGTCATCACTGGCATCCTAGAGGCTGTGACTGCATGTCAGCTGTAGGTGGATGTGAGGGAGTAATCTTCATCTAAAGCATATAAAGTACTTGATCTAAAAAGATGAAAGGACCCTGAATAAAGGAAGAGTTATCACTATTTGATCACAAATAGGAAGCAGTTGCTAATATCAATTTAGGCTGACACCTCAAGTTCAAGGAAAGGAAAGTTTGAGTTGGTTTTGGTTTCCCCATTCTCCTATCCATATTACATCTGAAAGCCTGCCCAACATTATTGCTTTTCTCCAGTCATTACTGACCAATAATGCATTTATTACATTGCAGTACCTCCAAGGTAACATTTTACTAGCTAGAGATGAAAATTGTTGGGTTCAGCTTCCTCTGCACAAATGACATGCCTCTGTCAGAATACACATGGTAAGTAAGTTATTGTCCATCTAGCACTGAGCAAGGACACCACTGTGAGTTTTTGGTAGTGGGGAAATATATATGAAATAATAAACTCATAATCCAAAGTTTTCCCAAAGTATTACAGTCTTAAGTGTAGTGAAACAATACTAGTTGTCAACTGTAGGTAGCATATGAGAACTGACAGATTAAATAGAAATTATTCTAAATACAACTATGCCAAGTAGTTTACATATATTTACAGAACATTTATTTTTTTTTAATCAAATACTTAACATGATCTAAAATCTTCTAGCTCTCAATGTTGTCAAATGCCTTTGTCCATTGTATTATGTTGTTAAGCAATCTCTGTTCTGTATTTTCATCAGCTTCTTGCTAATAGTGTGCAATAATAGTCCTTTAGTTGAAGGTGTAAGACTAAGTATTGTTTGGACAAAAACAAAAGAAATTAACATGCTGACCTCATTACGAAATAAGTGGTTGCCAAACAAATATTTCTAGCTTCTTCCTTAGAAACAATCTGATAAGAAACAGACAAGTATGACTTCTTTTCAGCTTGTAAATACTTTGCATAAGTGTAATTAAGGACAACTCTTTTTCTTTTCCCAGTCAGTTTTAGTTATGATAGCCTTCTCTTCCAATGTCCACAGATTTCTTACTGAGGTGTTGATTTTATTCTGATGCTTGGAGGGGATAAAAACAGAATTGCGTTTCTATATGAAAGCTGAGATGTCAGATTATTTTTACCATAGGCCACATTTTATTTTATGGTGGAGATCCAAACAGCCCATCTTAAGAGATGGCATTGCCAGGAAGCGTAATACCACTACTACCCCTCTAACTTCCAAGAAATCTTACTATAGAGTAATTTCTTCCTTGAAAGGTACCAGAAACTTACAGTAGTTAATACTTGGGAGAGTAAATTTATTGGGAGGGAAGTTTAAGATGTTAAACACCATTTTATCTGTCTTTACTTTCCTTGAGCAAAGTTTTAATATCAATAAAATTATCTTCTGATTAAAACCTTTGCAGAAACTTAGCACATAGGTTAATTTAATTTGGAAGGAACCTTAGCGCATATGCATTTCAAGAAAATATTCTCTTTGGGCAGTGATTCTATGAACACTTTGAGCTGAGTTTATTAGGACTTGTTTTTTCTCCTAGAAATGGGCTGGTAATTTAAATTTTCTTCCTTGAGAATAGAAAAATAGCATAGTCCGTGAATTATATTAATATATATTTGGTGGGGAAATGTCATTAGTGTTGCTAAAGTCAGAGGAATATTTCTTAGAAATAGGACCTACACGCTTCAAACAGGCAGAAAAATTAGACTTGGACAATGTTAAGGCTGATATATCTGGTAAAAAGTACTGCAGCACAGGAGTATCTAAAGGTTCAAGAAATGCTCTGATGTTAGTGAAATGTGAACTAGACTTGAGTATGTGGTAGGGAATGACTCATTTTTGCCTGCCCACACACAGGTGTCAGTATAGCAGCGGTGCAGAGTGTGACAGTGTCTCTGTTATACCTATGAAACTATTTAATCAACACAGCAAGTACCTTAGCAAATGAGAAGGTGTCTGAAGAAGAATTTGAGCACTCCAAGAGATAAGTTGCTCTGTCACAGATAGGTCAAGTCTATGCACTGTAGAGTGCTTTGCCTGGCAGATCCTCCTGGCCTGCTTCTTTGTATTAAGGTTCACACGAAAGGGGAAAATTTGTGGGCTGGATTAGTTATTCTGCCAGTATGATAGATTAAGTGCCTGTGGCATGTTCTCTATCCTTTTCCCCACCTTCTGTAAGATCTGACGCTATCACAAAAATGAATGCACACTTATGTGAATAAAATGTGCATAGGAGGAGATCCTGATAAATTACATATGCAATCCTGGTCACAGGACAGTGGTTGGAATGTGTGTCAAATCAGATGACTTAGTGCTTAGATGCTCTCGCAGCTGACGCATACTCATCATATGATAGAGGCATATTTATGTTTTATCTTGCAACAGGTAATCCAGGCCCTAGCTACTATTTTCCAGATAGCATTTGCAATCTTGATTCATCTTCTGGAATGAAGTGCCTGAGCCCTTAAAAGCAAAACTATTACTGGTAACTGTTGTATTCAGGGCAGATGTTTTCCTCTTTTAAATAGCCTCTTCAAAATAAAGGCCTATCTAGCTATGAAGCTGGGAAACACCTACTTAGAAAATCCTTTGAAAATACAACTTAAATATGCTTAATCATGGCTAGCAAAATCTGGAAGATTTCAAAATTCCTGTAAGCTAAGCAGCCATTAAAGCAACCAAAGTTCACAGAACCCTGAACGAAAGTACCTGTAAAGGTGTTTTGACATATCAGAAGGATATGGGGATTCAGTCTTTCTCCATAAGGAAAATTTAGAAATCCTTAAGGCAACAGGTGCTTCATTTCCTTGGGAAGGAACATCATGGGTTGCCTTGACTAGAAAGATGTAGGATCTCAGTACCCTGTGTGGACTCTGACGACTGGCTGCCATGTGTAAGAAAAACAAAACAAAACCCTTCTGGTGTCTTTGGACCTTCTGCCTAACCTGCAAATGCCTCTAGTCATGAGGAGCTACGGATCAACTGAGCAGGTTTTGAAGTTTTGGGCAGGAACAGCTAAAACAGAACTTAGATTTTTATTTAGCCCATCTTGCATGGAAGAATTGGCTCTGTAATACCTTTAGGATGCCAAGAAACAGCAGGAAGAAGAGGGTTTGCTTTCTTTCGCAGTCTTTGTTTACAAACTCTGGCAAGTATAAGTGCCTCTAGCACCACTACTGTGCAGTTGAGGCTGCTATTCACACTCCCTGTCCCCCCCAAAAAAAAGCAAAAAAAAAAGCAGTGAAAGAAGCATAATTTCTTAGAGTACTGAGTTTTAGAAGCTACCAGAGCAAAAACCATGGAGGATACTGGATAGAACCTCTTACTAAATCTAATTCCTGGCCTTTTCTTGCTTAATGCTGCTTTCTAAATGGAATATTTATTAGGTATTATCTCTTTGAAAGAGAGCTATTAGCCAAGCATCCCAGGCATTCCTACAAACATAGAATAAATTTCTGGCCCCCAATTGTTCATTTGTCTATGTGTGTAAAGGAGGAAGTTTAAGGGAAAAACAGGATGGGGAGAGGCTTACAAAATACAAGGAAAGTGGCCGGGTTTAATATAACTTGGTTGTGGAAATAAACAATTTATAAAGTTGGCAATGAGTTGTGTGTGGTTATCCTGTTTAGCTTTTAAGATAAATCAACAATTGGAAGTAGTGTCTTTGAAAATCTCTCGAGTCCACAAAAAATATTCTGCTAATTCAGCATAAACTTCACATTTAGCCACACTCTTTCCAAAACTTTTATCAATTTTTGTATATTTGAGTCAAGTGATGTAATTTGGTATTCTTGGGTAAAATGGAAAGACTGAAAACTGGAAAACAGCTAAAAAGAGAAGTGAATTGGCTCCACTTCTCCCAGTGTGCTAGAACAATAAAAATATCAGGTAAAACAAGCAATGGAGGACCCATCCAGAACTGATTTTGATATTTAAACATAAATTCTAGCAATGCTTGCTGTTGTGTGATCTGAAGAGTTTTCAATAATAAAAATAGCAACACCAAAATTATCCATACTGAGACTGAATCCTGTTATTATAAAGTGAGTTCATATTTTTAGATGTGGAGAGAAACTAAAAAGAAGTGAAGTTGCATGGAAGTCCCAATATAGGTTCCTGTATTTTAAAATTGCATTGTGCTTTAATACCTTTGCTTTATAAGCTACTGGTAACAAAAAGACTTAAGTTCAGATATGAACATTTCTGTGGTCCACTGTGGGCAATGAAAGGACTAACTAGGCAACAGTTGTCATTCTGTAGCCCTGTAAATGCAATGAAAATACATAATCCACTTATTTTCTTGCAAATCCTAATTTACAGATGTTGGTAGGAACTGGAGGTAGATGTAGTTCTGCTGTAGTCTACTTTCTGTCAGGTCTCCACATGAACAAAAATTAGAATATTATTGCATTAGGAAAGTTGTAAAATTTAAAACATCTTTTTAAAGCAACCTTTTTGATAACATTTCTACCACTTGCAGGCTTTCTGCTTCAAAGTAATGGAAATAAAAACTTAAAGCGGTTCTAAAGGCTTGGGTTTAATCCAAGTTGCTGGAGTAGCAGAATACTTTAGTTAAAGCACTGGCAGCTGGACTGTTGGGGAAGAGCAAGTCTCCTGGCTCAATAATGCAAGTCTTCTACTAGAAAGACCACACATCAGCTTCTGCTGCATCCCACATGCCTACAGAACCCTTTCCCCTCTCCCCTTTCTTGTTCCAAAATGGAGGAAAATGAAAAACCAATCTTTCCTTTCCAGAATAATTTTAGAAATAGTCCCAGTTTCCTCGTGATCAGACTTCAGGTTGTTGGTATTAAAAATTATTTCAAGTATGAATTCTCTTTTCATATGCTTCTGATTTAATTTCTGTTAATTAGATAATAAGATGGATTAAATTGTTTTCATCCACCAAAGTTTGGGAATGTGTTGTTAATGCAGCTAGTTTTGACTGAAAAGCCTTTATTCTAAATAATTAAGCATTCTGTTCAGGGCCTCACTGATGGGAAGCAAAGTTTTTCTCTCCTTCATTTGCAGTACTTAAAAGTGAGATGGGTCCAGTAGCTAGAGTTACAAAAGAAGCTCTCCTGTGCATTTGGTTGGAAGTTCAATACTGTTGTCTCCCTAATAGCAGCTTCTGTTTGAACCTGGGGTTATGAAAAATGAACTATATTAAATGGTAAATCATTAAATATCAGCCGAGTAAAAGTATTATGGTGTGTTGGCCTGAATAATCACCAGCATTTGTCTCCTCACATGCAAGGAGTTGCTCTTTAAAATAATGCTGTGAAACGCTGACAGAAGGATCACACCGAAAAAAACCACCCTCAAATAGAATTTTTTTTTTTGGGTTGCAGCCAGTGACTGATGATCAGCATATATCCAGCTAAAGAACTGATAAAACAATGTTTGGTAAAATTCCCAATATATGTGCATACATACCTATCAAATACATATAAACTGGTACTTCTGTTCTTGTTCAAATTTCTTCTTGTAAGTTGATTGTCATGCCTTAAAATCTGTTCAAATTGTGCCTGCGCAATATCTGAGCTTTGTTGTGAATGCTACATTTGCTAGTTTTATCTTGCTTTTATGCAGGGTGGGAAGACCACAAACAGAAAAATATATACTATTTGAAAACCAGATCAAATCAGGAAGGATGCTGATGGCCTGAATAAAATTGTCCCAAACTAGACCTTTATTTGTCTGCAAGAATTAGTTTCTCTAAAATGTCAGAACAGATTAGTACTGGAAAGCTCCCTATTGTGTGTAGTCTCACAGTGCTCAAACAGATCAGCTGTGTCTTGTGAATCTTTGCAGAATGATTTTTTTTTTTGCTCAGCTCTGCTGTTTTTTGTTTGTTACTGCTTTTCCCAGTGTTTATGCTGTCAGTCCATTTTGCATTGTTGGATGCTCAAAAATGATATAACAAAAGAAGTGACCATTACTATTCAGCTCTCAGCTCAAACTTCTATAATCTCATTTATACCAAAAGCCAAGAAAAACACTAAATGTCCACTCCCTAAGTTAATGATGCTAAAATAAAGTAGATTGATGTACAGAAGAAAAAAGGGATTACTCTTATACTTTTTTACAAGGAAAATTACCGTCTTATGAGATGACTTATAGCTAGAATTTATATGAAAATTTTCAGTTATGCTGTTAATGGACTTAAGTGCGTAATGGGTGGTTCTTGGGTTTTTAACTTGGAATGCAACTATAACCACTAGTAATGCAGCAATCTGGAAGTTTTTTGACTAGTTCAAAATCTGTAACCAGTTGCATCAGTCAGCTGCATTCTGCAGTAGCCAAACATGACTAGTGTTAGCAAGTAATAAGCTTGTGGGAGTTAATATCAAAAATTATTTTGGAGATCTTAATAGCTTGCATAACTTCACACAGGATTTGATGCACTGCTGAGCTCTAAAAATTAAGACCTGCTTCTGACTGTACCCTCACACTGTCATGGCACCATTCTGCCATTACTTCCAGTGCTAAATCTAAGTTTAGGCTTGAAGAGTTAGATCATACTTCCTAACTTTGGTTTCCCTTTCATCACACCAGAAGGTGTGTCTTGCTTACCTAAGTACTTGGTTAAATATCTCCTGGCTATTCAGCAAGGACTGTTGACAAAGTGATGTAGCCCTTACATTTTCTTTCATCACTATCAGGGTATAAATTAACTTGTAAATCACATTGTTATTAACAACATTAAAAAAATAAGCCTCATAGTGAAAGGACCTCATTCAGTGTTTGTGCAGTTAAACACATCAGCTGTGTTTGCAGTGACAGTCTCTGAACATCCTGTATTTAGAATGGGTTGTTCTGGAAACAGTATGAGAAAAATGTAGCCACCACTCCTAGGTCAAGACAAAATACCAGTACCTGACATTCCCAAGTCTGTCTTAATCCCTATGATTAAGTACATTAATTTATCTATCTCTTCTCTCTCTGTCTCTTATCTATTTGTTTTTATATCGGGAACCACAGTGACTGTGATTGAACCTTGGGAAGCACAGAATGTAGGCCCCTATGTGGGACACGTGCAGGGATTGCCACAGTCTCTCCATACCAAACAATTATATTAGATGATGCCATTATAAAGCTGTTTTAAACCAAACAAAAATGCAAATGCAAAAACAGTCTTATGCCTTCTATTCCACAAGCTGCTGCTTCTTCCAACTTGACTCTATCAAAAATGCAATAGGAGTAGGCTTTAAAAAACTTAAGATAAAACGCTAAGCAGCCTTTACTACCTGAAAAACCCAAAGATACTGTGTATCTTTCAGCTATTTTCCTTTCTTTTTAAAGAAGTTGTGCTAATCAATACCTTTTCAAAGCACTCCAGTTCCTAGCAGTTTCCTAAAACTGGAGAGAAATTGCTGTTCTTTGTAAGCTAAATGAATCTCTGAAGAGCCTTATAAGAATAAAATAGCTTAAGGATGAAACAGCAGTAAGAAAGGAGATCCATCTACCAATTTATCAGTCTATCTATTTTCTAGCCATATCTATCTATAATGGTTAAAAGTTTTAAAGGACAGTAAATTTAAGTATTTTATATTGCTTTTCATAAGGGCAGTTCAATTTATCTCTATTCCTTTGGAAAGATGAATGTTGTCACTGCACATTGTAGGCTTGTGTTGGCTAAAAGGAGTCAGGGGCATGACAGCATTTATAGAAGGCATGAGCTCAAATGTCAGTAGAGCATCCAAAAATGGATGAAGCATCACCCAGCCACTGCCATCTGTTGAGTGTTTCATGACAGCTGTATCTCCTGACCAGAGCTGGTGCAGATAATCATGAAAGGCACAGAGGAAGCATACAACACTTATACAGAGAGAGGGGAGGGGGGAATTCCACCTATAACATTGTTTTTAATTGCACCATAATGATTTTTTAACAGACACCATGGTATGTAGCTTAGACTCTGGCCTGATTTAAAGCAAACAATAAACCACAGTGCAGCTGAAAAGCACTTGAAAATTCCTTTGCAAGGTTTTGTCCAGGCTAAGTATTTAATAGCTTTTCTCCCAGAGACTTTGCCCTAAAGATACTCTTGCCATAATAAAAAATATAATAAAACTGCCTCAGCTATTGTGTGTCAACAAGACTATCAAAGCAAATATTCTTGTTACTGACTTACTAATGTGAATGTGGGGGTTTTAAACTTTCTTTCTCTTAAGGAGGGAGGAACTTTTGGCCATCAAAATTGAGGTATTAACACTATAAGATGCACTTAAGCTTAAATGCCAGCTAAAACATTAAATGACTGTGGAATAGAGTAAAATAATTTGAGGTTTTTCTATAATTTTCCCTAGCACATGTATCTACTTTCTCCCCCAAAGCATAAAAACCTACCGTCTGACTTTATTGTTTCTGATACAACCTCTCATAAGCTGGGGAGCCTTCTAGATGAACTGGCAACCCAGACAAGTCATGAAATCAATGGCATGGGCAGTAGCAAAGGGTAGGTGTCACTGCAAAGCAGTCTTTGATGTGAAAGTCTTTTCTTATCCTCTTATCTAACCTTGGCCTTTCTATAGCCACGTCTCATTGTTCTGTCACTTCAGTATGTCAGGGTCTCTGTTATTACAGCTCTAGGTTATCCAGCAGATGTTGCTGTAAACCAGTACAGCATGAACCATGGGAGTTTAGTTCATCCTTTTGATAATGTTAATAAAGCACACTGCTTGGGAAATGGAATTGCTTGAAGATATGTCACTTATGATCATATAATATAAAGTTAGGAGCTGAGACTTTTGTACAAGTTTAGATAAGTTTAAAAGTTTATAACTTTACAGATAAATTTAGGTAATTAGATAAATTTCAGTTCCTTATCTTAGATGACAGTAATTCAGCTACTATAAGTATGAGGGGTTTAGATCTTTATGACTTAAAAGCAAATTATGAAATGACAGTCATAGCATAATGAACAGAGATATGCCTGAGTCTCCAGGTAGTCTGAGATTATTCAATAACTCATTCATTTGCTGATATGGTTGAGTCTCAACAGATTTATTATTTTTTTCTTTGGAAACACAAGGGAGATTATGATTGCTGCCATGTAGCTCAACAGGGTCCTCAATATCTCTGAAGAAATGATCCCTCCTGAAGCCACAGAACAGTTGTTCATGTAATCTATCCAAAACCAAAATTGTCTTGAGAACACACAAGCCAAAGGTCACTTGTAGGACTGGTTCCTCTGTTATCAATCCCAGAAAGATGTCAGGCTGTAGTATGTCTGTAATATACTTTAGGGCAGCATTGTTTGTTTTTTACATCCGTTCAAACACTAATAAGATGAGGAGATGCATAATTAATAATAGTATGAGCAGGGGTGCCAAAGGCCATGACTTGCCTTTGTGATGCATTGTGTTACATATCTGAACTGCTTTGGTAGTTCAAATACCTTACACAATGTTAACCTTATCTGCCAGCAAGCCTCTGTTGCTATTTGAACTGGGAGGAGTGGGTAGGAGTAATTTCTGAGTTGTGTGTAATTCCATAGTGTTGGGTTACACTTAAGCAAAAATGAAATTTCAAACACATATGTATAAAAGGTACATTAAAGAAGTACAGGTTTAAAATACTAGTCCTGTTTCTAGGTCAGTGGGAGGGCTCTGGTTTACTGCTACATTAGCTTTTACAAAATTGTTTGGCATTTATATCTTTTTATTTTACAAGTTTACTCTGAAAGAAGCTAGTGAAACAAAACATATAAGTCTACCCTCACTTTTATGTGTTCCTTTTTTTTTTTAACATGGTAAAGTGGTTGTAAAATGTACTCTTGATTCTTAAATAAAACAGTATGTAAGTAGGACAGGTATGGGAAATGGGCCCCTTTTTCAAGGTTTTATAGACCGCACAGGACCTCGATGCTAAATGTAGATTTTATTTTTTTTTAAGGACTTTCACAGGGTGCTTCATATTACTGTGAGATGAAAGAAATAAAGAGAGCAGATATTTCTAAGAAACTGTTAAGTCAAGGGGAACTATTTCTTAATAATCATGATGACAAAATTCAGTTCAGTTGCAATACAATTTAGGAAGAAATGAGTGATTTCAGAATAGCTATTCAGATTGCTGTGTAACTTAACAGGCAACTGGATTGCCACTATAAGAATAGGACAGACCATATAATTCGACATCTGGGGTCCAGGAAGACCCCCAGTTGAGGCTACTATTGAAATTCAAAACCAAAAAAAAGTGTGTGAGTGGGAACCCTGAAATAGCTGCTATTGTGATGCCTGCCTTGTTTATGATTAAGGCTGATTAAAAATGCAAAAACTGCATTTCATTGTGAAAAACAGTGAACTGGAAGAGTGGAAACAAAAGGCTTTAGGATTCAATTTTGTAATTTTTAAGTCCTAGGATTAAATGTGGAAAGGAATAGAGCTGCAGCATTTTGGGGATTGTGGGGTTTTTTTTTGTTTAAGACTGCAATTGTGTGCTCTTTTTTCCAAGGTAAGCAAATGTTAAGTACACTGAGATGCTATTGCTCCATGCTTCCATGCTAATAAGGCGTGCTTCCCACAGTGTGTGACAGAAAGGATGAATACCATGCAGTGCTAATCGTTAATTTGTAGTGGCATGTGTGTTCCTTGAGTGTTTGTGAAGTTTCATGATTCACCATCACACAATTGAATCTGTCCTTTTTTAAGTTATAGTGATATGTAATGAGATGAAGCAGTGCTGACAGGGTTTTTGAAAGATACATTGTCCTCCACAGCCTATTCACTTTATTATGATAATACAAACACCCCTTAAATTTGTTAATTTCTCACGATTTGGGGGATAGAGTGAGCTCTCATAAAATAATTTCAGTATTGACCATCGTTTAAAATGTTAATTACTGTGGAATCTGTCACAGATAGTGTCAAACCACAGTGATGCTAATCTATGTCATGGATTTGAAACTCCTTTGGGAGGCACATATTTAGACTTACTGCTGAGTGAACATGACTGCTAGGATTACAGAGGCCATGGACAGTGAAGAAAAGCAGTAATGCTCCTTCTGACTGGAAAGTAAACAATAGGGTGATTGTCTGCTTACACTTTGGGGCTGAACAGCCCAACTGCTGAGAAGCTCTAGGTAAAAAACTGCAATCAGCAAGGAGTCTTGGTGTTTTCTTCATGGAGCTAGATGTTGTCAAGGATTCAGCTGAGCCACCCTAGTGAGTGTACAGGAAGCAAAACAGGATATTCTTGTACAGGCCCTGTTTTGTGTAATTATGCAACGCTTGAACTCTTGTGTCTATTCCAGAACACACCTCTAAAAGGAATAGGGAGCTATCAGCAGCAAATAGTGAGTGAAATATTCTTATGAAAAGTGCTCTTGATTGAAATCAATGTGTTTACATTTTCATTTGTCTTTGGTAAGGGTTGCTCCATCTTACTGCACCCTCACAATTGAGAAATTATTTTCACCCTGTTTCATTTCCTGTATTTGTTTCTTTTAACAAGCAATCTAAATAATTTCAGCTGTCTCTTAAAAAGGAATAATAAGGGAAGTGATCAGGGAAATGTCACTTCATCAGATATCCTCAGGTATTTCTCAGGAATATGCTGGATTTGATAAAATACAGATACATTCCTTGAGAGGCAGCTGAGGGTCTTGCTCTGTTTTAGCTGAGGGTCCTCTTGGGCCTTGTGGCTCCTACATTTGTACTGGGGAGTCTGGATACCCAGAAAATTCTGGCATACGCACCAGGCACTTTGGGCACACACTAGGTTCTTACATGTAATACCAGGAGCCAGAAAACACTGGAAATTCTAGCTGGGTGTGGGTGTGCATGCACGTGTATATCTAAATAAGTATTCTATCTGCATAAGTAGTGTGCTGGTTTTATTTAAATTGTCTTTCAATTAAAGTTCGTTTTGGTCTGTTTCTGTAAATAAAAAACACGTTAACTTTTGAATACTCTCTGGTTTTAATGGCCTGAATCTTGCCATGTCTTGTTTGTACCACCGATAGTAATGAGACTACTCATCAGGGTTGAATATTGGAAACTAAGCTTTGTTTTCAGCAATGTTTTATTTCTTTTTTGGTGTGTCTAGCAATAATGTTGCCCAATGAAAAATCTTTGCCTAATGCAAAACAGTGGACGTACTTTTGTGACCTGTGGATTTATAGCACAAGCACCGATTTTTTCATCCCATTAGAAGAACATTCAAAAATAAATCTGTCCCTTCCAGAAACAGAAGAGCTGATGCCTGATAGCAAACCTTGATCTGTGTTTAGTAGTGTCAGTCCATAGTTTGGAAGTCAGAGGAAAACTCAACATTAGTTCTCATATCCAGCTTTTGTTAGCTGTTTCCATATGGGGCTATACCCTGCCCTTTTCATAATTTATATTAATGAGGCAAATGACACTGTGTAGAATATTGGCATTTGATGAAATAAAATGGTCAATAGAAGGAGCAGAACAGGCAAAACCCACAAATGTCTGTCTTCTTCATAGTTGCAGGAATGTTTTAAGGGTGAGGTTTCATAGGACTGTTACGCAGTGTCACCTCCTCCTCCTCGATTTTTTTTTTTTAAATCACCAAAAATATCTGCAGAAGAAAGAATATTTTTTTTTAATTATTATTATTTTTAAAATTTAGAGAGTGGAATATTTTTTATGGTGGTGTCAGGTAAGTGCCTGTTTCAGCACAAGGGAAGCACTAAGACCATGTGGCTGGGAACAAAGCAGGGGAGTGAGGCTGCTTCCCTGGTCAACAGCAGCAAGCTGTCAAACTAGCTCAACTATTGTGTGAAATCCCAACCTAAAGGAGAATTAAGAAAAAAAAAATAATACATTTAATTGTGCTTTTAGCTTAAAATGTAACAGTTTTTATTTTTAAAAAAGAACAATTTTTAAAATAGTGAAATAGTGTTTTTCAGATCCCCCAGTGAAGGTATGTATAAGCAGTCTTTCTGTGCTAATATATAAAGTGAAGCTGTTATTGTTTTGTATAGAATTTTGTTTTCCCCCTCCTTATAACATGCTTTTGTGTAATATTTTTCCCTTCTATATTTGTCCTTTCTGTAGATTTCTTTTGGGTTTTATTTGGTTTTCCTCCTTCATTTCTGTCCTTGATTAAGATTCAGGCAGTTCCTGTGTTTGCTTATTCCCTGGATTTTTGCTGTAGTCATCAACTTTCAGTATCTTAGTGCGAATTTTGTAGCATTTCAGAATTTTATATTTCTTGATGGTTTTGCCCCTAGATTCATGTTATTTCATGACCCTTTTACTGAGTCTTGACTTCTTGTGTATTTGAGATTTTCTAGAGAAAGGTAAGCTAAAAAATGCCCAGGAGATATGACCAAGAAAGACAACAAAATTTAAAGAAACATACATTAAGGTTTTTTTCTGCCAGAGTTTTAAAGTAGTCTCAAGATTGTTGAGGTCCTAGCACATTATTTTTGAGTGCTTTAGACTCTACCTTCTAGGTTTCAGTAGTGCATTACTTTGAGGTGTTTTGAGCTTCAAATGTGGATGAGAATATTTGGGGAGGGGTGTCACAGTCCTGCTGAATTTACTGCAGGGCAGTAATAGGAAGCCTTCTGAACAAAATTTTGATGTTTTCATTCAACCAAACACAGCAGCCTGAGAGACAATGTAAGTTACAGTGAGGTCTGTATGCTAATAACTTCTTAGAGGCTTAAAAAAGCCACTTACTCTACCCCCCTCCTTATCCCAGTGGTCTCTAGAATAACTATCCTGGTTTGTACCTAACTCTTAAAGTCATTGTCCCTTCTTGGGATGCCTATTCACTATCTCCAGTGTTGTTCCTATGTAAGCAACCTCCCCTGAGCATTTACCACTGCAGGTTCCCACCAGTAGGTGTGGTGAACAAAGTACTTTCAAAAGGTTAATCAGCAGCATTCATTAATAACTAGGTAACAGTATCCAGCCTGCAGGCTACTGGTTGTTGGCAAATCGCTTGCATGGTGCAAAGCTTGTAGTTTTTGTTCAACTGGTTGAGTGCCTTGTTGCCAGGCTTGCTGCTGGAGGAGGAGTTTGGCAGGACCACTGAGGTGTGTTGTGCAATGACACTCATTGAACAGCTTTGCTGCTGGCACCTCAGGCTTTGCCTCTCCGTCCTGAGCTTGCTCACAGGATTTTGGTATTTTAAGCAAGAGCAGAATTGCCTTCCTAAGGGTTCTGATTAGCTCTTGGAGTGCTTCCACTTGAACTGGTGTCCAGCCTTGCTGGACTGAAATACAGGAACATTTGCTTGAGAGAAGATGTCTTTTGTTACTTTCCCATGGCTCCCTTTCATGTGATTAGAAATATGGATAAACCCTCCTACAACTTCCTGAGAAAGACACATAGAAGAGATCAGCAAAGGTACAAATACAGTATGTGCTTCTGAAGCAGCACAGCAAGTCTTCCTGTTAATAGTGTTATTGTCACGTACATAGAGGTGAATGAAGCAATGCGAAGATGCAGTAAATAAGTGAGGGCTTTGCGTCAGGCTAATCACTGGGTAGGCCAAATAAGTGCTCAGCCGGGCTTAATGGCTGAGATTGTGTCCTATTGCATTGCTGACTAATGTACTTTTCAGACAGAAGTTTGTATGTAGACTTGGCCTCAGGTTTACTGTTTTAATATTACTGTCAAAAAGGTGCCATTTCTTCATATATCTTTGTATATTCATTACATTTTCTAGGGTAGACAAAACATTAATTTTCTAGCTGGATTTTATATTAACATGAAAAACAAAGCAAACAAAAAAAATAATCACAAACTTCCTGTCTTTGTATGGAAGATAACAAACTGCCTCAACAACAACAAAGAGCAATACCCTTTTTTGAGGCCACATAATTACAAAAATAATATTTGAATTAGGTCTTAGGAATTTTAGCCTTAGTGTATTAGACTGATATTTTTCAAACAGGCTTATGGCTTGCTCTGAATAATTTTAGCAACTCCAGTGGGTCTAGTTATGGTGTGAATTATTACCCAGCATGAGTAAGGAGATCAGAATTAAGCCCAGATACAGTCAGAAGGAAAGAGGGTTTTGTCCGATTTGTCTGTGATAGATCTGCCCCACTACTAACTCCCTGATCCTTCATTTAATTTCTTTTTAGAGACTTTTGTTAAGACTTCCAAGGACTCCTGAGAGGACAATTGAGCTTTTATGGGTTTTTTGCAGAAGCAGTGAGAAACAATCGAGTCGCTAGTTTTCTGGTAGTGTTGATTTCTGTTCATTCTATATGTACTTTAAAATGAAATTTATTCTTAAAAAAGTAAAAAACAAAAGCAAAACCAAGCAACCAAGTAATATAAATTGGGCTTTGAGGAAGCAAGAGGGGGAGCTTCAAGGTTAATCTGCAGATAATGATTTCCCAAGTATACAACATTATAATCGGCCCTTACAGCATGGAGGGTTATTGTTTCTGTTTTCCAAGAGAATTGGATTTCCATCTGAGCTTGTTTCTGTTCAGGAAGGATTAGTAACTAAAAAAATTGTTTCTCACAAGATGCTACAAAAGTGAAACAAACCAGTTTAGATTCTACAGTTAGTGGGCAGTTTGCTGGGCTCAGTGGTGCAAAATGGCTCATCTGACTACCTGAAGGCTTCCCCTCAGGTGGTCTCAGGGCCCAGTTTCCCCTGTTTGGAGGGAAAAGAGCCTGACCAAACCCCTGCTGCCTCTGGCTGCACCAATGGGTGAGCCCCTAGAACCAGCCTACTGCAGGCTGGGTGGGGTCTTCCTAACTCTCCCAAGTCTCAGAGTAAGCCTCAGTTCTGGCTATGGGAATAGCTTCATGTTGCTAGGAACTTTCTCCTACTCCCTTGCCCTTTCTCGTGCTTGCTTTAAGCAGCTACAGCAAACCAGGGAATCTGAGTGCTGCAAGATGGCTGAAAGAATTTATGGCCTTTGGAGCCGATGGGACTAAGTTTGCCCAGGATCATGCCCTTAGTTAGCATCCTGCAGCAAAAAGGCCTAGAGTTTAGTAAGAAAATTCTCTTAGGGATTTATAGTATTGATGACTGTAACCAAGCCTGGCAGCCCTTGGATCTTACAGCTCTCTCTGGGCCTAATCAAAGGCCATTGACGTAAACTAAAACATTTGACTTCAGAGAGCTGTGGATCAAACTCTGTGTCTACACTGACTGAGTTTGCCCTCCCCTCAGACACAACCTCACTTTAAATTCTTTTCTTCTGACAGAGCTGCAGCCTCATTCTTCTCTCTTAAGCTAGGAGGGCATTTTGCAGCTCTCTAAGATGCCCAGAAGTGATTTTTCCCTTCTCACGGTGCAGTTTAACATTACACCTAATTTAGCATAACTTCTGGCTGACACCAAGAGTCCTGTCCCTGTTTTCCTGATGTCAGGTCACCATATGATTTTGGTGGGATGACTTGACAGAAAATTAATTCAATCCAACATGCCCCTGTCCCTCCCCCTGCTTCTCCTATGCCAAAAAGGAGCCACTGTCATTTCAGCAGTTTTCCACACTTGGCATGGAGTAGTGTAATGTGATTCTGTGCCATGAATCTCAAAAGCTCTGCCAGGGGCATTACATAAAAGCTAACTTAGTTTAGATTAAGGCAGAGAACCCAGACAAAGAAAACATTAAGAATAATTTGAATGAAAATTATATGAAAAGTATTACTACCAGCACACAAGGCCTGGTCCAGAAGTATTAATTAGGTACTGATCCAAAGATGATGGTTAAGTTGGATATTACAAGTGTGAAAACTACACTTAATTGTATGTTATTATACTTACTATGATTCCTGTATTTTTATTTTTTCTCAACCCAGTTAGCTGTCAGTCAGCCTTTAGCATCTTGTCAAAAGGGGCTTGCTCTTGATTTTCAGGCAAGTGATCCTGGATCACTGCAGATCACAGCAACAGGTGAATGTCTCTCCATTCTTTCCTCTTTTTCCCACACAACTTGGCAATTCCTTTCAAGCCCAGTTGTTCAGTCTTCATTAGCAAGCTGTCTTTTACTGCATTCTGTTGTCCAGACATGGATGCATAAATGACTTTGGATTTACATTATCTTAATTTTTTTCTTCATGCCAGATATAAACTAATTTTAATTTCTTCTAATTTAGATGGTGTAAATGCCATCTACTTACATGTTATTCTCATTTCAAAGTATACCCTTGAACCTCACTTAAAGGTTTGAACTCTTATACTCTGGATATGCGTGTTTTGAAAATAAAAGCTCATAAAAGAGCTACAATATCTGTTATTAACTTCCAACTTTCAACATGTCTCCCAACCCCTATTGGGAGTCTAAGCCAATGTTCTCAGTTTTCCTTGACACAGTAATGAGGAATTCTCCCTATGTGTCCTCTCTTCTCCACGTTTTGAAAATTAAAGCTCTGTCTTTAGCTTTAAGATGTGCAGGATATCTTTCTGAAAGATAAAGTTCATATCAGATTCAAGCTACCCAGTTGTTTCAGAGCTGCACTTTTATGTCAGTTTTTTTTTTGGATTTCATGAGGTTGGAAATGGACTTGCATAAGAAAATTAATAGAAATTGTACTTTTTAGTGATACTCGTTAGCAGGGGTCTTATTTATTTTTCAGTCTGATTTACTATTTCAGTTTGGGTTTTTTTAATATGGAATGTGTTCAAATTCATACTGCGAAATTACTCAAAAATAGGTTACTTAGAAAAGAACAAATGGAAGAACAGTTGATTTTTAAAGTTGAAGGTGAAATAATTACCCTTATACAGCTCATGAGCATCTTTCCTGAAGTATGTTTGAAATTTTGTTTTCTATCAGTGAAATATCTTTTGTTTGCTAGATACTTTTCTGGTGGTTTTTGTTCTGCTCTGATGTAAATTAAATGTTGTAAGATGTTGTAAGCTAATTTGCCTAGGTATTGTCATTCTAAGCAAAGGAACTGCTAGTGCCTTCATGAAAAGATTCCCAAGTGATGAGAGAATTGCAGTTTCTGAAATCACCAAGAACTAAGCAGGGTTTTTAGTTAGCTTATCATCTTCACTTTGTACCTTCTGTGTCAACTGTGACTGGCACAAGTGCAGCACATCCATCAGGGAAGCTAGAGGTTTAGATTGTGCACTCTGCAATGTAGCTTCTTATTCAAGTAAAAAGAAAAATATATTGGCATGTTTTCTGGTTAACTGGCTGAAAGAAGCTGAGGTTCTAGCCACTAAGATCCTTTGGAAAATTACAGCTACATGATTTTTGTGCACTCATGGCTCTGAAATTCAAGTCAGCAATGAAATATGTAACACGAGTGAGAAAAGGTACCAACTCTCATGGTAGTAGAACTTCAGTCTTCCTTGAGAGTTATTCCTCTGTCTTACTTTATGAAGTGACTCTACTACAAATAAGGATTTTCTAGCAATAAATTGTCTAAAAATTATACTGGGGGGCTTAGGAGATCACAGGATCTTTAGCTGGAATGTAAAGGTGGGAGAAATGTGAAAAGTATTTCCTTCATTGTATTTATATTTCTGCTTCTGGAAATTGCTGTAATAACCCCATTACTTCCTCCTCCAGCTGGGACCTCCACAAAGAAAAAAGTCCAGGAAACACCAAGGCTGGAAGAGAAAGGACAAGAAACACATCCTTTGCAGAGGGTCTTCTGTATCATCTTTCACTTCCATTGCTATACTCTGTCCTTAGAGGAGGATGCACAGAGGTGTCTTTATACAGAAGTCCCCCAAAGACTGAATTTTGTCTGTACCATCATGGGCAGGACCGGCTAAGCAGAACTTTCACCATTTAGCTCCAGATTGGAATTAGGACCTGTAACTCCTTGTTGTCTTTGAGTTGTCTCAAGCTGCTAGCTGTTCTCGTTCCCCTCTTTCATTTTTTGTCATTTCTCAGAAACTGGGGAGATGTAAATGAGTGAACAGACACTGTTGCAGAGGAGAAACAAGAAGGTGAGTCTGGAGAGGGGAGGAGGTCTGTGCTTTTAAGGAGGAAAACATCTATGAAGGTGTGAGAAGTGGAAGAAAAAACTGCATATTTTTAGGAGTTTGAGAAAGATGTCGTCTACTGGTAAGACAGAGAAGATAGGGGAGAGACCTCTCCACATGTAGCCCCCAAAGCCATTTGCATTTCCCTAGGACAACTTTAAACAGTTTGGCCCAATCACACCATTTTTCTAGCCATCTTTCTGAGATCATAGTACCTCAAAAAATCTCAGCAGTCCTGCCATGTCAGGACCCCTCACTTGAATTTTTGGCTACATCAGTGTGGAAAAACTTGAACTGGGGTCTTCTCTGTCATATGCGAAGTAGGCCTAAATATGTCATCTCAAAATTCAAAACATCCCTATCAAACTATGGAGACTTTATGTTCTGAGGACTGAGGCCTGGGAAACTTATGGTCTAGGTTCAGCTTTATGTTCTGCCAAATTCATTGTGAAAACTCTGGTCAGAATAGAGGATACCCAGCTGACTACACTGAGTCTTAAAACAACCATTTTAATACTATTTTGTTTTTACAAACTTTGAAAGGTTTTCTGAGCTCAAAGCAGAGCAACAACAAGTTTCAAAACAACAATGTTGCTGCAAAAAGGATTTTTTATCTTCTCATCAGTTCTAATTACGTGGCTTCTATCAAAACGGGTACTTTCCTTCTCAGGAGCCATGTTAGTGGAAAAAGACATGGAAACTGAATTTTCCAAACAGTTTTTGCTTTATTCGTTTGCTCAAAAATGCAGATTCACTTGCAGTAATTTCCACTTCTAAATATCTCCTGCTGAATAAATAAAGGAGGTATCTTCTGTGCTAAAAGCTTTTCTGTATCTCCTTATTTAAAGGAATAAGCAATTAGTGTAACACTTACCTTTCTCAAATGTAAAAAAAAAACTTAGATAGAATATTTGCAAGTTGCCTTGATTTTTCTCATTTTTCTAGAAAAGAATTCCTAAGACTCATTCTGTGAGTATAAATTTCACTGTTAAGTGCAGGTGAGAGCACATTACGAGATTTCGCAGGTATTTTGCTCTCCTTACCTGATTGTAGTGGGTCTTTTGAATCTATGTATTGCATTCATAACTTCTAAAAAACCTTCTTTTGGACATTTCTTTGGGTTTTCTTTTTCTTTTAGTATACTAAAGTTGGTTTTTTAAATTATCTTTTATGTCAGTGTGTATGATCGGTAAACAAAAAGGCCTGTCAATTTCACCTTTCTGTTTGCAATTAGGTTCCGACATGGTTGTTCCCAAAGCTGCTCTGAATTTTCTCCCTGAAGATAAATAAAATTTTCTTTTCGGCTTTGGAAAAGAGTACTGCTCTCTTACCCAAAATTAAACAATCCCAGGAGAAATACTGTCTTGTATTCAGAAAACCTGCATTTTATCATCTTGATAGGGAGGTATCCAGTCTCTCTTCCAGCTTCTCTTCTGAAAGTATGAACTTTAGGACTTAGTGAAAGGGCTGGATTTCCTCTTGCCCTAAACCCTACATAGTCCCTCACATGAGTGCAAGATGGATGTAAAATGCTACCATACCACAATGGTGGTACCGTGTTGGTCTGAATATAAGGTGAGGTTATAAAAGACTGAGTGGGTAGAGGGGTGTGGAATCCTGCTTGCTATGTATCTGGATTAAATATGTTGCCTGTAACTATCTCTTCTATTCTGTACTTCCTTTACCCCCATAGCAGAGCTGAATTTTAGGCAGGAGGAGGCAGGAAAATAAAACTGACTCTTGTACTCAGAAGGACACCAGCTCTAATGGTTCTTTGCTGGGCATCAACATGCCGGGCAAGTGATCAGCACAGCCAAATAGGCTCTCAACTCCATGTGAAACAGACTTGGTATGGGGATGGTGGCAATGGAGCAGTGGCTACAATTTACCTTCTGTAATAGAAATAATTTCTCCCTCACTTTTCAACTTGAGGGAGATTTCCACTTATTTTCAACTAACGCAACGGGTGCAAGGAGTACAAGTACATAAAAGAAAGGAGCTCCTCCTCTGTGTTGCAGATATTTGAAAAATATAATTTTATCATAACTACTACCTTTAAATAAATTTCTTTCTAGTATGATATTGTTTTGAGCATTTAGACTTTTAATTAAAATATTATGGACCAAAGTATTAAGGAAAGCTGTTGAACCCCAACCTTTCCTGTCTCCCCGCACACTTTAAAAATAAACCATTTCTGAATAAGTGACCATTGCCAACCTGAGCCAGAGGGCAGCATTCACCACCTTATGGTACACTGCAACTCCTGATGAATCTGAGCTGCTTTTCAACTCCTCTTTCTCTCTACAATACCAATAAATTTATTAAAAATGGATTGTCTCATACAGCAGGATTAAGTGAATAAATGACGTTGCCATTAGTGTTCAGTTATAAATACATTTAAATTTTAAACTGAACATATGCTACTTCTCTGCTAGAAACTAGCAGCTTTTGCTTTGAAAACCATGCTATAGACCCAGGCATGCCATAATAGTAATACTTAGCATCAAGGATGTAAAAGCTCTTTAAAGAAGATAGTGTCAATATCTCAATTTGATCCATTAGATACAGATATTAAAGAAGTTTCTTATGTGAAGCTGCAGAGTGATCAAAATTTATACAAGAATATATTTTCTGTTGTCTTAGCTGTGAACTTGTAAGCTTGATTTAGTTGATAATTTTCTACTTTGGGTAACAATTCCAAAATAAGCTTTTATTCACATGTGGGTTTTGCTGCAAAGCTGTTACTCTCTTTTTCTGTCCTTTGATAATAAAGATCTTCTGTCTCGGCTTAGAATCAAATTCTTGTATCAAATTTATGTTGGAAAATTCTTTGAGTACTCCATTAACTCCAGTTTCATGCTCCCCTCCACCATAACCTTATGTGATAATTTCTTCTAATAAAATATTAATCGGGTCAGAATTGTCTGAAAGAATAGAAAACATTTATTTGCTCCCAGACACATGCAAATAACTTTATTAATTCTCATTATTTAAGACAGAACAACAGATAAACATGTTTTAAAAAATAATAAAAATGAGTAAAGAAACACTTGTCTGCCTCATTTGGAAAAAAATTAATCTGGGACTGTTATCAAATACCACAAGTGAGTAGAGGAGAAAGTAAGAGAAGGAGGTGGATAGAAATATTTCATAGAGGATACAGTACTCTTAGTTAAGCCTGTGGAACAATGAGCTTAGTCACAAAGCCAAATCCTCAAGTAACTTCACTGAATCCAATGGAAATTTGCTTGCTTGTATTAGCTGGGAATCTAGCATTCTCTGTGTTGATTCCAAAATAACACCTCCAGGTTTGAATGAGGGTAGCTGAAAGTAAGGCTTGACCAGAATTTCATAAATAATGGTGGTGATGAGAGGGGTTTCACTGTGTTTTGTTTCACAGCAAATGATGAGGGAGTTTTAAATCTGCACTGACTAAAATGATTTTTAACCCATTTGCAGCTGTCTGTTGGCCACCACTTTGAAATTTAAGAGAAATCAAACATTTCAGGAGGTTTATTTCAACTACAGATAGAAAACCATGGTCCCATGGCATGTTGAGAGCCTGCTTCTTCTAAAGGAGCACATTCCACTTAAATGAAAAAAAAAAAACAAACAACAAAACACCATGAAAGGAAGCAATGGTGTGCAAATCAAAATAACCCTTTTTTTCTTTCTTGCTGAATCTATGCTTGGGGAAGAATTCAAACCTCTCCTTCTTGAGCCTCCAAAGGCAACTACTTACCCTCTGGAAGAGAAAGAAATTCAGTTTTAATGGTGTTCTCAACCTTCCACTGAATGACCTTAGTTTTCATTATCAATACAGGCAGGTGGCAACAATGCTTTCTTCAAGTAACTAATTGTTGAAGATTAAGAATTGATTGGTTTGTGGGTTGTTTTTTTAATTAACCTCCTTCTACTGCTACATGGGATTCAGCAGTTTTTCCACTTGCTTTCAGCCACTAAAGTGAGCTCCTGGATCCATTCTGCCACCTTTTCCTCCCTTTCTTCCTGTCTGCAACACCATTCAGCACTCCTCAAGACTGACGGACCAAAGAAAGTCCCTCACATCCTTCCTTTTGCTAGTTAAATACAGATTAATTTCTGGCTGGAGATGTGATTGAATTTATCATGTTCTGCTTTTTTTAATGCTTGTGATGTTTGTACTTCAAATTTATTAATATTTTGTTGCTTGTTTGGTTTTGTGCTTCCTGCAGGAGAGAACACTCCAGGGACATCATTTTGCCTGAAGCTGAGCACAATGAGACCTACTCTTGGGTAAGAGACTGACAAGGGATTGGAGGCCCTACTGTGGTGGACTTAATTTTGGCTTCTTCTTCATCGCTGTTTTCTTTTATCCTTTCCTTAAAGCATTTCTGATCAAGAAATGAGGTGTGAAGGTAGGCTCCTCTAAACTTCATGTGTGCATTTATCTCCTAGCTGAAGTAGCTCCATCTTTGGCAATTTTCACCGCTGTTATTCAGTGCAATGCTGCCTGTCAACCCTCTGAGCCTGCAAGCTACCTCAGTACCCAGGTTCAGATCCCAACATTGCAGCACAACATGGTGCCACTTACGCATTTAATTATACATAAGGAGACAATAATGCACATTATACCCTTAACAAAAGAGCCACAAGGAAAAATGAAGTCCTACTGCCTTGCCAGCTAAGGGGTCTTTGCCAGCACCAGGTGGTGGGGAGCATGAGGCAAGTGAGAGGGGTGACTCTTGGCACTGCTTCTGCAGCCACAGTGACAATTAAAAAAGCTGTTTTTGAAAGGGAGGCCAGTAGCATTTGGTGTCTGGTGTCAGGGCACTGAAAAGGGTGCCACATGAGGCTGAAAAGCCTTGCAGGGGTTCCTAATGAAGCATTTTCTGTGCTCCCTGTCCTACTTGGATGGTTGTACTTAGCTGGCTACCATGCTCTTGTGTCCAGGTTTTGCCAAGCGGTTATCTTCCTGCCTGCATCTGATTTTTCTGAATTCACCTCCCTTTCTGGCAAGGTGAAACCCAGTATCAGTTTTTTGGGGATTTTTCTGTCTGATTGAGCTAATCTCCCTTGGAGTTCTACCAGTGATCTAATTTAATTACTTTGTTTCATATGCAGTTTTAATGGGAAATGCAGAGGAATATGAACATGAAATTCATCCATATACAAAAACATATACTGTGCTTGTTTTATATCTTCTGTGATATTTGTTCTCAGCTCCTCTGTTCTAGTAATAACAGACAATCTCTAAGACATTAGACAAAGACAACTGGGAAGCAAGTGACTTTAGTGGCAAATGTAGGTAGGCTTTATGGACTTTCTGAATTTCAATAGCATCATTTAAGCTACAGCAGTACTTGTTTTCCTTTGAATACTAATAACATCATGCTATAACTTCATCTTAAAGACTTTTGTATTGTCCTAACACAAGAAAACCTGCTTTGATAGAAGTTTATTTGGAGAATCAAAATATGTTATATAAATGAATATTTTGCTAAGTAGGTAAATTATGTAGATGAAAATAACAGGCTAGGATGTATAGAGTAGTTGAAAAATCTGTATTCTGTATAGCTACTGTGTAGTTTATAAAGTTGAGGCATTGTGATTTGCACTTCTATGTCTCTGGTTCAAATTTATAGGGGGACATTTGATGGCATAGTGGGATTCTGAAGTCATGCTGCAAGGTGTTTAAGGCAGTAATAGACAAGTGTCACTCCAAGATGGAAAGGCAAATAACCAGTGAGGCTAGTCCTTTCCAAGATTTTGTTGTAGGTTATATGACAAAATCTCATCTTTTTAAACTATGAAACAAAGTATTATTTGAAACAAATATCTGACTTCAGGAAAATGTGTCTATTATGTGTTTAAAGAGAGGTTTACTGTGTATTGCATGAAAGCTACATGTGCAAATGGAGTATTTGCTTATGAATTTCTATGGTCATTGAAGAAATTTTACCTAATTATTTTAAATATGGCGGATTTTAAGCAGATGACTGGGGTCCAAAGGACAGATAATGCAGGCTTCAACTGTATTTATAATAATTCTCTTCTGTAAGTGAAAGATGTTCTCTATTTAGAAAAAGAATGAGAATATGAAATATATTGTCTTGGTGATTTTTCAGATTTTCATTCTGTTGATCAGAGTGGAAGAAAAAGCCTTTCCATACACCTAGGTCCTTTTTTTGAATTCCCAGTCTCAGTACTTGGTGTGCTCCATGGAGATGCTGTATACAATTGTGCTTTGCTAGTAAAACAAGAAAAAATAATCCCATTTCATTGTCACGTGGAGATAAAGCATATGATAACTTACTGTTTTAGTTGATCAGCAGGGTAGCCTCTACAGTGAATTCCTATCTTCTGTCTTTGGCTTATCTTTTGATTTTAGAGAGACATAACAAAGAAAAATAATAATAATAGCAGTATCTTTGCTTTGACCTTATGTGAATATTGTAATAGTGGAGTCTCATGATGGATAGGACAATGATTGTGTGTACTACCTGAACATGAGTGGTATCATATTCAATATGCAATCACCTCTAGCCTAGTTATAATTGGTATCATCCATAAAGGTCTCCCTTCCTAAATCAAGCCTCATCTTAAGTAGTAAAAATAAATACTAAAAGTTTCTTCCCTAAGCAACTCACAGTTTTGATATTTTAATTTGTGGAATGTGCCATCCTGGACTATGCCTGTCAATTATTGCAAACATTTCCACAAAAGGGACAAGGGCTATAGATCTCGTCTACAAAACAATATATCCAAGCAGAGCAGTCAAATCATCAAAGTATTATTATTTCAGAAATAAATAATAGGCAGCTTCTGCACTTTGTGGTTTTTATTTGTCAAGTGTGGTTGTCTCCTCTTGATTTGAGCAATCAGAAAGCAAACACAGAGCATCTCCTGCATCTTATCTTGCTCTGTATGAAAACTCTTCCCTGCTACCAGCTAGAGGTTTAGTTCAGGCCATAGTGGTTAATTTTTGAGGAAACCCCTTGTTAAAACATCCTCAGTGCATAATGGATAGTAGGAAGTAAAGAGAGATAATACAGTCTGTTGTCCATACACTCTTTTTCCCTGAGGTGCTGTGAAGGAAATGTGAATTTCACAGGTACGTAATGTATTCAGCCACCACTTTCTTGCACCCCAGAGGCAGAGTACTGCACAAATGACTGTGCAAACCCCCCTTAGAGCCGTGCTCGGGAGGCTGTGAATGGCCATGCTTTGGTCTCTGCTTCTCTATTAGCAATTCAAATTGAACACATTAAATTTTGTGGGGGATATCGCAAGATGGGATCATTCTGAGAACTTGCATAGCTTATCATAGTGGTGTCCTTCGAAGTGTTCACAGTACCAGCTTCTTTCCCTCCTCCTATCCTTCAGTAAGCAGCAGAGCTGAGCTGCCTCTAGGAAGGGCTTTACAGATCAACCTGACTGCAGTTCTTAAGGGGGGAAGATATCGTGCCCTTCTGAGGCTAGTGAGAAGCTATATTCCTGAGCCTATAATAGATGCAAATTGTGCAGATGAAGGAGAGGAAGCTCTAACAAACGCTGAATGCAATCTGTGAATACTACTGTTTCATTTATGGTGATGCTACCTAGGCATTTGCACTTTAAAGGGACAATAAAGAAGTGTCAGAACAATCGCAAGGCTGCAGAATTTAAACAGCAGCAAAGATGTTTTGAGCCATGTGAAATTTTGCCTGCAAAAGATCCGCTTTTTCCTTTTTTACTTAGTTTTTGTTTTTACTGAAGGCTGTTCTGGTTCTTCATGTTTTATGACACCTAATGATTCCTTTGCCTTCAAAGAATCAAGGCGCAGAGAAGAAGGGAAACAAATTAAGTGAAAACTGCAATAACTGGTGAGAACTGCACAAAGTGTGTCATGGTTCTTTATTTCTCTATTTAGTATTTTGAAGTAGCTTTGCTATACAACTAGATGGTTGATTCGCTAACTTGTCAGCTAATATCTAGCAGATAGTAGTAGAGTTGCTGTAAAGTTAAGGTGTTATTCTTGTTTACGGGACAAAGGGGCAATTCTCAAATGATGCAACCTTTGTAGGTATTAATGTACCTTGTTGAGGATCTGAACTGCTGTTGTATTTCAGTTCCTTGATTCGGAGAGGGGGTTTGGCATAGGTGAGAAGTTTCACACTAAAAATTGGAAGAAATGTCTAGTGACTGTCAATCAACAAACAGTTACAGATTAATAAAGATTTACGGGCTTGCATTTAGTGTCCTGTTAAAAGCACAATCAGCTGTGATTGTGAGCATGATTATCTGTGAGTGTTGCTACTTAGCAGCTGCAAATGTGAAAGCTACGAGTGACTGGAGAAAAGAAACAGAAGCGTTTGTTGTACCACAATAGGGTGTGTTCAAAGTGCCCTAATCCTACTGAACGAGAGCGAATAGCCTTTGAAAGGGAATATGGAGTCTAAAGAGGAATATATTCAGTTTGCACACCAAATATTCATTTAAAAATATGTTGGAGTAAAGCTACATGAATGTTAGAGTAAGATTGGCTGTGTAGCTACAGCAGAATAAAATGCATAATAGGACCTGTTGTCATTCTGGATCTTCTAGACTTCCTATTACTGTTTAATATCATCCCTTTGCAGTGTGCAGAGGCCCTGGCTGAGACTCAGTCACAATAATCTAGATGTATCCAAATGATCTCTCAGTTTAAAGACACTAGATAGGCAATTAGCAGGTAAATGTCCTGCAACTGAAGAAAATTCAAATAGCTAAGGGCCTTGTCATATCTTAATGTTTGGTTTTTTTGCGTTCCTCAGTAAAATGAGTGATCTGCTAAATGAGAATGTTCTGTTCTCATCTTTCGGAAAAGTTATAGCATAACTAATGATAGTAAAATGCTCTAAGAGCCTTCTAATTAATATATTAGAAGTTCAAAGTGATGATGTTTTTAATATAATATGGATTGGAACCGTGTGAGTCTTTTTAATCAGTAGCTTTTAGTGAGGAATGTATTTCCCAGGAAAAAGGGCAGGGGGGATGCAGCAAGAGTGTTTATTTTAATAGTTCTGTCTGCATGTGTGGCTGTACATGTGAGGGAACAAGAGATCAACAGGGTAAAAGATACCATAAATGCTGTAAAGTCTTATACAATTGTGTCAAGCAGTAAACCCAAATGAACTTGCAAAGTCATGCACTAGTTCAATTTTGGAAAGGAAAACCTGGCTTTGAAGCCAACTAAATCAATCCCTAGTTCAAATTAAATTTGGCGTATCCTGTGAAGCTCCAATACACAACTCCAATAACAATCAGCACTTAAGGTACAGGCAAATAATGTTTCATTTAAAAGAAATTGAATAAGGATTACTGACAGAGAAAGTTTTTTTTTTTATGCTGTTTTGTCATTAAGGTCAAATTATAGCCTTATTGTCCTAATCCCATATGTCTCAATCATCTTTCACTCCTGCTGTCTCTCTTTAATGCACAGAAAGCCCTGTGCTTGGTTGGTCTTGTGTCTTCATCTCATTAAAACCTTGCCATACAAATGTATCATAAATGTTGCCTGAAGACTTCTCTCTCATGCAAAATTTAGCTTAAACTCTACTGGCATAAAATAATTTGTTATGCACAAACCTTCTGTTTGGTTTGCTGACATTCCTTCTTAACTGGCTCTCATGGTGATTCATTATCCTGTGATATAGATTTCCAAGTATCATCTTTGTATTGATTTTTATATATTTAATAACCCCTCCACAGAAGATGGCTCCACTTGGTGTCATTGATCGCATCAAAAATTCAAGGCTTACAGAAATACTAGAGGGCTAATTGGTATCAGAACGTTTCGGACTTAATATTAATGCAGTCTTAATCTTCTGCACTAACCTTACTTGAAAATTTCCTTATCGATGCTAAAGGGAAACTAGTGAATAACTGGAAATTACCTGGTGAGAGCAGGTAAGACCATGAGAACTGTAAGTGTGGAAAATTGAGATAACAAAGATTAGATCTGAAAAACAACTTTCTTTTGTCTCTTCTCCGCTTAAGTATTCTTCTTAGAGAAGAGGCAGTGCATAATTCTCCTGTTAGCTGTGTGGAAAAATGCACCCTCACTGCATCACATACTGTGCAGTGGCCCAAATGGATTGAGTTTTTTACTTGATTTAAAGAAAACTATTAGGTCAGACAAGTTCAAAACCATGTGCTGTAGGTCACTCCTTTCTTAAAAAAAAAAAAGTTATCAAAGATAGATAACTTTAATCTTCAATTTCTTCTGTAAAAATTAAGGGCTCTATTAAGTTTAAGGCCTCAGACAGTCTAGTCTAGGTTTGAATTTAGAATATTTGAAAATGTGGGTCAGAACAGCAATCTGGGAGTCCTTCAGTCTGTTTAATTTGCTCTAATATGTTGTTTAAAGCTTCTCTCTTGTTATGTTTTTCAGCAATGTGATCTGTCAGTGACAAGGAGGTGATATGTGTGTCCACATTTTTTCATTACTGCATTTGTGACACTTATTCGCTAAGTTATTTTCCAGGATTTTGCACTTTAGAATTATATTCTAAAACTTCAAAACTACTGAAAATAAACCACACTGAGATACAAGGGATGTGTTGTTTTAGAAAATCCAGTGATAGACAAAGAACGTGTAGAGACGGCAACATGTTAAAACCAGGAAAGATAATTTCTTAAAAAAAGCTGCCCTTGTAAACTGTTGAAAAGCTGTTAAAAAAAGTTTCTCCCAACAGCCACATGGTCTGTGGATTAAACATAGCAAGGCAGATTGTCCAGCTAGTACTACAAGTATTAATAAGGGCTATTCAAGCAATTCTTGCCAGTAAAAGGCATTAAGACAGCACAAAGTCTAGTAGGTCAGTCAGGCACTGCATGCCATCTGTGAAAGGGAACTGGCTGGTATGCTTTCTTAAAAGCTTAGAAGAATGGTTAGAAGCATGGGATCCCCCATAGGAATGTGAGCCACATCATATGTCTGGGAACTCGGTGAGAGTAAGAACGAAACATATTAATAGACTAGATTGGAATAACCTTTTTCATTTTTTGACAAATTTCTGGGGATATCTCTGTCCATACAAAGCCTCTGTAAGCAGAACTCTCTATGAACTAGACCCTATCAAGTCTGTCAGCTTAGCCATAGTTTCTTTATGAACAACTTAAACTTGGAGCTGGCTGTAAGAAATTCACATTATTCTTGCAAACTCCAATGGAAAACACATTACACACTTACTGCATTCATATGCCCCTCATGCCTTTATTACATTTCTGTTGTCACTCTCAGACTGACAGGAAATTGTCCATATCAACCAAATCTTTTCATGTAGGAATCTAGCTGCTCTTTTCATTTCAGATCTTTACTATGTTCCTCACTATTACCTGACTGAGGTATGTATTAATGGAGTAAACTGATCGGTCATGGAAATGCTGTCACCTTATTTCCTGGGAGAGGTACTGTGAGATAAGAGGTCAGTCTATGTACTGCTTGTTCACAGTGGTGAACAGTAGCCCCTGGAATTTTTGTCCAGCCCTGCAGAACAATTCCTATGAATAACTATATATTAATATATTCCTTAGCCATCAGCACATCTGAGGGATTTATGGTTTGGGCCAGAGTCAACAGGTAGGCTATTTGATAAGGGATGGGAGTAAAGCTGGAATATAGCTTAAATCTACTCACTTCCAGCCTTGTATTTTTCCTTCCTCTTAATTTAGAATTGACTTCCATTAAAAATATTAAAAAATAAAATAAAATGTTTGCATTCAGTGATACCAATTATGGACATGAAATACAAGATATGCACACTGTCTGCCAATAAACAGAATTGGAAGATGCAACGTATTGACAAAAACTAGATGGCTGAATACTTCTACCTGAATCAAATTATAAACACAGGGGAACCCTCTCCTCTTTGCCTCCCTGCAGCAACATCATACAAAAGGCTTCTAAAAACGTACCAGAGCTAACATGATCCAGATGTCTATTGAATCTCTGCCTTTCTGTCCTCTTAAGACTTTTTAAATCATTATTTTTCCTAGCTATATTATTAATTTTTTAAGGATTTAGAGAAAGTGAACAAACAAGTTACTATTTCCAGTGAAAAGCAAGCACTAACAATAAAAGCTTAAGAGATCACTTGTTTGCTTTAATTTCTACAAAAAATATTTTTATTCCATTCATTGTTTTGTTTTCAGAAAACTTATGTTTTGGAAGAAAAGACCCACAAACTCATGCCTTCAGTTGTATGCTATGAAAATGAGGAAGAACTTCAAAGTGTAACTTACAGCTTTTAGAAAGCATGTTTCTTCAAATATATCCCTCACTTTGTCCACCTGCCAGTGTTCATAGTTCACGACATGTAGCTGTGAGGCCTGGTTGTGCTGCAGGACATAAAAGTAATTCCCATTGATTTCAATGGGTATTACATGCATCCTGCAGCGGGAGAGTAGGGCCCTCAGGTTTCACTGAATAGCAAGTAGTCATGTAAAATCCATGGGTCCTATTCTTTCACTGCAGGATATGTTGAAGTCAATGGGAGTTACTTGTTAGATGCTGTGATGGGAAAAACTTATCCTTATAAAGCTGTCCATTCGTTGTTGCATTTTGATTATTTTTTTACAAAGATTCTAGTAATCTCAATTTTTCTATAGAAAAGATATCAGCTTCTGACCTTCTTTATTCTACCTTAGAATTAAAAACAAAGCTGACCCCAAAGAAAACATATATAAAGCAAAAGCCTATGGAAGAAATGGGAGAAAACTGAATTTATGAAATCACCATGGTTTTAGCATAGATGCTAAACAAGTCTTTGTGAGAGACGGAACTGTGGTTATTCTCTAGAAACACTCTCTGCTTATGCCAGGTGTCCCAACACAAATATCCAGTATTGGTGCTATTGATCTAAATAAGAACTTAGCAAATCAATACAGAGTTTGGAATCTGTTTCTCAAACTTTTTCTTCTGACTTGGATTTTGTGATGAGTTCTCATCAAATCAAAGTTTGCACCCAAAGCAGAATTCAAGCATCTCCCTTATTAGCATGTTATAACATTAGCTGAAGGAAAGGGTTTCTTCCCCTCCCCTTGTCCTCTCCTACTCCTCCACCCCCAAGTGTTCTCCTTGGTATTTTGAAAGCAGCAAATAACTTAAGAAATCTGGGCAGTCTATCAGTTTGCTATGGTTCATTTTAGCTAATCCAGACATCCAGCACAGCAGGGGGAAACTGCTGTATCTAGTGAAACAAGAGCATGAATAATTAAAACTCTGTTATTAATGAACTTCCAGTCGTTATGTAAATGAAACTGATTTCAAGTCTAATTTGTCAGCCTGAATTCTTTTTCTGTTCTCCTTTTGTCTAGGACAAGAACTCATCATAATGGACTTGATAATAAAACACTGGCAGACACGCTGTGTGCAGTGCCCATCTGAGTTAGGGCTTTTAGCATAGTTAATTGATACAGTTACTGCAGGATAAGTCTGTAAGGCATTTTGTATGGCTTTACATCTTACAAGCTTGCTTTCTTCTTCTTTCTTTCTTTTTTTATTTTTCGTGTTTTTTTTTTTTCTTTTGACAGTGCTAGCTATTCTTTGCACATGCCTCATTATGGGTTACCTTTACATGAGGGGGTGGCTTGTAATTACTGGCTGGTAAATACTGTCCTTTGCGTTTTTATGTTGTTCAGACAGCAGAGTTCAGAAAGGTCTGTGGGAAGGGAAATCTGTAGTTATCAAACAATGGTGAACAGTCATCAGGAGAGAAAGCCTGTCAAAGTACAAGGCTACCAGGCACTGGGTCCTTACCCCATTGTCTTGTATCTGGTGTCATTCATCATCCTGCCCACTACATTTACTTTGATACAAAATAACCCATATTGAAGTTATGTAGCATGGACAGGAACTCCACTGGGGAGGGTAGGACAAGAATATCTTGAGGAAATCCTGAATTTTTACTTTTTACTTTCACCAAAAGCAGGTAGGATCCTTTGAAATAGTCCATACCTCATATAGTTCAAGCCAGTAATAGACAGCAGAATTTTTGAGATGCTGATGGGGCTGAAGACTTGTCTCAAATTTAATTTTCAAATAATTAATTATTTTTTTAAATCTTCCTACAGTGTGCCCTTTAATTTTTATCTGTTTAGTTGTTTTTTTTCTTCTTATCAATATATTCAGTATATTAGTTTAGATTTACATTGTTGTCAGGATCAAAAGTTTAACAGGAAAAAGATGCCAGTGAAGGTTCAGGAAGTAATAAAGGGGAGGAGCATGAGCGTATATTTCCATATGTACTTTGCGATTATAAAGGAAGAGGTAAACAAAAGAATAATCCAAATAAAATATTAAGAAAACAAAACAAATTAAGAAAAGCAATTGTATAAGAAACAGAGTCTGCAGTCCCTTGGCACCAGCCTAGGTCTGGTATCAAGGGGGGCACTGGAAACTGGCCATTTTACTCACAAGAAAACTGAATTAAGAACTGTTTATCCTCTGTCAGAAACAACCAATCTCTTTCTCTTTTGCTCTTTCAGCTTTTTTTCTTGGTATATTAAGTCTGTTCTTTTTGTGCCTTTGTTTTTTTAATCAGCTTACTTGCTTTAGAAGGGACAAAAAGCAGTGAAAGATCACTGGTTCTACTCATAGGAAAATTGAATAATGGTGAAAACTTCTTTGTATAGAAGTGGGAAAACATATCTTAAAGGTTTCTTTTACAGTTTTTTGTTTGTTTGTTTTCTTGTCCACCTTAGGCATTCTCTCTACCATCCTTTTGGAGAGGTCTAACTAAATGTGTACAGGGTAATGTTTAGAATTACCTTCTGAGGCATTTTTAGAGTAGACTGGCCTATTGGCTCTTCTTTGGCCTGGTGAGACAAGTCAGAGGTCTCAACATTGTTGTGTATGTGGGAGACCTGAGGCAAAATGTAGAGGCCTTGGAGCTGGAAGGAATTAAGAGGAGGACAAGAAACAGGTGATGAGTATAGAGAGAGGTAGCTTTTCCTTCAAATGGTAATGCTGGGACAACAGTAGTAGCAGAAACCTGGGAAATTATAAATCTATGGGTAAGGATAATTAGAGAAGCAGGGCTGAGGCATATAGGAAAGTGTCAGTAAGCAGGGACAAAAGGCATGGGAAGCCAGTCAAGCAGAGATCCTACAGCAGGAATTATATATTATTATTTTTGCATTAGCTGGAGAATGGTGGCAGATTTTATAGCAATCAGGACCTGAGTTATTTCCTATATTGAGCTTCCTTAAAGATACTCTCGAAGGTGCAGATTTTTTTGCAAGTGTTATGTGTTTGGCATTAGCAGGATTCTAAAGAAGCTGTTGTTAACTGGAATTACTTTCAAATTAAGCTTTTGCCCAGAAATCATGTTCATACATCTTATCAGTGTTAACAAAGAGGCTGGATATAGACTGCTATATGAAGGGAACAAAAAGGTCTCTCCAGGCTTTTGGGGCACCTCTCACTTCTTGGGTCAACTTGTCTTGCTCTGCCTCCCAAACCCATGGAGCTCACCTGAAGCCTGCAAAGAGGAATTACCATCTGCCAGAAGCATGTGTGATAGGGAAGGCTTCCAAGTTTACCCTCAACCCACTGTATCACACAATAAACTGTGATATGTCAGTTGATGTTCAACAAAACTCTGTCCTGCCTGGAAGAGGCACAAATATAGCAGAAAGGAAAACGTTTGGTGCTGTCTGCCTCTTGCTGGGGTGGGACAAACATCAACCTCAGGCTGTTGGGGACATTTAAATTCTCATACTTTCTTTCCTTTCCTATGCAAATTGTAAAAGGTAGTCAGGGAATATTATACAATTTCTGTCAAAGCAGAAAAAAATTTTAAAAGCAACTCCCTTATGTTACTCCTTGAGCTGGGAACTACACAGTGCTTTGAGCATTCTGTCAAAGAGGTTTGGTATACTTGGGGTATGTGTCAAAATTGCTGTGGGAATATCACTAGTTGAGAATATCTTTTAGATGTGTATTTGGAGGATGTCTTTTAATATCTGCTAGCCTGAGTTTTATTTTTACAATAAGAAGACCTAAAGTAACTTAGTTACTTGATGAAGGCTTGAAATATTTTTGCAACATAAACATAATGTAAAATCCAATTTATTTCTAAGACTAGAGCTGAAGAGAAGGAAAAAGAGAAGGGAGGGAAAGAGATTCCATGTTTCAGGGAAACAAGTTTTGTACAACAAAGCATGTGTTTATGGAAAGCTCCATTTTAATTCAGTGCAGCTAATATCCCAGTTTATGTTGTTTGGAGTAATAACAGTGTAACACAGAGCTGTAGCAAAGATTTGCAGGTTTCCTTTAGGTCAGTAACAGTTGTTAAAAACGTGTCAGGCTATTTTTTTATTATGCTACTCCATCTACATTCAGTAACTGGAGGGGAGGGGAAGGGGAGAAGGTTAACAGTTTTTACAGTTTAGAAGGCTTTTCTTTTTTGTCACATTTAAACTAAATATACACAGGTGGCTAGATGGCACTGTGGATTAATGTACTTCTGAATTAATGTGCCTAGAGTGGCTTGTATCACAAGTGAGTGTATCTGAAGTGCAAGCTTGCTTCCTCTCCTGATTCACCTGTGTGCAGACATTTGAGTTGCATTATTATGTGTTTTAAAATCAGTAATCCAATGAATGGGCACTGTAGTAATGCAAGAAGTATATCGATGAACCTGTGTTTTGAAGCTAATAAGCTTTGCAGATACTATGGTGAAGCTTGCTATTTATTTTAACTGTAACAAAAAGAAAGTAACCTAAACTACAAAAAACTGTTCAAAATGGGGGGAAAAAGTGCCTTTCAGGTGTTAGACTTTCAGTAAAAACAAACAAACAAAAAACCAGAAATAAATCAAGTACTTCTCCAGTACTGTGGGCACTGTGTGTGCTACGGGAGCGACTTAAAACTGGGAGCTGTGGGTTCCTCTTGAAAGCATTCAGAATCACAGGCTATAACCCTACTGAAATCTAATCATGCCAAGCAGGGAGGCAGACATTGCACAAAGCTATATACAAATTATACCTCTCTGCAAACAGTTTCTAATGTAAATATTTTTTATTTTTTTTAGGGGTGGTCTTTCCACTGCAATAATTGGTAAACATAACTTCAACAGGAATTTCAGTATAAGTTCTTGACTGCCATACTGTTTAGCTAAAGCCAGATGAACCTTACTTAGGTAAGGGGAAGTTTCACCCATTTGAAATATTTTGCTACTTTAAGAAGTAGGAAGTAGAACATGTATAACCAATATAAATCAATTATTGCATGTTTTTAGCCTCCTCTATTCAGTTCCTGAGGTAATAATCACTATAGGGATTTCTAAAAGGTAATTACTGTATATTGCTGTATATTGCTTAATTATGGTTTATTAAGATCAAATATACTTAAGTATTTAGTTGATGTAACAGGAAAGCACAGTCTGCGTTTATAGTTTTAAATGCAAACAGTGCAATCTGCACTGAGGCTTAAAAAAAAAAAGTTTTTTAGGATACAGCAGTTTAGATGTCAAGACTACTGAATTAGCCACCTTTCCCCTTTGTAATAGAAAATACAGTTCCTGTGACCTGAAGCAACAGTGCTTTATGATGCATGGTATATATTAATTGTCACTACTTCCTACTAAAGTCGAAAGGTGTAACAGAGGGGAACTGGTCAGTTACAGAGTATTGACTGCAAGATAATCTTTCATGTGTATTATTAGTCAAAGATGTATACAATTAGTTAAAGAAACAACATTGTAAAGAATTAAGTGATTCTAAAAAGCAAACTGATTTAAAAGAAAGTTCCACCTAACATCTGACTAGATTTGTTTTCTTTAAATTGAAAATGAAAACTACTACTAAAGGCTCTTGCAGCCAAGAGATTTCACAGCAGTTCAGTTAAAGCTTAGCTAATGAATATAAGTTACATTGGTGGATTTTAGCTGACTTTGAAATTAAAGTCTGAAACCATTGGACGCTGCTGGCAGAGCTAGACTATAGCAAAATGGACTTAATAAACTCCATTGTGCAGTTAGATCCCCAGTGAGATTTGTCTTCCATCCATGACCAATTGGTATTATTTTTTTGGTGACTGGTACTTTTGTCTATGAGAGTGGGATTTCTGGGAGTGATTAGCACTTTTCAGCAGTGATTGACAGGTTGTAGCAGCAATGAGACAATAGGAGGAATCATTAGGAATTCAAATGCAGATTTTTGTTTGCATGCTTTAGGACTGATTTGAGTGGAAGTGAAATCTAAATATGAGGGCAGAAATCAGCGATTATTTCATCCATTTTTATAAAATAAAAAAGGAAAAAATGGAAAAGAGGATAGACAATAAGATCCCATTTTAGTTGAAGAGGATTATACTAGTATTATCCTACTACATAAGTTTTGGTGGGGTATGGTTTTTTTTATTTGTTTCTTTGTCTTTCTGGGGGAATCCTCTCCGAGTTCAGAGGAAATGCATATGCTGATGCTGTGCTGACACTTGTTAAAACTGTTTCTGTTGCATCTAAACAAAAGGCCGTAGGGAAATAATTATAGTGAGTGATTCCAAGCATTGACCAGCAATTGATAATTGGCCACAAAGAATTAGAAAATAATGGCATGTCAATGGTGTAAATTATGTAAATGTAGTAGCTCTATCTCTAGATACAGATTCTGAATTCCTTGTAAGTGATATTTTTATTCAGACTATAAATTTAATATACTGTACATGACAATTTAATCTCATTTGGCATCAAAGCTACCACGATAATACAGAATTGTACAAGCCTAATCAAAGAGGGAAAAATCAGATGAACATCATTATTTTGGAGAGCAGGTTTAATGGGAGTTGACATTTTCAAAATAGCATGTATTTTGTATTTTTTTTTTTGAGAGAGACAACAATTAATCTCAACCAGGTTTCAAAAGCAATATGTGAAGAGAACATTTTAAATATTTAAAGTATGATTTATTATAACCCATACAGTGTACATAAAATTATCATGGCTCTGGATATTTATTCCTAAATTGTGTGCTTTTCAGGGAAAGGGCTGTATTTTTTTGTTGTGACTAACTTCTGAACTCTTTGTCATCTTTTCTGATAGCAGCAAGGGCATTTTCAAAGGTCTGAAACTTTGATATTTTAGATCTTAATACACTCAGATTGTACTAAATAATACATTATATTAGCTTGCATAAATTGGACAGAAAGGTGTAAGGACTTCCAAGAATAAAACTTAGAGTACAAGGGGAAGGGCTTTTGTGAATGGTTCAGCTCTATGTAGTCTGATTTTGCTGAACTTGTTAGCATATGGGCTGAAAGATGTTCCAGAATTACTGAGTTATGAAATTTAATCATGATTATATTTTATCCCACTAACTACATGATGTTCACAAAATAATTTTACTACAGACAGTTTACAATATGCCTGATATTAATAAGAAACCAGAAATTGTCATAAAGTCAGTTCCTGGGTGTCAATGCAGGATGATTTGAAAAACTGCTAAAAGTTCCAGATAAGATACCCTGATGCCAAGCTGATGGCTCAAACTTGTGGCTCTAGCTTAGTACACAAGCACACAGAGTAGTTGCTGCAGTGTTATGCATCTACATTAGCATGGGAATGGTTTCAGCTCTCTTCTCTACCTTCAGATTTTCATTCTTATTAATTGGATTTTGTCATCCAGAATAAGCGGAACCTTTTAATTTGCTCTTAATATTCAGCATGTATTTGTCTCCCACTGAGGACAGTAACACATGCATAAGGGCTTTGCTGGTTGAGGACCTGGAGGGCTGTAGTGATGCTAACATTTGCTCAGTAAGGATCACAATAGTTAGGATGGATAGATAAGGTGGAAAAACTAGGGTAACGTGGGGTGGGGAGAAAAGCAAGACGTATTTGTTAAAATGCTATGTTACCTTCTGGTGTCCTGCCAGCCCAGCTTGGAGCACCTGCTGTTGCTGTATGAGCAGTACCTCCTGCTGTTTCTAGAAGCGAAACCACCCTGCCTGTACTTGCCTGTCAGCACTGCTAAACTCTTCTGCTGTCAGTCCATTTAGAACAAGATACTCGCCAAAAAACAACAGCACTTCAACGTTATTTAAAAAGAACAAAAAAGCACCAATCTTGCCTGCCACCTTGCTTTTTAGTGAGAAACAATTCTAAATCCAGACCTATTCTAACCATGATTTTTTTTTTCCCAGTGTATTTCCTTACTTTTCTTTTGTGCGGCCTTACCTGTATATCTTAAGAAATAGTTATTTGCTTATTCTGATTTAGCATCAGAAGATTTCTTTTCTTTATGAGACTTAGTTATATAAGGCTTTTTTTTTTTTTTACCAAAAGAAAGAAGTCTGACTGCTCTTTCTGCAATAGAGTCTAGACATTCCATGAGAACTAAGTAGGGTAAATACATATTTTAATTAAAAAAAAAAAAGGTAATTTTAAAATAACTCCAAGATAAAGTGGACATATGGTATGAGATAAAACATGTAACCTAACCATATAGATATTTGGATTCACACTGCCTTTTTCTGGCTCTGACAGTGCTCTGTACGAGGAGATAAGGGCATACTTACAAGGCTATGATTCAGTAGAGGCTATTTCGACAAGTTTCCACTCTGAGATTCTGTTCATCAGCCTCTAATTAACACTTCATCGCTTTCAGCTTTGTGTCACCCAGCTGGCTAGAGGAAGATGACACCTCTAACTTGAACTGGGCTTTTTTTCATTTTCTTGGAGCTCATCAAGACATGTGGTGCTTTCTTAAAGTGCAGCTGGTGCTGGCACTTCCATTGTAAATTTAAATCGCTGTGTTTGGAAAAAGGTGATAAGAACAGTTTGTTTCATGTCCCTGGTGTTTAGCCTGAGGCAATTCCCAGCAAATATATTCAAGGTTCCTTCTGGTTTGATCTGCTACACTTTTTTTGGGTATTATTATTATTAATAACAATGCTAGAAAATATGCACCTAAAAGAATACCCTGCACTGTGTAAAAAATTTTCCCACAGCCACTAAAGTTTAAAAGAAAACAAAACCACTTTAAACTTCAATTTAGATAAATAGCAAAAATATGAACTTTGTGTGTATGTTTAGAGAAGGAGTGAGTGTTTCGAAATTTTAAAAAAGAAATTATTTTGCTAACAAATACACGTTTTGGAGAAAAAGACATTTCATTTTTCCTGATTTGTCATTCCACTCTATTGCTGATGCTACAGATAATGTATACTTGTAATTTATTACATTTTTTCTGCCTATCCAATTGTTATATTACTTATTAAATAATGCTAATGAAGAATATATGTATTTGTATTTTCTATAAGAAACTTGAAGTACTTATGCTTATAGAAACACATCTACAAAGTCAGCTTCTGATATTTTCAGCTGGGTATATTCACACTGTTAAGATCTGAAGGCATACTGCTTAATGGATACATTTTCTACTTTTTAAAATATGTGCCAAAACTAGTACAGCATTAAGAAAATTGATTAAGAATTTGCACATCAACTTTTCTGTTTTCAAAATTCCCACATCACTATGTAAAGCTTTCTTTGACTATGTACCCCGTATTCACAACTTTGTTATAGAATCAACCGAATTAGAGAGATTCCATCTCGAGAGGAGGTATTGTATATTTACTTAGGAAAACTTAGAATCTTTTCAAACTCACAATTAAAAATGTTCATTTTGCTACAGAGTAGGAATCAAAAATCATGGTTGCAAGTCTTTTTTTCTTGCTTTCAATGTTTAATAATCCTCATCAGGCACCAAGATAACTGTTAAAAATAAAGCTCATATTAAAAAAAAAAAAAGCTGAAATTTTTACTGGGCTTTCCTGATTTGTTGCTCTGCATTTAAATGCTGTTTAACACCTAGGTCATAAGTACTGCTGCACCACAATAAAAGGCATCAGAAGTCTAAGAACCTTCTATGCTGATCTGATGGAATGAACACAGAATTGTGCCACTCTTCCTCCAGTGAGGCAGAGTTGAAAACATGCATGAGAAAAATTAAGCTAGATCAAACTTTCAAAAAATGGATCCAACACATTGGCTTAGATCTATTTTACATTCTGACTAATAGTTCTATTGTAAATCGCCATATTTCATTGTCATAGAAATTAAACTCTCTTGATTTCTATATGCATGGAGAAATGCAACCTATGTAGATAATGGTACAATCCTGTATTTAAGATATTCCATTTTTCTATAAATATACATGTGCAGTGATTATCAATAGAGCTGTTCATTAAAATTCAGACTTAAATACAAAATTATGCCATTTTGTCTTAATATTTGAAACCCTAAAAATATCTCTCTGGCTCTCTGAAAATCTGTATTTTAGCATTTACATTCAGCAGTTCATTGCAGTAGGAAATATTTCAAACAGAAGAAACAAATTGTCTCATCAAAGTACTATAATGATTCGGAAGACTATTTTTTTCCCAGCAAATCAAATATTAGCAATGAAGTTTAATCAAAGATTTAGAGCTGCATTCCCACTGAAGGTGGGAAATAACTGATTGTTTTGCTGAGTTTTTGAGAATCAGCCTTGTTAGGAATGAGATCAGCCTCAATTGCAGTCTTGCAAAATTGATGTCCTCTTTACTGCATCCTTTATACAAATGGTTTTACATTGTGAAGGACTTCCTTTAATGATTGTTTGTTCCTTTGACAAACGAGTTAATTGTCCACTGCTCTATTCATCTTACTTTAGACTCATTGCCCTTTGTTTTTCCTCTCTACTCTTCAGCAGCCACTGCTATGGCCTTACACTGCTGTCATATCTAGCAACCTAAAACTATTTTGCAGTAGTGCCACGGGGAGCTTCCTTGTGCTACCTGCCAAGCAGATATGAAGTAAATAGCCTATCTCTATTCCTCATACCTTAAAAGCTCTTTCTGGATCTCTCATTGATACCTCCCCACCTTAATACCCAAAATCCCACTTTGGCTATTTCCTCTGTCTTGTTATTGACTGCCCCTGACGGAAGCACTGAGCTACTCACAGGGTGCTCAAATTAACTTTCCTCCTCTAGTGTTTGAGAGGTTGGGTACGGTCCGAGGTACATCCTAGAGAGACACCTGTGACACAGAATGAGGGGTTATTTTTGTCTTTGAGTCCAAGGCTTCTGCCTTCTGTTACATGATCCCACATGCCAGACCTAGCTGATTTGGAACCTGCAGGCACAGAGCACAGGGGAAGCCTCTGCATTGATTAAGAAGTACATTGGATGAAGGTCTATGTACATGGAGTTTCAGACAGTCAAGTGCATGAATCTTGCATTCAGGATGTGGGACTTGGCTGATCTATGTCCCCTTGCCTCCATATTCCTTTGGGTTTTTTGCCATTGCTAAGAAGCTGTAGGTGGCAATTCTGAGTTTCTCCCAAATTTCCAAACAGAAGATTAGTTAGGTTCATCTTGTTCCCTGAATTGGTGCTACTTTTACGTCTCCCAGAAGCTGTCAGAACAAAGGTATTTTATAACCTTTGGCTGTATAAATAGTTGTGAGGAAGAGTTACTTGCAGTTTTTGCATATTTTGACTGCTTATGTTGTGCACAGCAGTCAGTCTTTCTGAGAATGGCTAATACATAGGCCTGGATGGAGAGATCTGAATGGATTGACAATCAGTGATAAATAAGGATCTTCTTATTAAGTGAGAGTAGGAGAGGTTTCCTGGTAAGGGCCCAAATCTCCATATAAAGACAGAAAAGGAATGGTGGTATGGACTATCAGTTAGTTGCTAGACACTCAAACTGTCTGTAGACCTCAAAGACTCAGCATGGAGAACTGAGATAAGTAATCTGTGTTGGCTGTGTCATCTCTAGCTTTTATCAGAAAGTGGCAGTTTTTCCTTGCCCAGTAATAGCACTTATGGCAATAATTACATTCTAGTATGTTTGGTAGAGTAACAATGTATCTGTGTATAAATGTATATTAAATAAACAGTAAGAAAAGACTACAGTCATGAAAATGCTTGTGTGAGCCAAACCCTATCAGATAAACAGATATGTTTTTTCCAGTGTAATTCACCACCACAATAATAACCCAACAATAAAACCAGCATAAGTACAGTTATAAAGGTATGAAACTACATATTGTCAGAAGCAATAAAAAAGATTTAGCCATGTGTAAACAGGATAGATCCACAAGAGGCCAAGCATGGCAGTTGATTATTATACATACCTACCTACTGAAAGGCATACTGAGCAGAATGTAAGAGGGAAATAAGTGGTAAATTTGTGATCACTGTTTTTATTATTCTGCTCTTTAAGAGGGATCTAATTTGGAATTTGCATTCTACAGGAGTTGTGAGGTTTTTGTGAATCTGATTTTAAGTGCGTTTTGCGTTTATGTAACTCTTAATTCGTCAATGTACAAACATGAATTCTAAACAGCTGCAGTAGTGGCTCAGATGAAATACATGAAGGTAGGCTGTTGTGCTCTGGGTGAGTACAGCAGTAAACATGGAATGGGTATGGAGATATGTCTCTCATCCCCCGATGCAAGAACCAATTTTATTATACCTTTGTGCAGCCACTGCTAGGTGCTCTATACTGGCAGCACAAACTGCCCTACAGCCATCGTGGAGATGGGGGATGATAGTAAGACAATTGCTGCTTTTACTGTCTTTTGTGTAGTGAAGCCAGCTTAGTAGTTAAAAAAAAGATCAGTGACTGCATACTTTCCTGAAGCTCTTTCTCAGCATGAGTTTGCTCAGAGCTCCAGGAAGCAAGTTTTCATGAGTCCGAACATTAACGAACTAAGGTGGCACATTTATGAATTATGAGATTGGCTTAAAAATGAAAATAAAGAAGCTGTGGGGAGGGGAGAGAGCTATATTCCTTTTTTTTTTGTGATTATTTGGTTTCATTTTTATGAGTTTACTGAGCATATGCCCAGTAGTAAAGAAGCTAGAGAACATGGGTATAATTGAGCCACAAAATAATAATAATATGGCCTTAAGGGTAAACTTTAATGCATGATTATTTTAAAATAATTAAATTGAAAGCAAACACCTTTGACTTTGAAGGTTCATAGTACTTAGAGTGTACTTTATTTAAACACACTGGACAAGGTAATCTTGGTCCTGTTCAAGTCAGGCTTACGGATTTCTATCAGACCAGGATTTAGCCAGTAAGTCTTCTAAACTACATTTTTAAAAAGTTTAGAACATGCTCTATCCTATTCTTCTGTTCGTGGATTATATTAAGATATTTTTACTGTGATCTGGGGAGCAGGAGAGTTTATTTTCTGAGAGTCAGTGAGAAGTTGTGTTTTCTCTAATAATGCTACCATCTAAGCAAGCTCTGCTTAAACTTGATGCTCTGATATGTGTTTTACATGTATACATCCTATTGGGGAATTACTTATATGTATACAGATGAGGATAACTCCTCTCTTTCCCTGCATAGTTTTGCTCCTAGTGAAGCTAAGCTTCTGCAAATAAAAACTTGTATGTTGAGTATTTAGCCATTATGTGAGTTTACAATCTGTGTATAAGATAAGTATTCTTAATTCTGAACTCTTTCTGTTTCATAATGTGGTTGCCTTATAAACCAGAAACAAGTAGTAATGGCTTAACTGTGCCAACAAAGCACTTCACATGGGGCACAGATTTGGAAATGAACTTCAACACAGACCTTGTAGACATCTGAACTCTATAAATCCACAGGTGTTTAAGTAGCCCTAAGGGCTAGGTCAGATAGCAGACTTGTTTCAGTATGACTTTACAAGGATTTAGTACTGTGTAAACAACACTTGCAAGGTTTTCTCTTTACTGCTGAATAAAACCAGTAGCAGGAAGAGCCACCTTTGATTTTTGTACTGTAAAAGGTAGGGTGTCCTTTTATTCCATAAATAGTGTTTGCTAGGTTGTTTTTGAGCAAGACAACATACAAAATTAAGCTTTTGTAGCCCGTGTGTGTTGAGACAAGATGATATAGTGTACTATTCTTGAAAAGAAATTGCAGGGCGACTAGAGAGTTTGTGCATTTTTTTGCTTTCTTGTTGGTGCTTTTCTTGTTGATTTTGGTCTTTGTTGTGGGGAAAACATTCAAGTTGTTATGGAGAGAGATTATTAGACTGTAGTTTTATATGCTCATGCAGTCTGCAGATCTGAGATCTGTGAATTTCCACCTAAAGTAATGTTGTTGTTAAAGTTTTGTAAGCAGATGGGCTCTTTTCTCAATAAAATAATGCCAAAGCATGAGCTAGCTTGCACAGAAATAGTGCTGAATTGATGTTGGGGGGCGGGGGGTGGGAAAGAAGCCTGGCTAAGGCAGAGTGCTGAGAACAGTGTTCTGTTTTTACCCCAAAATCTGGTCTACTAGTAATAGTGAAGGGTTTCCATCAGTACCTATAAAAAACCAACACTGACTCCCCAGAATAACATGGTAAAACAGCTTGCATGGGGAAACAAGATCCTAAGGAGGGAGGAGTAAGGAGCTGAATGGAGTAAAACAGCACTTGGAGAGGGAAAACAAGATAACCGGAACCTGAGTGCAGTACAGTAATTATGAACTGGAGAAGGAAATTAAAATCTTGAGGGAATTCAGTATCTGAGAAAGGAGCTGAGACAACTCTATTGAGATTTATGAGAGGACAATTACTACAAAAGCTTAATTAACTCGCATACAAAGCTTAGTTGAAGCTCCTCCTTGTCTTTACATTAGTGTATGACACAAGAAAATCCAAACCATTTCTTTATTAGTTAATGAAAGCCTATTGCTCAGTGTATTAATCTATAGGACTGATAGCTAATAATTCAATCATGTTTTCCTACAGAGTTTTGGTTTCTGCTCCTTTGCCCCTTATTGTTTAGATTTAAAGGTGTTTTGAGCACAGATAGTACTGTGGTGATTTAAAATCCATCAATTACTTATGTTATTTAAATAGATTTTGCTATAGCTAACCACAGTATTTATGACAATATGACTATTCAAGTTTTTTTGAATAGTCAGCATAAAGATTTGCAAGAATGTATTGCAGAGCTTGGTAAATGTTTGCTAAATTTTACTGGAAAAGAGGCACAGAGAGATAGTTTTCATTATCTTCACTCTGTCCTGGATTATACTTTTCTACAGAAGTCTAGACAAATTTGTGCTATATGGCCTTTTTTTTGTTGGACTGAAGTGTTTGCCACAAATGTACACATTGAATCTGATGTTCTCAGTGCCTTCAAGCTGTCAGCTAGCCTGACATCTGTCTACTGCTCCCAAAGACAGAGTTTCCTTTCTCAGTCAATGACTGCCCGTAACACACACAAAGGTATAACTTCCATCGAATCAACTTAACTGAATTACTGAAACTGTTCTTGGAATGCGATGAGGAGAAAGTCTTTGCACTTAACTGCATATTACATAAATTAATTCTATGGAAACATCCCTAAGGTTGCATAAACCAGAAAATCTCAGTGCTGAGAGATGTCAGGAGTTTAAGAGCATAGTATATGTATCGTGCAGAAATTTTGTCCTTTGTCAGCAAAATGATCAGATTGTGGGTTGTGCAGTTGGCAAAAAAATAATACGAGGAAATTCTCATCTTCGCTGGTACTGGATCCCAATTATGAGACCGTTCAAAAGATTATGATTTTTTTTAATTGGCTCATCACTTTTTTAAATACAAAAAAGTATGTAATGTTGTCTGTGAAACACTTGTTCTGAAGCATTGTCTTCTCCCCTCTGCATTCTCCCTTTTACAAATCACGTTAGGTTTGTTGTATACATTAAATTAAAGGCTTTCAAGTTACAGAGCAGGCTGTTGAACAAGTTTCTTGTGTGTACATCAAATGCATCCTACCTAAATGCAACAAATTTGGTTTGTGTTAATTGCAAGGTACATTTTGTTGTGTCTACAAGATAGATCAACAGTTCCAAGTAAGATACATAAATGAACAGAAATATTTTTTCCATTTTATAGCACAGATGAGAAATACAGTGTAACCTGTAAAAAAAAATAAATTAAGGCAGCTATGCCAGTGGCTTTCTAGTCTGTATATATCCACTCTCACCTATATAATAAAACTTACATCAAATTGAATTATTACAATATTTATGCACGGTGGTGTTATAGTTTTTTGACACCTCAAAACAGGACTACAAAGGAAAACAAACTTCTGCATATCATTTTAAACTGGACACAGCAACATTTTACATTACCCAAATATATTTATGAGAGAGGCTCAAATAACAAGTGGATCTAGATTTTTTTTTTCCCACAATGGTTTGTCTGCTTATTTTCTGATGCTTCTTTTGGTGTTGTTTTTTTTTCTGTGTGATTTTGCATTCTTCATTAATGGAAAATACACTTCATGTATCTATCTTGAATTCAAAACAGAAAAATAGTACTAAAAGGAATTTGCTGGTACTTGTCTATTGCTTAAAAGAAATTCTCACATTCAGCAGGGTTCACTAACAGTTCAGGTCTATATTCTCACCATTTTTCTTTGTTTGGGTTTTTTTTTGTTTGTGTTTTGGTGTTGTGGGTTTTTTTTTAGGTAAAGTATATAATAGATATGCAACAAAATGGGATAAAAAGTTTTAAGTCTCATCTTCACCAATGGCATATCATATCCTTGAGTTAATAATAGTAAAAACATTGATACTCTCAAATATTAACATAATTAGGACTGGGTAAAGTGCCTGCAATAAATGGTGTATGAATGAGTTGGATATTTTAACAAAGGCTGAAAGTTTGCCATACACTGACTTTGTTGCAAGGCAGTCTACAGAGAGCTAACACTGGGGTATTTTGCTTTTCCCCTCAAGTATTCCAAAGCTGAACTCTGTACAGTTGTTATTACAGAAGTGGAGATATAGTGTTTTTAACAGGGTTAAGTGTAGTTGGTAGACTCCTGGATTTGCAGGCTGTTAGTGTGGAAGCAGGTTTGATCCATTAACTGGTGTTACAACTGTACCCTTCACTTGGAGATATTTTGCAACTCTCTGTCAGAGTTCCCTACTTCCCCCTCACCTTTTCAAGAGGGACTAGCATATGGTGCTCTGTTTTTCAGAAACTCCTTGCTTGGATAGGTAATCAGGTTGTTGAAATTTTTTTTGATAGAAATAACCTAAAAATGGTTAAGACTAAAGAGATGCATTGAGGAAGAGATTAAAATATTCCTATTGCACTGTGAAACTGTGTACTTAAAGAGCCAGAGCTTCGTGTGGTAAATAGGTTTAACCATAAAGCAAGCAAGCTGCACTGCGCAAAGTTTGAGGAATGAGGCACACTTTCATTAGAAAGAAAGAGAAATACAAATCCAAGACGAGAAAATGTTTCTCAATTAAAAGGACTTAATGTGGTGCTATGTGATTTTTGTAATAAAATTGACCAGCAAAATAGTGAAGTGTCTGTCTATTTTGTTATAAAAAAATAGCACTGCTGTTTCTAAGTCTTCTCTTCTGTATTTCATTGCTGTCTGTCTTTAATTTGGTGTTAAGAATTTTGTCTTATGAAATATTGAGATAGAATTCTGCTTCTCTATTTTTATTCATGTTTCTCAGAACTGTGTACTTTGTACAGTATATCAAAGTAAAAATAAGGCTGAAAACAATCCTTGAGATTCATGGAACCATATTGATATTGATTATAAAAAACACCGTAAAAATTAAATCTGGATTTCCAGTTTTCTAGTGAGATATGAAATAGATAATTTCAAATATTAATACATCTTCAAACCAAAAGAAGCTCTGGTTACTGTTTCTAATCTCCAGGATAACCAAATCACAAATGAAGTGAGCCCTGTAAATTATGGTTTAGTTTAGTTGTACCTCTAATTAAAAGCAAACACAGTGTGTTTGTAAGTTCCCTTCTTTTGAATGAGAACAGGCGAACCCTTTCTCAAAAAACTACTTTCTTCACACTAGTTGCAGCTTTCTTTCTGAGCGCTCTGAAAGGAGCTGAAGTTAGTTGATAGAAAGTGATAACTAATTCTAGCAGGGACGTCACTGCCATTTCAGTCTTTTGTATTGTCCTTCCACTTCTAAAAAGACAAGGAGAAATCAGAACACTAATCAACAGATGCTGCCAGAAAAGACTATTAAAAGAGTAGAAATGGCAGGCAGAGATTTTAGCATCTGTGTTCACACCAAAGGAACTTTTAAACTGTTACATTTAAAAAATAATTTTGCACTAGTTTAAGTTTCTTGTTTCAGAAGTAACAAAATGGGTTACCTTATGCTTTGGAGATCGTATACTGCTTGTTAATCTGAAGATTATCTCTACTTTTTTAGAAAGGCCTCTTTTTATCGGCATTATGAACTAATTGACAGGATTTATTAGAGAGGCTCTCTTTTTGTATTTCTTCAGTATTTCTGAAGTAAGTATAGTAAAGAAGTTTTTTATTTCCAAACACTAATTTTCCTTAACATTTTAAAGGTTACTTGCTTATGAAAAGGACTGCATTTAAGTATTCAGGGCAATTCTCTGAAAGCTCTCTGCAATCGTCTGTGCTTAGTTCTCTCTTGCTGCATCGTCGTCTTGCTTATTTTCCATTACTGTTGTACAAAATGGTCTTTTGGCAATTAGCAGTGCTATTTTAAACCTGGCATGTACATATAAAACAGCAGAAAACTGGCATCCCATTAAGAAAAAAAAATATAGCATGCACATAATTATCACTGTGCATGGGAAACTTGTTATATGAGGCCAGTACTTCATTTGAGAGAACAATTTAATTGAATTTTGATACATATAAATAGCATTGTTGTTAAAATTGAAATAACCTTGTGTAAATATACTTCAGAAATTCACCCAGGTAAAAGAAGAGGTAGAAGAACTCAGTAACTGCAGTGGGTTTTACAACTTGTATTTCCATTAAATTGATCACAATTTTGTCCTCTTTTTTTTCCATGTATGGGGGGGAGTAGATTAACAATTTCCATTTTTAAAGCACTCTTGCTTTATAAATTAGTTCCCTTTCTTTCAGCTCTTATATTTCCACATTCCAGATAATAAATGTGCTCACAAAAGACTTGTCTGAAGTAATGAAGTTGTTAAAGAACCTTGTGATTTTTTACTTTAATAAAATTAATCTGGCCCTGTAAACCATTGGAAGGCAAACTTGCTCTTAGAATGCATTGCAATACCACATTTGTGACACTGATAGATAACTATTAACTCCTTTCAAGCTTTAAAATGCTTCAGAATGCCAGAGTAAAGAATCTAAAACTGCAGATCTTATTCAAATGAATCAGGATAGAGCAGATGGTTGAAGAAGGCACACAAGCAAGAAGTAAATCTCCTCTTCTCCCTTTCTGATTGCTTTGCCCACAGAGGAATAACGATTCAAAGAAAATCAGTAATCATGGTGGATGTCATTAGCATATTCCCAATAAGGGAGCTTACATAAAAATTCCCAGAGAAAATGAATAGCTGCTAGTATAGATCAGTGTGCAAGCAGTGCATTTCCAGCTGCCTCCCAAAACATAGATTTTCCAGGACTTCTTGAAATTAAGTTTGAAAAACTGATTTAAAAGAATTGTGTGTTTGCTTAGAGAAGGGATGGATATTTTATGAACTAACCACCACAGCTATATTTAACACTCTTGAAAGCTGTAATGCTGAGCTGAATAGTTGCAAAAAATATTCTGTGCTTAAAATTAAGATATCTTCAGTAAAATATAGGGAGAACCTTTTGCTGCTTGGTAGTTTCTGTCTGGAGAGGAGTGTGCAATGTCCTGTAAATCCTTTCCCTGACATGTTTTCTGATTACATTATTGTGAACACGTGGTAAATGTCTGCTTTCTTGTTGGTTCACAGAAGTTATTAAGTTGTTTACAAATCAGTGACAAAGCAAAACGTTTTCTCAAAGTGTTGTGGAAGGAGTACTAACCTAGATAAATGGCTGTTTTCTTGTCTGTCCATAAGCAATGTGAAGCCCATTAGCCAGTGTAAATGAGCATAGCACTATCTGAACAGTCAGGCTGCTTTCATTTATGTAGAATTAGGATTTGGCCTCTTATTGTCAGCTTTTCACGTGGGATATTTTGAAATTATTTTACATTTTTTTTGTTCTGTTTTTTTCCTCCATGGAAGATGAGCACAAATGCAAGATACAGGATTGTCACATTTTCCTGGTTTGTATAGTTCAGACAGTAATGTGATATTGTGTTACTCCCATTCACTTTAATTCCATAGTATAACCAAGGTCTACGATTAAATCATCACTGCTCTAGCTTCTGGATTAGGCAGTCATCTGCCACTGTTGCAACTGGAAAATGCATGTCTAATTTCTTGTGTGCCAGGCTGAATATCTTCTGTTGGTTTCAAATCCAACAACAGACCAGCAGTCACTAAAATAGTACCATCACCTAGATGATGGACAAGTCTCCTTACAAAAGCAGCTATATGTCATGGTATTGACAAGGTTTTTTTGCTAAAATAAAAGAGAAAGTAGGTAAGGGTTACCATGTCCCTGCAGATGCCATCATTGATTGTGCCAGCAGGAAGCAGGTGGTTAAAGAGTAGAGTAGGAAATGTCACAATACTTTCAATTTTATTATTGAAACCCAAGCTTTCAGTGGCAGTGGACACATTGCCTTCATTTTTCATCCATGAAACATCTACATTTCCTCAAAAAAAAAAAAATCTTTTAACCTAGCACTGCAACCAATAATGCCTTTTATGTGTACTAAGGTGGTAGAAACCATTAATAAAATGCCTGTCACAGCACATTTCCCTTTTCTCTTTAGCAAAAAGGGGAGAAATCATTAATTACAGTTTCTGTCACACACAAAAGACATCGGTTTTGTTCCTATTTCTTAGCATTTTAACAGCATGAATTCACCTAGCGGCCACCTATTCTGCAAAATTTGAAAAGGGATGTGTCCTTATCCATCTATGCAAAACCTTCTGAAGACATTGCATGTGTCTGCCTGGGTAACAAATGCAGTATTTTGGGTTGACACTGAAAAGGAGGATTATGAATATGGATAGGATGCAAATACTCCATCTATCTTAATCAGAATACAGGAATTCAAGCTGTTGTAGAAGGAGGGGGAAGGAAGGGGGAGAAAACCTTAGAAACCTAAGCTGTAGGGGCCTGATTCTGCTCTTACTGTTATCAGCTGGAATTTTACCACTGAAGTTATTAAGGTCAGGAGTGAGCAGTAAATTTACAGGATCTTTTGTAAGGTTAGCATTTTACACACTGCTCTGCCAGACAAATTGACTTTGATTGAGATGGCTCTCTCTACTGAACTTATATATTTGAAGTAATTGTTGGAAGTTGAATTTAACAATCACTATCATTTATCGCACCTGAAAAGTATATAATAATGTAGATTTTTGTATATAAATTAAACAAAAATCTGCATATGACAAATTTGAAAAGAATGCACAGGGAGATGTAGGTAATAACAGTTTGTTGGGACAGAGAACTGTTATTATTTCAATGTATCTAACCAGGATAATGTCAACAAAAAGGTCTTAATTTCTAGGTTTTCCCTAGATTACCATTTCCTATCAGTTTTAATGGCTGCCTGTGGTGCATGTGAAAGCAAAATACTAAAGAAATAGCTTTTAAAGAATTTTTTCAATGTAATTTATTTCTGTAAACTGTGGGAATTGCATTATTTTGTTTTTGTTCTATGCTATCTAAATATTTTGAGATCCATACAGAGAATTCCTCTCTCTTTTGAAAGAAGTCATCACTGAAATCTGGCAAAACATAAATCAAAATATGTTTTCATTGTGTACATATGAGACTTTTTTCAGCTTTCAGATTTAATGTAACAGAAAGTAAATACAATACTCTCATTCACTCAGAAGGTAAACATATGTCTATTAGGGGCTTTTGAAATGTGTCATTTATGTGTTTCAGTTTCAGTAGGAGTCTCATAAATTGTAAATGAAAGGCCCAAACTGTCCATTTGAGTCTTCATCTTTCAGAAAAATATCAGTTTGGAAAAAAAAAAGTCTTATCAGAATAGAAATTTAAGATCAACTCCTCAGTTGATATAAAAAACAGTGTAGATGGACAGGCTCAGTATGTTTTGCATTTTAAGTGCAGAATATAATTCTACAACTCAAGAGTCTTTTTCCCATGCCTTTTCTCCTCTGTGTTTGGTGTTATCACTTACAGTTCCTCAATTAAGAAACATAACATTTTAAGTGGCTTTTTTTCTGATATTTTGGCTACAAGTAGACCACTTTTTTTTTGTAGTCCAATATATGAACATGATATATACTAGAACAAAATCAATTTTAGTGTCTAGCAACTTTAAATGGGTTCCCAATGGGTTCAAAATTTGCCTGGGCTATAGTCCTCTTACATGGATGATTGAATTTGAAAGTAGTTTAATTAATTTTTTCCTTGGTAACACAGAGTCAAATCTGTGATGTTCTTGCTCTGAAAGTTTTGTCAGGATTTATTAATTTGAGGTTTGTTGCCTCAGTATGGATGAGCTAAACTAGGGGTTTTTAGTCAGTAAAATACATAATTCACATCACTGAGACATAGAGTATGAGTGCAGCTATTAATCTATCAGTTCTGAAACATAACCAACCAGCCTGTGAGCTACATACACTATTTTTACCCTATGTTTTTAAACCCATGGTGATCAGAAGATTTTAGTAGCATTGGTTAAAAAATGTCATGCCTGAAAAATCTGGCAAGTATTCAGAGTCATTTAATCTTTCACCAAGATTTAATCAGAATAGTCTTATATCTCTTTTGTGCATTGTCAAACGCTCACCACAATTTGTCTCCCCCCATCATGGACTGACAGACTGAGCAAATAAGCAAAGAGCCGGAACATTTGACTGTAATTGCAATGTCAGCACTGTTAAACTATATTTATGAGAAGAAAGTTAACACTGTGACACTAATAATTTCATCAGTTTTACATGTGTTTGCTTCATAAACAAGCAAGTTATTTTTTATAAATTGTCTGTGACCTATACTTGGTTCTTGTGGAAAAAGGCAACAAATTCCAGTTTTGGAAGAAAAACAGGCACAAAAAATAGTTTTGGCCCATATTTCTACATTTTGGGAAGAGGAAAAAAAAGATCTTTTAAATATGTGCCCCGAGCCAGACTCTATGAGGCGTATTTCCAATAAGCAAAGAAATAATGGCTAGAAGCATATAATAAAACAGGCAGGGCTAGGAAGTGTAGCATTTTGTCCATCTGTACTGTAGCTCTAAAATCACTTCAGGTAGAAACATGAAGTCTTACAGTTTTTCTTGACTTAAAACTACTAGATGCTAACCTGCACTTCCAGTGATTTGTGACACTGTATCAAATGTACTGGCTAATAAAGACAGTTTGTTACTCTCTAATTTTGGAGGGACATAACACATGAAACTGTGCAGCAATCTCTTACCTACATATTTCACTCTATAAGGGGAAAAAATGAGAGAACATGACATATATTAGAGAAGTAAATTACAATGTTATACTCCTTGGTCCAGTAAACCACTCTTGGCTGTCATACCTCTGACTACTGAGGTGTTGTTATGCACTACAGCTTCATCAGCTGTGTCTAAGCTCTTCCATGGTGTTCATGTGCATTAGGCAGTATAAATGCTGTGATTCGCATGCATGATCGCATGAACCTGTGCTGTGCACTTAATAAAAGTTAAAAAAAAATTGTTAGAATGATTGATCACATACTTCTTAGCTACTTAAAACTACGATAAGATAGAGTTTAAAAATACATAAAGGCATTCACAAATTTTGAAGCCACTTCCATGTGTATTTAAACTCTAATGCTCATTATTTTAGGACAGGTGAGATTGACTCAATAGTCTTTCTGACTATGCTGGAGAAAAATACAGCTGTTCAAGCTCTATAGCACTTTAAAGGTGATAGCAAACGTGCTGCAAAAATGAAATTGTAAAATATGATGCTAATTTGCATTCTTGTTGTAATTTTAGTTTGTTAAATAGATGTATATGCGTGAATACACAAAAATAATCTGCTCTCTAAACTACTTACATTTACTGTGCTTCCACAAAATTGCAAATGTTCTGGACTCCCTGGTGGGGGAAGGAGGCCAGTCTCGCATTGGTTCTTTTGCTGCTCTGTATCAAAAGAAGCATGACCAGCAGCTCAATGGATGTGATTCTCCTCCTCTACTCTGCTCTTGAGAGACTCCACTTGGAGTACTGTGTTCAGTTCTGCAGCCCCTATCACAGGAAGGACATGGAGCTATTGGTGCAAGTCCAGAGGAGGGCCACAAAGATGATCTGAGGGATGGAGCACCTCTCCTATGAAGACAGGCTGAAACAGTTGAGGTTGTTCACCCTGGAGAAGAGAAGGCTCCAGGTAGACCTTACAGAGGCCTTCCGGTAACTGAAGGGGGCCTAACAAGAAAGCTGGGGAGGGAAATTTTACAAGGTCATGTAGAGATAGGACAAGGGATAATGGCTTCAAGCTGGGAGAGCATAGATTTAGATTATACGTTAGGAAGAAATTCTTCACTCTGAGGGTGGTGAGACACTGGAGCAGGTTGCCCAAGTAAGTTGTGGATGTCCCCTCCCTGGAAGTGTTCAATGCCAGGTTGGATGGGACTTTGAGCGACCTAGTCTAGTGGGAATTGTCCTTGCCCACGGCAGGTGAGTTGGAAGTAAATTATCTAAAACGCCACTTCCAATCCAAAAAATTCCATAATTCTGTGATAATAGAAGAGAAACAGTGAAATAAAAAGAGGAATAATACTGGACAGTCATGTATTATTAGTATCTTTATTTGACTAAGATCTGGTAATTGCATCTCTCCATGAAGTTTCTTGCCCACACCTGTCAGAGGAACAGGTAGATGATAGACAAGGACTACCTGGGCAGTATGGAAGAGACCTGTTTCCATAGGATCCAGCATATTTTGGCTTTAAATCTGCCCAGATGGGATGCACCTCCTTGAAGAAACTCAGTGGTATACTGTGATAAACTGAACCATCTGGACTCGGCAACCTCCTGAGGTTTCTACAGTGACCAGAGCAGATAGTGTGGGCTTGTGTGAAGGCTGGCAGATCACATGCATGGAGAAATTAAGATTTCTACTCTTTAATCGCTATAAATCACTAATAAAACCAGAAATGCCTTAATCATCTAGTAAGAGTGGCAGTAGGATCTTCCAAAAAGTAGCCCACAGATAGCCAGTCTCCCACAACCTGAAGAGTGTGGGAGTGCTAAGATACTGTCTCCTAACAACACAGACCTCCTTGGCAGCTAACATATCTAGAGATTGCTTTAAATTTCTCCACAGCTCTTTCAAACCTTGACCTGCCATATATTTAGTCCCCAAATGTAAGTCTCATGCATGTCCAGAGGTGGAAGCCTGACTATAAAAAGGAAGAGAAGTAAAAAACTGGAAATTTCTTTAGCAACCTTTATTTAGTGAATTACCATTCTCTGTGTTTGTGGAAAGGCCAGGTAGGGTATTCCTCGCTGATGCTGACAGGGTAAGAATAAGTAATATTATGCACATGTGTATCTTTTACATCTACATGAAACCTGCAATAGAAATTTCAGCACTAAACAGACTGAAAAAAACTCTCAATAAACTGGAGGAAAAACCCTTACATCAGGAAATAATAACCAGATCACCTCATGCAGTTGTCAAATTATAAAAACAGGCACAGAGGATATAACACAATTCATAGGATGGGCCGTACACTTACTCCAAGGGCAGGATGTCTTGTTGGATAAAGCATCTGTCACTTACCTTTCAGGTCTCTGAAACATCACCTCTTCTTTTAAGTGAAGAAAATTGAGCGATCTGAAATTTGACCACATCACAAAACTAGGAAATCTTTGCAGTATTTGGTGCAATTGATGTCTTCAGGTGAGGTCATATTTGAGTAAGCATGGAGAGTGAGTACTTTGTCATCAAGAAGGTATTCCAGTGGGAAAGCAGAAATGGATTCACTGGGAAAGTAATGGTGAATACACATTTCAGCTGCATGCTTTGTACCTTGCCTATAAATAATTTCAAAGCTACTTCCTGTGTACAAGCTTCACAATCCTCAGGCTTACTCTCCATTTTCAAAGGAGGGTGTGTTAGAGGCTGGTTGGTTGATTAGAAGACTTGTTAAACTTTTACAGATTAGTATCTCTCCAGCCAAGCAATGAGTTCACTGGCCAGAGCAATACAGGGAGACTCTTACTGAAATAATATTAATTTCACCTGGCATATAGTAAACAGTTGCCTCATTTATTTCCTACTACTGTGTCTGTTACTGACATAACCTTTAGAAGGTGAAATGTTCATCTGGAATATAAAAACAAATTAGTTTGCAATTAGTTTCAGATCTTGATGTGAATAACTAGAGTCTCTTTGAATATACTAATTCATAATGATTGAGCTCAGTGCAATTAATCTGAATTTGTTATGTATTCAATCCAGTTGGACAAGTATCTATGTACAGTGTGCTTATTGTATCTGTAGTGTGAAGTTTGTATCCATCTATAGCTTATACAAGAGTAATGGTAAAATGCCTCTCTTTCTCTTCTCTGTCTTAGTGGACTAATTACCCAAGCTATATTTTGTTTATGATACTTAGCAGACCAGTTCAGGCATTTCCACATCTTAATCTTTTAAAACAATTAAACACATAAGAAGTAGATGACTGTAGATGAATTCTTGAAACCAGAACTGATGAACACACTGCACTGAATAATTTTAACACATAGCAGAATGGCACCTTTCCTTCTGCCTGGTGCCATTGCTCCATGCTCAAGCACTGTACAGGCCTTTGCTCTATGTATGTTATCTCAATTTCATAGAAAATTGCTTAAATGAAAAACGTGCTTGACTGAGGAGGCAGGGGGATAAGAGCTAGTAAGAGGAAGAAAGGATCACTCCCAGTGCATTTGCTTCCCTGTCCTGTTGCCATTACGCAATTACATTGACCTGCTTCCCCATTCAGGTAACTGTTTTGTAACAGACAGAATGAATAGCTTTTTGAAAGACAGTTTTATATTAATTTACTGTAAATCTGTTTGCTTGCACTGTTGTGAAAGCCAGGTAGCTGGCAGGACCTAAGCTGTGATGCTGGGTGCTGGATTCCCTCCTTCCCTTCCCCAGCTGAACTTATTTCCACATGCTATGGAGGATCATTCAAGCAAGAAAGCCCTTTTTAACTGTCATCCATGGAAAGAGTATTAGGCTGCATATAGTTGGACTGGCACACTCTCTGGCAGAGCCTCACTGATCAGATAAGTTGTTTGAGCCAGCTATTTCTTACATGCAAACAGGGAGAACTCGTTCAGACTGTAGAGTCATCCTAGAGTGGCATGCAGGGATTTAGCAAAGTGCATGCATAGGACAGCCTTTTTAATCCTTGTTAGGCTTTCTACAACAGAGCACATTCAGGAGTGGTGAGAAATTCCTCTCAGTCCTTCACAGCCTGAAGAAAGAAAAATAATTTTACAGTTTGTTGAGGTTGATGTAAGTGTGTTTACATTTTCTTTATGTTCATGCCCCTATTGGAATAAAAGGTTTCTTTTAACCTCTTCCTTAAGATGAACAACAATTTCACGTAGTACACTCAGATTAATACTTGGTGCTTTTTTCAGAGTAAGCAAAAAGTAGTGACCAGTGACCTAACAGTAGCATTAATTTTACCTACTCCTGCAGTATTATCCTCATTTGGGAAATTAATATAATAGTGAAGAAAAAATACACAGTGATAATTGTATCTGCCCGCTGAAAACAGAGGGAAGTCTACTTCACATGCACTTCAAGTAAGCAAAAACATAGTTGGAAAACTTTGGGGCTAACTAATGTTAAAACCACAGTTGCTGATATTATTCATAGCTGGGATTTCTCATTAATACATATAGTATTAATTTTCTTGTAAGTACTGTAAAAAGAGATAATATGATATTTTGAAGGACATAAATCTGAGGTTGACAATGCGTGTTTTATCTTCCTGATTTAAAACAATACAAAGACAGAAAAAAAAGCCGTGAAGCTGAAATACCAGCCTCACTGAAAAGTGAGAAATATCAATAATCACAACAGCTGAGAGTGGAATTTTTTTGGTCAGTTCTATTATTGTCAAGGTACAAAAATAATGAAAAAACACTTCTGTGTATTTCCTTTTTAGAACACTTTAGCTTCACTATTATTTGTCTTTATTCATAGTTGGTGAGTTTACGCTGGACACTTGTAAAACAGTTTGTTGTACCTATGAAATGATTTGTTTATTCTTTGCCAAAAATAAGTAAGGAATATATAATATTTTTAAAGTAAGTAATCACAGAATCATAGAATGGTTTGTGTTGGAAGGGCCTCAAAGATCATCTAGTTCCACCCCCCCTTGCATGAGCAGGGACACCTCGCACTAGATCAGGGTTAACTAGTAATAGTAAAGTTTATTTTAAAATCAAATGTAAAAATATAGAATGGCAAACTTAACCAGCTGTATTCAAGTACTGAGAACAAAAATGAGCCTCTTCCAACAAAATATATAGTTAAGTTTTGATCTTTGATCCAAACCCCATACCTTTTATGGAAAGTGAGGCACTGAAAAACAGTATTAATATTATGTCCAATTTAAAGTTATGTTCAATATTTTATTTTACTGACAAACATTGTTGTTCCAATGTTTCAAACATGAAATCAGTCTTTCAAACAAATTATAGTAGCCAGTCTCCATGGTGCTAGTTCTGTGGGAATGTTAATCTTCTGTTGGGTAAAGGGAAATATTTATTTGGAGCCTGTGTGAAAGAAAAAAATAGTTGTACAGTGAAAAGTAAGAGAAAAAAGATACACTGAAATACAAATAATAGAATGTCAGCTCATTTATTAAAATAATAAGCAAGCTTTGCTGCTGATTTCTTCATTATTATTGAAACTTCTAAAAAATACATCTTATATCTGCTGCAGGCTTATATATTAAGAAATTCCTTGTCCATCACTGGCAGGAATTAAGCAGAATCACAAAGATGATTTTTCTGTTCTTTAATTTTTAATTTCATCATGCCCTTCACATACTTTTTTTGTTCTGTCACACTACCTAAGAATGTCAAAATAAGTAACAAATAAAACCTGATTAATGTCATTGCAATCTGGAGTGTTTTAAAGATATATTTATCTGGAATTAATTTTTTCTATGAAATGTTTAGGATAAGGGCCATATAATCAATAAGTATTAGTTAACATAGATTTATCAAATTATTGTGGAGGTGCTGCCAGGTCTTGTAGAAGAGAATCTAAATGGAAATGTCAGCCTTTGCTTGCACCCTCTTGGGTTGAGGACCTAAGCTGTCTGTGCAGTGACTAGCACAATAGCACTCAGGTGTAGTCCTTGTTGACTGGCAAATTATTTTAAGAGTTGAATCAAAAGGAAGATTATTTTAATTGATTCCAGTACAGAGTCAGCATTTATAGCTGTAGGAAATTGCTTCTTTTATACTCCTCCTCTCTTGATCCTTGCTATTCCCTAAGAAATACCTGCTCATTCTAACACTGCTGGCAGTTCCATGTTGCTCTACCAGTAATCAAATGGATCTTTGGATATCTGCATAAAGGATCATAGCATAAGTTCTGACCAGATACCCCCAAATCCCAGACAGGTGCCTGGAGAACATACAGATTGATTGTACACTGTATGTACAACTGAGTCCAACAAGTCAGACTAATGCTTATAGAGCTGCAGCATTCAATGGAGTCACTTTGTATTTCCTTGATTTTTAATAAGTGAGCAGAAAATACTGTGTGTACACCTGGGGAAACTTCCAGTGTGTGTACTGCATCTCTTTCCATGCAGGAGGATTTGCCTCATGTATGCGTTCTTTAAATTAAAATGAATTGTCACCTGCCATGGTGTGTTACTTGTTTAGTTCTCTCCTATTGTTTGTAGTGTAATGTTCTACATCAATTAAAAACAGATGAGAGAATGCTTTAGCTGAAGAGATTGTTTCCTTGTAATCTGCTGCAAAAAAAAGACGAAGGCCATGTAACAGATTTCTTTTTCACTCTCACTTAGCAAAGAAATCTGTGTGAATGCAAATTGCTTTATTGGTAAATTACATTTATAAAAAGCTAGACTTAAAGAAGTGCAAAATCAGGACTGTGTCAGAACAGGGACGATGTAATTGTGGTATGGATTCCCATATGGGCCTAAATTATCTAGATTTTAGTAGTGTCAGCAGTCCTATGTGACTGCTGGAATGCAGCCAAGGTGCCACATTTGCTTCACTTTTTAAGATGGTTCTGATTCTACACAACTTTAAATATGCAGAATGATAAATTTGCTCAAGGTGTCATAGTGACACTTCTGTGCTACATAATCTTGCATGTTAATTTTATTTAACATAAACATAAAAGTAGCCTAGAATGTATCCTAGTCCAAAGTAAATTTGCTGTGATTCTAGTCCAGCTTATTGTACCTTCAGAAAAAGACTGCTTAGCTCTACAGGCACATATCAAGGTTGTCTCCCTTTACAGTGCATTCCATTCAGTAATACTATTTTGTAGGAACTCAATAAAGCTGATAGTTTTTCTGGGTAATTACCCACAGCCTCCTGCAGGACAAATTAGCATTCATGACCTGAATAATACTTACTAGAAAGAGTTCAATGGAATTTACTTAATCAGAATCATTGCTTTCTCGTGGCTACACTATTTTTAACTTACTCCCTATTGTCTGCTAATAGCAAAAATCCTGTCAGTGCCAGGTCCAACTTGGCACTGTGTGTATGAGGAGAGAAAGATTATCGTCCTCAGAGGTCCATAGTGTATTTTTAAAGCTTATGGACTGTATTCTGCAGTCTTTACTCAGACCTTGCTTAGGTAAAAGTGCATTGGAGTCAGTAGGAGATTTGCCAGATGACAGTGTGTTGAATCAGACATTATGAAAAGAAGTGTATACATGTTTGCGAGGCAGTCCATGATTTATAATTTTCTGGTAACCATGAAAGGCTGCTAAAGAGGACTTTCAAAGATAATTTTTCTTCCCTGGGCTTGTGAGAGGAGGAAAAGTTCCTGCCTGTGTCAAGCCATTTTGTAGGATTAGTTTTCTTTAATTACCTCTGATGTTTTCCAAATAACATAAAATAGAAATAGCTATTGCTTTGGTGGTTTTGATGATTCGTGTTTAGTCTTTCATTTTCTAAGCCTGTGTAGCATGTCAAGGTTAGTACAACACAGGTGAGCCCTTCAATGACTTAACCAGATGCTCACTAAAGCAGACCAGGAAGACTGGAGACAATTTCTGACATATTACAGAGATTAGGTGCATCCATGCATAAATGTACAAACATCCCCAGCAACCAACGAAACAAGAAAAATGCACAGGAAAGTTATGTGAAGTTGAGGTACCCCTTCACATGACACAATTGAATGTTTTGTGTCTGTGTTTTTCTTTCACATATCAATCACAGTAGCAGCAAATGGGCGTTGGACCCAATTTGTGCAGAACTCAAAGGTTTTGCCAGTGTTGGCAGCTTCAAACTATGGCAAAATGAGTTTAAATTCCTGGCCAAAGCTACTTACATTAGAGAAAACATGTGCAGGATTGTAGTACTTTGATATCCTGTGCCCTTTTAAGCACAGGTCTTTTACTGTTCTCAGTGTGCACTTGCACAGTGAGCTGTAGCTAAAAGCAAATTTTAATGACTGGTTTAATGACCTGGAAATGGATGTTGATAGCAAAGATGCTGGAAATACAGGAAACCTTAAAATATTCTTCAGGGCAATAGTGTTAGTGAAAGGGGGTATATGAATGAGTACCAGTATGCAACAAACAAATAGCGTTCAGTACATAAAAAAACCCCTAGTTTTCACTTTGGTGGCTTTCTCCAGGTCAGCCTATAGGAGTCAGAATAATTGCAGGTGAGGTTAAGCAAGAAGTGGGACAAGCTGAATAAAAACAATGTGAACTGTTGAGTAAAGAGAGACTCATTGAGGCCAAATGTATCCTTAGCTGTACGTTAGCACAATCCAGTTCAGGATGATCCTGACTTACTTGTTTTTGTAATTGTCAGGAGAAATTAAGTAGTGCTGCTCTGTGAGGAATGGAGTAATAACATTGCAGTTTGCAGTATGTTTTATTTTTATAGGGGCAAAAAAATGGGAGTTGTCCTTTAGATCTGCATTTCTTTTACTTTAGCAGTAGAGACTGTGCCAGGATGTTGAAGGCAGAACATTTCCTCTTAGCCATCATTGAAGAAACACTCTGCTCAAGAAGAATGAGTACTCCAGTTTCAAATGCATTAGATTAAATAGCAGGTTAATTTATTTTAGATGAGCATCATATTGTTTATTTGAAGAGGACATGAAATTACAATGGAAAACTTAACACTAGCAGAATTTACAAAGAAGTCTTAGTCACTAAGGTGGAGTTTGTATAGTGTGTTTGGCTTTGGTTGGACTGACTCATTTCAGAAGTAGACTGAAGGCTTCCTTTTGGATAATATTACCCTATCCCACGCCCATCAGTTATTTAAAACAACTTTTCTGGATCTTCACATCCATTCTTGAAGTAAAACCTTTCCAGAAGGCAGCTAACAGCAGATTCTAAAGTTCTAAATTATCAAGTCCAGATTTTGCTTTAAAATTCCTTTCATAGATTCATTTATATCTAAGACTGAATGTGGTTTTCTTCAGCTTTATATACCTATGCTGAGAGGTTCTGAGAGATTTGGAGAGACAATTTGGTTGTAAAAATACTTAGGAAGTCTGAGTTTTGCTTTGCCTTCTGAGTGACTTCTGTCATCAGAAGCTGGCCAGGGTAATTAGAGGGAAAAAAAAAAAAAAAGGTAAGACAGCTTCATAGGAATTTATTTTGCTGTTTCTCAGCAGTAGTTCCCAGCTCTTTGTTTTCAGTTATGCTTTTTACAAAATGTTGGTAAATAAGTCTTTCATATTCCAACATATTGACAAAAATTATAAACTATAAATATAATGCATTTGACATTCTTTTGATTTCTACTTCGTATTGTTCTAGTTCATATGATTAAGAGACAGCCTTAAATAATTTAAAAATAAATGTTAAAAAGTAAGACAGAGTCAGCAGATGGCCAGGCTCCCAGAACCTTATTTTTTCCTTAATGTCACTGTAAGAACAGATCAGACATGCAAAACATCAGATTGAGGCTCAGATTCATTATTAAAAGAATGAACTTGATCAACCACTCCCATCAGGGTTACGTGCTGAAGACAGTACATCAGACTTGTAAACTTATTGGTGGAGGAACAAGTAATGAAACTTCAGTCATTTTTAACATTATGTTTATTGCCCATGGATTCAAAAAAGGGGTTATTGATAGAGTTTAATGTAAAAAAAAATTCTGATCCTTCCAATAATCTGCAAAATGCAGAATGCTTCAAGCAGTATTCAGCAATATCTGTCTCTGTGGGATTGTAGCTCTGCCTGAGAACTGTTTGTTCATTCTGATGCAACAGCAATTAGAAGTCACCTGCACAGAAACTCTGGATACCTTGACAACAATTAGACTTGCAGTAGCACTGATAACCAACAGTAATTGTGAATATTTCCTTGATGAGATTCCTAAGCCAATTTTGCCTGGGTGCACTGACCTCTGGTATTAAATTCTGACAGTTCCTTACTACTTACAGGATTATCAGAGTACCCACCTTCAGCTTGAACTGAGGCAGCAGCACTGTTGTCAATCTAAGAACCTAATTCTCAACTGTAGTCATGTACCAAGCACAGAATTAAAGAGAAGCATCTTAACCACCTCAGAAAAGTTTATAATTCCAAGGAATGAGGAACAGGAAAGTATAAAAAATACGACATTAAAATCACTGCAGTAGTTTGCAAGCACATAAGAGTTAAATCCTTCCTCTCTGATGTGCTGATCTTCATTATATCCGGTATCCTAAGTGGAGATAAGGGACCGGTTTTGCTTTGCTGATGAAGGAACAGGAACAGCAGGAGTTCTGTGCTAGCTTCTCAGGCAGCCAGTCTGGGAACTGAGATACAGCTTCTTGATTAGAAGTGAATAACTGAGAGATTGACATGACTTCAGTCTATCTTGCATCATGAGGTGCATCTGAAGGAAAAAAAATCATTGGGAAAACACTGTTGTGTTTGCTGTGCATTTCAGTAGAAGATGAGTTGCCAATATCCTGCCATCTAAAATGGCTAAGATCAAAAGATGAGGTAATATAATACTTGATGGTGAGCAGAACTATTAATCACAAATTAGATTTATGCTGGGAGAATTAGACCTTGAAGGCTTAGAGATTTACATTGGCAACCAGGGCACTTTAGAAGTTGTTTAATGGGCTCTTCCTGTTCACTAAATGTGTGTACTTTTTCAGGAGGGTACCAGCATCCATGTGTTTATGACTTTATCAGAAAAATATGAACTATAATTCCTCAGGTTCTTACTTTATCTTGAACAATAAGGAAATATTCTGCGGTAATTTGAGAGAAAAAGTTTAATATTTAATCTCCTAAATCAGTAGGAGACATATTCTGTAGATCTCCAATGAGCTTCTTGAACACTTTTGCCAGCTAAAAACTCATCTAGGTGATGTTCTGACATTGGTGTTCTTCATAAAATATTCGTTAAACCTTCAAAATTTCTATTCACTGCACAGTGGCAGGACACAGTCCTAACAGATTAAATTATTTAATTTAGACATTTGTGTGGAGATACAAACTACTGCCTCCAAGTACTCACAGTGCTGGCTTCTGTATTTCCTATGGTTATTTCTGCAAATGGGAATTTTCACGCCCTTCACAAGGCTACTGCTCATGCTTCAGGACACATCTGATTAACATCCATGAGTATATTTCGCTAGCCTGCTTTTAACTCTCTTTTAACATTTTTTGCTATGGTATTATAGTACAAGGCAGTAAGTCACTGGCATTTTCATGCCAATTGTCTTAAGCAGTGTGATTGCACACACACAGTTCTTCTGAGCAGATCGCTGTTATGGGGAAGAATGGCCACAGTCTTGTCTAGGACCAAAGGATCTGACAGAGGGGCGATGTTGGTGGGTGGAGCCCCACACAAACAATCTTCTCTTTTCAGTGGTAGGTGATTTATGTAACTCATCCTTTCCAGAGTGGATATGTTTAGTGTTATATTTGAAAAGCTTGTTCCAGTAATTAATAAACCTTATCAGTGTGTACACTGTTAAGATTTATTTATATTTTGGTAAAGGTCTAAAGATATTTGAGTGGTTCTTAACAGGAATGAATGCTTTAGATTTGCAGACTGACACATAGCATTAAGAAAAAAAAAAATTACAAGTCAAGTAGTGTGGTATGTCTTCTATAAAATTTGAGTGGGAGTTTTTTCATCAATATTGTAGCTTTGCCAAACACAGAAGTATGCCAGAGACCATGACCTTTGGAAAATAATGTTTAGTGACATTAATCTACATCTAATAGAGGGTTTTGTATCATCATGTTGGTTTATATCTGCATTATTGTAGCACATAGGCTGTCACCTGCATTTATATAACATGAGACTGATTATTCCTTATCACGCACAAAATGCAGACCTCAGGGAAGAGTTCATTTTGGACCATTTCCAGGGGTATGTGTAACATACTATGAGCAGAGTACTGCTTTTAAAGCTATTGAGTGCAATTTACACTCTTTTTCTCTTCAGTATGTCTTGTGTTTGACAAGATAATTGCCCCCCATAGCACACACACATCTTAGAACAGATTCATTACAAAGCCATTGTATTGACATACAGATACAGATATCAGTGAAGGAATGTAGTTGATATTCTTTATACAGTATGATATATGAGGAATACATCTTCATAAGTAAAATAGAAGTTAGTGATTGTAATAAACTGAAGACGAAGAAACAGAATTGAGAACCTTGCATGTGTAAGTGTTCCACTTGTCAGAGAAAACTGAATTCTCTGTTTCACGTAAATAACTAATGATGAGTTGGTGAACAGTTTAGTTTTTATTGTGAAGTTCCTTAGAAGTTTCAGTATTCTAGATTTCAGACTATTTTGTACCTACATTACCTATACACATATGTACATGTAGGTGCTTTGTGTGTGTATGTTTCTGGAACATAATATATACATACTGGAGTATCTTATCTGAGTAGTTTATTGTTTATTATTATTACAATTCAATACATTAGATATCTAAAGAATTTACAACAAAATATAAAAAGTAGCCTGTCCGAATATTTGTAAGTTACGAATGATATCTCAGCCTCATTACTGAGCCTGAGTCCAACACACCTTAGTAAATATGGAAAAATTAATTTATAATTAATTTTGCTAGTTTATTTCACATAAATTGGTAGGGAGACTGAGTTTGCACTAGGACTATGGTATCGTAAGGTATTATTAGTTGTATTTACTCTTTTGCTTTTACAGCTACTTGATGAACTTTTTCAGAGAGATTATACTCTGTATCTGTATGACACACTAGCAAAAAATGGGCTTAGATGTCTCATATTGGACTTTTCAATCCTTTATTCTGAACATTCTATGCAGGTCTTCATTTTCAAAGCACCTAACAGAGGTTGCTGGTCCTTTGATATGGTTATACATAACTTAAACATTGCTAAAATGTAACAGAGTATTAACTGTGGTGTGTTATACTTCCCATATATTTCTTAAGCTATAGCTTTATTGAGTGATATAATCAAATTTGCCATTGTAGCAGCATCTAGATCTCACATTCCAGTTTGAGAGCAGTATATATGATAAATAACAGAGCAAAGCTGGTCATGTAGAAAGCAATCATTCCCTTTAACCTCTGAAATGAATCGTGTTAGGTAAACTGTGACCTGCTATTTCTTTGGAAAGCAGTTTGCGTATATCCATTCATGACAGTAACAGTATATGTTGTGGGAAACATTATTTTGCGTTATTTCCACAAAAGTAGGTTCAGGTAAAGTGAAATAAACATATATCAAACAGAATACTACATGGTATTGTTCTACTGGAACTCATATTGTGCAATTCTGAATGTGGATGGAAAGAACCCTTCAAAAAGGGGCTGTATTTGCCTGTGAGATGCACAGTGTTCCCCTGTATGGCAGTTATAGGAATCATACCTTTGCTCAATGGCCTCGATTTGTAGCTGCAGCTAAAAACAGTTCTGTTTCTTGAAGGTCATTTTTGTTCTCTCCTGAACCTAATACAACATGTATGAAATCAGTGACCCAACATACTCAACAAAATTAGTTTTATAGTAAGGAGTCCCCAGCCAAGTAACCTTTATTCCAGCCTCACATTTGCAACACCAGCTGTAACAACAATGAGCAAGTGTGTTCAGACACCATTCTGCTCGCTTAGTGCTACTGAGTGACAACACCATCACGAATGAGATTGCATTACATCAGTCCAGCCAAAAAAGTCTGTCTAAGCACAAACTGAAAGTGAAAGATTAATGTTCTGGTGCAGTGACTCAGTGGTCTGTTCTGTTCATTTCAGTCCATATATAAAATACAGAGCAGTGGGAACCTGGGGAGGAGAGAATACGTCTCTTTCAATAATTATGAAGTCAGCGTTTAAAGTGTCAGCTTTACAAAGATAAGGAATATTTAAACATTTTTTATTTCAACACTGGCATCTTTGAATAGCTGTTCTGTTTACCAGTATCTTAAAACTAGACCTTTTTTCTGACTGTTTATGTTGCTGAAGTTACTGCTCTACTTCCTACACATGCAATCGGGAATTTTCCTACATACCCTCTTTGTCCTGGGCCTTCAGTTGATGTTCAGAGGCTGTGTTTTTTCTTCAAATTAGAAATTTATTCATTTTAGCCATAAGCACTTTTCATTCTATCACTAATGTTTCTTTTCTATTCAGGGAAGTAATTTTTAATGCATTAAAATGTGATTTAAATAATATTATTTACAGAAAAGTTAATCTATGATAAATCCAGTAAAGACAGGTTTGCATGAAAATAACTGAGAGTTCACACACACTAAAAAGTGACATGCATTTTTACATCCACAGACTAGTGATGTGTATTAACTGTCTGCTTGTGTGCACTAAAATTGCTAAATCCTAATTAGCTTACGCTGAGAAGCATATGAGGAACATTGACTAGGTTTTTGTTTTGCTGTCTAAAGTATTTCTCAGCTATAGTATAAAATGTGTTGTAGATCTATCCTGACAACAAAGATGTGGAAATATACAAATAGTTCAGTGCTATGCATTTAATTTGTGTGTTCAGTAGTTTTTCCTGGGACCAGTTAGACTTAAAACTGGACAGCAACATTGCAAAGGCAGCTGAATTGCATGTGCAAATTGCACTAATTATACATTAAAATTAAGACTGTGCTACAAATTTCATTTTGTACATGTAGATGCATGAAGTTTAGAAAATGGGTCCAAAAAGCTTGAAGCTCAAAGGAACCACATGGATCAGTAAGCAAACAGGCTAAAAATTCTGCTGTATATGATGTCATCCCTTTGCTGTAGGTCAGAAATAACTTCACACTGTTAATTATAGGTATTTATCATAGTTCATATGATTTTTGTGGGGCCTTGTCAGTGATCAAAGCTAGTTCTTTGGATGCTTGTCATCAAGTGAGTTAGTAATTGTAGAATAGCTTATTTACTGAATCTAATATGCCATTAAATAGACTTATTTTCCCCTTTCAGCAGTTAATATTGTTGAGAAAAAGACAGTCACATTTTAGTAAAGTTGATGTGTTGCAGTCAGGTACAATAATTAGGTACTCATATATATTAGATGTTTGTGCATTGACACATGAAAGTTATATTACAGCAACATTAGAAGTCTGTCTTATACTGGTAATAGGGAGGGAGATATGAAATATGGTGAAATGCCCTGTGGAAACTTTATTTTAAAATAAATAACAAAAAAATAAGACAGGGAAATCACTATCATACATGTTTACAGTGTACCCAGCCTGATTATTGAAATTATTGTAAAAACTTAAGTTGGAAACTTAGACGTCAAACAAAAAATGCTGCATTTGAGAGATGAAGACTGCTTTTATAAATCATAATGAACATATGGAATACAAAAATAGAGAAAGATTTGGACTACAAGTGAAGTAGATAGTGTGACTATTAGATTGTATTACAGGTGGGAACTTTTTTCCCCCTGCTTCTCTGAGCTTGAAAGTACTTTTGTTCTAACCCTGCACCTGGATTCAACTTACTTCCTTTGAATCCACTTGCATTCTGCCTGGGAAAACCATTTATGTAAAGAATGACCTCTTTCCAGGTTTTGCAGCTTGTTTGTGGTGTAGATGAGTGTGCCAGTTCTGAGCCCTCTGTTCAGTGTTGACTAAGACCTTGAAGAGTTCTTCAGCCCCACTAGGCCACAGAAGAGCCTATTGAGACTGTCAGCCTTTTTTTCCTGCCAGCTACTTTTTTTATTAGGCTGATAAGCTCCTGAATTGAAAAGCAGCTGCTCTGAGGAGGATTTAACTAGTTCTCAGGGTGTTTCTGGGTGTGTGGGAGATATATTTATATGGACTATGAAGGTCCCTTGCATTGTTAGACCTAGGTGATCTCTTTCTAGATCAAAAAGAGGTTGCTGAAATGCAATTAAAATGCAGTGTTACTTTCTTGCAAAGCATCAGTAATCCAATCAACAATTCTCTTTCCCCACCTTTTTGTTAGTTTCTCTGCTCTTTCAGATTTTATTTCTATTTCACATTTTATCTGTGCCATAATTTGGTTTTATTGTATCAGAAAATACCACAGATGGTATTATTAAAATGCTCTTAAAAAAAAGGGGGTGGAAGGTGGAGAAAAGTATCTTGTCTTTTAGCAGCTGGTTCTGCAGAGGGCCAAACTATTAATTTTCAAATATTGCTCAAGTAAGCAGAACTATATGCATTTGATTTTTCCCCTAATAATCTCAGATGTAGTTTTGTTGTAATGTAGTACACAATTCATATTGATTATCATGTCTGTAAGTGAGATATGCATTTTATAGACACATTTCAAAGTGAAGCATGAAATCGAACTGTATATAATTACATTTTTTAAAAGGGTGGGCTTTTTCAGTTCTATGGCAAAATTTGTACTTACTGAAACAAAGATTTGATTAAAACTAAACACAAATTTACATTTGTAGGAGTTTCAGCACTGTTGTTTGCAGTTTGTTATATGCCTTTACCTGGCATGCTATTTCACCCTTCATGACACACATCAATACCTTCTTTATGTCTGGCTATTACCACTCATTTAAAAATCTATTTTACATGATTCTTTCAGCCAAAAATGGACCATAATGACATAGAATAGAGCCTGTGCTTCATAAATTCTCCGGGAATCAATACTTTGGCTGGGAATTTGTCAGTCTCACAAAGCTATGCATCATTAAACTTTACTATTATTACAGTGGACTCTGCTTCAAAGTTCACTACCTAGCTGATATTGGATGAACCCATTTAAACCAAAGAAAAGATATAATACACAAATGCTTCTGTACTGACATGTATTTATCCAGATAATGTTTAATTTATGAAATATAAGTAGCTCATAAACTGCTTATTGGTTTATGGGCAAAGTTCAGCAATATCATCATTAAAGATTATATGCTGATTACAAGTTATTGGCAAATTACTTTAAACTGAATCTATTCAGATTATTTCAAATATGACTTACTCTGCTCATAGGATTTTATACATTATTCACAAAACAATGAATTTCTAAACAAAATAATCCATTTGAATTCAGAAGCCGTATCAAATCACACCACATTAGAAGGATTTTTATTGTTGTTAGATGTAAACTATTTTTTTTTCACTGTACCTATTTGTAATAGGGGGTTTCTTAGTAAAATATAGTTATTGGTGCAAACAAAAGTATTTGTTACACGCTGTTGATCATGTCATATGCAACAGTGTTTCCTGTGCAGTATTTTAGCTCTTTTACTGAAGAGTGAGATTTTTGCATGGCTCCCAGACAGAATAGAATCATAGAATTATAGAATGGTTTGGGTTGGAAGGGATCTTAAAGATCATCTAGTTCCAACCCCCCTGCCAGGCACAGGGACATCTTCCATTAGACCAGGTAGCTCAAAGCTCTGTTCAGCCTGGCCTTTGAACACCTCCACAGAAGGAGAATAATGAATAAACAGTAAAATGCAGGAATTCATGGATGACACACAGGAGCAGAACTCTTTATTTCTACCACTCAGCATTGGATACTGAAGACATACCCACAAAATCAGGATTAGCTTATAGAGGGATTATAAGCAGAATAAAAGCTAAAATCAAAAGATTATTTGTATGCAATAAATGAAGCAGGCTGTGTATGCTGTCTGCCTCACCCACTTGCTCGCTTGATGTTTTCCTGGATTTGAGAGCTATTATTGTACCCCTTTGGGTAGTCTGCTCTTCTGCATTATTTCTGACCATGGGCCAAGTAACAGTCTGCTCAATACTCGTGCTGACACCCATGAACATCACGCTGTACCCATCATGTGCAAGTGCTTGAGAAAATACTCAGAATCAGAATTAGCTAAGTATTTTTTTCAAGTACAAGAATCAGGATTAACTGAATTGGTTCAAGGAGTTCCTGGTTCTTCCTGCTTCAAAGAAACACAGACATATGCAAGGCTCCAGTGAAAACACAAGCTTCTAAAAATGCAAGTGTTATGGTTAGTCCCATGAGAAGTCACCTGCAACAAGATAAAGGACAAAATCAATGGTTTGTTGGCAGGCACACAAAGAGGCACATGTTCTCTCTATCCTCTCCTTGGGGTTACCACACCTGCCCCTCTGCTGTCTCAGCATCATCTCTCACACTTTGGAGATCAAAAAAGGAGAAAACAAAAAGGATCATTAGTTAAGAGGTGCAGGTGTGAAGAGACTTTCTAAACCATAGACTTTGTGCACCTGCTCCAGGGAGCATCGCTGGGAATTGGGACAGGTGTGCTAATCTCCAAGCCTTGCCCGGCTTGTGGGGATTGCTGGCTATGGATGCTGAATGTTGTGGGAATGCAGGAGAAAATAGGTAAGGGCTGGTCTCACCACATCTTGGTGTTGTGATCTGGTGCATTCATGATCCAGGGCAAATTATGGTGATCTCTTGGACAGCTGTAAATGAGCTGCAAAATTATCTCTTGTGTAAAGCTAGAACAAATTCTGCATGTCTCAGATCAGCTATAAAGCTTGCATTAAAAAAAAAAATTTAAAAAATGCACTCCTGCTTTGATTATCTTGTCCGTTTTACTTCTTTCAAGTCTTAAATACTAAAAAGGAAAAAAATGCACACAAGTAGGCTGGTATATTGCAGTCAGGTTTACCAAGCTGCCCTCATATATGTTTATTTCTGTTGTTGTGTTTGTTTTTTTTAAAGTATTGGGTTCCTCTTACATGCTTTTTCCAGGGTAGATTGGGTTACTGGATTGTTTGCATGTGTTTTGATAGTATCTTAAAGGTAGCCACAAGATCAGGTTTATCATTCTAGGCCAAGTGTATATGAGGATTTAGTCAAGTGCCAAAGTAACTGTGCTGAAATAAATGTTCTAATAGCATAGTTATAAAGATGCTGTTTGGAAATCATTAATGCCCCACCAAAACCTGCAGTATTTACACTTCATTTGAAGAGTTCTCACAGCTGAACAGCAGATATATCTCTGATCTCTCATGCACGCACTCTCTTTATATCCACAAAATATCTGTTATATAGATTTCTCATCACAGAGGAGAAGACTAGAACTAAATGCAATTAATACGGTTGAAGTTGAAAGTAAAAGAGAGTAGAGAATCATGAGAAGAGGATGACTTACAAAACAGGGGTGCACATGGCATGATTGATAGAAGATCCCTGAGGTTTCAGAGAAACTATTCAGCTTTTCATTAGTATTGAGCACTTCCTCGGGGACACCAGCTACACAGAATTGGAAAGATAATCTTACCCCTTCACACACAATCCCATTCAAAACCTTTTACAGCATTTCCAAGTCAGAGGATATGACAATGATAGAACTGCTGTCTTCATTATTGTCTTAATATTGTTTCATTTATATCACATACTTGCATGCCTGGCATTTCACAGATAAAAGGCAATCCAAGGCCTCTGTCACTGGCATCTTACAGTCTAATCAGCACAAACCACATCTGAATCAAAGCCACTATAAGTATATCTCTGGAAAAAAAAGTGTGAAAACAAAAAATTATTTAGGAAATTTTCCTTTATAGTTTGCTTTTTGTTAGTCTAATTGCTTTAGTAATACTGTCCTGTTAAGGAGAAAAGAGTGGCAGTGGGCTGTTCTTAAGCAAGGCTAAGAGGTGGAAAGGGAAGATAAAGAAAACTGAAGTAAGAAAACGAGGAGCTGAAGGAGGGGGAACAAGGTCATTGGATCACTAGGGAAATGTGGAAAGGGGTTGACTGCTTGAGGCGGAGGCAGCAGCCTGGAAGAGAGTATGAAGTTGCAAAGAAACAAAAGAAGCACAGCACAAGGCAGAGTCTGCAGAGTGAGTGTGGAGTGTCTGGGGAAGCAATAGGAAGCCAGAAAGAAGATGTACATGGATTAGAGTCATTACAGGGATCCCCGCACATAAAGAGTAAAAATCACTGGTTGATTTAAAGAAACAGAAGGCTGTTTTGTAAGGTAAGTGCTGATGTTTTGAGCTGAGAGTACAAGAAAGGGCTTTGTTAGCTTGAGATTTGTGGAAATTTGTGGGACAGATTCTTACTCCAAAGAAGGAGGATGTATAAATGGTGCACAACTACTGCTACAGGCTATAGGTTGAAACAGCAGACGTGTCTTTTCATCTGTCATTTTGAGTCTAATATGCTTTGTGACACATGCTGAATCTACACTGGGCCAAGCCAAAAGAAACATCCCTGCTGTTCCTACCATAGCCTACTCACCTGTTTGGTCCCTAGCTGTCTGAAAGATGTGACCTTTCAAGCCTACTGTGAAGGTCATCTTTCTATGCATGAAATACAATCCCGACCCATTTGAACATTAGTATTAAGATTTCTATAGATGTGGTGGAACTAGATTTTCATCAAGGCTGTCAGTGGCTACCAGCAATTCCAGTGTTTAAAAGGGTTTTTTTCTTTAATGCTACCCCATAGAGGATGCTGACATACTTCTCGTTGACTCCAGCGTGTCTAGCTTCAGCTTTCTGCATTTCTTGAAGCTGGCAGTCCTACCAATGTTGCTTTAGTCTTTCAAATTTCAGAATTAGGAGTGATTTTTAAAGTGTCTGCCCAGCAATCTGTTGTCTTGACATTTGAGAAACATATAGTGTATTTTGAGAAAAGATATTCTTATGGGAGCTTCCAGTTGGAATGCATGAAGGGCAATTTTTGTATACAATTTTATCTATTAACTGCTCTACTGTGTTTTTAAAATTCCATATCTTTTATATAACTCTATATTTTATTTTATAAGATTTTTGAATAATTTATAATTTTCTTTAAGGATTTAGGCACCTGTTATGATAAACCAAATTATATTGGCTTTTGGTTTTTTTTGTGCTCAATGCACTGGCAAAACTTTTACAGGGAGTTATAGACACTGAATTCTTTATGCAAACAGCTAAGAATTTGTAAATCCTTTTTGAGGTGTCATTCAGTAAATAAGTAAATTTTTTTTCTCTAAAATTTAAGAGTAAATGGTTAGTGGTGGCAGTTCCTTCTCTAAAACCATAGTGCTTGAAGTCCTTTCGATGCTTCTTTTATCATCCTTGCAGAGTTCAACGATTACATATTTGACTTCAATTTACAAAAGACTACCACTGGGGTAAAGGTAATGTATTTGGTGTTTTGATATAATCTGTTTCATGAGCACTACTGTCAATATCTATAAACTTCTCAGTGCACCACACGAATGCTAACATTTTCCTTTTGACTATTATTACCTCTAAAGCAGCAAGGTTGTTCAGGAGGGAAGGGGGAGAGGGATGTTTTAGATGATTTGTCAGTTACAACCCAGGGGACTACAGATGTGACTAGTCTTATTTTTATATTTATTGTAAAATTAAATGTTGGCGTAAGGTCTGAGGGATTTGCATGAATACAACAATGTCAGTAATAAACACCTGGGATCCTTGAATTTTTCAAAACTAATTCCAGGGGGAAAAAAATGAAAGCGCGGAGCTCATGTGATAGTGTGTAATGAATAGTGCCTCTTGTTTTCTCAAGAAAGAAATCTGCACTCTTGAAAAAGTATCAGCAGTGGTAATTTCAGTGCTGCTTTCATTTAATACTTTTTGCATTATTCACATGAAGTCGGTAAAGCCATGTAACATGCACATTGATATCCTTTTTGCTATACCAGGTGCCAATTTTATTGCAGAATATAAATGTGTGCCATACAGAGGCCCTTTTTTCTCCTCAGACAATAATGAGATATGTTTGTGTTGTTTTAAACAGCGTTGGTTGTATTAAAACATCTGGTTACAGAGAAGAGTTGTATTAAGCAAAGGGTTATGTCTGTCTCTCCTGGCATATTCAGGACACGAGGTCAAATTTTGCATTAAATGGGTGAATGAGGGGTGAGACGTCAAAGACAGGTGTCCCTGGCTATGCTGTCAAATATTTAAAGCCTAACATCTGCTGGCAAACTCCAGCCAAACCCAGTAATGCACCAGAGCCTTGTAGCTGGTGTATGTGCTAATTCCTCCCCACATAGCTGATGTGTCTTATACGTCAGTCCCTAACCTTAATTACCCTCCTCTGGTGGAACCTCTGGGCCTTTGGGAGCTACAATACAAAGAGCTTTTGCTCTCCATAAAGGTGAAGGTTCTTCCCAGAGGCCCGGCACTCTCGCTGGTTTAAGTAGAGCTGCATCAGCTGGCAGCTTTGTGGTCCATACACTCACCACAACAAGCAACTGTACATAAGCAAACATGTATATGTTAAAAGCATGTACACTCATTGACTGAAATTCAGAAAGTCTAGTAAACATCCTGTCATCCAGACTGAAGATAATATATAATTAACCTTTTTATGTTACTACCTGCCACCCAACTTGTGGTTGCATCAGTGTGGGTAGTTTCATTGACTTCTGAAAGAGTCCTGTTGAATCCCTTCCCTTTTCATTAAGTGGGCCGCTGAAGGGTCAGTATGAGTGAGAAGTGCAAGACAGGTGTTACTAATTGTGGAATCAACTCTTAGAAAAAGAAACTCCTCTGTCCTTCCTGGGGCAGCAAGGCAGATTGATGTTAACAGCTGTTCCTAATGCTATCAAACACTCTTCCCACTAGCACACACCTTATTCAGTAAGAGCTGCATACAGAACATGGATAATAACTGGTTTTGCTTGTCAGTAAGACATCTTTAGCTAACATTAGTAGCCATCTTTCCAAATGTTTATAATGAAAGATTTGCAGACAGGTTTTCTTCAAGTCCTTTCTCAGTTTTCAAACCTACATTTCTTCTCAGTTTACTAGAATGGCAAAGGATGTGAAATTGCTATTCAAAAATCCCAAAGGACTGACAAGAAGCAGTTTATTCTTTTTCTTTTTTTTTCTGTCTGCTGTCAGTCTTTCTTTCAAGCATGGAGTTTCAGCATTAACATTTGGAAGGCAAGGTCTCCTCATCACAGCTTGCTGGATTCCAGCAAAGGCTTTGCAACTTGCCAGTAAAGCTTCCAAAGTGTTGGAGCAAAGAGAGCCCAATGCATCAACATCTTTCCAAATCTCATTCACTTCTGTCTTTGCGGTTCTTAGGAAAATGGGTGTTATGTCCAAACTCTAGTCATAACCCTTTGCACCTATTCTGTGTGTCTAGTACTCCTGCTTATTCAGCCAAGTAAGGGAACAAAAGCTAATGCTGCTCACTCACCTCCTTGTTCCAGCTGTTCGAACTAAAGGCCATACACTGAGCCAGGCTATTCCCTCACATCCCTTTCTGTATGTGTAACTGCGTAGAAAGAAGGAAGGATGAGCCTGGCCTTTGTGCCAGGACTCTTCCCCTTCCCCAGATAGCCCTAGCTCTTCTGTAGCTGATTAGGACAGCTAGCCAGCCAGATGAAGGGAAAAAACTGACATTCACAACTGCAAGAATGTAGCTTTTGTGGAGCAAAGGGAGGGAAAGTGAAGAAGGATTTCTTTCTTAGCAATGGAGAAGTCTCATTGCTATGTCAATTAGAGAACTAGAAGAGATCACTGTAATAGCCTATGCAACACAGACTATAGACTGTCCCTGAACTGATCCCTACTTAGCTGAACAAATCTTTCAGAAACCTGTTATCTTTCATTTTTAAAATTCCAGTCTTGGAACATACACCACTGTTACATGTCATGCCTTATTCATTACTACATTGAAAAGTTCAGTTTTGCTTTTAGGATCTAGGAGACACATTTATTCCCCTTAGTGGTACAGAGGGTCTTTAACGAAGCAAACACTTTTCCTCCACTGAGCAGAAGTAAAAAAGGAATGACTGGAAAAAAGCCTTAGTGAATTGGGGCACAGTTCTAGGGAGGTCTCCAAGCTTCAGTAAGCAGAGCTGAGGAAAGCTGGGACGAGGTTGATCTAATGAGTGCATCATGACCCAATGAATCAATTGGTCATTCCAGCTGTGCTTTGCCTCTGCAGCTTATTTGAACTGATTTGTTCTGCCAGTTTATTGGTACAACTGAGTGATTTTCAGAACCCATCCTTGTTGTTTAGACTCTCCACAATTTCTCCCTAATTATGTCATCTCTACAGTCATCTTTATAGTTTTAGCCCCAGCACAACTGTGCTCATCCCCTTTCCTATTGTGCAAAGTGATTAGGCCCCTTTTCATAGTAATTTGCACCCCTGATTGTAAAACTGGAGGGTCAAAGTTAAAGATCAAGCTGTATTTTACTGAATATGGTACTTAACAAGTCACAATCTTTCAAGTGTTCTGTTCAGCAAATCTAGACAAGACACAGTAGAAGTGAACTTTCTTAATGGGAAATAATTTTATAATTATTTCATCATAAACAACAGATTGGTATGGCCTTGAGATATGCTGGAAGAGCAAGGATGTATAACACAGAAAGACCTTGCTGTGGGAGTCCTTAAACTTAAGCTGAGCTAACGTGTGTGTTCAGATACAGATCCCAGTCATTTCAGCTAGCTGTGCAGTATAAACATCCTGGAAAATAAAGTACAAGTGCTAAGGCACATCCCAGGTGTTGTTTGGTTTTTGGTTTTTTTGCAGTCTTCAATTTCCATTGACTTCCAGTAAAACTGTAAGATTTTGTTACCGCCCCATGGTTATTGAAAGCTAAACAAACAGATCTGTGTTATTAAAATAAAAATAAAATGGGGCTGATAACTGTGTGTCATAAAAGACATAGAAGTAACTAAAAATTAAAATTCAAGTTGAAAATTAAAATTAATGTCATCATTGGTTCTTTAAACATTTTTTGCTGAAAGACTGAAGCAAATAAATTTTTGAAGTTTGAGGATCCAATCTTCCAAATTCACTGTGAGTCTTCTTTCATAGTTTTGCAGGAGTTGATACCTCAGGACTAAATCACCATATCATACAATTCAGGAATGTTTTAAAACCTGGTTAAAGGGTTTCTGTGTCTTTTTAAGGCCCTCTTAAATTATTCTTAGATGTGCATTAACGTGAACTGGGACTCTCCCCATGAAATTATTTTTACTTAGTGTATAAGTAGAGAATGTTGAAGCATAAATTGTTTTTTTTATTCTTAATAAGTACCAGTACAGTTCCAAAGATAATAAGATTATTCACAATGCTAATTACTCTAATTTGCTCCAGTCTAACAAGAGCTAAAGTTAGGTATTCTCTCTCTTTCCCAGAAATGGCATCACTAAGTGTGTCTCTGAAGTTTTAAACATAAATGTTTTCTTGTTAGGTCTTGTAAAAGCACTTCCTTTTTCAAGGTAAATGGTGCCATTGAAAAGAAAAGTCTGGGTTCACACAGACTGAAGATAAGGGAAGAAAAAGGAAGGTTAAATGATTCATTTTCAAATCCTCCTTTGGTGGCCAAAGCTACCCAAGTCTAACTCACATTAACAACCAGTGGCATTATTTAATTTTTTTTTCAAAATGTTTAAACTTAGGTTTTTAGGGTAAACACCTGAACCCATACTTAAACATCTGGAAAAAAAAAAAAGTTATTAGTACTGAAATTTTTCAGCGTCCTTTAACTTAACATCAACACCATAAAAAGTAGTCTGGTTTTGTTTCAGTGCTATGTTGTGAACTACATTTAAATTTGGCCCATGAACTTGGCTCCTACAGCATACTTTTGTTGTTTGGCCTTCTTGTAGCTTCATAATACTAAAATATAAGGAGTTGATGAGAATAAAAATTCCAGTTAGGCAAAATTTTTGAAGTCTCAGTTTTATTTGATTTGATGGACAGTTCTGTCTTTTGATTGTAGGAGGATTTGGAGATCCATATATGTATCACTCACTAAAACATTTTAATTCAAGCATGATCAATTGTTCCTGGAAGTGAGGGATTCTTTACATGCAAAAAAGACTGCCACATGAATTGTAGGAGGATGTTGCAGGTTACTGACATTTCTTCAAAATTTTCAGCAGTTTTATTTTTTAAGAGCTGATTAACAAGGGCATTAAAATATTTTCTGTGTTTGTACAGCACATGTACAACTATTTTTTTTCCCCTCACCATGGTTGACATGGGTTGCAGCTCCATTTCTGCATCAATTACTGGAGGAGTTCATGCTACACCAACTGATCTCAATGAGGGAGGAGGCAGGAGGTTTAAGGGAGGAAAGTAATTTCAGCCTCTTTTACCTATGAAAGCTATGTTCATAAATGTATCAGCAATGTAAATTTCTCCATATTCACTCTTCACATACTTCAACATTGGTCATTTAATCTAAAAAAATCACTGCCAAAGGTGCACAGTAATTAATTTTTGACCCTTCAGAAGACTGCAAGTAATTCTAATTGTGATGGTTGTTTTTATGGTGGGAATACTTATTTCCTGAAGTTGGATTTTGATTGACAAACTCATTTCATGTTAAAACATCACATAGCCATCAGGTGGTTAAAAGCTTTCAGCTGTTCCTAGCCTTGCCTGGATTTGAACCAGTGACCTAAAGGCAAAAAACTTTGTATCTCATTAGGAAAACCCTTTGCTATGCTCTGCACCCATTGAATTCAATTCAATTCTGTTCAATTTAAATGAAAAAATGTAGCTGTGATATGAAACATAAGAGAAGCATTTTACACTTCGTGTGTGTGTTTTAATATTGGTAGATAGAGACAGTTTCAAAAGGGAGATGATTTAAAAAAAATTAATATGTAGCCACTGCCATGACTGTTTAAATGTCAGAAATCTCTAATCTAGGCAGTGTTATTTCCTGCTGTGACTAAAGAAAAAGCAGCAAAAAGCAGCTTTACTTCTTTGCTGTTCTAACACACTTCTAATAATAAAGATCATTGTCTTTGAACTCTCCCAACCTTACTCTGCTCTCCTTTGCTAAAGCCATTAAAATGATTAGAACTTCAAGCAGGGTTACAGAGTTAAAATGCTTGACTTTTCCCTTTCTCCAAGCAGAACAAGCTGGTTTTAAACATGGCACACATCACAGTAATACAGTCTAACTCTTCTATCAGTCTGGCTAAATTTCTTCAACAGATTTGCTCAAAAACTGTGTTAAAAACATAAATCACTGGATTAAACCTGTAGAGAATGATGAAAGCTGAATTCATGTATATACATGTGGTGGTACAAATGTACTCTTTTATTATTTAACCTGAATGAAAGCAATAAATTCGAAACAGGTTTAACTGATGATATTGGTAATCCACAACAGATTTCATGAATGTTGTTGAATGAATATTGGTTCTGTTGAGTAGTCTCTCAGATTAAAGAAGGCATAGATAACTCAAACAGTCTGTTGAGATTCTTATTGTTTTCTTAAGTTTTGCTCTGAATGAAAACTATAGTGGTCATTGCATTTTTTTGTTATTAATAAATAGAATACTTGCAAAAGTCTAGAAAGACCATATTAATTCTCTCCAGAACAGATGTTCTCAAGAGCAGAAAATCTTTTCATTGACATTAGCTTAGCTTAATTTAAATGTAGAATTTAAATTGAGATTGGTAATTTTGGGGAGCCTTTACAAACTGTGTTAATTCCCTCCTTGGATTGTAGGGAACATGATTCTCCTATAATTTATTCTCTTCTATAATTTAGAAAGCTTTTTCCTGGCATTTGTGCAAAAGCAATATTTAGATGCAGGGAATCTTCAGGGTGATTTGAATTTTCTAGATAAGAAGGATTTGAGCATAAACAATTGTGGATGTGTGCTGACACAGCCATCATTACAGTAATACAAATGCATAACAACAAAACAATACACTAATCAAGAATATTTCAGCAATGTGAAAAAAATTATATTGAAGAATGAATTATTATATCAACAGATTACTGAGATAACCAAGATGGACTGAAAAGAAAAGAAACTGCAAGTATAGTTGATGCATTAAACTTTTTAGTAAATAATACATCACATATTTTATGTATTACCTTAGAATTATGTTCTGCACGTAGTCATTCCTGTTGCTTCTCATTAAATGTCATTGATGCGTATATTAACACATTTGGTTATTTAGATGTATGTTTATTTGACAGCAAAATAAAAATCACTCAACTCCTTTTTTCTCCAGTACCAATTCAGCAAGATATTTAAAATATCCACGTTACCTCATCTAAAGCAATGAGAATTCTCACATGGTTTCAGTTAGGCAGGTGCTTAAATATCTTCATGAGCTCAGTGATAACTAAGTAACTATGGCACCATATTTCCAATGTCATAGATGTTCCTTAAATTTTACTTGCCTGACACTAGAAGTAGATTTTGCCCCATGCTGCTTTTTCTCCTGCTGTGTATGTTTTAATTCCTGAACCACACTCTCCACATTAAATATTTCTCTATGACAATTCCAGTAACATTTTCTAATCACAAAATAATATTTACCATCTTCCCCCATGCGGTTTTCAGAACAGAGGGAGCTGCTGCAGTTCTGTAGAGGTCATGAACCTGCTTGATGAAGCACAGATGAATATAAAGTATTGTACTGCGCTTAACAGGCTTTATTAATGTGCAGATCCAATGCACATTTTTATTTAAATTCATCTAAAGGCTAAAGGACATATTTTTCAATTGTTATTTTGCATTTAGTTTTGTGAGATTAGTTTTGCATGTTCTTTAAAAAGAAGTGTGATTAGATATCTACAAATTACTTTCAATTAATTATAGACACTGCACCTCATAGTGCTTTTGGACTTTTAAGAGAAGAATCAACTAGCCACCTAGTATGAAATAGGTTTGCTCAAAATTCTCTGCTTCTTTCCCCTAATCTGTATATTCAGTCTCAGTTCTAAGATTCAAACTTTACACTTCTTTTTCTTTGAAAGGTAAAAAATACTTATTTTAATATATTTTTCCCTTATTTTATAGTTCTTATCTTCCAATGAGTTCCTTCCATAAACAGGAATATTTTCCCACATTGTTATTGCAGAAAAAATTTTCAAAGGGTCACAGGTCATCTGAACCTTAGTCATTGTCATACCCTATGTGTGACTCGTTTTTTAAAGGTACTTAAGCAACTAAAGATTTAGAGAAGTGATCACTGAGATTTTTCATAAGTATATGTTGTTTTTAAATCAAGTGGATAGTTCTGTAATTGCCATATGTATCTTTAAGCACTTAAGTCTTTGGCACTGAAGTCTTGGCACCCATTTCCTTTGCAGTACAACTGCTGTGTGAGATCTTATCACCTTCCGCTGTTTCTCCACTGCTGGAGATCGCAGCTGCCACCAGAGAGCAGGCAGGTTGGGACACACACCCACTTCTCAGTCATGTGAATAAGGATTCTGAGGGCTTCACTTTAAACTGCTGGTCAGGGTGCCTTTAATCTAAGATCTGAGTCTTTGCATTTAAGCATCTGAGAAGCACGTAAGCATTCAATTCCCTGTACTCAGCAGAGGGGCAAAGCAGATAGTGGGAGAAGGTATCTGGCAATTTTCTGCAATTACATTTGCTGCAGCCTGATGGTAAATGCCCTTAGTCATCTGAATCCCCATTTTCAAAAATATCCTAGGCATTCCTAAGGGATTAGCTCTTCTTAATATACTTTGGTGCTGAAATTATAGCAGGTTGTTGCCAAAGAGTGGTGTGTTACAGATCTTTATGGTAAAAACACAGCTGAAAAGCTTGTAACTACCATTTCTCTCTTAGTGTTCAACATCAGAAAGAAATTGCTTCCTGAAAAGTAACATTGAGATGATGCTCACTGAGCAACTTTGCAGATGCCAACCCTGCCATCTGGCACAGCTCCACACACTGCATGCCAGCAATATATCCCAGACACAACCTAAAATGAATTGCATACAACATTCCAGCACTCCTTTTATTTATCAGTGAAGATAAGATAGGTGTGCCAATTAGGATTGAGCAGTTGTTTCTATAAAATACAGGAGCCAGCCAAAACAGGACTTCTGCTCTATAATTTGAGCTTTTTTTCTGAAACTGAAGCTTCAGCTGCTCACCAGCTCCACCAGTCCATTTTTCTGATGCTCCAGTAGGGGCAAACTGGCATTCATTTAGCATGTCCCCGTTGCCTTCCCATTTGTGCTGAATATATTGCTAATTAACATACTTAATTTCATTTGGGAATGTTTCATTTCAGTGAAGTTTTAGCTGCTTACGCTTTCAATCTGCATTTGTGCACTCTTGGCACTGACATCTGGATACTTAGCTTACAGGACCAGTAAAGTTTGGGAATTTTGTACTTTTTGATCCTGAAGTATTCTAATTATGGAGCAAGTCAGACCTGTTCTTAGGCTGCTCTGTGGCACCAAGGAGCCATTGCATCAGCCTGAAGCCTGCATAGGTGCAAAGTCATCCTTCCCTCTAGCTGTGTCACCTTTACTAGTTGGAAGGTTTCATAGGGAAGTAAAAGGTTGTTTTTTGTTCAGTTTTTGTTTGTTTGTTTGTTCGTTTTGTCAAAGGTGGTTTTAGAAGAGCTTTTCATCAATGTAGAAAATAAACCTCTTTGCTATCAGAACATCCTGCATTCATAACTGATCTTTGTTATGCTGCTATATACATACACTTCAAGAAAGGAGTAGAAGGCAACTGCATCTTGTTGCATGTAAACATTGCAAGCAAACCCAATTACAACAAGCTTGCCAATGGGATGAGGAAGGCTTACACTATGTTGTCTAGCATATGGGTAAATGACCTTGTAGTTAAGTGAGGGAACAGAGGTTGGGGTAGTTAGTATGTAGGGTAGATTGGTAGGAGGAAGTGAATGACCAGAAAGGCTAAATCTTACCCTGAGGGCCAACCTCAAGAGTCTGTACACAGAAGCACACAGCCTGGGAAATAAACAGGAGGAGCTGGAGCAACACACAGTTGCAGAACCATGACATCTTTGGTTCTAACTGATACAGTGGAATGGCTTGTAGGACTGGAGTACAGCTGGGATGGATGGTACAGGCTTTTTAGGAAAGATGGGTGGGAGGAGTGCCATTTACATGAAGGAACAATTCAAATCACTCTTCTAGGAACTTTTACAAGGAATAGGTAGCAGGCTGGTTGAAAGAAGACTTTTTGGGGGAAGTGGTAGGTGAGGTCCCATGGGGGCCAGTGCTGAAAGGAGCTTAGGGAAGCTGGCTGATCTCTAGGGGCAGCCCCCTCAAAGCATAATAGCACTTATCCCAATAAGCAGGAAAATGCTATCAGGAGAAAATCTTGGTTAAGCAAGGAAGACTGAAACTCATTACTGAACTCCAGTGTAAAAAGGATATACACAGAAGGTGCACATATACGAAAGGACAGAGAGGATACTAAAGAGGAATGTAGATGCCTTGTCTAGGCAAGCAGGAAAGGTGTAGGAAAACTAACACTCAGCTACAGTTGAAACTGGCAAGTGAAGCTTAAGTTGGATCTGGCAAGGGGTATCAAATTCAAGAAGGGCTTCTACAGCTGTATTAGCAGCGAACAGGGATAACCCGGACTTGCTGCTAAATGGGTGCTGCTTAATAGTAGCAGCAGATGCTAATAAGCCTTTAATTTATTGCCCTACTATTCGCTGACAAAGTCTCCCATGCATCTGACTAGACACATAAAGAAAGAAATTGAAAGAGGACAGAAAGTACCAGCAGTGGGAGAGGATCAAGTCAGAGTTCTCTTGAGAAATCTTGACCCATACCAGTCCACTGCACCAGATGGGAGGCATCCAGAGGTACTGAGACAATTTGTTGATTAACTGGCCTTGTTGTGGGCAGTGAACTGGCCTTTCTCCATCATCTTTGAGAGGTTATGGAGATCAAAGAAAGTCCCCAATGACTGCAGGGACACAAAAGTCATATCCATCTTCAAGCATGTCAAGAAAGACAACCCAAGGAACTATATGCTGGTCATCCTTACTGCAGTCTCTGGGCAAATAATTGAGAGATCTTGGAAGCAATTTTGGGGCACATGAAGGAGAAGAAAGTGAGTGGGAATGACCAACAGAAATTTACAAAGGTAAATCCTGCTTTACCAACCTCATTACATTCTATGATGAAATGAGTAGATCTGTAGGTGGCAGGGGGCACAGTGTCATCTTCAATGATCTTAGCAAGGGTTTCAAAACAACTTCACTTGTATCCAGGTTAGGACATCCCAGTTTAAATGAGTGAACTACTAGGGCAAAAAACTGGTTGGATCATCTAGCTCAAAAAATACTGGCCTTTGGTTGCTACTCTGCTTGCAAAGTGTAGTTCCTCTTTCATTTATACTGGCACTGTTTCATATCTTTACCAGTGAACTGGAGGAGGAGACACTCATCAATTTTTCAGGCGTAGGAACCTGAAGAAGCTAGGAACTGGGACAATAGGACCTAATTAATTTCAGCAGAAACAAATATAAAGTCCTGAACCTGGGAAGAAATTATGCTCCTGCATCAGTATAGGCTGGGGACTGCTATACATCAGCTCTGGAAGAGACCTGGGGATTTTGTTGGACAACAGGCTACATTGGAGTCATCAGTGTGTCCTGGCAGTAATAAGGGCTAACAGCATAAAGGGGTTGTATAACCAAGAGAATATCCAGTAGATGAAGGGAAGTTAATCTTGACATGTTATTGACTTGTAGGGTAGATCTTATATAAAAAATCAGCAGGATCTGTTCCACTTTGCCTACGTACAAGTATACAGATAAAGAGAAAAAAAATTCCAAGAGCAAGAATTTGGTGATGTTTCAGCCCACCTGCCTCTGTGCACTTTATCATTCAGCCACTGTATGCTAACATTGCAGTTCTTCACATCAAAGAAGAATTGATATATTTTGTTGACTTCTGAGGTGCTGAAGATTTTTGCAGTAGCTCAGGAAGGAGAAGCTGTTTAGCACAGGTGATTTTGTAATTGTGATGTGTTGGGAGAATTCAGTGTTAAATGATCCTCTGACTAGCACTTGCTCATACATGCACTGTGATGAGGAGTAGGATTCAAATTAGTACATTGCCCTGAAATATAAATTATGCAAGAGCAGAGGCTGGCTCAGGTGCCAGATGGGTCAGATAGATTACACTTGATTAGCGTCCTGGGTCAGATATCTGGGTACACATCCATTCTTAGCTGCAATACAGGAGTAGAAGTTGAATTCACACTGGAGTGGGGATCTTATGTTGCAGTGTCCTTGTCACTGTCAGTTTAATTTAGACCTGTAGCATTATATTACTGTGATTCATTCTATTTATGCTGGAAAACACAGATAAGTGATTTAGCTTGCTGTTCATGAAACTCAAAAAAACCCAGCAGTGTGGCTTGGAGCAATATGAAGTTCAGGAGCCCTTTGCTACCCAGACCTTGAGACAACTGAGTTTAGGGGTAAAAAGAGGGAGGGATAAACACTGATGAAGTTGTTGCTACATCAAAATTTCTGTATGAAATGGCTGGTTAGGAGCTGTCAGCTGCTGTGGGGTGTCTGTGTTGTTCCTCTCCGCAATTTCAGTTCTGTGGGCATGAAACCATAAAATGTCCAAATGCTACAGAAGCATTTTATATCCTTCCAGCAGTTGCAGCTCCTACTTTTCTATATCATGGCTGAACTAGCCACCTCATGGAGTTGGTGCATAAATGCAAGTATCCACGGATTCAGTTTTCAGGGGACAATCCTGCCTGTCTTTATATGTAGCAGAAGTAATACAGATTCTAGGGGTGGCACAAAGGAAACCTGCTGTTCAAGAAGCCAATTTGACACTTCAGAAAAGCAGCAACTTTTACTGCTTTGCCATCTTTTTTTTTTTTTTTTTTTTTTTTTTGACTTGTGCATCTGTCATGCAAAAGAAGTTGTTGAAGTTCTCAGACTTAAGCTTTTAGAGATTTTGCCATCCATTAAATCTCTACATAGTAAGTGAGATGTAAGTGCTAAGTTTGGATCATGGTACCAAACATAACTGATAGGAGCCCTGCGGCTATCCACTGACTTCAGCTAAATTTAAAACTTCCATTCATAAATAGAGATTAAGAGAGCATACCGACCATTGTATCATAGCTGCAGTCCCAACACACAAATGAATGTGTGTGCATGAATTTCCACACAATTAGAAGGTAAACTCTAACTTAGGGAAGTTTTATACTCGGCACACTCTCAAGACTCACTTTCACAGTCCCTGTGATTGTAGAGCTGAGTATCTGCCATGTTGTTTTATCCAGCTACTCCAGGGGAATCTTAAATGTATGTGGAAAATGTCTGCCTACACCTAGTATTCTGACTGCATCCAGTAAATGAAAAGGAGGATATTCAGTCTTAAACAAAGCATTTTTTATTTTTATAAAGAAATCAAAACCAGTTGCAATTAAATAGCAAACAAAAGAAGAACTGGAATCCATAAAACATCGGGGCAATATTTAAGGCAACCAAACTAAAATCAGTTCAGTATTTCTCTGCTGTATTTATATACAAGTGCACTTATTTTTAAATACCCTAACACTTAATTTTGCTTTCAGTTGTATTTTTTTTATTTGGATTACATATGGTATTGTGATAGGATGTTTCAGAAATCCATAAAGTGTTCTTGCCTGTAAAAGCAATGTCCTTTCTTGTTAATGCCAAGAATTCTTTTCCCAAAACACTCATTCCCTGCTCAAGACACTGTAGCTGCTAATGAGGAAAACACTGCAAGTAGCTCATTCAAATGTTTTCTTTTGTTTATCTGCAGGGAGTTCACTCTGTAATAGTGAAGAATCCCTGAGTATCAATGAGTCTGAAAGTAGTCACATTCTGCCAAGAATAAAGTTGTAAAGCTTTGTGTGCCAACACTTTAAATTAATCTAAAATAATGCAAAGGGGACTTTGTCATCTTGGAAGGCTTTTTAAAGCCTCATCACTATTGTCTCAATTAATAAGAATTTTCCATATAATTTACATGGCTGCCTTCCTTCCTCTACTGCCAATTATAGTTTCAATGGATGATCTCCCTCTGAGGACATATGTCAGAACTGATAGAAAGGATGATATCAGCATGTGACAAAATATACCCTCACACCAGCAGCTTTACAAAACATTGCTCGTTTCCTACCCAGCTCTGCTTACTTACAACCTTCTTTCCTAAGCACCACTTAGTGCCCAGTGCTAATCAGTCAGTCCCTTTAGATGGCTTTTATGAAGTGGGTAGTGCATTAATACAGCACACGAACTGAGAGACTATCTTTGATGGTCAAAAAGAGATTAAAATACCCATGCTCACATTTCAGTTTCATACATAAAACATAAATAATGCAGTAACCCTCCCCAGCATTACAGACAGCCTCACTTTTTCTCTGTTGAACAGTGTTTAAGATCTACATCTATTGCAAACTTTAAAAAAAAAGGAAAATAAAAGGCCATAAACAAAATATCATGCCTGCCAAAATATTTTCTTTATGTTCCCATCCACAGGGCCCTTAGTCACAGTTCTGGCGAGGATTTCCTCATGAGATGCTGTTTAAGAGCTTTTTAAAAAAACACAATGGCATTCCCATGATATATGCACTTTTAAAATTTGTATTTCTGTATGGCTGAGCCTGCTGTGTTTTGTTTTAAATATGTGAAATCAATAGATTGCCCAGGTCTCCATTTTTACAGGGGATACCTCATCATTAAATACTGAAAGAATATAATGTAACTATTCAAACTGCTTAAAATATTTTGTAACCATAAATTATTATCCAAAAATATTTTTTGAATAGATAAAAAGAGTTGTCAATTCTGCATAGTGAATGCCTCATAAGGGGCTCATTTATGGTTGAAAACTGAATAAAAGCAGTAAATTAAGAACAGACGTAACCATAGAGAAGCTGTAATCCACAGCAGATTTCCTTGGTGAATGAAGTATTGTTGTGTGGATTTATCCTCCTTGCTTGTACAGTTAACCAGTCACATCTGTGGCCAAAGTGCTGTCTGTGCACACAGACAAGTTGGGTTCAGTAACCCCATGGAGGTAAGCACATGCTGGTTTACACTGTATTGATAAAGCGCAAAATAAACCTCACTGGCTGTTTCATTGGGGTATGCTATGCTGAAGGGCAGATATAATACTGAACTGAATTCCTGTGACTTGGAGACATAAAAATGTTAGGACATTTGAAAAACTGGAAGCAACAGCACGTTTCTCCTAGATTTTATATTAGTTTTGCAGGCCTTGTTTTCTGGCAAGTTACAACAAGCTGTGTTGCTGACTCACAGAATTAGTGTTTGTACTTCCTAAATACAATAATGAATGGGAGCTGCTTGAGCTATAGTGTTTGTGGAGGGAAAGCCACTTGTTATAAATATTCATTTGACAAAATGTAAATAGTTTTATAGGAGTGTAAACTGTTACAAGTTATTTGATTCAGTACAGTTGTCTCTTCCATATTGTTTGTCACAAATGCCCATAATGAACCAGCCAGGATGACATGTAGTCTTGGCAGTGAATTAGTTCAGCCTTATTGCTGTTTGTTTAACTTTGTGATTACACACCAATCAGATAACTCATCTCCTTTGTCTTGAGAAAGCCAAAAAGTCCCTTATTTCTTATGTCTCTCTATTTCTTTTTTGATCCAGTACTTCAGTGTATCACTGGACCCTAATTTTGATTCTATATCAGGTGTCTGTGTCTATTGCGAGATCACAGCTTATTAATTAAAAACATTTTTTAAAAGTCATTATGTTATTTTTCATTGTTGAGGGCTTTTTTTTTAATTACAAGGCATGTTTCCCTGACAACAATAGATCTCATTTCAAATAAGCTTCTTTCTAGATGTGTCTGAAACAGAATTTTAAAAATGCAGTAAAGACAGCAACAAATATTTAAGTTTCATCATATCGGTCCTTTAGAACCCACTGCCTTCATCAAGATTTTATTTACTTTATCCAAGCATAAAAATGCATCAAGATTTCTGTTTCCTCTTTAATTCATGTTGTAGAGAACATAGTAAATAATTATGATCATTTCAGCATCAAAAGTGAACTGTAGAGCACCTTTGTCTTAAAGAAGACAACTACAAAGTTTTGTAGTCGTTATAGATTCAGCCTGCATGGGAACTGAAACAACATATGTATAAAATGAGTCTCTTGCTGGTTTGAAGTACGTGTTCCTGTTAATGTGTGCAGGCACATGCTTAAACATTGTTATTGCATATGTGTGTAGACAGAGGCTTACTAAATTTCTTTTTATAATCAGGAAACATTAAGTGTCTTTAGAGGTCTGATCCTTGACTTGAACTGAGTGAAATAAAGTTTGCTAACTCTCATGTCTCTTTAAATTAATAGCGGACTTTGAAGATAGTGTATACTATCTTTGATTTTGCTCCTAATATAACTTAAAGTTTTAAATCATTGTTGTCGTTTTGTACTGAGTAAAGAGGTCACGATTCTGTGCAAGCTACAGTCTTTTATACAACAGTAAATTTGGCTCAGGGGCAGATTTGCTGTTTGTTTCAGTGGTCAGAGTTCTTTTATATCTATGTTTTGGTCTAGATTACATTTTTTTTCAGGAAAAAACCCACAAATCTAGTGCTTTAAAAGTATTTTGTCTCTAAGTTTTGTCCTGAAATCTTTTCTGGGAAGTTTACAATCTGGATAATTTAACTAGATTGCTATTTTAAGGCCTGTTTCCAAGACTTCAGGAGTCTTTCATCCCTCTAAAGACTGCTGGGAAAATAAAAGATTCCATGTTTTAAGCAATATTTTTAAAAAAATGTTTGCTGAAATTTATCTAAAAACCTTATTATTTACAGCAGTAAATTTACAGCAGTAAACTTATTTAGTGCTCTGAAAGATAATTAGATTAATTTAGAACTATCAAATGTAGAGGGATTTGGGATTTTTTACATTTTATTTTTTCATTTAGTAAGATTTCTTTCCAATGAGGTCAGCAGGACGTTTCTGAAGGGATTTAATTAAAGTTAGCAACTAATTGTGTGTTCTGCAGCATGTTAAATATTGTGAAAAGGTTATGGATTCATCCAGTGCAGCACATCAACAGTGTAGAGGTGATAGGTGAAATACTTTTTGTTGCAAGTGCTGAAATATAATAATTTAAAAGGTTACTTGCTCTCAAGAAGAGCTTTTATTTAAAAAGTAACTTTTTTTGGGGATATGCTGCATTTTTAAAGGTTAAAATAGTGGTCTTGCTTGCCAACATGATCACTGAGAAGCAATATTTTTGTTTCTTTTCTAAAATTACTGCATGTTACTTCACTGTTAAGATTATTTATTAACATCCTGTGTAACACATCATCAATTTGAAAGCCAAAACTACAATTCTCCACAGAATTACTAAAACCTGATACATAGAAGCTTTGAAATCTAGAATGAGTTTATTTATTATTATGTACATTATTATGGGAGTAAAGTTTTAACAATTATAAGTGTAAAAATAGAGGAGACAAGATTTATCAAAGTGCAGAGTGCATTACATTGTGTATAAACACTTGTTCTGATAGGAAATACCAATCAGCTAAAGTGGAGGGGAAAAGACTGGTTTTTTTTTTTTCTTTTTCGAAGTGATTTAGATTATGTAGGTATGATAGCTAGACAAGAGTAAATTACCTTTTAAATGGCAATGTGAAAGACCGTATCATCAGAGAGAATTTTTAGAAAGCTGAAAAACAAGATTTGTTTAAAATGATTATTTAATTCTTACTACATTTATGCAGAGGAGTTCATATGCAATGAAAATTATGTTGTATGTTTAGAGGAGCTTTTCCCTTTTCTTTAGAAACGTTTCAAATTGGCATTAAATTTCTTTAAGTCACAGTGTTCTTTCCACTTACATTGATGAATAATCCATTGACATTAAGGAGGAAAGAGATCTTTTGTAACCACTCTTTGCTGAATAAGATATTACGGTCATTCTTTTCCTTGATCTTAAAGATTGCCAGTACAGAGAAGCATTTTGTTCATAATTTGTTTAAAATGCTTTTGTGGAACCATTTTCCTGTAGAAATTATACTTGCCATGAAAACAAAACTATTATAATGAAATGGTATTGATCACTTACATCCACAGAACATTGTACATTCCAGAGCATATTATGTGAATAGGGGAAAAAAAAAAAGTGCACATAAGGAATTAACAGTTAAAAATGAATGTCTTCAATTTGTTTCAGGATAATTTTTACTCAAATAAAGTCATCCTCCTTAATTTGCCTTGCTTTCCATTTGAAAGAGGGCAAAATCTATTTCCTGGGCAATTTTGCACAGCACAGATATTAATACTTTGGGGTTTAATTGTATCCTGTGTTTAAATACACTGTGGGTGAAACCCTAGACCTCTGCTTAATTGCTGTGAGAAAATAGCCTGATTTCTCTGAGATTAGGCACACGCTTATGTATACTTTGACCCAAGAGTGCCTCCTTCAGAATTAATCTTCTAAGGTAGTGGGATTTGCTTTTGTACGTGCAGTACACCCATTCATGACAAACGGTGCCTAATAAACCAACTTCACCCTCCAGACCTCTCTTTTGCTGTCAGAGTTTTTCTTCAACTATTCATTTCACACATCCCTTGTCCAGTTGCTTATTAGCAAATAAACCTTAAAGCAGGCAATAGGAATAAATTTAATGATTCCTCTTAATTAGAGGGGCTTAAGGTTTAAATAATGTGCTGCAGAACTGGAAATGTAAAGAATTTCCATTTAATTGTTAGGCAAAAATATTCTGTACCTGATCCACGTATGCTGGCTGTTGGAAGAAAAATTTCCACATATTTATTTTTAAAATTTCCTCTGTACTATAATTCAGTTGAAGCATCTATTCCATAAAAGCACTTTTCCCTCTGTCATCTGCACTGGGATTGTTTCTATAAGATGTAACAGAAAGTTTTGGTTTTCAAATATTTATATTAGTCAAAGTTAGTCCTGTTTATACTTTTTGGCAATATAACTTTTTCCTTAAAAATGAAGTACTTCAGTTTAACTAAACAAAATATGTTGAAATGGATGGTCTTATAAACTTAAGTACACTTGGCAACAGAAAGGACTAAAGCTCCAAGCAGCAAACACTGACTCAAGTGAGTAGCCCCTGCTCATACAAATATCTCATTAACTTCAAAGGAACAATCTGTGTGAATTGGAGTTTTCAAAAACTGGCACTGAAGCACCAATCCTGACTGCAAACACTGAAGATGTAGAAGTTTGCTTCATTTTATTAATGCCATTAAAATCAGGATTTGGGATTGTTAGCAAAGTATTCTTTTATGTGCTTTTCCACAAATAATATGAGCACTTGCAGGAACATGTCCTAAAATTACAAGATAAAGACATCTGTTTCACTTTTGAATCTAGCATTAGAAAAAAATAGTTATAGTTCTGCAAAACAGTTTCCTATATTTGCAGTAGAAATGTTAAATCCAACATCCACATATTACATTTGCAAGAGTTTAGATGCAAAGACTTCACTTTTTAAAATCAGTAACATTACAGTAGCATAAATAATTTTGTAGCATAAGAAAAAATCCCAGGTGAACCAATTCCTGTAATTAAATAACTGGATTTAAAATAATATTTAAAAATGTTATTTAACTTCTATAAATTTATATTTGTTCAAGCAGACTTTTCTCTAGTTAAAAGTTATTTTTTGTCTGTTATTTGTCTGTCGTTTTCTAAATAAGCAATCAGAAACAGACTTAAATTAAAGGGTGGGTTTTTTGTTGTTTTGGGTTGTTGTGTATTTTGTAGTGCCTTTTTTTTTTATGGTAAACCCTCTAGCTATTGTTAGGGCAATAAGCCTTAGTTGGCTGATACTGAACTACATGGTCAGGACTCTCATATGGGAAATGCAGTCTTCATTAAAAAACCCTTTTAACAGCAAGCCAAGCTTGATTAAAATCATATACAGATGAAATCATTTCTTTACAATTCCTTTGTAGTTTTGTGCATTCCCAATAACTCTTTAGGCTTAATAATACTTAGGAGACAGCTGGGTTACTGCTTAAGATTCTGTTGTTACTTCCAATTACTGCTCAGAAGTCAAAATACGTAGTATAATTTCTGTTCAAATAGCTGCAAGTATATTAATGTGATATACAAATGTGAAATGGGTTGGGCAAAAGTAAACATTACAGAAGGCAAGGAATTACGGCTTGCTGTCTTACATGGAATTCCTCTGTAAAATCTAAGGGGCAAAACTTTAAAAACAAACAGGAAACATTCTGTGAGTTTTGTTATTGTTACTCTAATCAAGCTGTAAGAGCATACAGAAATCCTAAATTACTTTGCATTGTAAAATGTAGCTACCACTTTGCTTAATTTATATTTGAAAAGACATTAAGAATTTACACTTCCTAAATCTAGAAACACAATGTAAAAAAGAAGCAAACTTCACTAAAAGCTTAGGAAACTAGTAATTCTTTTTCTGACATCTAGTCAGAGGGAAAATATTGTTGGTAATGCTAAACAAATGAACACAAAACAACTCTTTTAAATCTATTAGTTCATTTTATTAGCTAGAGTCCAATTAAGTAACTATAATCCTGTTGATCTTTATTACTTGTGTGCATTCCTTCCATAGCATAAATCTCTATAGGAGAGAGCTTATGACTTCATGGATGGCAGAGGCCCATTGCAAATGACAATTCACTACTAAACAAAGCAAGAAAACAACTCAATCAAAAGGTCAAATTCCTTTCTGTGGGTGATGATGGAAGGATGATAAGAGGAAAGCCTTGTTCTTTCCTTCTTTTAATGCGTCTCTTCCTCAGTAAAGGCAAGTCTTTAAACTCCTCCTAATCAACAGAATCTCAAAAGTGGGTCCACTCTACCCTGCCAGCTAACAAGGCAATCTGGGACATTAGCCACCAGTTGTCAGAACTGATAGGATAAGTTGATATAAAGCTCTTTTTTCAAGTACTTGTAACATTGGACCTTCTCTTTCATTCCCAGTCCATGCACACACGTTTCCTCTTCACCTTACCAGCTGTTAGCTTCTCTCTACTGCTCCAGTGAAACTGCCTCAATGCTTAGGCATGAAAAGAATCATTCTGTGTCATCTTCCCACAAGAAGGATTCCTGTACATTAAGACTTATGGGATTTTTTTCCACAGCTGTTGCTAGATAGCAAGTTTGAGCATGCGGAGTAGCTGTGTCTTTGCAAGACAGCTCCTCATATGTTGCCTTCGGTACTCTAGACACTGAACTGTTTCTGCCCCAGGTCTGCACTCCACACCCCCTGCCACAGACTGGCTATCCCTATCTGAATTAGAGTAGGGATTGTACGTGTACTTACCTGATTGAAGATGTTTCTATGCAGTTCAATTGGTTGTAGATGCATTTTTTTACTGTGTGGAAAGATCCAAAGACTTCAGTCACGTATGTTTCTGTGCAGTTTTCAGCGGGATCACCATTAATGCTGTGCTAATGCATAAACTCTTCTGAATCCCCAGAGACTGTGTGGAAGTTGTGTACAATCAGTGACAAGTCACAGCAGTGCAGAGAGCAAGTTATGCATCACTGCAGTCCTGATGTTCAGTATTTAATATATTTTCTTTCTTCGTTTCTTCCTTCTAAGAAAATATAGACCTGGGTTTGTACCTACTAAGCCTGTCTAATCTATACACTACCAGAGTATATGACTGCTATTCCACAGGCACTGCTGTTTGTGTTTACAGCCAAAGCAATCTTCTACTGCAACATTCAATAAAAATAAACAAGTAAAATATCAAGAATGAGAAGGAAACACTACAACAGCTTCTTAGCTACCAACAATCATATAATGCCACTAAAGCCAATGGAGCTGCACCAATTTCTATTTGTTCTATGTCTGACTTAAATTTTTAAGGAATAATGCTTTTTGCTGTCTTCTCTGCAAAACATTTTTGTATATTCCATGCCACATATATGTGCTTGCAACAGTATTAATCTGGAAATATTAAAAAACAGAAGTTAGGCCAGAATAGATATCAGTAGATGGAAAGATACAGTAGATAAAAGTAATATGATTTTTTCAAATAATGAATATGCCCTCTGTGATTCTAATTGAAAACCAAAGGGAGAGATATAGACCATTTATATATAGCCCCCTTTTAAATGGGCATTCTGTTTACCAATAAATATTAATAGCTACCGTTTAAAGTCATAAAGCGAGATTTATAGCATTAAAACTACCATACTGCAGAAAACAGAGAGTATAAGGCATGACTGCAAGTAGGGAGCAGAAACAGATCATATGAAAGTGTTTATTCAGCAGTCAGGGAGTTTACATGTTCTGTTAAATTTATTTTAATTCTTTAACCCATTTATTTTATTTTATTTTTTTCCTAAATTTTCGTGTTTTCCCTAGATAGTTAAACTATTAGATCTGAAATCATCAGTGGTACTTAATTTTTCCCATGGAATAACTTCTCTGAAGAAGCTGCCTTCTTTTGATTGGCCTATTTTGTCTAATAGATTACTGTTTATACAATTAAAAATTGAGACTTTTCTTTCCTTGCCACATGTTTCTTAATGTGTGCATAAATATTACTGATCCAACACAGTATTGTTTCATAACACCTTTCTAGCAGTGTGGTTTAAGCAATGAATGTACCTGTGTTCCAGCCCAACATACTCTTTCATTCATTGTCTTTTTAAGTTCTTAGTTTCATGTTTCAAAAGTATCATGATCCTTTATCAGATAACAATAGTGAGCTTCTTCTTCAACAGTAGTCCCTGAAATGAAGGTAGATTGTAAATCACCAGGCACTTTTAGACAAATAATGCACTGGGAAAGGAGTTCTGAATAGTATTGTACTCTCATGGTCTTTCAATAAAAAATCTTTTGAATTCACTATCAAATTCCAATAAATTGAGCTGATCGGATCTAATTGAGCAACTTCATGCAATTCACCTTGCCTTTAATCACAATTCAGTCTGCCATCAACTGGGCTTATCAAAATTTATAGATGTTATATTTACAAAAAACATCATTATTTTTCTGTGTACAGCATGTAAAATTCTAATACTGTTCCATCTGACAGCTAAAGTTTCAACTGAATGCCATCCCCTTGTTCATCTGTCGAACATTACCATATTTCAGTAACATTGTTACAATTTCTCTGTGTATTGGTAGAAAAAGATTACTTGGTTTTATTTGCCCTTCTTTTTATGGTAGGTCAGGTCAGTATCTTGTTGTTAGCTAAAACAAGACAGCCCAAAGAATGTTGCCATTTTGAGAGCAAAACTGTTAAAAATATTGTTTTCTAGAAAATTGCTTTATTCAAGAAAAAAATACTTGGAAAACTTGTTTGGAATTCCTTCAAATCTTCCTCCTTCCATTATGTAAGGCTTCTTATAGTTTAACTTAAACAGATACCGTAATCTCAGTTATAATATCAGTTTGTATTATACAATAGCATCTACATGTCATTCTTGACATTAGATGAACAGGTTCTAGTAATAATATCTCTGAGCAAAACTAATAATGAAGTCCTTTTAACAGGACAATTTTCTTGATTATAGTAACATCCAACTTTTTACTTGACATTTTCAAATTCCTTTTTCCACTTAGGGTGAATCTCTCTTTCCTGCTTTTTGTCAGTCAAATTTTTCCTAGTCTCCTTTTTCTTTTCTCCATTTTTCACTCTTCAGCATGTCTTATTCTTAAATTCAGACATAGGGATGATATAATGCTTTAAGCTTTTCTTCATTTGTCTATCCATGGAACACACAGATCTCAAATTAGTGGTACAACGTAACATTCTTTAGCTGAATAGCAGCAAAGTTACCTCACATGTGTATAGGTCTCACTACATTAAAACTTGAGCAGGGCTAACAAGCTAACTCCACCATACAGACTATATGTGGGTTGGTACTTTGGCAAAAAAATACAAATTTGGCAAGCCAGAATATCCACAAGATTCCTTTCTATTTATGTAGACTTTGATAAATATTAATCTTAACATCCATTTACTTTAACTGCTGTTTTATCTCCAACTTCATTCCCATTACAAAAGCTTATCTATATAACACTTTTAAAGTTCAAATTTATAATTATCTGTGTATTTGAGATCTAAATACAAAGCATAGGAAGATTAAATATTTTGAGAAGCAAACTTGAAGAGCTGTGATTATTTTTCTGTTACATATTAATTCTTGAAAAGTAGGAGTATCAAATTACCTGTTGAAAACAAATGCATTGAAATAACTTGTAATTACATGCCTATTTTGTCTGCATTTGGATAAAACATTAGCTTCGGCTGTTTTATCTCCAAAACTGATAAATTCAAATGAAATGCCAACCTGACCAAACAGCATTCTTATGTCCATAAAAGAAACAAAATAAGGCCATGTTTATTTAGCCATTTGTTTCAAGATGTTTGCTTACAATTATCATAATAATTGAAAGGTTACCTAAAGAATGTGGAAGAGAGAGGCAACTGCGAAAGTGATCCATGGCAGAGCAATGTGAATACTAATGCACCTCCTCTCCAGGTAATCAAGAAAGCAGTAGGTTCAGTTTCCCTGGAACAGTGCAAAGCGTAGCACAGTGATTTGTAAACTATGCAGATTAATTTAAACAGAACCACTCATTATAGTCTTTGTTCCCTTTTTTTTACATCTCTTTCATAGTTAAAAATGCATGTATTGTTTTTAATGCTGTACTAATAATGCTGGTGTTATACTTTGAGGTTATTTATTTATAATGTAGCTCATCATTTTTATGTGTTGTCTCTATTAGTAAGTATTGCTTCTCATTTGGATAAAAGTGGCATTTTAAGTTTCCCAAACAAAATTTCCAGTGAAGCTGGTGAACAGTTTTCTTGTATTTTGTAGCTTGAAAGTCTGTTTGGGCTCCAAAAGTTTGAAGCTGACATTCAAATCTGTCTTTAACACTCTGGTAAAGACAGGCACCCATAGCATTTAAACCACTGACGTATTCAGTATTAACAGACTATTAGGTTTTAATTATGGAATAAACAATTTCAAAACTAGTGTTCTAAAGAAGCAACAGGTGAAACTATCTAGCACCACAGACCACAGTGTCTTCACCAGTGTGAGTCCATGAGTCTCTGGCATGTTAAAGAACAGGCTCATGCTTTTTCCTCTACCTATAAGCTTTTCAGAGTGTAGTGCAGCTCTGAAAGGGAATTAAATAGCAAATCTTGAAAGGCTTGCACAATTGCAGATAGGTTTCATTAGAAAACATTAAAAAATAATTTGGAATAGCAGGCAGTACCAGCATAGACCAAAAAAGGGAAAAAATAAATTGGTGACCTACCTGAGCATCAGGAGTAGAACAGTGTCCTTCAGTTCCTATTTCCACATGATGGAAGGAAAGAGTATTAAGAGAAAAATTGGGTGAACAGTCTGCATCTCTAAACTATTGTGCTGAGAAGGGTAGCTAGATTATCACTGACATGTTATCTGTATTTGTGTTTTTGTTTGTTTGTTTTTGTTTGTTTTTTTAATGAATGGGTTTGCTAAAATGGTCCTGAAAAGCTTTTTGGAGAATGTTCTATGAACCTCTGTCTTATGATACAAGGGTAAAGTTTCTTGGTAACTACCGTGTGTTAAGGTTTTTCCTGTAAGTTTTCCTTACAACACATCTGGAGTATTGTTGTTATGGTTAGATTTTATAATCCCAGGGAGAGCAGTGCAAATTATCAGTAAAATGTTTATGTTTAAGAGCAAGAATTAAATTATTTCCTGGCCAATACTCTGAAGTATGTACTCAGACTTCCATCTACTTTTAATCACTTTCCTTTTAGAACTTTAGCAAGTGGCATTCGCTGTACCAGCCCCTTTATTAATGGTCAGTTGTAAATGAGTTTAGCAAATGGAGCACCATTTGTCACACTGCAACAAGTGATGCACTGTACTGTATTTCTGGCCCTAACACTTAATTTAAGCATCGAGATTTATAGCTTGTCATCATCTTCTCTATCTTTCTGTTCATTCTGTGTGCCTTCCCAAGTGCTAAAACAGGTTGCTGGGAAAGGGGTTTGTAAGTAAAAGCTAAGACATTTCTACCTCAGCTCAGAGTACTGAAAAACATTCATTCACCTCTTTTCCTGTATGGTGAATTCTCCTGGTGATTTTTCTTCTTCTATTTAATTGCTTCTCCACATTTTACTGATATTTGATGAAAAGATCCCCTTATTTTACAATTTCTTTCAAAATAATCCCACTGTAATTCCATTGCAGTCACCTGTGTATACACAATATTTGTTTATTACTTTGAAAGACACATATGGTACAGACAGCAGCGAAGTTGTATTGAAAATTATAAACTTTTATTTGAACTTGAAATTAGTTCTTTCTTCAGTGTGCTGCTATGCTCCATGCCATCAGCAAATTTCCCTGGGCTACAAATTTGTAGCCCGTTCCTCTGTCTAGGCTATATAGATTTTTATATAGATTACAGACTCTCTGTGTGATTTATATACTGCCACATGGAAAGTGGCAGACATCCAAAAAGTGACCCCACTCGTTTAAAACTCCTATGAATCAAACATCTGTTCTGTGTTTGTGTACATTTGTTTATTTGTTTACTTAAGAGCACTGAGCATTGGCCTTGCACATACTTACCCTGTCTTTTCTAACAGAGCAGCTAGGTTGTTGGGTTTTACTTGTAATTACAGTAGTTACCAGACTTTCTATTCTTGTCATCTTTGTCCTGTTAGCAATCAACTGCTTATTTCCCTCCAAACTGGTGAGACCACTGGTCTCTTGGTTGAGGCTGTGAAGGCCTAGCTGGATATGAGAGCCCTGAAGAAAACACTGCATCTGGAGCAGTGCATAGATCTAATACTCCCAAACAACAAACATTTGTGCTGTTTCTCTCCTGCTCAACATCTTGTAAAGTAATTTCACTGATATAAGGTGAGTGCAAAGCATGAATTCAATGATACATATGCAGTATTTTCAAGCGCATGAGTGCCGATATGCACTCTTTATGCACAGCTATAGCTTAACAGAAAAGGCAAGGGATCAGGAGTACATATGTTATGCATACTGTCTGACAGGTCAGAGACACTGAAGTTGACAACCAATGTCTGAGTCTTTCTGCAGCAGTTGTGTCATTCAACGTGATCAGCTCTGTTTTCTGCACTGAAAGAATGCTGAAACCATTCCAGTGATTCTTTCCTGAATCCTTGCAGCTACAAGCCTAAGGAGGGCCTTGTCATGTGAAAATGGCATAAGAAGCTTTCAGAAATTCCATGTAAATAATGTCATATGACTGCAACTTTTCAGAACAAAAGAACTAAAGATCGAGCAAATTGTTTTAGTTAGAATTCTTGTTGCACGTTTCTACCTTTCAGGGGCCAGAGGGGCAGGCAGGATCTCTCTGCTCTGTGTGCCTGCAGTAAGCTGCAGTTTCAGCTGACACTGATGAGCTCTCCATGTTCACTAGTAAAGCTGTGCAAGTTAAGGAGCTGCCTTCAGTCTTTGGGCTAGCTAATAGTTGGGCCTGAATGATTTTCAGTTTCCCATGGGTGCTTAAAAAACCCTGGCTTATAAACTGGGAAAGGAACTGAGAATAGAATTGGAAAACAATTTATTGGCCTGCTGCTCTCCAATGTGGTCTTCTTGAAAACTTCAGGATGAATTCCCAGGAGTCTACTAAATTTATGGGAATTAAGAAGTCACAGAGTTACTGAACAAAATGAATCAAATTCAATTCTAGAAAAAGGAGGTCATTTTTATTAAGTTTTATGAAGCTGCACCTGTTTGCATAGCTTTGAATTTTAACCCAGTAAATCGTCTAGGATAGACCTACATTAATCCATTCTTTTCTACAGCATATTCTCAAGTGCTTTGTCTCCTCTGCTGCAATTCCACTGCTTCACTTTCAATGTGATCCCTTTTTATATGCTGGCCAAAATCACATTTGTTTGTTTTCCCAGTGCTGTATCACATTGCAAGCCCTTATTTAATTTGCTGTTCACTACTGGCCCTAAGCCTTTTTTGTTTGTTTGTTTTGGGGTGGTTTTTTTTGGTTTTTTTTTTTTAATGCTTTTGACACACCATCTTCCTTCCATAGTATATTTGTGTTTCAGATTATTTCCCTAAGTATGTGACTTTTTAGTTTTCAGTACTGAATATTGTTTCATCTTATTTTTCAGATTTTGTCCTCAGCTCTTGTAAACTCTTTAGGTCTCCCTGTACTAGTTCTCTTTACTGTCATTTAACTAAAGCTTCCTGGGTAAAATGTGCAGTTAGTTTGCATTCCCATTCTCCCCCTTTATTAATTTATTTATAAGAAAGGGGAAAATGCAAAAAGGTTACAATGGAAAAAGGGGGAAACAGTTATGAATGATATTAACACCAATGCGCAGAGTATTTCACTGGGTATTCCTGATTCCCTGTATGCATATGAATGTTAAAAGTTAGTATAATACACTAAAGCTATTATAAAAGAAAAGCATATCACCCAGTGCTTTGAGAAAGAAATTGATGACACAACTGTTAAATGAGTTTGCTCTGCTCATGCATTGTATGTACATATGTCTACAGTCCCTCTTTGCTCTTCCCTTTAAGGTGTGATCTTTGAACACGAAGTCCATGAGAGCCTGGCTGCAGTACAAAGTCATTGGTATTGGGGGAGAGAGCTGTAGTGGGTATTGATACAGGACTGGACCATTAAAAGTTCAAATTATTGATGGTTGTGGCCAGACAGTGTAACTTCAGAGGTTAATGTAGATTATACATATAAGAAAAGATGTAGCAGATCTTTAGGAACCAATAGAAGTTAAAGATCTGAATTTATATGCAAATAAAATACTTCCTATTCTTTATTAAGGCAGATTACTGTAAGAATCCCTCATAAACACACTGTTCCAGCTATTTTTGAGAATGCCTGTTCTCTTTTGCTCTATTTTTCCTCAGTGCACAAGGTCACACATGTATTTATAGGGGTGATGAAATGATAGATTTGAAAGGTACCTTTTAATTAGCCTTTAATTCTTGGTTTCTAAATTCTTCTATGTCAAATCCAAAGTCCAATGGCTGAATAAGAAAATTCAAGAGCTAAATGTGGGAAACTAAAATTGTTGGCTGACATGAACAATTTTATAAACTGAGTTTCAGCCACCTTCCATGTTCCCAGGCCAAAAAAAATGGTAAAGATGCAATATAGTTGTCTTTATTCAGCTTCAAGAGGGGTCTTACTGTAAAACATAATCACTAGAAACAACAATTTTTTTAAAGAGAGAAAATGTAGACCAGTTGAATTTTACTGGGCAGAAAAAGTAAGTTTGGAGCCATGTGGGGCTTTCTGTTTTTTCCAACTATATGAGTTGGTCTAATACGCACTGCAGCAGCCTACTGTTAGCAAGAAGGACTTTATTGATAACTGTAGTAGAGGTGGTATAGTCAGAACTGACCAAAAAGATAACTGGGATAGCATTTGCATGAAGGTACAGCTTCCTAAACAAACATTCTAATATATAGGGGGAAAGTGAGTAAAACATTTCTAGGTTGGTGTGCCCAGAAAATTGAAGTTCTTGGCTGTTTTGCTCAATTTTGGTGAGGTCCCCAGGGAAACCAGCATAAACTTGTATTTTGAATATGCAGATTTTGAAAGAAAGGGAAACAGAAGGATCTGCCTTCCCATAGGTTCTGTAGATAGATTCCCCTAACCTGCAGCCTTGCTGGGTTAAGGTTTTTCATCATTTGCAAGACCCTTGATGAGCCTGGAAAGCCACTGGGGTGGGGGCCAAGAAGTGTGGCCAGCAGGGCCAGGAAGGTGATTCTGCTCCTCTACTCTGCTCTGGTGAGACTCCACCTGGAACACTGTGTACAGTTCTGCTGCCCTCAGCACAAGAAAGATATAGACCTGTTGGAAAGAGTCCAGAGAAGGGCCACCAAGATGATCAAAGGCCTGGAGAACCTCTGCTATGAAAACAGGCTGAGAGACTTGAGGCTGTTCAGCCTAGAGAAGAGAAGGCTCTGGCGAGATCTTATAGCACCTTCTAGTACTTGAGTGGGGCCTCCAGGAAAGCTGGGGAGGGGCTTTTCATCAGAGAAGATGGTGATAGGACAAGGGGTAATGGTTTTAAACTGAGAGAGGGGAAATTTAGTTTAGATATTAGGAAGAAATTCTTCACTATAAGGGTGGTGAGGAACTGGAATGGGTTGCCCAGGGAGGTTGTTGATGCCACATCCCTGGAGGATTTTAAGGCCAGGTTGGATGAGGTTTTGTGCAACCTGATCTAGTGGTAGGGTTCCCTGCTCATGGCAGGGGGGTTGGAACTTGGTGGTCTTGAAGGTCCCTTCCAACCTTAATGATTCTATGATTCTATAATACCTTCATATCTTCTCTGAGGCTATATTAATATACTAAAATAAACATCTGTTTTCTGTTGGATGAAATACAGCACAATAATATGGAATATTTTCTCTTGTCTAAACCTCCACATTCTTTCTTTTTATGAACAGGAACACATTCAAAAATACTACACAGAGCAATATTCCTGTTACACAAAATAAAAATGCTAGCATTTCACCTTTTGTCAGGGCAAACCAGTGTATTTTAGTTAGTGACTGCATTAGCTGTGCACCACACTAGAATGAAGCTTCAGTGCCATCATGATGTTTTTCTAAGCTGTCTTTTTCCAATTTCGGACACAATTCTAAGAGCATAATCTAAGACATTCCCTCTGGAGCTGCCTCCATACACAAACACACTTTAATAAGTGAGACCTCTGCCGGGGTCATCAAGACTGAAATGAACAACAAAAAAAAATCTTCAGTACTGCTCTTATTTAGTTAGTGACCCAACCTTACCCTTTAAATATAGTAGGATCAACATACTGGGGCATGACCTCAAAGAGCTGTCATGTCACTTTTCCTCTGCTTTTCTTTTAAAATGTTATGTAAGTTGGGGAACTCAGCTGCAGTGTGTGCTGGATCATATGTCTAGATTTATTTCTCTGGATTATGGAAAATATCTGTGGAGTGGGTGTGTTTAATTATTTACAGATTTATATTGGTCTTTTAGGATTGAGATGGCAAAACTGAAAAATAAAACTGTCACCAGTAACTTTTTAGCAACCAAAAGTGGTCACCGTATTCAGTAGTTCTGTTCAAATCATCAGCCATTCCTTATTTCTGCTCAGTACACTCCAGTTGGGTTCAGACTTGGGCAAGTCTTTGGCTAAAGAAGGATTATTGTAACAGGATTGCCAAAGCCTTTTTGCCCATGTAAAATAATGTGTTTTCAACACCTCTACCCTCCTTTTTTATTATTATTACTTTGAGGCTCTGTTTTCTCAACCAGAAGAACAGTTTCTTTCAGACTTTTCCCACAATCTCCTTCTCAAACAAAGCTACAAGGTAAGAAAAGGCAGCAATTAACTCTTTTATACTACATAGAGTCTTAAGGAAATGTTATTTCCTATGCTGAAGAAGGAAAGGCAACAGACAAAAAAAGAGCCAGAGTACAGCTCTGGGGTACAGCTCCAGCATTGCGTGGGAGTGACGGTGTTTGCTGTTTTCTATGGTGGATGTGAAAGGCCAGTGGCATTTGCATCTCACAGGATAAACCAAATCAGGAACAAATATAGTTTGGAAAGTTTTCTGTTTTTGTAAGAAAATGGTATTTCATGAGTTTTTTTCATAGGAGGCCTTTTGTCTTTAAACTACAGATCATCATCTCAAACTCCAGTGAAAGACTGTGATTCAAAGTTTAGATCACATTGTGTTTAGAACATATATTTTCTTCCTTACGAATAAAGTAGTGTTTTATTTTCCTTTGTAGGTAGGTTTTCACCTGAAGTTTGTAGTAATTCCTATTTTAAATTTTTTCAGCTTCTGCTTTTTGAAGGCTTTTTTTCAGAGGTACCTTTAAAAACGATTTTTTAGATGCCATTTTATTGGAAACAAAGTTATGGGTGTAGTTTGTTGTTTGGTTTGGTTTGTTTGGTTGTTTGGGTTTTTTATATAAACAATAAAACACCTTCGAAGTTATAAGCAAGAGTAAGATAAGACTTCATTTATCCTGCCTTTGGTGGGGAAATGATCTAGTTCTGTTTTTCTTAATCTTTTGTAGTCAAAGGATCATCCAACCCTACTCCAAAAAGTCCATGGACTGCCTTGTCTTCAATTGTCAATTAACAGCTGGGGAGGAGGGGTAATAAGTAAAATAATTAATATTTGGATTAATCTGGACTCTATTATTTTTTTTAAAAAAACATCTTAATTTCATTTCAGTAATTACAAATATAGATTCCCAACTGTGTCTGCCTGCCTGCAGGTAGTGACTGCAGTGGGAAGCCAGCTCCCAATTATGCTCACCTGCAGGTATTGACAGCAGTCAGGAGCCAGGTTTTGCTTCTGCCTGCCAGAAGGCATTTGATAACAATTGAGAAGCAGCTCCTGAGGATGTCTGCTAGCTGGCACAAGCAGCAGTCCTGCTGCTGCTCACCAGTGGTCTACAGGCTGTTGAATTATACTGGATCAGATTAACCTCCAGAGATCCTTTCCAGTAATGTTTTCTAAAATACTGTGATATGACTTGCAGTAAATTTCAGGGATGTCAACAGGATTTTAGGAGAGGCTTTGTTTTAGAATATGCTAATGAGCTCTGCTGATATTTTATCCCACCGGAGAGGAGAGAATTAATTTATTAGGTCAGCTGGAGACTTTCTAGAAGTTGTATAAATTTAAGAGGTCTGTGAATTATTAGGGTGGTGAAGATGATAGGGGGATTGGAGCATCTCTCTTATGAGGAAAGGCTGAAAGAGCTGAGACTCTAGCCTGGAGATGAGAAGGCTGAGGGGAGGCCTTATCAGTGTATGTAAGTATCTAAAGGGTGAGTACAAGGAAGATGGACACAGGTTCTTTTCAGTAGTTCCCAGTGTTGGAATGAGGGGCAATGGGTACAAGTTGGAACATTGGAAGTTCCATTTAAATATGAGGAAAAACTTCTTTACAGTGAGGGTGGCAAAGCACTGGAACAGGCTGCCCAGGGAGGTTGTGGATCCATCTCTGGAGATACTCAAAACCCGCCTGGATACAGTCCTGTGTAAAGTGCTCTAGGTTATCTTACTTCAGTGGGAGAGTTGGACTAGATGAACTCTAGATGTCCCTTCCAACTCCAGCAATTCTGTGATTCTGTGATCCTCTACTGGTACCCTGAGAAAGAACTCTTAACTGAATATGTTGGGTAGAAGACTCTCATGACAACTACAGAAAAGTCTGTACCCACCTCCATCATAAAAAAAAAAAAAAAAAAAAAAAAAAAAAAAAAAAAAAAAAAAAAAAAAAAAAAAAAAAAAAAAAAGAGAATGCTGCACCAGATGACTGGTGATGTGATGGCTCACAAAGGCCTATTTGGTAATTCAGTGACTGGAATTATCTTCACAGAGTCAGTCAGAGCTAAAGTGTGAAGGTGGCAAAAATTTATAACAGAGGCTCTAATATTGTAATAATGCTTTAGTTTTCTGTCTCTTTGGACTCAATGATGTCATTACATAGTTTAAAATTAAGTGCACACCTATCATAAAAGTACACAACTATGAATTGACTCCTATTTTAATGAGGTTGTACAATTTTAAGGGACCAACCACACAACTGGAGCTCATTGAAAATTTACATGGACAAGAGAAACTTTTCAAATTTTTGAAGCCCTGAACTTGTATTTCAAGATAAAAGGAAGCATTGATTTGAAGACAAAGGTTTTGTTTAGAACTGAGACTGGAAATTTGATTTTCATGTCTTTTACTTTATAATATAAACCACAAAATCATAGTGTTTTCATTTCATATTTCTGAGGAAAAATTAAAATGGCAGCAGGTTATGTTTTGAGACTTCCAAAATACAATTTTTTAGACACTTACTTAATCTCTATTTATGTTATATCTTTATTCAATATGTTTCAACATTTAAGATTTCAATTTTAGCCATCTCCTGCAAGAATGAATTTTGTTTTGTTTTAAATTATTACCATTTAGTTACTAGAAACTACTTTAAAGTACATAGATGAAAAAAACACAACAAACAATAGTCTTGAATATACAACAAACTCTGAGTAGTTGATTGTATATTGCATCTTGGAAAAACATGAGACTGACACTAGGAACATATACAGTCATTAACTACTGAAATGGATATAAGGTGGACTCTGGACCTCTCTAAGGATTAGAAAAGCTCTTTTTCTTAGTTATTTCTTAGCTATTTGGATAATGACACATTTTCAAAACAAAATCAGTGTATGCAAAATTTTGCTTATAAAATGAAAGAACTAATTAGTTGCAGGGACTGTGAGCAGGTTGCAGTTTATAGACTGAACAGAGGTTATAGACTGAATCAACCTTATTTCTTGTGGGGCTAATACACATAAGAAGTTATTTCCAGTGGTATGATTTCTGCCAAGCTGTGAGTTTTGTGCAGATTTTAAAGAATATTGTACATAAATAATAATAAAATAATAAAACGACAAATCTGCCAAGTTTTAGTCTTTAGATGTGAGACTTACTGTTTAGAAAAAGCCCAATCTTAAGTTGTGTTACTCCTTCAAAAAGATGTTCCCAGAATGCTTCAATCAAGTGTTAAAATTTCATTCTTGCCTTCCTTGCACATTTCCTTATTTTAGCAGCAGCTGCCTACATAGTCTGAAAAGACATCACATAAAATCAAACTACTATATCCCTATTGGTTGTAATTGTCTTGGGAGACTTAGAATGCTTAATAATAATGACATGAATTACAAAAGATTTGTTGTAACTGAGTTTGAAGTCTGCTATTCAAAAACTGTTGAGAACTTTCCAGAATATTTTGGTATCTTTCCCTTTTTTTTTTTTTTTAATCCATTGTGTTTGAGTTCAAGACAATCCTTGAGGGCATTTACTTTCACGTATATAAAATAATCATTAAGCATTTTGGAAGTAATAGAAATCAAACACAGTTAAGATCCACAAATATAACAAGTATTTATCTCGCTGTGTTCATAAAAGGAGCAGATGGAATGTATTTCCACTATTACTAAGCATTACAACTTGTTTAAAAGTTCCTGAATTTGCAGTGCAGTGTACCTGAATCACAGATTGTATATTATTCCCCAGTCTCATTAGAGCTTTCAAGGAGAAAGCCATCCTTACTTCTTCAAGCTACTAGTGTGCCTGCCAATGCAATTTATGGTGCAGGACTGACCATTAACTCCTACTCCTTTAAAACATATTTTCTCTTAGAGACCTTGACAAGTTAGACACAGGACAAAGGTGTAGTTTATTGACTTCTGATTGAGGAAGATGGAAAAGTAATCTACTAAAGAAAAAAAGGAAGTAACAAAAATAAAGCTTGAATTATGTCTACTGTAAGGTAATAAACAAGATGTCCTAACTACTACATCCTCCCATGAGCACATATTGTTATTTATTACTTGTATTACACTGGAGATCTTAAAGAAGGAGTAGGGCCTTGTTTTGCTCAGTGCTCTATGGCAGAACAAAAGCATATTTGTCTGAGAGAATTTACCAAACACATTTTTATTAAACCATATAGTCATAATCCTAATTCTACTATATCTTTAAAATGTTAGTCACAGCAGTCATCTATTATTACCTATCAGAATGAGTATATACCTCACCTCTCAAAGCAACATTTGCATTTTATTCATAGCCACAGACCCTAAATAAGATCAAGGCAGCAATGAGCTGTCCCTGCACTGTACGGGAGCGTTAGGGTGTCAGGAAACATCGACTCATAGAGTGGTTTCAATTGGAAGGGATTTAAAGATCATCTAGTTCCAACACCCTGCCATGGGCAGGGATACCTCCCACTAGACCAGGTTGCTCAAAGTTCCATCCAACCTGGCATTGAACACTTCCAGGAATGAGGCATCCACAATTTCCCTGGGCAACCTGTGCCAGTGTCTCACCATCCTCCTAGTGAAGAATTTCTTCCTAATGTATTACCTAAATCTACCCTCTCCCACTTTAAAGCCATTACCCTTCATCCTATGACTACATTCCATTAAAAGTTCCTCCCCAGCTCCCTTAGGTACTGCAAGGCTACTGTAAGGTCTCCCTGCAGCCTTGTCTTCTCCAGGGTGAAGAAACCCAAGTATCTCAGCCTGCATTCTTAGGAGAGATGCTTCAGCCCTCGGATCATCTATGTGGCCCTGCTCTGGACTTGCTCTAAGAGCTCCACGTCCTTCTTGGACACAGCCCCCTCATGCTGGGGGCTCCAGAACTGGACACAGTACTCCAGATAGGGTCTCACAAGAGCAGAGTAGAGGGAGAGAATCACCTCCCTTGAGCTACTGGCCACTCTTCTTTTGATGCAGACCAGGATACAATTTGGTTTCTGAGCTGCAAGCACACGTGAGTCAAGAAAATCAAAATGAGCGTCTTAAGCATCCCAGGGAAGAGCATGTCAGAGGCAAGTAGAGAAAGTACAGCCTTCCTTCCAAATCCATTCCCCCTTGTCTAGATCCCTGTGACAGTTAATGAAGCCTTACTTGGTCCAACACTCATTTCCTCATGCAGCTCATACTCATGGCAGTGGTCCTACTCATTACAGTTTGACAGACTTCTGCCAGCACACTATCTAGTTATGAATATTTGTAGTATCTGGCTTTATTCATTATGAAATAATTTTAGTTATGAAAAAATGTAATTGATACTTTGAGGGACACTGATTTTAACAGTACAGTTTGTATTTTAAGTATTTATACTGCTATCAGTGGGAATAAGATTAGATCTTGTTTCAGCTCCAGCCCACAGAACATGACTTCATTGCTGAGTTACAGCCACTAATATGTGGCTGTGGGGTATTTACAGCATGTAGTGGTATTTCTAAAGACAAACATAGAAAAAAAAGTCATAGACAAAGAAAAAGAATGGAGAGTGCACAGTTTGATAAAAGTGTGATGCCTGAAACACTTAGCAATATGATCCATTTTCACCAGAAAGGCCTTAATTGTGCTTTTAGTCACCTAGTACTGCCTCTCAGTGTTTCTTTGTTCCCTAGCATAAGACTATTCTGACTTTTTCATAGCAAAGTCCAAAAAATTAATTGTCTTGCAAGCAGTCTGATTTTGATACTGGATGAGATGGTGAATGCAGCCAGTTTAATACTTGTATTATGACTTTGCCATCTCTTCAAATTCATTACATCATGAAGTTTAGTGAAATGTAGATGTAGATTCCAAGAAAATGTTGTTAAAAAACCTGGGATCTACAAATAGGAAATGACATCTTACCCTCTTTTCTCTTTTAAAACAGTCAGAGATTTGGCAACCTTGGTAAAAATGTCAAATAAAAAATTGAAACTATTTCAAATGAAAGGTTTAATCAAAGCTTTGAAATTAACCAATAGGGAAGTCAGAACCTTTATAGTCTGCTACTGTTATGTTGCATCTCAAAAGCACAAATTAAATGTCAGAAAAGAATTGATTTTCCCATCTTGCAACCGACAGCTACTTAATTTCTTTGATATTAAATATAGTGTTAAAGTTAAGGGAAACCCACAAAAGCTCCTTAAGTTTCACAGATATTTTTCTATTTGTTTTGCTTTCCTCCATTTTTTTAAGCAGTAAATGGAAAACCACAAATCCCACAAATCATGAAAGATCCATACAGATCTTGAATATTGAAGGTCTTGTTCCCGTGTCCCAACTCAAGGGCACATTGGAAAAACAATCCAAACTTGCAGAATGGCTGAGTGATTGCTGCTGAGGAAAGAGACCTTGGAGTTATGGAAGTTAGCTCCCTGAAAAACAACCAAACTAAAACTATGGCTCAATACTCGGTAGTCAACAATAACCATTAAGAGGGGAAGAGGAGCAAACCAAAGATCCACTAGACCTTCCTCCCTCCCCTTATCTTTTTTTTTTTTTTAAGTATTATCAGAACCTGAACAGTTACTAAGAAGGAGAGGCAGGATGATCAGAGGTGTGAAACAGTTTCTGTACAAGGAATAACTAGATACTTTTCAGCCTGGGACAGATGACTGATGAGAGGTATAATAAAATTCCATAAAATCAGAGTAGCATGGAGAAAGTGATTATGGAACAACTACTCAGTGTCTCATAATTTGAGAAAAATAGGCATCAGATTATGTTGTCAGATAGCAAGTTAAAATCAAACAATAGCACATAATAGTTTCCAAGTATTTCTGCTTCAGTGGGGGAGTTGGACTAGATGATCTCTAAAGGACCCTTCCAACTGCAGCAATTCTGTGATACTGTGAGGGGGCTGTAGATAATAGCATTTGCATGGATTCAAAAAGCAACTAGACAAACTCATTAAATCCGCTAAGAACTGACTCAGAATATATCTGACTTCAGGTGACTGAGAGATGGAAAGTTATAATAGAGAAGCATAACTAGATGCCTGTCCTGATGTTGTGTTCTGTTCTAAGCACCTGCTACCAGGCATTGGACTATAGTGACTTTTGGTCTGAAGAAATAATGCTAGTCTTACATATTAGATAGTGCTTCCAGAAAATATAGCCATGTTGGAATTCTCCTGCTGGAGTTTTCCTTTTCTTTCCTCTTTGTGTCTGACATATAGAGTACCCACATCTTGATTGACAGCCATGGTGATGATGATCAATACACCTGAAGAGCAGTCCCCAAGGTGTCTTTTAAAGAGATTCTATGCACAGCTGCACCACAACTTGGTCACTTAATCTTTTATTCTAGACACAAGACACAACCTTAGTTACACTGTGCTTATTAATTAATTTACAATAGCAAATCAGATGTGGATTAACCAAGACAAAGAAGAAAGTGGTACAAAGAATCCAAAGATAAAAGACGTTTTCCTCCCCGTGTTATTCACCATCTGTGGAGGGTTTTGACATCCAGTGATGTTGCATTGCAGCTATCCCCAAATGTAACTGATGTCAGAATAGTATCAGAGATATCCAGAAGTGTTTTTTTCAAATGGCATATGTTCTCTTCCAGTAATTTTTACCGATGCCTTTCTGGTCACTTGATCCAGGATATCCACAATCTTGAAACTATAAGGGAAGGCTGAAGTAGTTGTTGAAATTGTTGTACTAACCCTTTGGATTTGTAAGTTTGGTTGTTGCCTTTCCCTCTCTCCCACTCTCCAGTTGGTGCCTCACTAAAATACCATGTTATCCCAAAAGCTGGTGTTCTTCTGTTACTACTGCAATACTCACCACACATTTGGCTGCCCATAATCTACCACATCATTGATACGTACAGAAAGTACTGAGCCTCGTGCCTTTCAGTGTATGAGCAGTGCAAAACTAGTTAGGTGTACAGAGTTAGAGAAAATCCTCACCTCCAACATTTTCTCTGGTTTTGCTGTAATCTGTCCTTATTTCTCACTTCTTCCACCTCTCTTCCACTTTGGCTTGTATTTTTAAGGTATGATTTTGTAGCAAAGAGGGAAAATACCAAGAATGCACAATTTAAATTAGAGTGTGCTATGCCACACTTTCATTGAAACTACAGAAAAAAACTTAGCTTTGTGGAAGATAAGAAGAGTCACAAATCCTATCATTATGTCTTACCTTTTTTTTTCCTAGTGCAATAAAGCAGATGTCATGAATTTATAAAAGAGAGTTGAAACTGTCTGTAGCAAAAAGAAAAACGCAAACAATACAAGGTTCTTTTCCCATTCCCACATTTTGCTTCATGTTTTTATAATACTCCATCTGTATTTCTTCAAATAATTTTGATGATACAATATAATAAGGTTCCCCTGTTCTTCCCCTTCCTTTTACAATGCTGCCCTGAATAGTACTGGGAATTTACTTACTGGCTTGAGAAACAGGTCCAAAAGCTATATGAAATTTTTCAGTGTCTGAAATGACATACAAAATACTGAAGATTAAGTTTCTTTATGTTACAGAAAAATATAGCAGTTATGCCTTCTGTTGCTTATAAAATATTCCATGCCTGTCTTTGGAGACCAAAAAAGGCTGAAGTTTGTAAGCCTTTGGCCTCATTGGTAAATAGAAATAAATAAAACACACCATGAGAGCCCACTCCATCATCGCTAAATCCACTTTCTCTACAAATAGGTGTTTGCTCCGTATACTCTGTCAGGGTAAACATACTGCACTCTAAAAAAGTCCAAGATACTGTTCGTACTCTAAATATACTGTAATGTCTGAAACACAAACTGAGAGGGAAAGCACAATCCAAATTTTTCTGACTGTTTTGGATAGATATATATTCTGTGATAAGCACAGCAGCACAGCTTCACTGATCTTTTCAATATAATTAGAAGAAAGATTCAGGGCAACAAGTCCTGTTCAGTTTGGTGTCACAGTCGTAGCCTTATGGTCCCCGTAAAACATCCTTCCTCCCAACATGTACGAAAAGAATCAAAGCTTCTGAATGCCTTACCATTTGCAAACTGCTGCTTTGATTCCTTGTTGCCCTCATGAGCCATTACTAATTCAAAGTTGTAAGCCTAACATGAAACGAGTCAGGACCAAAGAAACAGCACATTTTTCTTGTATTGCCCCTGACATTGTATCGTGTGCCACTTAGATGTTCTTGATTATTTGGATTAATACCTTTGTATTTTTTTTTAACTCACTGCATCATGCACATTTCTTACACTCTGGCCAACTTCATTGCAGCTTGTTATGTCTCATCATGTTTTCTTGCAATTCATCACTCTAGCTTCCAGCAGCCGAATGGGATGCTATGTAACTGACTTTAACACAACAGAATGTATAAAAATTTTTTTTTTTTCAAAATGCTTTCGTCTGCCAGCATGTTAGGAACTGAGCCATGAATCTGTGCATAATGGGGAAATAGAAACTGTATGCCCAATGAAGTACGTCTGCTGTTTGTGAATTAATAAGCAGATCTCTCCAAAATAAAACAGTATTTCAATTTACAAACATTTGCTGTAGCTATTGGCATGCCATTGCTTCATATTGCTTATATTCACAGATCTTCAAGCCAGTGTCTCTCTCCCTCCTTGCCCATGACCAGAGCCAAAATGTCTCTTTTCTGAAGGGCAGTGATGCTGGGAGTCCATAGTTTGGATTTCCCTTTATTTCTATGAACTCCCATTTTTTTTCTTTGTTCATTTTCTACTTCTTTCTGATATTGCTTTATGCAAATGAAGAGATCATTCCTGTTCCAAAGGAATAAATAAGGTGCAGTGCACAGATTATACTTAATAACTAAGCACCCCAAGGCTTGGTACAAGTCTTGAGGTAGTTGTCCAGTTCACTTTGTAATGGATTTTTCTTAAAACACTGTGTGATGGGAATACTGCTCTTCACATCTTAGAAGAGAAAGGTACAGAAAGGCTAAGTGTCTGAATAAATATTACACATAAACTGGGTATCATAGCATATAAATTAACTTAATATTTTTGAATAGTGGTTAAACACCTTAACTTCCAGAACATCATCCTACCTATCTATTGGACCAGTTGGTTGTCTTAAAATGTTTGCAGCATCAGAAGGATAAATACAGAGCAGTTGTCTGGTCGAGAGAGGTTGGCAATATAACATTTAGAAGGAGAAAAAATTAAAACAAGTAAAAATATAAGAAGCCCGTAAAAGGAAGGGTAGGTTCAAATGTAGAAAGTGGAATTTGGTGGAATACGATAGGGCAGCAAGTGGAAAACACCAGTGGTGATGTGGTCAAGACAGCAGGTTGATGTATCAGGGTGGTTTAAAAAGCTGTCCTTTAGTTTGTGTGGAGAGGGATTAAAAAAACTGGGATGGGGAAGAGTGGTCAGAGAAAATCAAATTCCCTAGACAGAACGAGAGAAGGCTATAGACATGTTTTGGCTGGAATAAGCAACAGTGGGTTGGTATTTTGAATCTACTCTGTTTTCAAAACAAATTTTCATAAGAACCTGGGAGAGTTTGAAAAAAGTAACAGGGTACAATTTCAAATCCAATTGGTGCTAACAACTTTTCCTACAAAAACGGAAAGTGAAAGCATCCTTGTCAAATACCAAGCTAATCTTTACACCCTTTAAATGTCACATATGTTAATATTGGAGGGAATTATCTTACATTTTTTGATTCTACATATATTAGCTCCTTACTACAAAAATACAAACAATGGAGTGACAGCATATGTGTGCAGCTGTAGGGAAGTAGTTGTCCTGGGACCTGTTTTATCTTATATCCACCTTCAAAATTAGAGTCTCCAGCACAAACAGCAATGTTCTGTGCCATTGCGCCTGCTAAAACACATTTATTCCAGCTCCAAACAGTAGGAGAACTCCATGTGGCACTTCAATTACACAAGAAGCCCAAATCACTAAAGAGATGCAACATCACAAATAAGTATTTGGAAAGGTTTGTCAGCTGCAATGAAGTTATACTTTTCTAGACTCCACTTTTTCCATGCACCTCTGTTATTACTCACTTCACAGAAAAAGGATGGTGCCACTAAAATGATGAAACCTTAATACAACCTTTTCAGCAAGAGATAAAATATATTGATTGGTGACTGCTGAAGGACATCATTAAGTAGTACCATGTTTGATTTCATTTCTTATTTCTTTCTTTCCTTTTTTCTTATTTATTATTTGGTTGCCCGGCAGGCATCTCTGTACTGACTGACCCTGCCAGTTCAACTATTAAAGAATTTATCTCTCTGAGGAGGCCTGATGTAAACATGATAATCTGTTTGGCGGCCCTTATGATGGCCTATGAATAAAACATATGACAACACAGTTTGAGCTGAAGAGCTTACTGTCTGTTACCAAAGAGAATGTTTGAAAGCTCCCTAATGGCTTAGCCATTCTGAATCCCAAAGATCATCTGCTTTTTACTCTGGCTAACCCAGAAGAGGTGTAGTTAACTATTTTTCCCTGTCATCATCTATTTTTATAATGGCATATTAAGAAAGAACTAATGCAAGATATTGGAAATTTTAATTGTTTATCTGTCTATGATGAGAGATAGTCTTCAAGCCAAAGTAGTGTTTCTTGGGAGAAAAAGAAGAAAGAGAGGAAGGGAAGGGAAGGGAAGGGAAGGGAAGGGAAGGGAAGGGAAGGGAAGGGAAGGGAAGGGAAGGGAAGGGAAGGGAAGGGAAGGGAAGAGGGAGAGAGGAAGGAAGGAAGGAAGGAAGGAAGGAAGGAAGGAAGGAAGGAAGGAAGGAAGGAAGGAAGGAAGGAAGGAAGGAAGGAAGGAAGGAAGGAAGGAAGGAAGGAAGGAAGGAAGGAAGGAAGGAAGGAAGGAAGGAAGGAAGGAAGGAAGGAAGGAAGGAAGGAAGGAAGGAAGGAAGGAAGGAAGGAAGGAAGGAAGGAAGGAAGGAAAGACATTGGTTTTGTTTAAGGAAGATCCTACAGTCCTTGTACTAGAGTGTTAAAATAGCCACTTGAGCTAACATATAGAATTAAAGTGAAAGTATGGCAGTTAATTCACAAAATGTGGTGCTCAGTTGCACTGTATTTGTAAACTACTTTAAATAAGTGTATCTTTTCCTTTGATTACCTGTTTAAACCAGGAACTCTGATTCATAGTTCTACCCACAAGGATGAGAATCAGATCTTGGCAAGTTAAAGAGGCAAAACCTGTTCCTAGTTCTTATCCGGATAAAGCCAGTGTGGAATAGTTTCATGTGACCTTTCCAGCACAAGAGAACTGTTGTTTTTCTACTTCAACTTTGTTTTTAAAGCCTAGTCATTAAAAACTGCTTATAACACACATTTTTATTTTTTATTTTCTTTTCCTGGAACCCTCTCCCTTTATGTAGAAGCTTTGGCCATTAATCCTTTAATTATGTTCTTGCATATATTTAATTTTTGATCTTCTGTATTAGGAACCATAAAATGTGCCTTTTATATAGAGGCTGTTTTATACTACTGCCTAACAGCTGCTATTGGCCAAACAACTTTCCAGGAACTGTCTCTTGTCCATCAACAGTTCTCTTTTCAGCAGCAAACAGTACACTGTGCAGAGCACTTTTTACCCTGTAGCTTCCTTATTTCTTGTTAGTTATCAGATGCCACTTACTCCTTCATGGTAGTACTGTCTGCATAAAACCCAAGTAAAAATAAATGGGTTAAATAGATGAGGAGGCTGGAGTTGATTTTTTTTTAGTAAATTCAGGTCATCAAGCTGTTCAAGTGAAAAGTTATTTGAATAATCAGTGCAGCACAGTAAGTGAATGTCAAGGAAATGTCTAGTTTGAAATAAATAAAATTAATGCCTAACTACATTTGGATTTGATCACCTTCCTGATGAGTCTAATTTATTATATGAGATATCTATTATGTTAAAACTCTCCAATTAGCATTTTAGATGTAAAATCTTTTATTCTAGACTTTGCTTTTAGGATCACACATCAGTATAGAAGAGCTCTAACTCCAAAGCTTGCAGAGGTAATTATTTTTTAAAAAAGACAAGGAATGAAAATGACATGCAAGTGATTGATTAGCCTTTATGTTTTTTTTTTTTCATTCCATCTTCATTTGTATCATGGATAGTTAGAATGTTAATTCTTCTTTTATTATGTATTTTCTAGTATCTTGCAGATTCCATTTTTGTGGTCATTGTTAATACTTTACCTGAACATATGGCTGGTTATCTTCATCACAAACTTTGAAATCAATGGGAAATATGCTTCAGTTATGAATAAGTAAAGAATATTTCACCTCAGATTTGAGTTGCCACTGATTTCAAGAGTATCAAGATTTGATCCTTAGGGCAATCCACAGCTAATACATATTGACATCAAAGGAGCATAAGGATTTAAACCAACAGAGAATCAACACTTGATTTCAAGAACTACTGACTTTTATCTGTCTAGGTTTTCTATAGCTCTTACTCTCTGTCTTCTTCTATCAGGTGTATTTATTTCTTCAGAAAATGTGGACCGCCTTAAGTGTGCTTTGGAGTCTTGAAGGGAATAGCAAATAAGTTTCTGAACCTTGTTTGCCAGCTTCCAGTGATCGGGGATTTCTTTAGGGTTTGGTTTTTTGGTGGTTTGGTTTTTGTTGGGTTTTTTTGGAAGTCTGTCTCATCTTCTTCAACTCAGGAAAATCACTGTTTGTCACCTTTGTTACTTAAGTCCCTCCGCTTCTCAGCTTCAGACAAAATCTTCACTTTGACTCATGCATCAAGAGAAGGGCAATAACTCCCTCAGTGCTGTGCTTGTCTGCTCATAGCTTTGCTTGAAAAAAGTTTTCTTAATCGTTCTTTGTTTCCTTCAGAATATTCCCATGTGGATTTTTTCAATCGTTTCATTATAGACATAGACTAGAACTGTTAAGAGTTATAATAGTGGTATTCCCAGTTTAGTCTCTTCATAATGTGTTGGTAAATTTGTTACCCAAACATTGTCCAAAGATGTTAATTACAGGTGTCAAAAAAGTATGTATTATTATAGTTATATTACTATATCTGCTAAGCACTTTACCTGTGAGAGGAAATGGTGTGACAGGATAAGTGCATTCAAAGTTATATTAGTTTTATTCTGTTTTGTTTGAGAAGTAGCTTTTCAGCCTTTGAAAATCAGTTCTAAATCTTTATTTTATAAGGTAGCTGTGCTCTCATACAAGAAAACTTAACGGAATACATGCCAAAGAGCATTGGACATGAAAAAGAATGTCTTTACCTCTTTCAAGTGTGTGTAATGCATTTCATGAAGGAAGGGTCAGGTTAAGTGTTGGGAAAAGTTGTCTAAGAGAGAGTTATGGAAGTGCTGCATTATATTGCATGTGGAATTCCCATTACAGGAATTCTTTAAAATCACATGGGACAAACATCTGTAGACAATTACAGAAAGCATAGTGGGTTCCATCTTGCGTAGAAGGTTGGACTAGGTGAGTTGTAAAGGTCCTTCTCAATCCTATCTTTAACTCATAATTTTCTAACATCAGTTAACTGACACAGCCCTATGGAAATACATTTCTTTCATTTTCATTCAGAGGTGGAACTCAAGCTCAAAGGTAGGAGACTCTGGATCGACCATCAGTGAAAGCTACTTTTAATAAGCTGGCAGAGTTGGAATGTAACCCTGCAGAAAGTACGTAGTATTTTGTGTGCTGTAAGCAGGGGTAAGGGGGGAAAAAAAAACCAACAGGAAATTGTTTGCATTAATTTGACCCAATGCAAATAATATTGTAGGCTGGATTAAGAATGACGTTCTGCTTCACAGCAATCACGTGTGGTACTTGCAGGTAGATTTGAAAGGAGTATCCATGCTCACAGACAGTTAGTGAAGCTTATTTGTGAAGCTTTTTAACATCATGGTAGTAAGACTGAAAAAAAATCTAAATAACAATGAATGTTTTAAAAAATTTGAAGGGAAGGAAAAAACCTCATGGATTTCATGCTTATAATAACTCACCTTAGAAGAAATCGGGCAACTCACTTAGAGGTTATAGTACCTGAAAACTGTCTTCTGTGTCTTTCTCTTCTACATATTAACTTAGCGTCTGTGATGTAACAGAATGTTTTGTGAAAATCTCATTAGGTGCTTCAGTGATATTTTGAGACATAGCAGATTTCCAGAATATATATTAGAGTCAAGGTAGGAGTAAAAATTTCATGGAACAGAAGAGCAATAGGGTTTTTGATATGAACAGCTGTCACCTTTGAAATTTTCCTCTCCAAATCACTTTCATCTCTGACTATGCTTTATACAGGCTGAACAATGTTGGTGCCACATATTTAACTCCTAATGTTAGGCATGAACCTGCTGCAGAGAACTGACACTTTACAAAACTATTTAAATAGCATCTTTTTTTTTTAGCAAGCAAATTAGGTTTTGAAAATTGAAGAGAATCCAATTGAAATCTTGAAAAACAGTGTTGAGTGAAAACTTTAGATATAAAGAATATTCATCTAGGACTAGAGTCTTGTCCTTCAGATAGCTTCAGATTCAAAGTGCTCAACAGTGGTAGGAAATTTACTGGTGGCATATGCCAGAGGAAAGCACAATTCCTCCAGAGGAGGTTTTGATCAGGGAAGCCTCTGTACAAGGCATTTCATGGGCAGTCAGGCCAGTTCCACTACCTAATGCAGAAATAAGGAACAGGCACAAGAGGTCTCTTTGTGCTTATTGTGTACTCAGGAGAAGGTTTTGTCTGAAGTAATGTCTCAGGTCTTTCCAGCTCTTTTCCAATTTTGTGTATTCCATCCAGTACATTGGATTGCACACCCAGTTTACAGGACATTAACATTTATTTCTCTCTATCATATAAAATATTAAATACCAGTAGAGACTTCACTGGAAGCTTTATGATAACTCTTAGCCTATGGTGAACTTACATGATCCATGCATGAAAGGCAAGAAGACTTGCTAGCATATCAGAAGCACATTGATCAAGACTATTTGGGTCCTACCTACACACATGCAGTGGCTAATGCCAAAGTTGTGTATTGTCATGTACTTTTTTGCAATGTACTTTTAATTTTTTTTACATGTACTTTTTTTTTTTACTGTGTACTCTTTTTTTTTTTTTTTTTTTTACTATGTACTTTTTATATATATATGTACTTTTTGATACTTTTTTATTAATTGTGGACAATCAATGGGATGTTTACTTCAGAATAACCTGGATGAGTCTATACAGCCCTTTATGGAAGACATTATATATATATATATATATATATACATATTATAAAACACAACGTTATGTGATCTGTACTACTGGATTTCTAAGTGTTTTTTCCAATGTTGACAATAACTATTCAGTTTTTCATAGTTACTCTGAGAAGAATAATATCCAGTCTTTAGACCTGGCTGGGAAAATAGCATCTGCAAAATGTATGCCTGAAACTATGAACACCTGAGAATGTTTTATTTTAACTGTACAGTATTTCTGTTTCTCTGCTGTCCTTTACAAAAACTAGAACTATTTGTGAAAATCCTAAAACTTTTAATAATTCTGTCACAAATAATATTGTTCTTTTCATGAGGAAAGCACTGATTTTTTTGGGTCCTTCATCGAGAATAGGCCTAACATAAATATAGCTGTTTTGTCTAACTTCAACTTCTTGAAGTGTACATCTTATCAAGCCAGAAAAACGTTTTTGTTCATGCACCTGCACAATGATTAATGAATGTAAAACCCTGAAAATAGCATTTGGCAGTTAACAGCTGCTACCAGCACTCTGGAGAGTGAACAGAACCTTGCAAAATTAAAGCCACAGATTTGTTCCCCTCTAAAAAGCCAAACAGAACTCCTGAGTCATGTGTGAGGTGTAGATTGTGCATCATAATTTCAAGTATGCTCATTACCTCTTTGTCTAAGACTGATAAGTTCAAAGCCAGCTGATATATTACAACAAAAGACCTCTCAGAAAAGTGTCAGCACACACCTGGAGAATATTGCCAACGCAAGCAAAGAATTTTAAAAGAGTCATCTTAAAACAAGCTAAAAAAGTTGCAGTATGAAACATAACCAAATGACACACCTCAGCCAAGATGAAAGCACCCAGTTAGTCTCAAAAGAAAACATGTAAAAGATACTGAAATAAATTATAACTATGACAGCAACACTGAAGGATCCCTCCTTGCCTGTTACTGGTCTATATCAGTTCAGTATTGAAGCCATGATTATACATATATGGAGTGAATGACCCTATTGACCTACACCTGTGGCTGAACAGTTGGTCACAGCTGGGAAGTGACAAGCTATCTGATTACATGAAGCATGTATGACCAACTCTTGGATTTACTATGTACTTGGTAGTAAATTTCAAGGTGAGCTTCAGAAGAAAATTAGAGCTATTCTTCTTGACCCTTAGGTGACCTATAACATCATTTGCCACAGTGGCACCCTAGACAAGATACAAACCCCCCTCATTTATGGATTATGATAATTTATCTAAAGTAAATATTTTCTTTCCACAAATTCAGCACCTGAAGATCCTCTAGAAAGTCAGAAAGTTTGGATTTGGCACCAATTTGGTTCCCATCTATTCATCAAATGCTTAGTGACCTAGATCTTCAAGTAGGTTTACATATGCTTCCAATATCCATATAGCCTCAAGGAATTTGTAATTACCAAGGGACTGAAGGGAATATGAATGCTGATATAAATGCCAGAGGTGACTGTCTCAAGAAATAAGAGTCTAAAGCCAAGTAAATCTAGTTTTGATCTGGCACAGCTATATTGTGAGATCTCTGTGCCAAGCCTGCTTATGACTTGCTATGGAGAAAGTTATATACATGTTAGATACTGATGTCAAATTTGTGTTGGACTCCCTGCAAGTCTACTCATTGCTGGCTCAAAAAATTCTAGCTGTTTTGTATTAAACCTAGGCCTTCTTGTCTTGCTGTACAGATCGCTATAAATAAGCACTGTTGTTTATTCAGGTCAAAGTGTGGCCATTCTCAAACAGCTTACGTTTTCCAGTTCTTGCTGATCCTTAACAGTGGTAGTAAAAGGTTGAAGAGAAAGCTGGCTCTGTGCACTTGTAGACATCTCACTCATGCTCTGAAGCTTTTTATGGTTTATTAAATACATGGAATTAAAGGATGTGCTGGCCCTCTGTTCCTTCTTCTTTATCTAATACCTTTGAAGTACCCTCAGTGCTAGCTGTCAACTAAGGAAAAAATATCAGTCAGACTAATGAATAGGCCCAAAGTTTCCCTCCCTATTCTTCTCCCCTGAGGAAAGGCCATGGCATATTGTCGAGGCAGTACAATCGAGATTTACTATTCTCCTCATTCATGCTCAGCTAAAAAAAATCTTGCACCAAATTGCCGATTAGCAGAGGATCTGAGAACTACTTGTCAGGGAGGAAAAGTCAGAGAAATGACTTGGCCACAGAATATTTTGGAAGGGAAAGGAAGAAACTGCTAGAGAGATCAAATTCAGAAAACGTCTCTGCTGAGGAATTTGTGCCAAAGGGGCAATGGTAAGACACTGGGTTACAAAAGGAAACCAAGGCATAGAGACACTGAAAGGAGAGGCGTCCCACTGTGGAATGACTGGAATGCCTCGAAAGGGAAGACTGTATTGACCATCTTGCTTGATCTGCATGTCAAAAGCGACTTCTGCCATATATAGAAGCACACTGCTGCTTGGAAAAAATGCTGTGATAAACAAAGCACTCGAGGTCATGCTATTGTTCTTTCCTCAACTATTTTCAGGACAGGTATATGGCATGAAATGGTGTGTCTTTCAGAAAATTCTGCCTCCAAAAGGATAATGAAAGTAAGTGGTAATAGTCACTTTGTAATGACTGATTCTACCAGAAGTAGAAGTAAAGCTCACTAATGTACCATCAGATTTTAAAACTGATTAAGTCCCATAAAACTAGATATGATTTTTCAAATTATCTTGCAGTTTCACAGAACTGCAGGCAAACTCCAAAGTATTTGAGTCCAAGCAGAACACCTTCCCTAAAGAACAGCTTATGAAAGATAACAGGTATTTTTTGTGCAGCAAGGATGAAAGATACTGGTAAACAGACAACCATGGAAAAATGTTCTGTTGCCTGAATTGTCCAAACATTTACTACACATGATGAGTGCTTTTTGAGCACTTCCTCACATAAAGAAAACAGTGTAGCTTTTAGAGATATTCCCCTCCATTAAATAAATATCCATCCTCATTGTTATGATGAGAGGATCTATTTCACAGAAAATTTAGACATACTGATTTTTGTCATTCTGCCTTCCAGTTATATCCACTCACACTAATTTGTTCTTTTCCACTTCATATTGTGTCATATAGATTGAAATTTGTGAGACAATACAGAGTAATGCCAAAGCAAATACTCTTAGGTAATTTATTTGGGACAAAACTCTTAATTTTTCACTTACCCATTACTCTTTCTGCTTTTCGGGGCCTTGAACTGGCCCCATTATATAGGATCTTTGTCACTGGCTTTAACAAGAAAGTTATCATTAAAAAGCAATGGCTTTTCAACTTGTCTGCTAAAGAGCTTTGTAGTTTTCAATATAAGGGAGTTGATGCTGTTAATGAAGGAATCAATTGCAAATTAATCAATGAACCATCAACGCAGACATAGTTTTGTTCCTGTTTCATCCATATTTCTGTCTAAAGGATAAATCTGTCCTAAGCATCACTTAAGTTCCACTCAAGGTTTCTGGTACCAAATAGATTGGTATAGATACAGCTATAGTTATGGATACATACTGTTTTCCACTAAACAAATGAAACTGTCTTGAAACTAATAATTCATTTGCTATAGTTAAAAGCAAAACGTATTTGTCAAGATCTTCAACTAGAACTGACGAAAAAAGTTGTAATTCAAAGATGAATGTTTTAAACTTCATGCAGTGGAAAGCCATTACAAATTTAGAATTGTTTCAGTGTGGTTCAAATGTCATAACCAATGTTAACAAGAAGAAAAAAAGCTCTGTACTTGAAATTGAGTGATATAAGATATAATTATCTCTGCAACATCTTTTTTGCCTCCTCCAAATAAAATACATACTAAGGAAACAAACTGTGAATGCAGAAATATGGATTGTATTATTAATTATTTTGTAATTAGATAATTTTACATCATCTAATTACTAATTCCAAATGTTACTGGAGTACTGGAGGGTGTGGTATAACCAGCTGTTGCACTATACAAACTTTTCCAAAAAGTGAAGCTTGAGAAAGCACATTTTCCAAACACAATCCAGCAAAGGTAAGACAACTATTACTTGGCATATTCAGTGGTCATAATGGGTGTATCTCATATGGTACTCATTTGAGAATTATCTATATCAGCAACCAGGCACCATGGCTCCTAGAAGAGTTGAGATGGTACTATGTAAGGAGGCATCTCTGAGACTGTTCATTTTTGAGGCTGATTTTAGATTAAGAGTCAGGCATGAGCTCAGGAGATGATGTATTTGGTGAGATCTGAAACACTCTGAGTCTTGGTGAGAATCTGGAAATTTCCAGGCTTTAGTATTTACAAAAGAACAATTTTTACCACATATTATATTTGTTTCTTATAAATTATGCACAGTTTGCTAGTCCTCTACATTCTGAATTGGGCAGAATCCAGCTTTGCCAGCACCCTGTAGTAGTTGCTTGCATGATTAAACCGACATTTACCCCTGAGCTACTGCATTCTGCAACTGCAAGACATTCCACCATATGAAATGGCTTTTCAAACTCGCAGGGACAATTGAGTTTGGTTTTAAATAATATGCAGGATCAGTCTGAAACCTCTCCTTGGAGTAGTGACCCTCACTGTGTCTCATTTTGATGCACAGAATATTAGCCAGTGCCACAAGACTAGTAGCATATACCGTACACATCCGTGCAGGTGAAGAGCCTGAGCTAAACGCAGACCTCGTAACAGTGAATTCACCTCCTCTTGCCTTCAGTGCAGCTACACGCACACAGCCAGGTGGGGGTTTGTCCCGGGGCATTTAAACTTTTCAGGGAGCAAGACGAGTCTTTTAAATTATAGTAACAAGATAGCAAACATATCTAGGTGAAGGATATTTTGCATTGGATATATTATTATTAGCTGAACAAAAGCAAACCAGATAGACTTAAGTTAAAAGAGGAAGCTTGGTATGGTTGGTTGTTTGGTTGGTTTTTTTTAAGTTATCAGTCATTAGACAGAGACAAAAAAATCACAGTGGGAGACTTGTAAAATGGTTCTTGCAATTCTCAAGGGCATTTCTTTCAGTCTTTCAACAACAGAACTGGTCTATATCATAAGTCTTATTTATAAAGAGGCTTTCAGGCAATTTCACACTGCTTTCCTCTGATGCCGCCCAAAAAACATGTAAACCCGAGGGATTAGTAGTGACTTAGAGGGAAAATAGTGTAAAGTTACAGGATGAACTGAGCCAACGCAGCTGCCTTGATGCACTGTTCCCTTGGGCTACTGCAATGAATGAAACTTATCTAAGTGCCCCAGTCCACTCCCACACCGCCCGAGTACTGACTCTTTTGTTATATTGTGCACTAGAATCATTTGGTCTCAGGGGGCCGTCAAGTCTTTAATGGCTTGTAGTGTGGAAAGAGAGAGAGGTTCACTATCTAGGAGCTGAAAGTTAAACCTCCTTTTATATTTCTTTTTTGACAGTAACAATTGGGAAGCACGGTAAACAAAATGTTTACTCACACACTGCCTTTGGTAGACTTTTTGGATTCAATTATTTTTATGCTAGTCAGTTATCTTAGCATGCAAAATAAATTGTGACATTAATTATCCTTTGTGGGTCTGTCCTGAGTTACAGGTATCAATTAGATTGTGTTGCAACTAGTTAATAACACTGTACATTGCAGAGCCTTGTTTTGGGAATATATCAAATAGATAATAAGACTGTATCTGTTTAGCTCTTTTGTTTACTGTATTGACTGACTTACATCTAGTTGATCCATTTTACATTTAAATTGTTACTAAAACTCTCATATAAGCAATTGTCTTTCTGTAAACACAGCAAATGAAAACCCACAGAAATTTCATTTCAGTCTTCAATATGCACAAGCTCTGTTTTTAAATGAAGGTCTTAAACACCCACCACCACTGGAAAAATAAAGTCTGTGTAGTGTACTCTCATTTGCTAAATTAAATACTGATTTTGAATATGGTTTGTTGTGTTTAGTTGTGCAGACAGTTCCAGCAGTTCCATACACTGGATTGTTTAACATTCACCTGTCAGAAAGAAGTATTGTGAAAAAGGGTAGGAATATATATTTAGTCCCTTCTGCTATTAAAGTAAATAGCAATATTGTCTGCACTTCAAAGTTGGAATATTTTTTAATAGCTCATTAGTCCTTGTGATCTATGTTCTAATGTTCCTACTCTCCCTGCTAGTAAGTAAGAGACTATTGAGGATGGATAAGAGTAGAGTTCTGCTTAGTAAGTAGTGCATGATCAGACTTATTCCTTTCTCACTGAAGTGCCATGATGAGTAATTTGTTAATGTCAATGCAGCACTTTGAAGACAAAATAAAGAAAATAAAGTTACTCTGGTGATGAGTGCAACAGAAGTATCTATAAATGAATAAAGTGCTGTCTAAGTGCTAAGTATTATTATGATTAGTGCCTGAATTTGCAAAGAAGTGGTTAAATACAGTGGGATGTGGGTGTAAAATTACATTTTAAATGGATCTATTTTTGAGATTACTTATCAGCATGATTAGTGTGATAATAATTACATTTATCATTAATAATACATTTTTTTTAAAGTTAGGCAAAATAAGCTAACAGGTTTGATTTTGATTTTGCCAGAAATGTGCAGTGCCTTCCAAAAGCAATCTGTGGAACTTGTCTCTGGAATGCAGCTGTGTAAGATTTCACTAACATCTTGCAGGTGGAGCCTAATTTTAGTACAGCCTTGAGAAGGGGGAATTGTTTTCTCTGATATGCACCATAACAGCAGCAAAGCAGGTGGAGCTTTAGACAAGTATTTGTTTACTTTCCTGTTTAAAAGGGAAAAAAACAAAAACAAAAACCACAGATGATTCATGTCATTAATCATACAGATTCATTTTGATTTAAACAAGTCTAGCAAAATAGTCTGGAGTACATTTGACCTACTCATTTTCAAATGTGGAACAAACCCAACAGAATGGAAAAAGCTCAGAAAATGAGCATTCAATCCTAAATATAGTGGAGAGGGAGCTGGTAAATGATAGGAAGGAAAATTTAGAAATACATCTGCTCAGTCACAAAGAGTGAGCTGCAGAATCAGACTCAACAATTTCTCAGTCAGCTTCAGCAGTCTCTTATTAAGACACTGAAGTAAACTTTTTGTAGAGCTTTGAGATTCTTGAGCTGCAAAACATGGAAATTAACCAGGGGACAAGTAGTAACTCACTGCTTTTAGTCAAACTGGTAACATAAACTCAGTATAATAAATCTCATTCATTTATTTTTGATCAATTTATTATTTAAGCTCACCAAAAATTGTTATTAACTGAATGATCAATAACTGGGGACTTTTTCATCAGTTTTTATGAAACTCCTCAGTTTGTACATGGCCTGGTGGAGTAATCCCATAGTGTCCTTCAGGTAAACTGTATTATTTAGCTAGCAAGGCTATTTTGCTATACATACATCTTTTCTAGGCTTACACATTTTGGATTAATGTACATGATAAATTAAGGTTTTCAATTTATCAGCTTGAAAACACAAAGGACCTTTCCAGAACTAGGTTCGACATTTTTTATGTGGTAGACCATGGAGTTGTTGGTCACATACATGATGTATCTGGTTGTTCTTTTCCAATGGCATTAACTGTGATGTTTATGCCTTGGGTTAACTGTACACATCTCACTTATTTAAATTTACTCACTGTCAAGTTAGTCCAATGTAAGGTTTTTCAGGTCTACCAGAGAAAAAACAGTTGTGCTCTAGATCATGTATCACCTGTAAGGAGATAATAGCTACTGGATTAAAAAATCTGCAGCTCTCTGACTCTTGATTTCTAATAGTTCTTTTTAAATTAACTGAGTGGACAGGAGCTGGATCCAACAAAAACCCTATTGTTTCATGTGTTGTTATTTCCAAGCATCCTTTTGGGGAGTTCATACACTTACTACCCTTGACTATATACACCTTGCCTTCCAAACATCTCTTTTAATGACCAAGAAGAGATTAAAATTTGTCTCTGAATTTTTTTGTAATTTCTCAAGAAGCGTAAGCTGCTCCTGCACTAACAACTAGATAGGCTCGTGAAAGGAATGCATTTGGAGTTCTTGTCCTTTGCTCCAGACAGACACAGCATATCTAAATAATTCCTGAGAAAGGCAATAGTTTACTTAATCAGTTCAGATATCATCTATTTATTTCCTCATAACAGTGATAACAACATAATACCTTCTATCCAGTGGCCTCACAGTGCTTATAATTTTTTTTTAAATAACTCAGCCACCTCAGAAATGCAGCACACTCCACAGCATAATGGCACAGACTGACTTCTCTCCAAGTAATTCCAGAATTAAACTGATTGATAAGACACATGCCTGTGAAGCTCAGAGATGGTGAACAAAGCTCATCTTATCATGTATCTCACCTTATCTTGGCAGTTTCAACAGGCCTTCCAAACATCAGAACAGAAGAGTTCCTTATACTGAAAGCATGTTTTGTTGTGTTGCATCTGTTATGTCCTTCTTCTGTATGTACAGGGCCAGTGTGATGGGTCAGCAAAGAGTTCTGGGCATCAGGGAGTGACTTGTAGCTTCATTCCTGTCTGTTCCAACTCATGAAATTGCACCTGGCTAAGAATAGGTGTGTGCTAATCTAAGGATCCACCTGGAAGTGGTCCTGTTTATGGAAGTTTGTGAAGAAAGACCTGGCAAGAACTAGCAGACTAAGGATGTGAGTTCGTTGACAGTTTTGAGAAAGCAATAATATCCTAGGAAGGATTTTGTGGTCAAAATCCAGTTCTTACTCTGCCACTGAAACTGCAGTGCCCAATTGTAGGGCCAATTTTTCACTGATGCTGAGTGTCTTCTTCTGAAATATTTAATGGAAATTATGGCATTTATAGCCAGTACCATAAAACTGAGCTTTCAAAACCACTAAGAATTATATTCCCAGTGTTGAAGAAGGAAGGCAGCACAATAATTCCCTTTAGTCTATCATTTTTTGTATTGATTTATGCCTTCCTTGTGAGCAAACTCCAGATACATGTGCAAAAAAGGTTTACTTTCTCAACTGGAATACTAGCAATGTCAATACTTGAGCCTGTATAGATTAGCACTGTAGACATGGCTCAAAGAATGTTATTGCCATGCTATAATGATCAAGAAACTCTACAAAATAACGTTTGTTTCTAGTATGATCTGAACTGCAGCAATGCTGATCAGGATGATATTCAGATTATCAATAGAGACAAGTCTTTGAGCCTGGCCTGTCAGAGTAGAGAACACAAGTATGCGAATTACTGTAGCATTTGAAAAGAAGCCAGCATTCAGAAAGATACAACCTGGGAATAGATTTTGCCTTTGCCTAGTTTCAGTCTTTCTTGAATATAATGGGGCCTCACAGAATATATGGTCATTGCTAAGTTTTTAAACATTAGCAAAGGTATTCTGAATATTCTGATTGATTGATTCTGCAAATATTTGCCAAGTCTAAATGTATCCCTTTATATTTCTGTTGTCTTCAGTTTCTGTTAAGTAGAAATAAGTATTTCTAACATTTTCCTGGTTTTGCTATCTCAAAGCAACTTGAACTGACATATCTTGTTCTGATTTATATTTTTTCATAAGTAATAGAAATGGGCCTCAAATCCAGCAGAAGCTGAACATGCTCAACACTGAAGGGATGAGCATAGCAGCCACCATAGTGTTTCAATTCAAGTGAAGAAAGTGGGTTTTGCTCTCCTCAGGGTCTTTCAGCACTTCTGGTGTCAACCACAGGAAGTTACTATGCTGTTTAATATTTTTAGCATAGAGAAGTCTTCCTTCTGAACCTATTTTTTTACTGTGTAAATCAGGGTAACTCTTTTCAAGTGATGCACTGGCAGTTTATCAAACCAAGCCTGTCCTGGTTTGAGCCAGGATTAAGCTGTTTTGTCATTACTGCCACAGGTAACTGCATTTGGCAAACAAGAACTATCTGGGTAACTTAGACCTTGTGCTTTACAAATACAATGGTGGTGTGTCATAGACTTTTTCTCAGCACCTCACATTAAAAGGAATTTTTAAAGACCATATCCTCCCTTTAAATTGTTGACAAGGACAAGACCAATCTGTAAATGCAATGCTGCAAAGAACTAAGTGATCACAGTAGCATTCATGGAGGAAATAGCCTCTTTCATTGTCTTTTCTTGGACATCAGCTACTTTACCAGGGTATCCACTTGTGCATTTCTCTTTTGTCATATTTTGAATGAATTTACTCTGCCTTTCCTAGGGCCAGGCTGTGTGGAGAATAGAAAGATCTGATCCTTCTTGGGAGTGTGTTTTCTGGTTTAGTGGGAGAGTTAGATCATTTTTTTTAAACTCTTGGTATTTCTTGCTATGATAATTCTATTGGTACAAATAGGAGAAGCTCTCAGGGAGTGGCTCTGCAGCAAGAGCAGTGTATGTCAGAGGAAATAAAGTCATAAACTCTCTAGGACTACTTTAGTTCTGTAGTTGAAGAGGCATTCTGTCTGAAATTTTTTTAATTAAAATGCCAATGGGCTTATTATATTATTTTCTGTTTCTCTTGGTTATAGGAGAATAGTCCTATTGCAGACATGTTTGTGAGATAAAAGATCACTGTAATATTTTAATTTCTCAAAGGAGATCTCTGCTTAAAAATTGTATTAAGAAAGGACTTCCTTCAGCCAAATTATAAAACCAGAGCAGATGACTTTACTGTGAAAGAAACTGGAACTCAGCAGTGCCCCAGAAGTCAGCATTTATGGATCTGTGTTGCAAAGAGCTGTCTCTGCTACAGTTGCCCTCTATTTGATGCAGATTCCCGAAATCTTAGTCAGATCCAACTGTCAGCTCTTCCACTTTGCCTCCCCAGTTCCCTGTTCTTGATAGACAAGAGCAAGCCTTTTAAAAATAAAAAGCCATTTCAGGGAAAAATAGAGAAGGAGTTTTTTAAATTAACATTGAAATTGTCAGAGACTAATTGTATGTTAGCATCAAACAAACACTGTTGATTTTGTTGTTGCATTTTGTGTTTTATAAGTTTTCTGTTACCCCTAATCAAACATGGGTGAGTATCTGTTGAAACAATGTATGTAATTTGTTTACATTGTTAGTTGAGATAATTACAAAGCAAGCACAATGGAAATAACTGGTTTCTTAGTTTTATGTGGAAAGTGTCGGGGGGGAAGGAACTCCACAACTAACCAGCGGTTGTCAGCTGCTCTCTAAAATATTGCCTAATTTACAGTTGTTGCATATTAGTGCTGCTAAGAATGCTAGGGACATAAAGTGTCATGTTGAATATAGGGTGATGACTTCATACTAGAGCAAGTCTGGGGATATGACCAGTTTGCAGTCACAGAGAAATCAGCTTTAATTAATTTGAGTGCCAGCACTGTGTATAATTACACAGCATGAGAGTTTGCATGCGAATTCTAAAATGCTGATTGTTGAAATACTTGCACTTGCTTATTAATACGTTGGGACTAAGCAATCCTGGCCTGCAAGCAAAGTATAGAAAGAACAGAGTGCTGTCAGGGTAATCTCTGCTGCCCTATACTTAGCAAGCAGAATCCAGATATTTCTGCTTCTTAAGTGATAAGTATAACATATTAGTCACTCTTGTGGGTGACATACATTGTAACCCCACTCTCAGTGTGCAACTAAAACAAGATGATCTATTATTATTAAAGCTGTCAGAAACATAACAGCAGGATTTGAGCTTCATTTATTGTAGACACAAGCTACAACTCAAATATTTCTTTTCAATTTCATTTTTTATTTACTTATTATATATTGACACAATTCTCAATTAGAAAAAAATGGCTTGCAGGCAAATGTGAGGTAGAAGTTGTCATAGGAAAATTAGCCTTCTTGCATGATATTTTGTACCTTTTGGAGACAATAACAAAAGACCATAGGTAGCTTTTTCTCCCCTACCAAAAAAATTAGCAGTGCAAGGCTTTTTTGGTGATTTTACAGTTGCTAGTGTTATGTTCTCAGGCATCAAAACTCATACCCCAAGAAATGGAAGTTGTATATAGTCCTGTCTAGTTTTTAATCAGCATGTTGTTCTAAGTCACGTGTGACTAATCCTGTTTGCATTCAATTTATCTCACTATTTTACTGCAGCAATGAGTTTCACTGATTAATTAGATGCTGAAAAAATGAAATATCAGGAACACTAAAAACACTGTTCCTTAATTTGGATTAAACTCTTTTACCTGCTGATATACACAGGGAAATATTCAGAGGTCTTTTCTTGTCATTCATTAATTTATACATCAGCAACATCTGCTGTTACCTTTCTCCTTTCTAAACTCGGATAGTCCACTCTTCTTTAGTATCTCACCATGTGGAAGCTTCTTCATATCTTGAATCATGCTGTTGACTATCTCTGGATCTTGTCAAAATACATTCAGAATTCAGAAAAAAAAATTGGCATGTATTTGCTCATCACACAATGATTTTTGCATACATGTAGGTAGTATAACAGAGGTTAACATAGGACCTTAGTTTGCATCTGTCTGAAAATTTGCTGGATTTTCTGTTGTTTCTTAAAGAATGTTTTTCATTTGCAAAACATTAACATTTGTTAGGGTTATTTCCAGCCACACAGAAAAATGTTCCTTTGTGTATTTTGATTATTTAAAGCAATTTTGTTTCTTTAATGCATATGTGCATCCAGCACAGCATGTTCACTACTTTGAATGAATATGTGGGGAATGCTGTTAATTTCCTCATGTGCATGCACAGGAATGCTTTTATTGTCTACTGCACATGTTGAGATGGGGTTGCTTCGTCTTCTCTTTCACATTATTTAGTGCAGATGACTTCTTTATATTTGAAATGTAATAACTACTATAGATTACAAAATTAACTATAAACAGTATATGCTAGACATAGTTATGGTTTGGGGCTTCCCAGGGCCTCCAAATTAAATTCAGAGTACTCTGTTAGGCACCAAGGCTTTTCACCATGCTTGGGGTGCTGAGTGGTTTAGAGGGGAGTCCAATGTAATGAGATGGTACCTGAAAGGTAAAATACTGAGGGAAAATACTGATGCTCTAAAAAAAATCTTGATTGCCTGATTTAATGAGTTTAAGAAAGCTCTAGAAAGCATTAGTCAAATCCTTCCCCTAAGATGTTTTCCTGAGCACAGCAGATTCTGCTGCATTGCCAGCAAAAAATGCTCAAGGAGGTTACACCTCCAGCATGCAGTCATCTTTCCCATGGACCTAGGGTCTCATAGCTCGAAATGAGTGTCACAGGGATGAGACTGGCAAGGTGTTGTGAATTGCTCTGTGACTGTATGTGTTTTCACTCACCAAGCTTCAAGTACAACTTGAAAATATGTTGAGAGGATTATGAGCTTCATCCTGCCTTACATTTAAGCATGTGTCTAATTTTAAACACATAAATAGTTCCATTTATTGGGATTATTCTTGTACATAATTTAAAATGTGTGCTCAAGTGATTCAGTAAATTTTGTTCACAGAAGGCATCAGAAGCAGCAGTAACAATGGATGTGATGGGCCAGCTGGAGAGCAACTGTCCAGTGGAAACATCTCTCTTCTGTGTCAAAACCACTAGGTCTATTTTCTCCAGTTTAAAGAAAAGTCCCAGTTTCTCAGGATTTCTCACATCCTCCCATGTAAGGCCATTGTGGGGTTTCTACTTTGCATGGAATTCTTCCTGCAGCCTTCATGAGCTATCTGTGTTGTGCTGTGTTTTCAGTTTGAGTCTCATCAAAATTTTTATCATATTTATACTGTGCCTCTCTGTGTATCTCAAGCAAACTCAGCTATTTTTATAAGCAAGGAAAAGAAAACATTTTGCCATTGTTTTCAGGAGATTTCAGTAGAACCTAGTGTGGAATAAATAATTCACAATACAGAAATATATGTTTTTTCTTTTTCTGAAACACAAGTCAAGTACAGGACTAAAAAGTGGATAGCTATGATTTAGAACTATAACTCAGTACTAATGGATGTGGCACATTCCTTGCTGTGAAGTGCTATAAATCACTCATTGAAAGAAAACAACAAAATATTTGAGGAGCATGTTGACAAGGGTTTTGTGTGGTTCAGAGGTGACATGGAAACAATAACCACCTGAAAACAGTATTATATCTTTATGACAAGGAGCAAATCAACTCTGATCATCTCCTAAACAGAGAAAAAAGGGTGGCTATTTGATTGTTTGCGGTTTCTTTATTCTGCTGTATCTTGGATATATCCTTATTTCTCCCAGCAGGAAGTAGAAAGATGTTCCACTGCTATAATTCTTAATTAGAAGCTTTTTTCCATCCTAGTTTTTAGTCTATCAGACATGAATGTTCTTCACCGTGCTTGCCTACAGCATAAAGTGAAGTGGCTTCTCTCAGAATACTTGGTTCTGCCATCCTTATTCCTGTTGAGATTGATTTAGACACTAACTTTGCCCATCCTGAGTTATTCCTTTCTTCTCAAGAATTATACTGAAATTAGTGAGACTATTCATATTAATAACCGCTCACTGTGTAGTGATGTTCAGAGCATGGCCCAGGAAACTTAACTGAGGGCTAATATGTTAGTCTGAATGATATAAGTAGCCAAATCTGCTCCACTGAGTAGTTAGCTCAATAGCACTTTGCAGAGTAATTATTGCTTAGTATAATGGAGGCAGAGGTGGATCCTAACATGTTTTCTCTCTGTGTTGCTTCTTTGTTTTATTCCTGAAGTTAGTGTATTTGGCAAAATGTTTCCCTAGAAAAAAGCAAGGTATGTGATTATAACCAAATGAGCAACTTGGAATCACCAAAAAACCACAAATCACATTGTTTATAACTTGTTACTGCTTTTGTTTGTTTCAGAAAAGCTTATTACATTTACTCTTAAATGATACAATATGACCACTGTGATCTTGTGGCCTGAACAATAAGAATAGCTGTTTCTCAGATTTTACTTTCTGCAGCTTCTCAATGTTTTTCATTAAACAACAGAACTTGTAAACTTTAATTCATACATTCACCTTTTAACCTCATCGATCATTGTAATGAACCTTAATAGCTGGATGCTCTGATCACACAAACTGTTGTGGTTCAGATCTTGGTCAGTTCCTTTTTTGAAAGATTTTTGGAACATTAGTAGGTTTCTATTTTGATTATATGTGTTGAAGAGAAACTTTATTGTGAATATTTCTTTTTATTTAAATAAATAGATGCTTGTTTGAAAGAAAAGTTACACCAAAAATCATGGGAAGCTTATTATTTTAACATAAACGTTGCTGGTATTTTATAATTTCTGAATTTTTCTAACCTTTCTAGATGTATAGTTTTGGTAATTGCTAAGAATTTCCTTCTTTCAGCTCCTAAAAGTGAATATTTTCCCCTTTACCCTAAGAGATGAGTTTATATCAATAGGGAAATAATTTCTAAAAACACAGAGCACTATCAGTATTAGCAGTACAATTTTGCCTTGAATGTTGCTACTGAATAGATATTCCTGTTGAGCACTGGGAACCTGACTATCACTGCTAGGTTAATACTACAATTAACATGCAAACCCCAGAAGATAAGTACCCAAAGAGCTTGCACAGCTCTTGAGCAGTGCATGTGGATTATGTTCTGTGTTGGCCCTCCCCATGATGTCTTTCTACTATTTAGGCTTATTGATGAACCTGATGGCATGGGCACTTTTCTGTTGTGGAAGTATTCTCACTGCATCTTTTGCACCAGAGGTTTTCATATCAGCTGAACTGGAAGAAAGGCAGAAATTGACATTGTGAGAGTATTTCTGGTCTAAAAATGCTTAGCATGTGCTTATGCATGTTAGGTCTTTATCTATGTACATTTCTAAAATGTATGCACATATTAATTTTGTAATCAGTAAGCATACAATTTTGAAGAAATATCAAAGTATTCATCCAAGTTCCAGTTCAAACACAGAGCTACAAGGATGGTTAAGGGACTTGAACATCTCTCATACGAGGAAAGGCTGAGAGACCTGGGGCTGTTTAGTCTTGAGAAAAGGAGACTAAGATAGGACCTTTTTACTGTATACAAAAACCTGAAGGGTGGGTGTCAAGAATGGGCCAGTCTCTTTTCAGTAGTGCCCTGTGAGAGAATGAGGGGAAATGGCACTAAGCCACAGTGCAGGGAGGTCCACCTCAATATGAGGAAAAACTTACTGTTAAGGTGACAGAGCACTGGAACAGGCTGCCCAGAAAGGTTGTGGAGTTTCCTTCTCTGGAGACTTTCAAGACTTGTCTGGACACATTCCCGTATGATCTGCCCTAGATGTTCCTGCTGCAGCAGAGGGGTTGGACTTGATGATCTTCAGAGGTCCCTTCCAACCCCTATGACTCTATGATTCTATGATTCTATCATTCTGTGAACACAGCAAACACTGACAAGTTATTTCCCATACATATGCAGGAGAACAGAATAAACGATCATGGTAATGGCCCCTCTTGACCTCAGACTCATTTGAAGCTCATTAATAACAAATGACATATTCACAGGCAGTTCTTCCATTCTGTTGAGTTAAAAATATTCTTTTTTTTTTTTTTTTTTTCCCAAAAATATATGACTAATTCATTGGTAAAAGTTGCCTTCAGGCAAACACATGGAAAAAAATACAGCTTATTACAGCTTAAACTGAGAAAAACTCTTGATAGCTGATGTTCACACATCACTACTAACCTGAAAAGCTATGGTATTAAAAGCAAATTCCATGTGCTACATTGCATAAATGCCAATCCTATTCATACAAGGGTCCAAATGTTAAAAATTTATTAAATCAGCTTTCTGAATTCCCCTGTTCATTATTTTGCTGACTTGGAAACCTTGGAGTGTTTTGTATCCATTTCATTATCTCCAAAAAGCATGAATTGTAATGGAATTTACATAAAAATCCTGCTGGAGAGTGGAGACTTTACTGCACAGTCAGCTGCCCCCCTAATCCAATCTTCCCCAATGCAGTTGGCCTGGCGGTTGCCAAACTCTAACAGTGGGGATCTCCTTTGTTGAGAAAAGTATGAATTTGAGCTTTAAAATGAGCAGAAGTCTTTTCTATTACTCAGGATGTCTCCTCTTGCTGAGTTTACATGAAAAGTCTAGCAGGAGGTGTTATTAAATAGCCTCAAAAATTAGGCAAAACCCCCATTTATCTAGAAAAGGGACAGAAAAGGCTTAAAGAAATAAGCATTTGAATTTTCATTATTGAGTATCCATGGGACACCAAACCACTATTTTAATTTTGCTATTAACCCTTTGCATAAAAAGGATTTAATACTTTTAATCAGTTCTGAATTACACTTTCAAGAAAGCACAGGTTGGGAATTTTTAAAAGTCTCCTTTATTTCTTTCAGTGTTATTTCAGTGCTCTCATGTTTGCACTTACCTCAAAAGATTTTTAACTTTGTATTAGATTTTTCATGAAGGTTGATTACGTGGGCATTTCAGTCTCACCTTCATTCTTTATTTAGCTGAAATTCCTAATCACTTCAGTGGGTGGTAGACAGTACTCAAGTGTTCCTGTAGATGAATTTCAGCTTCTAAAAAATCTTAGGGGTTGAGTAATGTATTCTTGTTTATTTTTTCCACTTTACTGATAAAATCTAGAGAGCATTTATCATCACCTGGATAGAAGTGATTTAAAGCAGTTCACAATTTAGGCTAGCAGCCATTTTCTGAACTTCAGCAAAACATCAAAATCAGAATGACAAGAAATAATTTATTTGTGATTTTATGTGACCCTTGAAAAAGGGATACAGATAAAGGTACACATACTGCTAGGGAATTCTACCTGGATTAGCTCTTGCTTTATTAACAAAAAAAATCCAGCTTCCCCTGCCTCAGGAAGATTACTTTTTTCAAATTAACATTAAGGAGCCTATCCTCTTTTATTCTCCTGAAAATAAAGTTTTATAACAGTTCAGTCTCCTGTTTTATTCTGGAGGAACCAATCCCAGTGCCCATATCTGGTCATGAGTGGAGTGACTCTCCTCCAATTCTTGGTCAGTTTACATTCCCAATTCTTCTTCTTTATTTCCTTCTTCTTGTTGCAGTCTTCATATGAATTTTTTTCTATGCTCTTTTACATTTCTTTTCAGAAGCTTTTCTTTGTTATACTCTCTCTAACAGTTGTGTTCAATTTAAGTATCTTTGAACAGCGAAAACAAGCTACTCTGGCAGAACTCATGTAAGCTTAGAAGTTGTACACTCACTAACAGAAATCTTCATTTGGTTTCCTTTGTTTTTACTGGGCTCTATTGATTTCTACTGGAGTAGCAGTCTTCCCAAGAGCCAGTAGGAGAGCAGTCCTTTGGCTGTCTTCCAAAATGCATTTGCCAAATAATAGCATTAGAAAACTCCTGGCCTTTCTAACAGAGAAGACAATAGCAGAGCCCAAGAACTGTATACTAGTCTTCCTGTTTACCCTCTATGCCAAACTCTACATACATTTAGAAAGTGATTCACAGAAACCTCTGACATCAGTGGATTACAAGGGCAGAGTCTGATCATCTGAATTACAAGATATTAAAAGCTTTCTTTTACAATTTTTGAAACAGTTCAGCAACCAGGCAAATATACCACTTCACTTCAGACTTATCTAGAATAGGTATCTTTGGATGGCAGTATATTTTGGTGAATGTTGTTCTTTTTATGATCTACCTTATTTTTTTAATATGCTTTTATGTGAACAGAATTTGTTTCTCCATCTGAAAGGAATTCTTAAAATAGAGTACAGCCTTTTCATGGAGAAAAATACAGGCTTGGCCTTTGTCTGCTCATGTTCTGACATTGTACTTAGTTTTGGGGAGAAGGAATGAAGGAAGCAGAGGGCTGTGCATGGCCAGGCCTCCCTGAACATTACTGATGAGTGCACAGTGCTAGTGAACTGAGAAGGAACTGAGAGGACTGCCAATTATTTTTTAATTTTATTTTTTTTTTCTGCAGTCCTACAGAATCCACAAAATAATGCAGAAGACGAACACAGAAAAGCACTGTTATGAGAGGAATTAAACATTTTGGGGCATTCAAAAAAGCTCAACAGAAAATCAGACTCAGATCTGCAAAATGATCGCTTGGGGAAAGCTCTGTTTGAAGATTTGTGGGAGTATTAATGATTGATCCTTATACTGAAAAAATGCAACAGGGGAACCTTTAATATTTGTGTCCACATCTTTAGCTGGTGGAAAGGATGCAGTTCCATTAAGTCAAGTCAACTGTCCTAATTTGCACCAGCTGAGCTTCTGCTTCTTTGTTTGTGTAGCCTTGTCGGCACCCCTTCCAAGGGAAAGCAAACATTCAGTGTTCTTTCCTGGGTCAAAGAAAAGTCAGTGCAGAAAAGTCAGTGCAGAAGTATCCCAGAGTTTCCCTATCTCTTCTTTTTTTCATTTTTACAACTAGCATTATTCACATACAATGATTTGAACATACAGTTCTGAACTTAATGCGTTTGCTTCTGAATGTACCTGACACTGGCTGATGGATGAGTAATTTCCATGAGTAGAATTAATGTTTGTCATTGTTTTAGGCAACATAATTCATGCTACATTAATTCAAAATGTGTACACTGAAAAAACAGCACAATCTGGTTCACAGTTAATTTCTGATGAAATTAAAATCACCTTTTCCCCTAAAGATTTGCTTCTTAACCATTTATTTCTTTTAACAGTCATTTTAGGCCCTTTATTACTTTATCCTTGTGGTGTCACAGAACCAGATCTGTAACAGTTCCTTTTTCACTCTCAGTTGAGGCAATGCAGTATCTGGATCCATGCAACACTGTCTGCAAACGAGCTATTAGTGACTGAGGCATGATCATAGAGAGATAGCTGATGGTGCCTTCATTTGCATTCACATAGAAATAGACTCTTACTGCACATTAAAAGTTATATTGCTAGCTGCGATTTTATTTCCCATATAAATACTTGCTCATATTCTCACAGGATATTATGTGTTCATTAGAATGAGAGTAGCTCTCTTGATTAAGTTGAAATCTATATCATGAAGGGGTTTGGAAGTTATTGAAGGAGATTTTTGAAAGCTGTTTTCCAGGAACCAATTAAGGAGAAGTTCCTTCTCAAATGTTGGTAGGTATTTCCAAGCATCCAGCTTCTTTCAGAATTAATTGAGAGGTCAAGATTTAGTAGCCCTTAATTAGTTAATGCTAATTATAAGGAAAGAAATATCACAGCAAAAAGGGAGTTCTAGGATCCATCATCTGCTGAGACATTGGAATAACTTTCAGGACTCTGGTTAAGGATTTGGTGCTTGAATGTTCCTTGTGGCTGTCTCAGAAGGGCTTGCAAATCTCATTAAAATGCTGTAACCAGAACGAAATGTGGTTTGGAGTGATTTCCTCATCCCTGATGGAAATCACCCATTCCCAGGATATTTCTGTCTCCGTTTTGCCAGGGACAATATATCCCTAAGGCTCACAAAGCACTTGGGAGTAAGGAAAATGTTTGGCCTTTAAAATAGACAAGGTTGTGTCAAGAGTCAGTTATTTTGAAAGACAAAAAAAAGTCCCTGGAGTGAGAATCTTTGGAAGTTTAAAAACTTTCCTCTTTTCAAGTGGTGCAAACTGAGCAGTGGGCTCTCCTTGGTTGTACATTCAGCTCTTTATCCATGAATGAAGTATAAATATTTCAAAAACCCATTTCTATATTTATTTTCAGTGTGATGTCACTTCCCTCTTTGCACAGCTGGTAAGAGAGCTTTTTTTTTTTTGCTTTTTTTTTTTTTTTTAATTACTGGAGTACTTCAGTCCAAAGTGAACTCTGTTTTCAGAGAATAGAGGGACACAAAGCCAATGTGCGAGCTCTGTAACTACAGCGGTTTTCACTGGAAATGAAACAAGGTTACTTTCCAGTTCCTCACCCAAATTCTCTGTATTTTTCTGGTTTAGTACAGACTAAAGAGCACATTTTTTTTGTGCGGAGATTCGTGTAAAAATATTGATAGCCAATTACCAGGCAGACTCCAGTAGCTATTACTGTAAGCTGCACTGGTCCATCCAATAACATGAATATGTTTAGCAGTTGTCTTTCCAAAAATATCTACACTTCATGAAGATCAAAAACGAACAGAATCATATAGTTCTCTGCTACCTTTGAAGTACTTTCTGAAACGAACCATTATTTAAATGTAATCTTCAGTACACAAGTACTACGTATTTGATGAAGCAAGTTTATCTGAACTTTTGATCATACTTTTATCAGTATCAAAAGATGTTTTATCACATTTTATAGAAATGTATTATATTTATATACCTTTTTGTTTACTCTCCACCACTTTACCTCTGAGAAGAGGCTCTTATGAGGCAGGATATTCAGCAGCATCCTACCCAAATTTCAGCTTACAGAGCGCTTCCCTCAAGGAACAGAGGACTGCTTAGTATCTTCTCAGCCACTTTCTGTTAGAAAGGCCAGTGCTGCTGGGGCTCAGTCACTGGTGGATAGGCAACCTTTCTTGTCTGGCTGTGGTAAACAATCATCAGGTTTTACTTTCTCCTGCAGGAGACTAAGAGCATTAGCTTCATGATAGACCTCTGCTCAGGAAAGTAGGGATCTGTCACTGCTTTTATATCTGCAGAGTAAAATTAGTGCATTTCCTGAACCCTGGCTGTCTCTTTAACAATGTTCTTTAGAAACGTTTCATGAAAAAAGAAATTTGTTTCCTCTTCATTTGTTTGCACATAGCTTGGACGATATGGCCATGGTTTTCAGAGCAGGGCTTCTTATCTAGCCCAGTAAACTGGATGATGCTTTAAGGAAGCCAAGCAGTTCCTCAGAGTCACACATTCCTCCAGTCGCTCAATTAGGACTAAAGACAGGGTACTCTTACTCCTTTATTCTCTCACTTAACCACATGGCCTCCTTAAATGCTGACAAGATGCATCTGAATTACATTGGCTGAGAAAACTGCTGCACCGTATATCACAAGTCCATAGCCCTGGGACTTGGGGCAGGTCAAGGCAGGGTTAGCAGCTGGTTACAGGTAATGCATCTTCTCACCAGAAAAGGTCAATTTAACGTGAGATCCCTATCAAAAATGCCAACTCAATGCCCCAAAATTGTTTTGAGCTCCTAAAGAAGGATTTCAGTAGCTAGATCCTCCCTCATTAACATTTTAGTGTTGGGAAAATTACTTCCTGGAGGTTTAGATAAGTCTGCAGGTATCTTGGCTCCAATACAGGTTTTTAGAACTTCAGTTGTTATGGGAATTTTGTGTTGTGCTTTCCTTATTTTGCAAATAGTTAAATTATACCCTTTGAGGTGCTTTAATCATTAGCGTCATTTACTCTCATATTCTTACAAACATTATTTTGAAGCACTTCAGATATTTTCACTTTAATGACAGATAATGATAACTACAATTATTAAAAGAGACATCCCCATGCAAACCTAGCAATGCCTTAAGAATCCTGGAGCTCCTTAGAAAATCTTTAAGACAATAAATTAAAATGACATCTAGGCTAAGTGTGAGCCAATTTAAAAAACAGTATTTTCATTGCTATTTAACAGTAAGTGTTTTCATAGTCTGATATCTAAAAGAAAATAATTCCATTGATACAGCAATTTTAGAGCACAGAGGGTAGAAACACCTGGGTTTTGGTACACCTCTGGAACAGCTAGCAAAAACAGTGCCACAAGAAAAAAAAGAAGTAATTACTGCCATAATATAGAGAGTGCTAAGATCATGTACTAGCAATACCCTGAATGTTAATTACAGAATCTTCAAGTCTATTCAGTATTATATGAAGAATCAATTCAATGACCTGAGAACAGTTGAAATATGAAAAGGCTTCTTAGTCTGCCTTTGTACCCTGATGGAGGCACTTTCAATCAGCAGAAACAAGTACATTCATTTACTTATTAGAAAGTTATTCAAAAAGAGAACTCCACTGTGAACTGTCTATAGAACAAACTAATCTGCCGTCTTTCCAGGAGAGGTGACCACCTAATGTCTGAAATTGACAAGATAAAATAAAATTCTGCTGATGTATAGATACATGCTGATGCTGAATGACTATCAAAAGATGGAAAGAATAAAAAAATTCACCGGAAGATTTTCTTGCTGATAGAACATGTATTATGTCAGGTTTGGGAAAGGGAAGGGGATGTAGGGGAAGCAGGGCAAATCATAAAATCACAGCATGCATTCATCCAGTTGAGCTTCACGTTGTGCTCCCATATTCAACCAGTTTGACTGCATACTTGAGAAGACCTTCAATATGTCGCTTTGATGATCATTTTAGAATATGGTCTAGATGTTCTCTTATCTCCTGTTTCACTTAGTACCCTCAGCAATCTACCTGAAGAAAACAAAGCCAGGAAGGAGACAGTGTTGGCAAGTAGATAGAGCAGCACACTGGTGCAGTTTCGGGTTTTCTACCTGACTTGATGGCTGAGCACCATTTTACCTTTCTGGGCTGCCATAGCCGTCAAATTTCAGTTAACTGATTTCTTCAGTTAATAGTGCTTTGTGATCTACATGTGAAATAAACTATGAAAGACAGATATTTATTATTAAGATTATGCCTACTCAGAAATTAAATATTTTCATTAAAAATGTGAGTTTATACTGTTGTACAAAAATGTTTTCAAATCCCTTTTTTGATGTTCTTCCATTGATCTCGGAGTGGCTGCTTTTAATTTTGCTGAAATTGATTAAAAACAAGTTAAGAAGTGAAACCAAAATAGAACTTTCTTTAACCAGGATTGTACCTTTTTAATCTGAGCAGTTCACTATTTTTTTTGTTAATCTTTTGAGGCAGTTGATGAACATGAAACAGAAGAAAAGAAGGCAGAGTACAGGGCAGTAAAGGGGTTAATGATAGGGAAGTCTGAGGGACTTGATTATGGCAGATGAATGTAAGTATTGAAAAAGAAGTTTCTAGACAGTAATACATCAAGAAGTTTTCTATTTAGAAATAAAATTTTCTTGGGTTTTGTGTGTGTGTAAATGATAAAGGGAAAATATAATCCTCAGGTCTAAGCTTTTGAAAGCTCAAACTATGCAAAGCACCACGAGTAGAAATGATGTCCAACATAAAAAAAAAAAGATGGAAGTAAGAAATGTGATGAAAGAACATGTGAAACTCAAAGAAGTTATATGCATGTATGTTTATGTTTGGAAAGCCAGATAGAAAACAACAAAACAGGAACAAAGAGATTATTATTAGGAAAAACTGTTCTTAATTGCTAAAACAGAGTACATTTTGAAGGGTTAAATATTTTTTTGATATTTTCTCATACAAGCTGAGCAAACTAGTTCAAAAGAGGGAAGAATGTTTTAGGAGTGGGAAGTTTTCACAATTTTTTTTTCCTGTTTTTTTTTTCTTCCTGGTCTAGTATTGCTTAACTCTTTAGCTTGTGTAGACTCAGAACAAATGCTTGCCATTTCTCTGTACTGAAAGTCAGCATAGCTACATTTTAATAGATTTTTACAATACATAGGGCTAATGAATGTTATTTGGCATAGAATCATGAAGGGATGTAACTGATGGAAAGTCATTCTGCAATTATATAAGGGTTGCACTTATTCTTGAGTGGAAACATATAGCTAGTATTTTCTAATAGAATTATTGCATGGCAAACTACTGGGAGTCTATCATCAGCACAGTGTTTACCAAAAGCTCCCTGGAAACACCCCAGTTTATTACTGGTAATCAGTGAGAGGCTTACAGCATTGTTTCTAGTCTTCAGACTTTGCCGTGTACCTGGTTGATAAAGAAAAAGGACATTGTTTAAGTTCTATTTGTAAAGGTTCTTTGCTTGCATGAGATTTTCCCGCGGACTTAGCAAATAATTGGCAGAGCCTTTTGTGTATTAGACAAACCACATTTTATACACCAGTCCTTCAGCTTTTCATCATGCCCATATGCAATCTCTTTCTGTAAAATGTCTTTGTATTGATACTTCTGTGATCAGGAGGGACTGTTTGATTCAGGTTTCAGAAGGAGGGCGAGATTTTAATTTTTAAATGCTTGGGGATTCTTCATCTTGAAAGGTTCTGTATTATAGGAAGTTACTGCACAGCTAGAGCATTATACATAAACATATAAAACACTATTATACTGACCTGTATAGGTATATTAGGTATAATCTGACTGTCCACATTTGAATTGAAAAAGTAACAGTATATCTGTGGGTTATGTTGCTGTTGGGATAGATGCATCTGCAAACACATAGCCATAAACATAGATTTCTTCTCTTATGAAAAGCCTGGGAAAATTTATACAGTGTTTAACCACAAAGATTTCAGTAAGCCTTTGCTAAAGTTAAGTCAGGATAACTGTGAGCTGAGTTTCTGTCCTTCAGGGACAGTGTCATAACACTGTGTAAGTGCTTGAGCAGCATGCACAGAGCTGCTGCGGCCTTGCCCGTGTGAGGCAGCCGGCAGCTGGGGGAATGGGCTCCCCCAGCACAAAGCCCTGCACTGCTCAGAGCTGACTGATATGGGTGCTACTCAGGTCCAGCTGCAGGCTTTCTGGCTACTTATTTTCTCTGTGAAAAAAAGTCAGAAATGCAAGAAGTGGAGAAACAGCAAATTCTTCACCCTGAGGGTAGTAAGGTGATGCAATAGGTTGCCCAGAGAGGTTGTGGATGCCCCCTCCCTGGAGGTGTTTAAGGCCAGGCTGGATGAGGCTTTGTGAAGCTTGGTCTAGTGTGAGGTGTCCCAGCTCATTGCAGGGAGGTTGGAACCTGACGATCTTTAAGGTCCCTTCCAACTTTAACTTCCATGATTCTATACTATAACAGATTGAAAAATTGTAATTAAGAAATTTAGGTTAACCTTATTGGTTTTAGTTTAAAAAGTTTTATTAAAAGTACTGACATTTCTATTTTAGTTAGCATGCATATTTACTATACTTCTTAATGCTGTACCTGTAACAAAAACAACCCAGGTGAACAGCACAAGGTGTATAATACTTTGGCAGTCATTGGTGCTTCAATTCTGTGATTTCTTGGTGACTGTGTGTAGGTTTATTTTGAATTATTATTTTATTAAGACAGGACTTACAATTATCTGGATTCCACTAATGTGTTCCAATGTTGCAATTTTTGTGTGCATTTGTAACTATGATAACTGGTTCTTTGCCAGACATTTTGGCTAGGATAGCTATATGCTTCACTCTCAAAGTGCTGAGCGATATGGTCATGAAAAATACCCCTCTTTGCCCATTAAAAAAACCCAACAAAAACAATCCTATCAGAGATGTTAAAATTTATGCTAAGTCTATTCAGTGAAACACAAATAGTCATCACTTAGAGAACTTGCTATGCAAGGCATGATCCTGCAATATGCTAAGCTCTTCCTAGATACTTTCAGCATCCTCAGCTTCCAGTGAATTGCCTGATGCTCAGCACCTTGTAGGATTTGGCCTCAGAGTGGGAGCATGAAAAGACCCAAAGCAAACTGGCAAACATTCAGCAGTTCATTGTACAACTTTTCTTCTCTCTTAAAAGTAACAGTTCAAACAAAGGATTAATTTAGAAAGAAAAGAATAATTAAAATTGAAAGAAAAGGAGGTAGGAGGGTGTGTGAAAAAGAATGTTAATAACAGTATTTGAAGAGGAAAAGAAATGAGAGAGATGAAAAAAATTATTCTTCTTTTAAATAACATTAGGAAGGTTGTAGGTGCTGTTTAATATTGTCCTTGAATATTTTGCAAGTGGCACAACCACTTCATGAGATGCCAATTGCTGAAATAGTTGTGATTTAAAGTCACAATGTCACCTTAGTTTTAGTCCAAGAGATGGATTTTGTTTTGAAATGGATTACACCAAACCTAACATATAAAGATGTGTTTGCATTTGTTTTTTTTTTTTAATTAAAATTACTCTGATCATAAACACAACTCCCATAACTTTCTATTAACATTTTGTATCTTCTAATGTGGACTCAAATGAGACTTACAAGATACCAAGTACTCAAGAACAGAGCTGATGCATCCAGATTACCAAGACAGACACCAGAAATCCCAAACTGTATAAATTAGTTTTGGACATTTATTTCCTTTTCAACTGAATGGCTATAAACAACACGAAGAGTCATTTCAAAATAGAGGAACCATATTTTTCATAACTTGCACCTGGTTTATGTGAAAAGATAGTATGGAATCCTACAATACTGACTGATACCACTTTCATTTCATTTTTTATTATTGTAAAGTGTAAAAATGGCAAAGTGGTGGAATAGGAAGCCTAAAGTCTTCATTTAATTGTTTTTTAAGGAGCAGATTGCATAGTAAATCAACTTTATTTATGTACTGTGTTTATTGTTAAATTCTCCAGATTCATTAAAGCCTTGGAACTGCATTTGTATAACAGAGTATGACCTCTTTTCCTGCCTGTTTAATTCATTTTCAAGCTGCATACACCTCTTTGAATAAGTGTTAAAGTAGTAGCCTCATTTGACAGGGAGATTTCATAAAGCTTTGAAGTGTATCATTAAAAGGGACATTGTCAATTTGAATTTTTTCAAGATGACCAATTAAAAAAAAAAAAAGTCCTTTGAATGTTGGAGGGCTTTTTCTAGTTCCTAGAAAATGCCCACATTTTTTTTTTGTGTGTGTGAATGTTTGGAAGCATCATTTAGAAGACCAGAGAATAGTACTATCATGGCCATTGTTATTAATCATGAACACTTCCATATTCTCTGCCTCACATCAGTTTCTCTAACAGGAACTCAGCCCAGTGTGTACAGACAGCCTGAGTCTTGTGAACCATTTTAGTATTAGTTCAAAACTTGGAAACAGGATTTTACTACAACATTGCTTTGCCCTGTGCACTGTGGCTATTTGCGTTCTTTGACTGCTGCCTGTTGTTTGGCGAGGTTTTTAGGCCTGAGCCTTCCAGCTCCTCTCTCCAGCAGACCCCTGTCTGCAGAGACCACACTGCCAACCAACTTTCAGTCATGGGTCTTTGACAGACAAGCTCTGCCAGATGTAGCTGCCATGATTTTGGGTATTCATGCTCACAGCTGTCCAACTCACAATTCTGCTGGCAATTACTGTCAACCTACAGGAACCAGAGAGAGAAGCATGTGCCTGTACTTGAACCACCTACATTCACATCACCTGTTAATTTAAACTGACAGTTAAAGAGTCTTTACCCTAATCTTCTAGACTGTCCATGGGATCACAGTCTTCCAGCGGTGGGGCAGAGCATAAAGCTGGGAAGTGGCAACATCCAAAATTCTGGCAGCTTTGTACTTCAGTGTATGCAAGCCAGAACACAAATGACACACACTAAGTAAACAGGAAAAAAAATAGAGAAAAAAGGTCATTAATCTTTCTCAGCTACACTGCATGACAAGTTTTTAGATGAGAAAGTGGTATTCAAGTTCCCACTGTCCTTTTAATGACTTGGTGAAATATATTTTATTTTCCCAGAAAAGCTGTTAAACTGTGAGTGTTTTATCCAAGCAATTAAAGTCACTTTTTACTCCTACAAATTGGGCACAGAATATTTAAATATAGGACAGAGAAGGAACACTAGATATGATAATATCTGACAGTTTGTGGGAATGTGTTTCAAATTACAAGCAAAGCATGTGTGCTCACACATGAATACAGCTGTGGTTTCTCTTCAGCGTTAGGTAATGTTCTTCATAAAAGAAAGGAGTGAAGGCTCCTGCTATTCTGTTCAAAGGAAGGACGTTTATATATTTTATATAGCACTCCTTATACTGCTGTGTTATGGTACGTAATATATTGGAAGTTCTCAGTCTGTGATAGACCCCCAAAGGGTAGATATGTAGGTCTAAGAGATGAAAAAAATCAAAGATGTGATCTCTTGACAGAATTATATAACCTTCTCACAGTGCCTCTGAACTTCATTGAATCCTCGAGGTGACAGAAAGCTGGCAAGCTAAGTGGAAGCAGCTGCTTGTGATGGCATGCCTAAGATATATGAATCTATTTGGTGTGATCAATGGCTGAATGCTCAACCGCCCAAGTCATTGATCACCACGATGACCCCAGTTCCTGCTAAGTCCATCAAGCTGCTGTGGAGGTTTTAAGAAGGAGGTTTAAGAAGGAAGGAGTGGAATACAGAAAGCAGGACATAAACAGCAAAAGGAGGAGAAAGGCAGAGGCACAAGCCCTCCTCGTAAAAGCTATTCAGGAAATTGCAAAGCTCATTATTATGTGTGTGGTACTTGATCACACTGAAGTTTTTGCTTTAAGGTGCATACCTGAATAAATGCTGAGAAATTCTGTTCTATTCATAGTCTGGGATTGCCATGGGGAGCCTGCCTTCCATGGAATTTCAATCAGGGCTAGGGGTCTAGGTTCTCCATGCTCCTTTGGCAGTCTCTGCAATAATATGCACACGCACCTTATTTTTTATATCCTTTCCACAAATGTTCTTCAAAATATTACATGTAATAAACAAAATATCAACCCACATGCCAAATTTTGCCAAAGAAAACAATAAAAATATAGTGCAAGCAGAGTGTTTATTATGTGAAAGTGTAAAAAGGGTACAAGTGAGTTTTATAAAATGTGTTTTACTCATATGCAAAAATAATCTAACAATTGAATTGTTTTACAAAAGGAACTATTTTAGTGCAATTGCATCATGAACAATGACTTTGTTAGAATGGCAGAGCAGATTTCCAAATGCTTTAAGTCTCAGAGGTTTTCTCTAATTTTCTCAGTTGACTAATAAAAATATCTTCTACAGCTTTTAACTACAAAACTTGGAAAACTCAAATGGGCTGCAAAAGGCCAAGCTGGGTTCCTTCTATCTCATACATCGTGTTATTACTAAAGATGGTCCCAGTTAAACCTTAGCAGTTTTTCTGCTACCCTTCATTGGGATAGTTCTGTTTTAGTATAACAGAGAATTGAAATGCACTGAGTCTGTCTAAATCTCATTGTTGACACAGTAAGTAATGCCAAAAGAGAATTCAGTCCACTCCATCAGAAGTGGGAATAAGAACACCTTTTCCACTAAAGTAATCATACATGTATGTGAATACACACAAGGGGCCTGATCCAGAAGTAAGTCTCCCAATAACTTGGAATCTGGATTTAGGCCAAAAAGCAGATCTGTTGAACAAACCCAGTACATTTTACATTGGCGCTTCTAAACTTGGAATTGCCCTATAAAGGTAAATGTTTTTCAGGCTATTGCTTAATTTAAGGTTAGATTTGTTTCACAGAGCTCTATTCTGAAGGAAGAATAGTCTCACATATACAAATCATATAGTTTCATATAACAAAATATACATATATGAATCTCAGCTACTTGCATTTAGTATTCATGGTGCACCAATTAGATTATAAGACCTGAGCTTACAGCCAAAGTGCTTAAAGCAGAAGAGAAGATTAATTTCTGTTTTCACAAGGAGAAAGCCACATCCCTATTTGTTGTATTATTCTGATGCATGCATTAATATTTCTTTTGTTTTCATTTTAACATATTTCCTTTCATTATATAGCAGTTGGACTATATATTTAGCAGTTAGTAAAAGCTTCTAAGCACATAGAATCAGAGGAAGAGATGCTTTCTTTTGTTCTGGCGCAAACTGGGAGTACTTCCAGTGGTACTGCTGGGATTAGAGAACTGTAAAAATTAGACAGAACTACATTTTTAGTCTTCTTTCCTAGCATGTCTTCATATCCTTGTCTCCAGGTCCAAAAGCTCTTTGATTCTGAGCACTTCTAAGTCAACAAAGATGTATTGTCATGGTGATAACCGCTGGATAACACTGTGATGAAAATAACTGAATTAACAGGTTGGAGTACAGTTCCTTATTTCATTATGTCACTGGTATATCAAGCCACCTCATTTTTCTTTCTCAGTGCAAAGCATGTAATAATTGACACAGTAAAACTACCTGCCACCACATTTCTGACCTGGTTAGATGTCTGTCTTACTGTTTCTAGGCTCCTCCATTATGTATTCCCACCATCCCTCTCCTTTCAGTCCTGCAGTTTACTGAGTTTGACAGAAATTCCCTCCATTTTTATTTTAAAGGCAGTCCTAAAAAAAAAAAAAAAAAAAAAAAAGTACACATTATTTGGCTTGGAATCTTTATGAATTTTTTTGAAATTGCATTTCCTGCAGCAGAAAGTCAGTTGGCCCAGAGGAACTCCTAGACATACACAGATGGATAAATTTCTGCTGTTCGCTTTTGTCTTGCCTGTAGGCATTTTTTAACAGTTTTCAGTTCAAGTGCACTTCTACCTCTTCCTTAATTTTAATTTGTCTAACAACATAATAATACCTTTAGGGAGTACTAGTGCTACAGTAAGAGCATACATAAATTCTGTATAGACATGTATGTATGTGTGTGAACACATAAAAACTGAGCAGTGCGTCCGCTGTAGTTTTTCCATTCTCCAGCTTAGTTAAGCTGTAAAAATATAATCATATATTTACTTGTATAAAAAAGGAAAAGGGACTCTGTATTCATTAGACTTCATAGAAGGGTTCTTTAAACTTGAGTAGAGTTGAAACTAAGAGACTGAAGAACTGAGCAGAAATCACTTCAAGAAATATACCAAGCAGTGAGTCTTCACCCTGGGAAGAGGGAGAAGCAGAATGTGCTGAGCACCTGGATGTGGGAATAAAAAAAATGAAGCTCTGAAGAGTTTTACTGAGCTTTTGAATTTTCCTGTCATGCTACCTTGTCTCCCTGTCACACAAATTTCTCCCTTCTTTGGCAACCATAAGAAAAATGGAGCTGCAGCAGCTACTGGTGCCAGACTTCACATGCTCCTCTTGAGACAAGACATTCAGGCTGCGAAGAGCCAGGGTCAGGGGAAATGGGTGGTTCTCCCAAGAAAATGTCTGTTTTGGTGGATCAGGAAGAGGTTCTGCGATTGAAACTTAGGAGTGCAGCAACTCTTGGAGAAGGTGCTCACAGAGAGCAGTGTGGTGCTGGACAGTGGGAAGAAACCAGGAGTTCTGCTGGTGCCAGAGGGAAATGGGAACCTGTCGGACCACTGAAGTGAGTTTTAGAAGGTTGTAAGAAGTGTAGTTCACTGTACTAAAAATGAGGGAAGGGGTGAGTTAGGCTAAAACAGAGACTAAGGAAAAACCTACTTGGAGAAGGAATGAAACGGGAGGAGCAGACAAACTATTGCTGAAAATTAAAGGCCACCATGGCAAAAAAATTTGTAAACTGCTGATAAGAAAGCTAGTAAGAACTGTGTGTCCCCTATGGAACTGAGTGGCATGCCTTAGTTTCAAGATTATATTGCTAGTATACTCTGTTCTATGCAGCGGAACGCACACCCTCACCAAAAAACAGCTTTGAAAATGTTTAACTTTTTATTATTACAAATAGACACAAACAGGTAATGTGCTTGATAAGTTTTAAAATACCTTATCTCTGAAAAGCCTCAGTTTTGTATAGGTAACTTATTCCTAATATTTGTTGGGTAGGTCTTTCATACAATCCTAGAGGAGAATCAAAAGGATAGGAAAATATGCTCCAGAACTGGAATATTTATACTGGAAATGGACATTAATCCCAAACATAGCAACCTTTAACTCAGTCATGTTTCATAAATTAATACAATTAACAAATTAAACAAGAGTGTGCACAGAGGAATATATAATAATTCCATCAATTCCCATATTTTCTGATCATTTCTGTTCCATGCATCTTTCTTTATATGGTCCTTAAGCTCATAAGGTCACATTTCCTTTCTTCTACACTGCAGTAAAAGCCCACAAGGCCCAGAAAGCATCCTCTACTGACAAGGCACTGTTCTCTGTTTTGCAACATCTTTTACTAAAGTCTCCAGTTTATAAGCTATGCCAACAAGGAATATATTGTTTTGCTTAGATTTTCAGTTGTTTATGTCTTAGATAATTTCAGCACTATTAGATTGTCAGCTGGTGGAAATAGTATAGCTCTTGCCATGTTACATGAATCATTTTTAAAATTAATTCTTTAAGTGAAACAATTTATTGTACAAACATTTTCTAATCTTTAGGTATGCATGGATATAGGGGTTTTTTTGGTATAAAGTTTTGGTTTGTTTTTTTTGTTTTGTTTTAATTTTAGTACAGAATTGCAAACTCTGAACTTTGAATGATCTTTTCATCCTCTATGGCACAAATGCTGTTTGGACACATTATTAAAACTTACAGTGTATAGTTATATATGAAGCTTATATTATATATAGAAAGCTGCAGGGAAATACCTATTTTAAACTTCTGGTACCAGCCCTGCAAACATAAATGGTTTTAATTTATAGGATTGGACCCATTGATTTCAAAGGGTAGATCTGTACATCTTCAGAGTACTGCTGTGAAAAAGCATTGTGGATTCTGTAACTTGTAACTTGTACCTTGTCCTTCAAAACCCTAAAAATATAGCAGCTTCACTGATGGATTAGGAGACAGTGTTGTCATATAGCAGGGGAGTTGGAACTAGATGATCTTTAAGGTCTCTTACAACCCAGACCATACTATGATTCTATGATATGACATGGGCCCACAAATGTTAGGCTTCAGCACCTCAGCTGGAAGAGTCTTCCCTGATCGTCAACAGACATCCCATGTAAAATGCAAGTCTATGTTATATATGATCAGATCCCTTGTCATGTATGAAAATCATATTGGACATATTTTTTCCTGTATTTTCCACATAAGTTGATGCTTTTATGTATTTTTAGTATCTTGAGTTACGAAGCCTCTAGAAAAGCTTCTGTGGCTCACATGGAAATAAAATTTGGAGACTTTATATTGCATGGTCAGATCAGACTTTGTTATCACTAACAAGATGCAGAGTGGCTCCAACTTTGACTCCATTACACCTCTCTGGGACAACAGTGGCCCATGTCAACTCTGCACTTATCCAGGGCTTCAAAAAATCCTCTATAACAGCAGTAATCCGAGACCTTATCTGAAAATGAGCTGAGATAAGTTATTATATGTGAGCAGATGAACAGCTATGAAAAATGCATGTAGAAGCAAAAAGCAGTGTAGAACATATTTTTTACATTGCAAAAAGCAAAATCAACTAACTGGTTATTTAAAGACAATCTTCAGAATATGCAGAATTAAGTTTTAATGCCTTATGTCTATCATTCTTTCCTATATGCCTGACTGTAATCCAGTCTAATTCAATCTACCTAATGCATTTCTAATGTGTTTTCCCCATAGAAGCTGGGCACCATTAGGAACTTATCTCTGTTCCCACATTACCTTGGTGGTGACATGGTCCCAAACCAGATGATATTCTATGTTAGAAATATCAAGACTTCCCATAATCTGAATTTAGTAACCCCTGTGTACTTTTAGTTTCCTGATTCTTCTGTCTCCGTTTCAATATGGAGTCCCCAGTATCTGCTCATCACTCCTAATTACTTTTATTTTAGCCTATGCTCCTGGTTTCTGGGCCAAGAAGTTTAAAGAACTATGATGTACTCTGACGAAGTATTTAATCACGGCTGAGTAATCAAACAAAAAGCTTTTCAGGGCAGGGTGGAATATGGGAGGAACCATATTGTCTGCCTGATTATTGTGTTTCCTGTTCTCAGCCCTGAAAGAGTTCCTGCAGGGACCAGAAGACCTGCTCACAGCTTGATGGGAAGAGTTCCCAAGTAAGTAGAAGTCATGTAAAAAGGGAATAGTGGCAAAAACCAACATCAAATCAGTGAAGTAGGAAAGATTTAAAGTATACACACTCTTCAGCTTCTAAAGCCTTTGTCATCTGGGTGCAAAACTCTCTAGAAATATTTGTGGCTATGGGTGAGGGGCAGGGGAAACCTAGCCATTAATTCCTGAGAGGTGTTATCAGATGCATCAGGGTTTGGCTGTAAATTTGACTACATTGCTGTGGTGCACAGAGAAATGAGTGAGGAAATATCTGATTAAAGTGTACATTGCTGCTGAGGCAACTGAATGTTGCCATAGCAATTGAGATGAAATGTGCAAAGAAGTGAGATAATTAAATCTAACCCCTTTAGTAGTTTTGATAGTCAATGCACTGCCAATAGGAAAAGTTATCTACAGTGTTAAAGATAAAACATATTCCTCATGGAAGTACTCCTTGCTGATATTTTGTTGCTTTCTTTCTAAATGCATTGCTTCAAGTAGCTAATTTGAATGTTCTCTTTAATAATCAAATGCAGTTTTGACCTTGGTTTGTAACAGCCTAGAACTTTCTCTGACTTATTGTATCATGGGAACCGTCTACAAAAAATACCCAGAATGTTTTTATTCCCCCTTCTTCTTTGTGCAGTACAATAAAGCCTGGGCTATCATCTCAAAGTTTACTGTTCAATAATATCTAGAACGTGCTGCCCTCTTCAGGAGCTAGCAATTAAAAATAGGTGATTATGTTTATTGATTGAGAAACTCTAGTGAGCAAACAGGAACTACAGAACCGAGGAAGTCTAGGTTTTTTTACATTTGTGATGCCAATGCCAGAGACACTGAAAATAGTTGCAATGTTAATAGACAAATCTGATTTTAAAAAGGAAATAAAAAACTTGTTAGCATTTCTTAAACAAAATTTGAGAACAGGGTGGTCCTGCTCACATTCTCTCAGATTGTTTATTTCAGACAGTGAAAGCAGTAGCTAGGAGAAGCCTTGACTCACTTCTAAAAAAATGACTCTGTATTCTATATACCATCAAATAGCCTCTTATTAAAAATTATTTGTGTCCAAAAATACCTCATACATTAGCTGTCACACTAAACTTACTCTGCTTTCAGCTGCTCATCTGAATTCATGCAAGTCTTTAAGCCATGATTAAGCAGAACATTGAAACATACACTTAACTTTAAGAACAAACATTGCTGCAATGACTTCAGAGGGATACTTCTGTGAAAGTATTGAACAACTTGTCTGTCTGGAAGCTTGCATGCACAGCTGGTAGGTAGGGGACAGGCCCACAATTTTCAGTTCATATCTTACAACATTGTAACTCGTATTGTCAAATCTTAATAATTAAGCAGTTAAGAACTAGAGCCAAAATTTATCCTTTTATTGTAGATTATTCCTTTTGAAGTGAAAGAGAACTTTTTTCATTTATGAAATGATGACATTTTATTGGATTACAACTAACTTTGAAAAAAATACATTTTATGGCTTTGTGGCAGGGGGACTCAAAAGTTGCATGGAGGAAAGGCAACTACTACTTTGCTGGAATGAATGGATGCCTTACATAACAGTCCCAAACATCCAGTGGATTAACAGCACTGTTTGCAAACTGTGAGGGCCGAGGAGCCAAGATCTCTGTGAAGGATGCAGAAGCCAGTGCTTTGTGGGAACCTGGCTCAGCTGAGGTGGATGTTCAAAGGATTAATTTTAAGCTTATGTGAAATGCTGCTTTTTTGGCTGAGCGGGACCCTATTTTCCTGCATTTCATAAATGAATCAAAAGAGATATTCTGTGCCACACCTCACATGAAGCACCACGGAGAAGATGTAGCCCACAAAGAATGGAGCAAAAGTGGCTTTAAGCTGTCTCTGTAGATACTCAGATTCTAGGCTGGATACAGGCCAATGAATATCCACGTAAATTAGAGCAGCCCCTGGGGACTGTTCTAATTTACATTAGCTTTATCCAGGCCCCCTGTATCTTGTGCTGTGCTGCAACCTAGATTAAGTCATAATTTCTGCAGCTCTGAACACCCTGGAAACTCCCTTTTTGCCCAAGGTAAATTCCTTGAATGAAAATAACTCTTGTACTGTACCAAGGAATTCTTTATCTGGACACACCCTGACCTGTAAATACCTGTATCTCATCCAGTGGTGTATGTGGCCATGGTAAGAACCTGCAATCAATCTATATATTTTTGTTTTCCTTTTTAAAGGTAATCGGCCTGCCTAGACATCAACATTTTTTTCTAAGTGGTTTGTGTCTCTGTCTCTTGGTTACAGTAACATTTTCTAAACTTAATTTTTAATTGAATTCCATAATTCTCTCCCTTGCATGTTTACTTCAGGACTTCATTTTCTCAGAGAATGAAAACTGTTAAGAATAACAAGTGGATTTTGGATTGGCATAAAACTGATTTACCTCTGAAAACTATGTACGAGGCAGATAGGCAGATTCTTTACCTAATCCTGGCCACTTCAGCAGGAGTAAAGTTGTGCTGTGTGAGAAATTATGGCAGAATTGAGCATAATATCCTGAAAACCTTATCTTCTCAAACTGCACAATTGGGACATACAGCACAAGATGTTACAGAAAAGTTAAAATCCTCACTGCATAGCTACTGAGTGAATGTGATCACTCTGTTCAGCCTGTAGTTAAAGAACTGGGAGCAGTGATTAATTTCTTTCTAAAGAAAGCAGAATAACTGCGATATCAGGTATAAAACAGACTGAAAGGGATAACAGAAAAGAAGAAAGAAAAAAGAGTTAACTAGTTCCTGTTCCTTCATGTCCACATCACATTGAAAGCATGCTGATGAGGTGTGTGGTGCACTTAGTCCTTTCTCAGAACCCCAGTCTAACCAATGCACATATATAACCCATGAGCAATCTTTTTCTAAAGCAAAATGTAAAAACCGATTAATTATTTTAATCACCATGAAAATATCTTTAAAGAAATCACAATACAAAATTCTTAATGAGTTAAAAAGAAAATCCTTAACATTTCATTGATAATTGTCTCTTTTCATCTTAACCCTTTATGCACATGCCTGACTCTGTTCTCTCCTACTCCATAGCAGAGAAAGCAAGCCTATGGTTTTATTTTCCAAAAGCACAATCACAAGTTAGATGCCAAGATCCTATGTCTGTATTTTATGAACACTATGCAGATAAATTCCAGCTGGCATGAAGTTCTAAGTACAGATATACACAATATTCTGTGCTTTTTTCTAATCTGGTACCTGCTAAGTACATGTAATATATATTCAGAATGGCATTAAACTATTGATCTGTGATTTGAACACTTTTTCTTGTTGTTGGTTTTGTTTGTTTGGTTGGTTGGTTTTTTTGGATGCTGATGCATTGCTTGGCAGCTCAAATCCCTGCAGATAAGAATATAATAATAACATTTTCTTTGCTTTCTAGGGTCTTTATGGCAGAATGATGAATTCCATCTTTTCCAGAATGGTAAGCAGGAAGCTATTTCTGTTTCTGATAACAAAGAACATAAGGTAAATTCTTGTAAGAGAAGACTGCCAAATTGCTTGTGAAATAACTGTACTGTAGAATTCCATAATTATGTGGCTTATACAACTGAAAATATTCGAATATTCAAATCCTGTAAGCTACCTAGAAAAGATTTGTAGAACATTATGCTAATTTTTCAGAAGAAAATAAGTTAATATTTAGCATCCTTGTTAGAAATGCTGCTGACCCCAGAATGCTCAACTTTTAATCTTTCTTAGCAATTTATTATAATGTATAAATTACTATAACCATAAATACATTTTTCTATCAGTGAAGAACATAAATATCTCTTTTCTTTAGGCTGAGAAAGGGTGAGTTCCATAGCATGTGTTACTATTTAAACTGTATTAAATTGATCTTTATATTTCACTAGGGCTTTGCTGTACCTGTCAATTTAAAAATATGCAGTTTCCAAACACAGATAACACTTTTCCATGCTTTCATGTTGTTTAAAAAAGATGGTTTTGCCAGTCTTTTTTTTTTTTTTTTTTTTTTTATGGCTGAAATAAGCGATATTTACTCTTCCCCTTGATCGTAACATCTTTACAACCAAATAAAAAGAAAAACTCATCATACTGTATGTGTAAAGGTCATCCTAAAATAACACTTCTGAACAGACTATACTGAATCCTATGAGTACGTTGCTAAGGAGAAATGTTTTCCAACAGGTCTTGGCCACTCACATTCAAAAAAAAATTCTTTCCCACTACATAAAAATGTAGTCTGAAATCAACATAAAACCATCATGAAGTGGAACTACTGTTAAAGTGCAAAGAAATATTACTTGAAAAATATCCCATCCGAGCCCACATTTTGACTTGAAAAGCAACAGCTTCTTAGTGTTACACTTCAAAGATCTTCCACCTAATACCAAAATGAACTGAAGGCCCTTTAGAAATTGAGATTATTCACAACCTTTAATGCATAAGACTGATTTTTTGGTCTTTGATAGAAACATACCAAAGTTGACAGTGTTCAGGAAAACCAAGAGCACAACACAAGTTTTATGATGAACTTTAAGAATGATGACTTGGTTTCTGATGAACATAGAACGTTAGTCATTCTTTGAAACTTTTCTTCCTGGACCTGTAGGTCTAGTCCTCTGATAACAATGGCAAAGTCAGTCATGCATTTTTACCTGTCTGCTAGCAGGGGCTATATAAGCAGTATCAGGGCTAAGGAACCTTTAGGGGCATATCTATGATTAAAGAGAGGGTACAGTCATGTTGAACTAAGGGGGGGGGAAAACAAAAAAACAAACTAAAACAAAAAAAGAACAGTCCAAACAGGCATGAGATAAGAACTGCATTTAACCTCCTTCATCCACAAACATAAAAATGTTCAAGAAGAACTCAAGAGTCATTTTTCATCAAAAAGATTAACTATGTGACAGTTAAGTATGTTTGGGATTAAACCATCAAAGGGCCTTGTCTCTTTTGTGTGTATTTGCCTATTAGCAGTAGGTACTTGGCACAAGGATTTTATGTAGTTGCAGCCACAGACAGACACTTGCTGCATACACCCTTTTCTGCAATGTTGATTAGGCAATAATATTGTCAAAGGTAAGTGTTTACCAGCAGCTTTAGTCTGCTTAAAACCATTTCAGCCTGAGGCTGATGTTGTGAAGAAGACTTAGGGGAAGGGCAGAAGAGACGCAAAACATTTCATTTTTCTTTAAAACAAATGTATCCAGCCAGTATCCTGATCTGAGGTAATTTATAACTCTAAATTTGCATGTTAAGTGAAATGATAATTATTTTTATTTTGAGGCCAACTGTGTGACTTACACTGTAAATGAAGAAGGTAAGACAAAAGCTTGGACCTTAAGGGTTACTTCAACAAAGGCAGTAACAGATTATTTTGAGGAGAATTAATTTTTCTATGTAAAACCATGTACACCTCAATGAAGTCTCCCTGACTTGCTCAGGAATACAGGTTTATTCTGCTGATTATGGATTTCCTTTATGTAAATATTAATTCAAATATAAATATATTTTGATGTTGGGTGTCTTTTGTTTAAGGAATGGGAAACTGAGCTTCCTCATATAGGAATATGTTCCCTTTTAGCTTTAAAAGGCTTTAAAAAATCCTAAAAACAAGGTAAATATCACAGAATTAAATAAATTATTGAAAATTATGAATATCACTCAAAGAAAATATACTTTCCTTCTCATTTCTAACTCTGGCTGTGCTTAATTAATAAAGATTAAATGTACACTGCTACGAACAGTCACAACATCTAGATTTAAATCTAAAATAGACTTAATTATTTGTTACCTCAAATTATTCCTAAGTATGTACTATTCAGTGGTAGCATTTTATTAAATATATAACCATTTTGTAATGAATTTTTAATTCCACGACAGTTTTTAATATAGGGGAAAATCATGTGTGAGGCCAACTGAGAACATAAAAGACCCACTAACATACATGGAAGACCACTGCAGCTAAAAACTGAAGAAGAAAAAAATAATGCTCACTTTCCTCTCAATTAAAACTCTGTGCAATTATTCTTTTAGCTTATAGATCTCTTTTGGGATTCTGGTTACACAGAACTTTTTGGTTCATTTCATAGGAATAATATTCATCTTAATTAGCAAAAACAATTGATGAGCTTTTCTCTTTTTTACAAGAGGGAGTTCACTTGGTGTTCTGATTATGAGGAATAGATTATCCTGATAAATGAAAAGTTCTTGTCTTTCTGAACAGCTGCTGAATATGTTATCTGTCTTCACCCTTGTAGTTTCTTTGTTAGACATCACCTTGTTAAGACAGAATGACTTACTTGGTAAGTGGTTGACCCGATTTTTTGTCTGGCACCCTAACATGGCTGGGCATTGTGCCAAGCTGGATTCCGTAGCTATTTATGACTGCACTCAAGGTTCAACTATGCAAATCACAACTATTAGCCAAAAAAACATAGCAGATTTGTTTTTTAAAATATTTCCATAGTTCGCAAGGTCAAAGCATTTGTTTTCACATTTTTAAAATATAGTTTTGTAAGTAATGATCAGTAACATTCAGAGAGATTGCCACCTTTCAACATTTTATTTAGACTGAATTAGGCAGAACATAAACATTTTTGCCATGTGCTACAAAATGTATTGAGCACAGGAAGAAGAGACATAAGCTGTAGTGGGGGGAAAAATAAATAAATAAATAAATAAATAAATAATGGTATCTGTATGAGAACAGCTTAGCTGCACAATATGGAATTACAATACAATAAAATGAAGATGAACTATGACAAAAAATCTTAGTTGAGTGCAGTCTTCCTCTTGAAGACCAACCTGATAAAGCTCGCTGCAGGGAGCTGCAGAGTGGGGCAAGGCCCAACTGCCTGCCCTGCTTGATGCCTGGGCAACTCCTTGTGTCCTGCACAGCTTCTGCTCCTAGTTGGTGTGAAATCAGACCTGAATCCCAACTGAATCCCTAGCCAGTATGTGTTCACAAATATTTATGCCTCTGTTATTTCACAGACCTAAATCCATCCAGCATCTTTTTGCTGGATTGTAGTTGCAGGCAGAGGCAGGGTGCAATGGCCCTGTAGACCCATTCTTGCACCATGCACTGAAACTGTGGTGGTTTGCTAGGCTTCAGCTTGGGAAATTTCTGTAGAGTTTGGAATTGGCTGTGCACCCCCCAGTCCCAAGGTATTTGAGCAACACCAAAACTGGCAAGTAAACCTTGTGCAACTTCAAAAGGAGGTAGCACTACAGAGTTCAGTTTGCTGTGTGCTCTGTGTGTTGTCCAGTATCAGTCCTGACTTGAATCCTTTGATAATCAAACTGTCCTGGTCAGTACCATACTGCAGATTAGCTGTGGATTTGCCTCCGTTCTTTGAGGTAACAGTGAAAATGTTGACAAAACTAGCAATGGTATATGTTATGTAGTATGAACTGTGCTTAAAGAAAATCCAAATTTACTATGTAATACAGAATACAGAGAATGGTATAATGTTACTATATTACAGATAAAATATAGTAGACAATACAGTAAATTGAGACATTTCCTCTTAAATAAAAGGGAAGTAGCTTTAAACATGAACGGTGCACAGTCTGGTTTTTAATTCAGATTTGGGTATAATTTGGATTAGATCCAACCTTTGTGACAGAATCTGAGGTGTGAGCACATGTTCCTTCAGCAGGTGAGCATCCTTCACATAATACCAAGGGTGGATAAGGGCTGCTTAATTTATTGATTGTAACAAGGCTGAACCTCTGGTTCAGAATATCTCTTCGTCAGAAATCAAGAAAGAACATTAAAAAACTAAAGTAAAAGTTATCTGTTTTTACAGTTTACCTTATAAGCCAGCTGTTTTCTTTCTAGTTGTAAGGCAAAAAGAACTTTTTTTAGATACTGTTGACTGAGAAATACAATCTAAGTGTGAGATAGCAGCAGCTGAGTGTAGTTTTCATTTGTGAGATACTTATCACCTGAGTTTTATGGGTTTTATTAAAATAATGCATTTCAGCAGAAGTAAAATAATTATGGGAGAAATTACGTGAATGGGTGCAGAATCAAGCAAATTAAAATAAATCAAATGGTCAAAGTCTAACTTCTTTAGTTAGTTTTAGTGATTTAGTTAGTTAGTTATCATCCACTCAGAGCCGGACTCCTTCATCTTAGTAGGGTTTCTGCCCTTACATACTAACTGCAGGACTGAGGCTGCAGGGTTTCCCCAAATCATCTGTAACAGTATTTCCCAGTATCTCTAAAGACAAGGTGTGAAAGAGGCTTCCAACAAAGTAGGGAAAATATGTTAAAGTAGGACAAAAAATAAAGGTTGAATTGGAAATATAGAGAATTTACATTGAATTCACTGGCTTTGTACAAATAGATAGATTTTGAGCTATTAATACAATAAAAAGCCCCAGAATATATTAATGGCAAAATTTCTGTACTTTAGCCAATCCTCTTTCAACGAGTCCCTTCTCCAATAAAGGGCACAGAGCACTGTGTTACGGTAAACACTAGCAAATCTGTCCACAGTCAAATCTAAGTAATACTTAGGAAACTAAATCCAAAACATTAGCAATAAAAATACTTAGCATGTATTTCTTTCCTGGGAGCCTACATGGAAATTGAATTCCACTGAACTGCACTTACACAGAACAGTATTCAATTAAAAAAAATCCGCCTGGATTCCATGCTGTGAAAAGCCCTTGCAAATTTATTTTAGGGACTTCGGGTGTGGAGCCTGGACATAGTTTTATTTTATTTTTTAATGGAATCAGTCTTAATGTCTAAGGTTATTCTTTACTTGTCTCTGCTGCACAGTTTTCACATATAAGCCAACTGAGGACAACTTGTTATTAAAGAAGTCAGCAGGTGTTCTGTGCTCTGAAACATATTAAATAAAGAACTCAACGGGATCATGTTGACTGTAAGCTCCACAAAGAAATTAAATAATGAAGACAGAAGCTCTTCAACAAAGACCAGTTCTACATAAGGAAAAAATGTCTTGTAAGAAGATGTAAAATTCTTCTACAGATTTTTACTGGAATCTCTATTTTGCTTTTTTCTGAAAACAGGCAGTTGATAGATTTTAGACACTTAAACTTTCTGACCTGAGTCTTACAGAGTAGAGTGGTCAGAAGGGCAGGAACTGAATAGTCAAAATCTGCTTTTCACTACACTCCTTCATTGCTCAACAAAAGAGCCATTGCAAAATGGCCTCGTTATCACTCTGAAGTCTGTTGAATTGTCTTACCCATGTCAATATTAATATGAAATAGCTCCAGGAAATCAAAGAAAAGAGTAGAAAAGGGTCCATTGTATTTTTAGTTAATATTTTTCTAATGTGTGAAGCCTTTCAGCCACAGAAACATTTAAAATACAGTCTCATTTGAGATTGAAATGCTTTTTAGGATAAGGTAATTTGAAATCATATTAGGAAGGTTCAAAACCAATGTAAATACAGTTTTGAAGTTCTCATTTATTCTGAGTTGCTGAGTAATTGCAGCAGACAAATGTTTTCAAGAGTGGGCTTTAATATAAGGAACCACAAAAGGTATTGGATTTTCATTTATTAAAAAATGTTGTCATGCAGTAATTGTTCGAAGAAAATTGACAATTAAGAAATCTAACTAAGTCTCTTTTTGAAGAAAAATTAAACTTGATTTAATTCTCTTTGGGAAAAAAAAACAAAAAAGTTGACTTCAACAGAAGTAGGTCTGGGCAACTCAGAGTCAACTGGAAAATAAATTATGCTAAGTGCATCCAGACTGACCGAGTGTCTTTAAGAAATGGAGTGTTCATAATGAAAGTCTTCCATCAGCTTAATATGACTTTAGAATAAATAATATGAAAATATATTTTAAAACCTTTGCTGACCAGGTGTTTTCCTTTTTTATCAATATACCATATTCCTATAATGGCCATCACATGCTCTGTCATTAAAACGTGAGCTTTCCTTTCAGGTGCTCTGCCTCAGACATACGGAATTCTCATCTGCAGTTTTTACCTCCATTCTCCAAGTTAATCACATAGAGCTCCAGGAATGACAATTTGCTGTGAACACAATTCCTTACTCTGGGATTCAGTTTGTTTGAATTTACCAGAAAAATTAAAAACTCCTTCTCCAAAACCTGCCATCAAATTTAATACAAGACATAAAATGACACATTTCCCTGTATCTGTGACTTCTAAGTTAATATTGTTGATGAGATTTAACAGGCATAACTCCCAGGACTGGGGATATGATTTTGGTTCACCTAAACCTATGTGTTTGCAGAACTGGGACCTCAGCTTTTGTTAAGGTATCAGTATAAAATAAGCATGAAGTTCAAATAACCTGATGCCTTTCATTCCTACCAATAATTTATTCCATAGCCATATTCATTTTTCAAGAAGGAAACAAACAGTTCTCCAACATTAAGTCTTCCCTAGACATAACTTAAACTTTACTTGAATTAGTTACTATGCTTGCCAATCTCTTGTTGTCAGTCTAATGCCTCTTGTGTGGGTAATTATGTGTTTAATGGAAATTTTTCCCAGAAACTTCAGATGAAACCACAGAACTAGTCCAGTTCTATATGATGGAAAATTTTCTACCATTTTTTTCCTTCCAGTTGCCATTGTAAGCAGAAATCCATGGTGATCCACATCCTTTCTTAAAATGATATATGTGCACATCAGTCTATAATTGCCAGTGTCAAAATTTTTACCAGTGCTGCATGACACCAGTCTGTGGCCAAAAGCAAAATACCTGTAACCAACAACAGGGCCACAGCTCTCGGGGGGTGCACTGGGAAAACTGAAAGCAGAAGCTGGAGCAACACACAGGCTGAGAGCTGTGCTTGTGGCTAAGGCTACACAATGGTCTAACACTAATCCCAAATCAAAAGAACATGGTAGGAGTGTAGGATTTACCCTTGGAGATCTCTTGAGTGAAGCACAAATGGCAATCTCTAAGTGCACTGGAAGAGTGAGTGACCAAATAAATTGAATGCATTCAATCACTTTTAAGACATCTCATCCGTGTGTAGCATTTTGATCCTGTGCTTGAGTAAATGTATGATTAAATTTTTATTAAAAGGTAATGCTTCTGTTTTAATGATAGTTAATTATATATAATTAAAATGAAAGAATTAATAATATTAAACATTTCATCAGAGGTAAAGTTAAATATAAATACATATATTGTCATATGATTAAATATGAATATATAATATTGAGCATATATTATCTTAAATGCATTATGCAAATTAGCAAATTAATAATGTCATATAAGAAATAATATACTGACAGGCACTATGTGAATTAAAGGCCTGGTTCAGTGCTTCTATGTTCATAAAATCTATTTGAATTTTTGAGAGTAATATGGAGAGAATAGCTTAGATAGCCTTAAAAATTATTATAGAAAGTCCATATGAAACAGATACTTAAACTTTATTTCTATGTCACTTTTCGATGTGAAAAGTGAACGACAGTGCTCAATGACCTACATTTTGGTCACAAAAAAGAAGATCCTTTTCAGAGTAATAGATCAGAATTTGGAAATACCTCATCCTTAGTTAACGCTGAATCTATACATCTTTATAGGCCTAATTTCTGATTTTCAGAATTTTTGGGTCAGGCCTTAAATATTCGTACACAGGGTGTTCCTTTTGCATTCCATTTGCTTATACCTGACATACCTAATATCATTTTGCCTCTTTTTAAAAAAAACACCAGTATTTAGTGAAGCAACAACACAGCCTCATCTCTACCCATAGATACACCATCTAAATGCTAACACTCAGTCCAGTTGTCATTTCTGCCATTAGATAGAGAAAAGCTCTATCTCCAGATGTAAATTTTTATGAATCGCCTGAACCTCTGTCCTGTAAAATGTTGTGCATTAGCATAGTTAAATAAGCTGAGAAATGTGTTAGCTTTTTAAGTAAGTATTTAAATTGTGTAGTTTAAATCAGAGAGATGTTTTGGTCTCTGCAAACTATAAAGAACTAGTATTTTTCTAACAAGACCTTAAAACCCTCAGAAGAATTTTAAGGATTTTTATGAACCTCTGCATGCATTCTTTAGCTAGATTTTGGCATTGTTTCAGTGTAACTCCAGTACAACTCAATCAGTTTATTTTATAATTAAAAACAAGTAAATAGTAACAAAAATACATAATATATGGCACTTGTGTTTATAATAGAAACATCCATAAAGAAAGAAACATGTTCTAACTCTTCTCATTACCCCGAAGGGAATTGCATCTTTAATCACACAAAGCACAACGGCTTTCTAATTTTGTTTAAAGTGTTTCAGTACTTACAAAAACCAGATCAGGTTATTGTAAATCTAGAGCAAATTAGAATCATTGGCCTCTGCTCAGCTGTATTCAAGAATACTATGTAAATCATAAATTTAATGGCATACTAAGACACACATCTGTTTCTATTTTGTAGAAGTTAATAATCTAACTTTAGAGTATTTAAACATTACTTTCATTAACTGGAAAACTGTAAAAAATAGAAACTGCTATAAGCCACACTGTGTTGCTGCATTATGCTAGGGGAAATATAAAAATTGGGAGCCTATACAGTAAAGCATAATTTTCTGAGAGATAATGTGCCATTGTCTGTTTCATGACCTTGCAGCTCCTCTGTTTACTAGAGAAAACATCACTTACACACACAGAGCTGCATTGCTAAGTAGAATCTGCACCTGCATGTGGTAAATTTCAATTTATATTTTTTGTAGCAAATGTCTTTCACAACAAGGAATAGATGATGCCTTAATTCCCTAAACCTATATAATGACCTAATGACTTTTCTTACAGTTAGCTTTCTGTAATCCAAGTAAATAATCTTCAGATGAATATGAATATTGCAACTGATTTTAAAGGTATTTTTTTCACTAGAACTGATAAAAATGTTGTGCTGAATAGATAATTTCCCAGTATATACTTATTTTCATAAAACTTACCTTGGGGTCTAGTGTGTGCACTGTCTTACAAATTGCTTCATACTATTGTTCTCTTAGAAAAGTTGTTCATTTACAGATGAATACACTACCTTATACTGTATCATAAATTACGTGTCACACACAATATAATTTGCAAAGAACCAGTTGTCTGTGATCCATTGGAGAAATACATCACTGTTTTCAACTTTTGGTTGTAAAGACACTAGGTTTCCCCAAAGGAAACAAAAGTATTAACACGTATGTACTAATCTTTTTGAAAACATAGTTTAATTCAGTTGCAAGGCATTGAATAGAGTTGGTCTGCCAACTTTAGCACTGTAATAAAAGATCTGATTTGTAAGGTTTACTATGATAATGGATTGTAGGGTGATAAATGTTAACGAATAAATTCCTTGGAAAAGCAAAACTGGGTTGCGCTAAGTGGCAACATTAAAATATGCAGAATATTAAATTAAATATCTATTCATAAAAATTACAATGCCAAACCTATAATTCCTTCTAGAACTTTTTCACTTAAAATAATGTATTTATTAAAGTACATCCAATCTTTGGGAAGTCAGATGTCAATTATGCACTGTTTTGCTTGTGCTAAAATTACCTGTGGTAGTAGATGCTTTGCATTAAAGCTTAGGGTGCACAAAGCTGAATGGGATTTATGTAAATAGCTGTATGAATATGCATCTCACCTTTTACCAATGCTAATTTCAAAGAGATGTATCTGAGAGGGAATTATATTAATATATACAACTGATAGGGAATTTGCACATTAATTTTACTATCAACAAAAATTCTATAGAAAGCAAATTAAACCAATGTAGCCATATAGAGAGGTGACAGTGAGAGAAAACAGAAAGACACCTAAGTGGTACAATGCAAATTTGTGGTTTGTTCCTCAGGAAGATTCGGCAGTTGCATATACAGGAAATTCTCCCATTCCTGTATAAATGCAAACAGAGTTCTCATTTGGCTTTCCAAACATGCAATAAAAGCTTAACTGTGTTGTCTTGCTGATACACTACATGTAATACTAGATGTAATATGAAAAGATCATATTTTGGTGCTCATTATTCAACAAACAACAGCCAGTGCTCATAGTAGGATGGGGAATAGCATCTTAATTAATTATTGAATATATTTTAATATTTATAATTAGCAGTGGTACTAAGCAGTCAATCGATGTTCCTCACAACAGCAGCATAGCAGTAATATCATTCTTTGACTGCAGTGTTTCTAGAAAGGCGTAACCATACCTTCAATCAGAATCAAATACTATTTGTCAAAAACATTGAGGTCTGTCAGAAGAAAATGATCATTTAATTAAAGAAAAAAAGGTGGAATATCTTTGATCCCTATACTTTAGTGATATTAATTCCCATGTGCTGCAGGTGTTTGTAATGTATAACAAATCATTACTGAAACAGAGGCTTTTATAGGCAGTTTTGGTGAAGGAAAATGACTGTTCATACAGCTGCCAGAGTTATACCTGGCAACATTACACAAACATGACAAAATGTGAACTGGAAGATGTAAGCCTGGAAACAAATCTGAATCCTCTAGTCCATGCTCTGCCCATGCTAGCTGACATGGGTTGCAAAGCAGAGCTGATGTATAAAGTTGATGGGGAGGAGGGAGAGATTGAATTTGCTGCTGTTTCTAGGCTCTCTGACCAGTGATCCATGATGCATCGCTGGTATCTACTCCAGAGGGAGCCAATCACATAACTGTCAGGATTTCAATGGCAATCAGTACCAAAAGGAAAAAAATATATTCTTATAAAAAAATATAAGCGACTGAGTCCTTGCTTTAAACTGCAAAACAAAATCAAAGCAAGTACAACCAATCAGCTGAGGTTATGAGCACTTTCAGAGTGGCATGGGAAACTGAGAAACAGAACCAGATGAACTGTATGTAAAGCACAACTTAATATATTGTCCTGATTAAAGCTACCTATTAAAAGTTCTAAATTAAAAAAGAAAACAACAAAACCTACCATTTATTCTTACAGAGTAACACCTGGTGGCACACTGGGAAAACAATAAATGTGAACTGAAAGATGCAAGTTTGGAAGCAAATATGGTTCTCATGCCCTGCCTTTCAATAAGGGAATTTGAAAGTTGCAATCATGAGGTGAGGAAGTCCCAGTGGGAGTTCTTTTCTTTTCATGATTGATGGTAAGCACCCTGTTCTTTCCTGTTCATAACCTATTACCATATCTCTGAACTTGATTATTGTGACGATGGGAAAGATTTTCATGTAGGCATTGTATAGAATTTCAACAACTAGACTCCTAAAAAGAAATGTGGAAAGAATGTAAGCCTTTAAGTTTACAACTCCCTCTACTTCAATGCTGCCTAACTGGGGAAGATATCTCTGTTCAATAGACATGTTTTTATATTAAGTTTTTCTACAACTCTAATGCTCATCATGCTGATCATTGCTTCAGTCGAGATAGCACAGACTGAGGAGCTCTGTGCCAGTATCATTGCTAAGGCTTCCCATAAAACAAAGCTAGGCAGTTAAAGGTGACACTCATACTCTAAGAGCACCTCATGTCCACCAATGCTGTTAGCCTGTCACTAAACCCAGTGGTGATCACCACTTTCTCTTAACAGTGTAGCTTTATTCTACAACCAGCTGTTAGAGACTTGTCCAAGGTCTGTGAAATAGGATCAGCTCTCTCCTCTGATGAAGAGATTCAAATGTGTATCTCTCCCCAGATAAACAGTTCTCTAAACCATAGCCTGACTGTAAATGTTCTCCATTTCTCCTGTTAAAGTCATGAACCAGGCAGAAAATGGTTCGAGATTCACTGGGCTAGAAAGTGAGAGCACCAGAGGGAACATGACTCTGCAGCTTAATGATTTGGGCAATCAACTGGAATGGGGAAGCCTGAGTTCTGGTTAGTGGTCCAAGAATTTGATGTGTTTTATCCCGTAACTTCTCAAGAAGGTAAATATAACCTTACTCCCAATGTAGGCATCTAAACTGTATGGGTTTGTAGAGCTCTGAAGGTAAAGATTAATACCTCTTTAAATCTTGGCCTATGCCATCAAGGACATGGATTTTAATAGGATTTTTATATTAGGTGCTTGAGTAAGAAGAGAAAATAATTCCTTGATTCATATTGCAAACACAATGGTTTGCCTTTGAATTCACTATTCTTTGTTCATCTTTTGTGCATCACCTTTCATTTTGTGACACATGAGCAGAAGAGTCATGAGTGACTTAAGTGATATTATAGTTAAAAACACTCTAATGAATGTAAGTTCTAGATCTGCAACTGGAGTTTGATAAAGCAAATAATAAGAGGTAGAGGGATTTGGCAGGGACATCCACTCCCTCTCCCATTTAGTTTCAAATCTTTCTACTCTGTTAAATCAAGCAGTAGGGTAGCCAAGAGGTGAGGAGAGGTGGTGAGAATACACAGTGATCTCCACACATGCCAGTCTGAGATATGGGGTACTTCTCTGGCTGCAAATTACTGAGTGAAACAGCTAGAGAGATTAAGCAAAGTCATGGCAAATTGTAGAATATAGTTGTGTAAGGGGGAGGATGAGAACGAGCTCCCTACCTGCCAGGCAAAATTACATTTATTTTAAATAGAAAAATCTATTTAATTTCTTACTAATCTCTTGGGTCTTGCTTCTTTCCTTAAAAAAACGTTATTTGCCACGCAAATGCAGAAGTAATGCCTAAGTAGATACATTGGTTGGGAAAAAGGGAATCTAGAAATGTGTGAAACTGTTTGGAGAATTGGGATCTCATGACATACCTCTTTCCCCAAAAGCTCAGCTCTGCTGTTCCTTTCCTGCTATGATCGTTTCAGCTTCTGTGCTGAGCTTTTCATATGAAAAAAGGGAATTGTACTAGTCTCTTTTTAAACATGTTCTGCTACGTGACTCCTAACAGCTCAATCCTGAAAACTCTTTGGCCTTTATAAATGCCTGCAGCATTAAATTGTAAATTTTTCTCCACCAACAAACACCCATAAATACCTAAAGCCCAAGTAAGGAATGTCCTTCTTCAGTAACACTGAGTGCCACCGCTCCCCCAGATTTACTTTTCAGAGAGTGAAGAGGCAACTGCAATATCTTAGCATGAACATAAAAAAGTGCATCTAAATTCACTGGTAAAAACCATATTGATCTCTTATAATTTATTAATGTGATACAAAAATTGTTTCAGAATATCTACTTAACATGACATACATAAGCTTTTGTTTCATAGCTGCATTTTCTCTGAACAAGGTAGTTTCTAATATTATTTAATTAAACAAAATTAAATTAATTTCTGTCTAAGAAACAAGAAACAACAGCTTTGTTCAATAAAATGATCTTCATTTTCTCAAAGCTATTTAAATTAAAAACATTAGTTTCTACGGTTGGAAAAAAAAATCCATGGTTAAAATGTTTGAAGCCCATCAATCTCTTTAACCACACAGCTAATACATTCCTTCTGTTTTCTTTGAATGAAATCACTGTGAGTGGTTAGATGTTGATTTAACATAAAGCAAATGGAAATGGGTGTTTCCTTAGTCATGTGTAGAATTTATTTTTAAAAACAATTCGGAAGTGTTATGAGTAAGTCAATGATTTTGTAATTTCTTAAATAATGATAAAGATGATGAGTCATTAAAATGGATGACTAAAGTAAACCATGTAAAATGCAAATTTGTATTACATTTATTTGTTAGGAATGGCTGCAGAATTCTCTTATTTTATTGATGAGTTTAATTTTTTCCCAAGTGATACTAAAATGAACTACTTAGTTTAAAAGACTGGAAATTGTCAAGACACAATTTTCAAACTTTTAAGACAATACATTGGATATTTCCTCTTGAGGGTTGTATCACTCACACTTTATTTATCTACATTTTTCTGCAAAATTAATTGGGATTTTCCTAGACAAAACAAGGAAAATTTTGCCTTTTCAGTTTTGTGTTGAAATGGTAAAATTATGTAATGGTTTGTTATTTTTTCATGTACCATGGGAAAACCCCCTGTATCTTTACATTATACCAATTAAACCGTCTTTATATTACGCCAATTTTGGCTGATGCTACTACACCACACACATACAATCTCTTCTGTCAGTCGTTGCTAACATGACATCTAATTATGAGTTAATTGATACATTATTCAGAGGAGTACATACAGATAGGAGGAAATGTCAGTTGCTAGTATTTAAAGTTCAGTTATAAAACTCCAGTAATAAAAAAAATTAAAAAAAACCTAGGTTGCATAAAATCTGTGTAAACCATTTCTCACAGGGGAACTGACACATTGGGCAATACAAAATATTATTTATCAAGATATTGAAACATTTTAAATTAACCTTTTTAGGAATAGGCAGATGTAAGGTACAATTCCATGGAAAAAAGCCACCAACAAACCTCCAGTGGAGTTTATAAGATCATATTACTGACATAATAATTTGGCAAACTTTTGTCACAAGTTAAATCATTTTTCTCAGGTGCATCACCTTCAAGTACACAGCTGACAGTTAAATCTTTTCCAGTTATTATTGTCCCACATGTAGTCCCTAGAAATGCTAACTGATACAAAGTTCTTGTCATGTTATTATGAATTTGCTTTTAGTTTTTCAAGGACATGATCCAGCAGGTTGCACCAAAGCAATTTGAGAACAACGCACACAAAGTATAGAGCTTAAGATGAAACATTACAAAATTTAACATTAGTAAAAGAGGCAAATAAAATACTACCAAATGATTTTGCTAAGATGAAAACATTTCTTGTAATGTTTTCAAGCTAGCAGCAAAACTAGATTTTAAGGAGAATCTACTTGTCTGTACTTATGGAGTCTGTATGGAATGAGATACATTTTATAGGGATATGGCAAAAAGCAAATAGTAGGCAGTTTTCATGGTGAAATATTAAATCTGGCAATAATTGTGGCTGAGTAAAAACTAAAGGATCAGATTCAAGGATGTCATGGGTATATGTGTGTACAATTTCCCTGTTTTAAAGAGACAGATGCTGATTCACATTAATTAAAATTAATAGCTTGAATAGTAATAATTTACTTGCCAAAACAATATACACCTGTGCTAGGTATTCTTATACCTTAATCCAGATTTAATTACAATTATCAGAAGTACACTTTTTCAGAACAAATGCTGAAAGGTCTCTGCATTTTTACCAATTGTTTAAAACTCAGTTTTACAACTTCGAGTTGTAAAACTTCGAGTTGTAAAACTTAGGAGTTGTAAAACTTAGTTGTAAAACTCCATTTCTGCATGTAGAAAGAAATATGATTCCAGAAGTTTTTGGTGAAAAGGGGGAAAATAAACTTCAGTCCAGCAGTTGAATCCACATAGATGAATTAACTTCAATTTCAGCAAATAGTAACACAAGGCCAGTTTTGCAGTTATTTTCAGTCTTTTTGTGGGTAAAAAAAAAAATTGGCAGAACACGTCAGCCTTTTTCCTCCAAATATAATTCCTCATTCTCACACCCTCTCAAAGGAAAATCACCAACCCCACATAATTCTTGTATTCACAACTGTTTTCTGGATAAATCCTGCTGTCATCAAATAAGCAAAAGGCTGTTAGGCTCAGGAGCATGTATCACTGCTTATCAGCAATTACATTTATTTGACCAAAAAACCCAAGGATTTGTTAATGATATGTTGTAAAATTCTGGTAAAATTATAGCTGATCAATATGTGTATCTTTTATATTTCTATGACCCTCTTTGAAGCATGTTTCCGTAGCACAGGCATCCAACCCTTTCAATGACAATCAGTTTCTAATAAAATCTATCAAAATACCTGTATGAATTAATTCCATTAGAAATGTAGAAGGGGTTATTTAGGGTTTATACAGATATTTATAGGAAAATTTTCAATAAGAATGAGTTGTCAGCTGTACTACGGATACACAAAGGACTTTAAAAATGGAAAAAAACACCCTGAGAACCTGCTCTTTTGCTATATTTTGCTCTCACAGTAACTCATACTTCTAACTATATATAGTAGGTACGAACTATCACATACACACATGGTCTCCTGTCTTCCCATGCTGAGTTTGGTTTTGAGTCAGTTGGCAGACTTAAGCCATCTGAAACCAGCCTCAGGAAGATGCACTGCTCACTGTGGCAGAACTCCTCCTTTGGTCCTAAAGGCCTGGGACTGCTCTTCCACTTCCCAGTCCTCTCAACAGTATTGGGAGTTTAGAAAGGTCAGCATGGCTATGGCATGCTCATATTTCAGTACGATACCTTAGATACTAATCCCTGGGATTATTGCTAGCACTGCTTAAAGTTTAGTGTGGCTTTTGAGGAGCTCAGGAGCAGCTCTGTCATTCTTACCACATCACAATGCAAGATCTTACAAATCTTTTAAACAGGTTCTGTTTTTCTCAATACATGTTACAATTTTCTAAGCAGGAGCACTAATTGCACAGGTATGCAGAGAAGTCAAAATAATTAAGTTTAAAAATAAATCATTACCATTAACAAAGGTAATGTCCCTTGTTTCCTGGTGTGGTTGTGGGTGTTTTAAGCTGAATTGTTGATACCGTTTGGACCTAGAAGAGTTGACCAAGCCCCGAGGGGTCCTGTCTTGTGCATGCGATTCTGTGGGTAGATTCAGTTGAAAGGGTTTCAATTGAGTGCTGCACCTAGAAAAGGGAGGGGATGACTAAAAAACCCAAACAACGGGAGGAGGGAGTTACCAGGACAGGTCTGCGCTGCTTTGATCTCTGGCTGTCCCTCTGTTTCTCCCCATGGCCGCCGCAGTCTCGCGCTACTCGGAGCAGCGGCCGGGCCGGGGTCCCGGTGGGCCCCGCCGCCCTGGGCTCTCCCCCGGCCCCTCGGAGCCCGGCCACGCGGCCCTCCTCCGGGAGGGGGGCCCTCGCGAATGCCCAGCTGCTTCTCCCTGACCTTGAGAGCTGAAAACGGTTCATGTGGCTCATGCTGAAAGGTCAGAGCGGATCCTCAGTCAGTATTTTGCATCAATGCAGAGGAAAAAAACACCCTACTAACACCCCTGGAGCCTGGTTTCTGAGAGCGGATTTTTGGAAATAAAGCAACAGCGCTACTAGACTGCGTTTTGTATCTGAGCACGGGAATGAGTCAACTTAGTCTCCTTTAAATCGTTTCCAAGTGCTGTTTACCCTGTCCTGACATGGTTTTCCTAACGCATCGCCGTGCTTTGGAGCGCCGTCCCTGCCGAGTGCTGCGGGCTCAGGGAACCGCAGCCGGGCAATTCCGATGCGAGGAAAAGCAGACAAGTGGGCAGGGGAGCCCGGAATGCATTGGAGAGCCGGGATCCCACTTCCTCCTGGCCCCCGTCTGCTCGTTTGCTAGTCGCCCAGCCTGCCGAATTATTTTTGGGTGCAGACAGGGAGCGAGGGGAACACACAGTGGTGCAGTGAGTTGGTCCGGCCCGAGCAGCCCCGCTCCGCGCAGCACCTGAGCAGGGCCCGCCGCTCAAGTTTGTGTGCGCGGCTGCGGTGCGCGGTAGCGCTAGAGGATACGGCCAAGGAGAAAGTGCCGCGGAGACGCCTGCCGGCCTGCAGCGCCAGAGCAGCCCCGTGGCCGCCGGCGAGGGGAGAGGGGGCGGCCGCAGGCCCCAAGCCCCAGGCCCGGGGAGCTGCGGGGCCCGAGGCGCCGCGCAGGAGCGCCCAGCGGCTCCGCGGCGGTGCAGTGGGAGAACGGGCAGTGCTGGAGCGCAGCCGGTCGGCTCGGCCTTTGGTGCCGAGCGGCCGGGCATTTCATGATTAGCCTTCACCCGCAGCTGGAAGAAGGGCGGGGGAGGGAAAAAAAAAACAGGCAGGAAGGGAGAGATTTTTGTCCTTCGCTGGTGCTGCTCTACGTGATAATATGTTTATATGATTAGCTGAGCCCAGGGGTGGGAAGCGGAGGGAGAGGAGGTGGAGATTAGAGGGGGAGGAGGCTGGAGGTGACTCCAGTTCAGCGCCGGTGGAGAGTCTGTGTCAGGACTTCGCAATCCCCAGTCACACACGGAGAGGTGCATGAGCAAGAAGGAGGCTGCGATACAATTCATTGGGATTTTTTTTTTTTTTTTTGGTGTGTGTATGCATTGCGTTTTTCCCATTGCTGCGCGCGTTACTAGCTCAGCGCCTGGCACCCGGTCTCCAGTCGCCGGCGGGGCAGCAGCACCGGGAGAAAGGAGAAAATCCGAGGAGGGGCCGAACCCGCAGCCCGCCAGAGGCCAGAATGTCATCCCGGGAGATGTAAATCCGATCGGTGCGAGCGACAGAGACACAGAGGAGGGGGGTCCATTGTAACATTTTCGAGTTGTTCCCCGCTACTCCTGCTGCTGGCATCGTCTGGGCTTCCCGTCTCTTGGTCGTTGCACAAAAAGGACTCCAAACGCTGGGCACAGACTGCGCGCTGCGTCCGTGGTGCCCTCCATTTCGATTTTTGTGAAAAGAAAAATTAATTTATTTATTTGGTGCGTGCGTGTGGGAGTCTGGCTGTATCGTACGTTTCGTGCGGAGCGGAGTGTCGGAAACTGCAGGAAAATGTTGACTTAGCCCCAGCAGAGCCTGCCGCTGGCTGCTTGGAGGAGAAGCCGCCTCTCGCTCTGCGCTGCCCCAGCCCGCCGAGCCGCAGAGCCTCGCGCTCCCCGCCCGCGCCGCCGGAGCCCCGGGACGCGCCGCGCTCTCCCGCAGCCCAGCGCTCGCCGAGCTGACCTGGTTCGTGGGTCCCGCCGGGACGAGAGATCCCGACCCGCCTTCGGCTCCTAGACAGAGGTAAGCGGAGCCCCGCGCTACAGCCTCGACGCTCGTTTCTTCAGACGCGTTTGCTCCCCGCTTCGGGCGGTCCCCACCGACCTGCCGGCGGGGAAACCCTTACTTCAGGGTCTGCCTCTCCTGCCGGTGCCCGAGGCCGCGGGGGCCGCCACCCGCCTGCCGGCCGCCGCCGCCGGAGGAACGTGCCCCTCGGTGAGGCCGCGGCCGCTGGGTGCGAGCAGCGCTGCGGCGGCGCCAACCCGCACGGCCGCTCTCCGCCGGCGCGGAGCCGGGCCGCCCCCCCACCACCGCAGGCCTCCCCCCTCCCCCAGCCTTGCGGAGGGGCCTGCGGCAGCCGCGGCGGGTCCCCGCGGCCCCCGCTCGCCGCCGGGGGCTGCCCCGCTGTGGGGGCTGCGGAGCCGGGGGTCGGCCCGCGGAGCAGGCCCCGCCACGGCTCGGCGTTCCCCGGCGCGCGTCCCGCAGCGGGGAAAGTTGCATCCGTCTGTAAATAATTACCTGTTGCGGGTTTATTTTTGTAACTCAACCGAGCGTCTGTTCCCCGTGCGTGCTGGGCTGGGGGGGAAGAGGTGGCCTTGGGAAAAGGAATAAAATACCCTTCGTCGCCTGTGGAGAGAGACCAACATTTTAAATTTTTTTTAAATTATTAATTCTATTTATTTTCACATGTGGAAATCTGGGGCCATCTGGAGACAGAAAACAGTGTGTCATAAGGCACCGTTGCTGTGTCTGGCTCTAAAAATAACATCTTGTTGGTCTGCGCTAGCCCTGCTGGGGTTTGAACGTGGTGTGTCAGAAAGTAAAGAGCTGCTGGTGCTCAGGTGTGTTTTTCTTTGCATAGAAATGCCCCTGTGCGCGACGGAAGGAATCCTGCAGAACAAATGTTCTGCTGTTTGGTTTCCTCAGACGCTCCGGCTCCCTGCTTTTGTTGCTTGCCACGAAAAGAGGTGCCATTTCGCATCATTCTGCACAAATTGTTTGAATTAATGCAAGTGTGAATTCTTACCGTTTGAAGGAGGGTATTAGCATATCAAAGGTTTCTTAGCTCCGGCTCAATTGAGAAAACTTCAGCTTGTCTTCCATTTGCTTCCAAGCAGAGGCCCAAAGGGCAGTGGGAATTGTAAAGGGGTAAAATGGGGAGGTGGGTTTGGGTTATGTTTCTTAACTTCTGCTGTTCTGCGATTATGCGAGGGAAAAACAAGGTTCCTTCGCTGCTGAGCCCTTGCAGATGCTCGGACAATTACACTCCATTGATTAATGGTTTGTTCCGAGGAAAAAAAAAAGTGACCTTTTATGACAGGCACTGTTGCGTGCTTTCTGATGTCTCCTCTTAGGGGGATTTCGAAAGCCCTTTCTGCTGCACTCATGCTCTGGCCTACACGTTACTGCGTTTGGAGACTGAATGGGAAAGACCTTCTAATTACTTAAGAAAACAAATGAAATCTTGTAATAAAAGACCTCTCCATTCCAGACCTGTGAAACAAATATGCATCCCTCCTTTGTTTGGTGGGTAGACTGGAATAATAGATATTTTGATGGAGAGTTTTAAAGAAGTTTTGATGACCACCAGCTGTATGCTTCCATTTCCTTTTAATTAAAAAAAAAACACAACACCTGAAAACGAGTAATTCTTGTAGTCTCATTTAATCAGTGATACTGTGTTTACTGAGATAACTTGGTAATTAGTGAGATAATTTGTGGTTAGTATTGCCCGATAATAAATAACTTGAAACTAAGTGTGGCAGAAGTTCTGTTATGGTGGCAGTGTAGAAACATTTATTCCATTGTAAGCTGTTTACAGGACTACATATGTGCAGTTTTTTATTCTTTTGTTACTGTTTCCTTGAGCCTGAATGGCGATGTGGCCCGGCCTACCCTTTTAATATCTATGCAGCCAATATTCATAATCTAGCAACCTAGAGCCAAACAAAATCCAGTTATCTGTCAGTGAGTTGGGACTTTTTCCAGGGACCAGATGTTTCTTGAGGACTGTATTCTGGTTTGTCTCTCTGGCAAGAAAAAAAAAAAAAAAGGAACTTCTTATGTCTTCCTTGCATGTTCCTTCCTTCCACACCTTTTAATAATACAGATACTAAAATGTGCGTTTTGTGTTTTAAAAAAGTTGGTGTAAGTGCTTGATATGTAGCATTTAGTTCGGTGCTTTGTGGTTGTGTTTGTGTGTTTGCTTGGGTTTTTTTGGTGTTTTTTTTTCCCCTCCGTTTGCTGGTTTGGGGCTGGGGGGGGATTGGGCGGGAAGGGTGTGTGTCTCTTTTTAAGCCATGAAAGTGATGTGCCTTTAAAGTAGGTTGTTTCACTCATGCTTCAATTTCCTTTCCTTTAATAAAGGAACTGAGTATATATGGTATGTCTTGGCGAAAAAAACCCAACAACCTGAAGTTAATTAAATACTCTGTATAGATTTCTTTTATTCTTAAATTGACATGACCATTTGGGCATTTTGTAAATAGATGTGTTTAGTGGTCCTAAAATTGAGTGTCATTACTTTCAGGTAATTTTCAGTAGTTTATTTACCTAATGCCTTCAGCTGTCTGAAATAGTACCTTTTGGTGGTATAAAAGGAACATATTGATGTAATTGCCATTATCACACTTAAGTTGCTGTTAACTAGTCTGCTTTGAATGCAGAGTGCTATAAGAAAGTGCATTATCCTTTCAGCTATTAGGGATAATCTAAAAATTGTCTTGAAAATGTTGCCCTTTGGTTTAGAAGATGGAAACACCAAATTCGACAAATCTTTAAAGGTAAAAAAACCAACACGTAGTGGAAAGAAGATTTTCAACATTCAGATTACAAAATTGGATCACTTAAAGAAAAATTAATGTGCTTCAGCAGCACTTCAGCTGCCATTTTCAATCACTATGGGTTACTATATGTTGGCAACAGCAAAAAGTGTAGACGTTCAGGGAGCTGGTAGTTGGGGGAATCAGGATATTGAATGATGTGGGGTAGAACAAGCCAATTACTTCAGGTTTTGACTTGAGAATTTCCAGTAAATATTTTTTTTTCTGGCTTTTGGCTCCCCTGCTCATTAAAAGACCAACATCAAAGCAGGCAGACAAACTTCTAAATGTTATAAAATCTAATGTAAAGATACACATCTCACATGTAGTCTTGCAAGTCTTAATTTAAGACAAGCAGTTGGAGTTTTTATTGCTGCAATTTTCACAATCAGCAGAGACATTAACACCAGGCTTCTGGGTGTTTCCCTTCTTAAAATGAGCAAGAGGAGAGCTTTAAAAAAACCCAAAGTTTGCTTAGTTCTTATTTTATCACTTCAGAAGCTTTCTCAATGTTTTATTTATCTCTTACTGCTTTTAATGCACAAAGTCAGGAAAGGGGGTTTCTCAGGAATTCTAGTCTCTTGTAAGGAATCACTTCATTAAAATTTAAATAAGCGAGGTCATACAGTCCCAGGAGTTTGTAGTCTTTATGGTTAATAATATGTAATAATATGATTATTTTTATTTCTGAAAATGCAATATGTAGACATCACATTTTGATTAAATGGAAATAGTTATCATGAAGAAAAATACTATAGTCTTGAATGGCAGCTTTTTGGAAAGGTCCATAATTGTCACTTAAAGATGTTGGAAAGAGAAGCCTGCAGTTAGGCAAAATATTTATCAAACTTGTATTTGCAACATATTTCTATATAGTGTATCATAAATTCATATGAATAACAATACCTATCCAAGATAAATAATTTTTTAATGTTTAAAGAGGGTAGAAATAGAAGTTTTTACTGAAATTTGGTCTAAAAAATATATTTATTCCCAAGTCCTTTCTCATCCTGTGTCCACCTAAGCTGTTGGCATACGTGTAAGAAAATACTCTTTAACTTCCAGTATGGCTCTTGCTGAGGATAGCACCGTGGCAAAGAAGAATGAAGAAAAACCTACCAATAACCACTTGGAGATATTTAATATTAAAAAAATGCTCTGTGTCTCCTCTGCATTTCCACTGAGGAATGTCTGTGGATGGCTGATAATACAAGAACTGGAAGTAACGATTAATGATTTTACCTGGTGAACTGCAAGAGAAGAAGTTAAACTATGTCTGGTGTATAATTGAAATCATATTCATGCATAGGTAGACAAGCAGTCAGTTAGAAAGCAATATACTGTAGAGCACAGGCTAGGGAAATTTATAGTCAGACGTGTTACTTGGAGATGTCATGTTAAACAGACTCTTTTGAAGCATTTTTTTAGGATTGATGTTTGTGATGTACAAAAGCAATTTGAAATTGCAAGAAATTCACCTTTTTAAGCATTTGTGTGCAGCTTTTAAAAGATGTCTATTTTTTTTTAACTCTCAGTTTGAAACAAGTAAAAGACTTAAACCATCACAGTTGTAATTGGATGTCAAGAAAGCTGGAAAAACATAAAGCTATTTTAAGGCCATTCTCAGTACTCTTAACAATCATGTTAATATTTAAATAGCTTTCAAAGATAGCTGCATTTTGTTCCAACAGTTCTTAAAATAAAAGTAGTAGGTGGCTCTGTTGGAATATTGGTAGCTTGTGATTTAATGTGAATATATGCCCGGTTTAGAAAATATTTTCAGTCCGTATTTAACAAATACTATTACTTTTAATATTCTTAACTTAAAGGTGAAAGATGACAGGTGAAAGTCCTTTCCAATAGAATTATTTCTTGGGGTTCATGCTTTTTTTTTTTCAGCATGGAATCTAGAATATGTGTTTCTGCAGCATAGGCTCTGAAGATAGTGTCGCTTTCTACAAATGACTTAGTACACTTCCTTAATGAAAGGTAAGGTTTTACAGCATTCTCTACATACAAACTGATAGCAAACCAAATATTAATTCCTTAGGGAAAAAAAACAACAAACTTTCAAATTCGGAATGGTAGCATCTCCTAGCTTACAGGTTGTACATTAAATGGAATATTTTATGGGGTTTAGAAAAATACATAATCTGCATATGTCATAATTTCTTTTATTTTTCATAAGAGACTGTAATGATTCAAGTTACTCTAGCCTGCTGTTTACCCAAATTGTTTAGAAAGATGTAATAATAAAAAAAAAAACACATTTCAGCCTAACTGAAGCAAGCACAGTGTTTAACACCTGCAGGTAGAGTGCAGTCTCCAACAAAATGCTATTGATTGTTGTCCTGGCTTAAGCAAGCTTAAATACAGTTTGCTTAATTACAACAAAAATTCGTTTTTATGAGTAAGGTACTTCATGTTGGGGGAATGTTTTGTGAGTTGTCTGCTAAGTAAAATCCCATCACACTTGTATAAATTTGTTCAATTATCAGCGCAGCTAAGAGGAGGAAAAAAAAAATCAATTTACCCTGAAAAGCACCAGAAATAAGATTACCTTGGCTCATACGAACTTGCCAGCACTGTCTAAATTGCTTAATATTATCAAATGTTGCCATTTTTCATGTTCATTTAGAAGGATATCGACTGTTCTGCATGTCCAGGTCTGCTATTTGGCTATTTATGAAGGTATAAGCATGTCTTATTTTTATTCCTACAATAGGAGTTACAGATAAATCAGAGGATTTAACAATGTCTTTATAAAATAGATGGAATAATGCCATTCACTGGAGGAATAGTATTTACTTGAGATAAGTGATCACAACTAGTTTTTTCTCCTGTCTAGCTTGTTGTTCTTGTAACAGACAAATGTAAATACCTTAGCAGACATTTCAGAGTGAAAGGCAAGAGATAAAATGTAATTACTTTTCAGGGTGGCCCTGACGATGCTTGTGTTCTTGTCTACAATGCAAAAAAATATTATCATTTCTCATCACTGTAGAATATGAAGGCCATTGTTACTTCTGAATATAAAAATACTTTCTGATTTTTAATATTGACCTCGGTATTTATCTTTAGCTCTTCTGTGTAAGCTGGAATCCGTATAGCTGTAAATTTTAGTTGCTGTTACCCGACCGAGCATTTAATAGAGCACCTAATGGACTCTGCTCCTGTATTTTTCTTGAATGCATAACATCTCATTCAGTCACCAAAACTAACTTTGCTACAAGGACAGGCAACAAGACATGTTAGAATCAATGGACCATTTGTAGGTCACAAAGTCAGTTTACTGGAATTTCAGAGGAAACTGGTTGAAAAGAGAGGACAAATGTCACTTTGAATAGAGATGTTTAAATCAGACTTCTGCCTTAGGGTAAAATTTAGGTCTGTTGTAGCCTAGATGTAATGTCTCCCTCTACAGAGCACAGCATTAATCATGGCTTGACAAGTGATCATGGGCTGAGAAAAATAGGGCCTGTCTTGATTGTGTGGTGTTATTATTATTTTTTTTTCTTCTAATCTTAATCTCTTAGGAGCACATTATAAACACTAACATTTGCACAAAAATATTTAAGTATCAGTGTCTGTATTTCAGTAGTGGAAGTAGCTAGCTAATTCTAGTTAGGGCTAATAAGAATCTACTTAGGTTTCTTACGTAGATGCAATATTAAGAATATTTTCCTTTTAATGTAATGCAGCTTTTTGTCATAGGAGATGTATTTTACGCCATTTTGTCATACAAATGTTATAAGAGTCTAGGTCTGCCTGTTTTGGCCCTTAGAGTACTTAATAACCCTGAGATGACTGTCTCTTCAATCCAGCAGTGTTTTGCAATGTGTTTACCACTCCAGAAAGATGCTTCCTCTTGTCCAAGTGGCAGTCTTAGGAAAAAATGGAACAGTTTTGAAAATGTAGTGCAAGTTGACTTGACAATGATCAATGTATATGAGGTTTTTCTATTTTGTGTTTATATTTTAATGATGCGTTACTTGGCCTCAGTGAGCTACAAAAGCTGAAATGAATGAAGACTGCTATTTAAGATCCCAAATTCTGATACTGCACAAATAAAAGTGTGTTTAATATGTTAATTCTTCAGTTAGGGATGCCTTGATGCGTAGATTAGGCGTTGGGAGTGTGTTCATACAGTAAAGTTGATTGCTAAAGAACAGAATTTTCATATTTATTTGGCTTCTTTGCTGCTTTCTGTGGTGGGGACAGTGTAGGAAGCAGCTAAGCACTCAGTGCACTGCTGCTAGAGGGGTGTATCTCCTCAGATTTGTATCTGCAACTGTTGAAAAAATAGGTATTATCAGTAAAGTAGCAGCAAAACTATTTATCACTGGAGAATTTTGCTTTAAAAATTAGGCTATTTCTGTTTATTTAGCTGCCTCTGGACACGATTAAATCCCAAATCTCTCATTTAGGGTAGGCTGCTGCTTCCTTTGTGCCCTCTGTTGGTATTTTCCTATCAGTCAACACCTCAAACCGATTATTGCTCTGAGTCTGGATGACAGAATAATCTAACACCGATTACTGTTAAAAATTGTTTCTGGCAGCTGGGGAGGGGATGACCGACCTTGTTTCTGACTATTATACTTACTTTGCTGTTGATGGGATCTGGTTTAAGTAGAGAGAGCGCCTTACTGTGGAATTAGTGCTATGGTGGGGGAGAGAGATCACATGCCAGAGGAGACTTTAGTTCACTTTTCTATATATTTTCTTACATTATCTTATTTATAATTTTTTATGGCATAGCAGTCTGCACTGGTGTGAGCAGCGTTCAGAAGCAGTGCCCTTGCAATAGGCAACATGGCTTCTAAGTAAAGGGACCTGTTAAGAAAGATACCTGAGAACAAGTTCTGCTGCTGACTGCATTTCTCCGGCAAATTCCTAATGCCTGTGTTCATGGCAGGCAGATTTCTTTTCACTTGATCCAGGCGTCATTTATTCATGCTTCTAAACTTAATTTAGACTTTTTCTGTATAAAGTGACTGATTTGGAAAACGTTTTCTCAGAATGAATTACAATTGCATCTTCAGTTGAAACAAAGTGAGTGTTCACCAGAAGACCATAACTATTTTGTTGGCAAATTTGTCATTTAAATATTGAAAGGCAGTGTCTCCTCCAGCTTCGGTTTACTTCAGTGTAAAAGATATTTCTTTAAAGAAGACTGTCAATCGGTGTGCTGATTCTTTTGTAAATCAGTATAAAGTGCTTAAAGGAGAGAGGGAGCCTCTGCGGTTGATGTGTGTTCCTGGCTGAGCTGCTGTGCCAGGAAAATGGGCTGAGGCTGGGAGTTGTGCTGAAGAGGGAGGGGAGTTGCAGGCTGACATAATTTGAAAGTGAGAAGAAATCCCTTTGCCCTTCAGGCAATACGCTTACCCGGTGCTTGCATATGGCATATCTCTAAAATGTTAGATTTTTTTTTTTTTCTTCCTGCTTTCTTTATTTCCTCAATCTTTCCCTCATTTGAGGAGGTGTATAATAGTATCTGATAACAACCTGTCGTGAGTCTTACAGTTAAAAATATTCCAGCAGCGAGGAGCAGCTCTGTATGCAGCATCGTCTTGTAGGGAACACCCCAAATTTGTCCTACATTTGTCCTGTGTAATGACTGTAGCTATACTAGAGTATCATGAGTCTATTTCTGCTATACTTTTTTTAAAAGCTGACATTGAAACCTTGAAAGGTTCTATCTTGGAGTTTGTTTTTTCAGTGAAAATTAAAATCACACAGGACATATGTGACTTTATGCCCTATATATATGCATTTATTTTATGAGTATTCTTCTTGAGACTAATGACACTATTTGCAGAAGTAAAGAAAGTGAGGTTTAGCTCTGTATGAGAAACAAAGCCATAGGCATACTTTAATTCTTTCCATTTAGAAGTTAACGTTGCCTTATGGCTTCCCAGTTTTTGTGTGTGTACTAAAGGTTAGATAGGATGAAGGCTTGATTTTGATCTGCTTAATATTTATAGCTTCATTCACTAAAGCTTTTTCCTATTTGTGTTGAAGGGATTTTTATCTAGAAAGCTCATGCAATTATGGTGAACAAACGTAGACATTTAAAGGTAAGGGTGTTGTCTTTTGGAAGAAAAGCAGTTTACCTCCAACTGGATGAAAGCTACATAGTTACTTCATAATTTGATATAAATTGATAGAGATTTTTTTTAATTGTCAAGATAAGCTAACATTCAGGCCAGTTGCTTTTTGAACTTCCGTGATGTGCGTGTGCAGTTGTATCCGAAGGTGGCATTGGGTTTTATCTCCAAGCAGTAAATAGGATGAGGGATGCTGCTGTTTGTTTGGTTTTGGGTTAGGGAGATGCATCAGATAGGATGAATTTGTTTTCTTGTTTGGGGTGGTCTTTCATTTCTGTTTGGTTCTGGCTAAGCAGGGCAATTTTTTTTATTTATTTTTTTTCAATCTATTTACTCTCCCCCCCCTGCCCAGAAAGCATTTATGTGACTTTGAAAAAGAAATCTGTGTATTTTGATACAGGAAGGACTAAAGCTGGATGTTTAACTTTTCTGAGAGTACTAGAAGGACAAAGAGATGAGAGAAAAAAAAAGAAAAAAAGTTTTTTTCTGTGTTAACTCCTTATGTTAGATAACACTGGAGAAGGATTTCTGGAGAAGATTATTTAAAATGATGACTATTAGGGTTCTTATGCTGGCTGTTGCACACATTTTCCACATATTTTTGCTCGTTCTTCTTATTACCTGCAGAGGGAGCTTGTATATGAGTAATCAGAGCAATCAAGGCATTCAGGGCTGAATTGTTTCCAGTAAGTACGATTTCATTTCATAGTGCCTTCTCTGTTATGCAGAGCAGAAAGGCTCTGCAAGGTAGTTTTTAAAAAGGATGTCCATCAGTAACAGAGTAACAGTACGTAACAATAGGCAAACATTTTATAAAAATGTCAGTAAACAAAAGCTGACTTTAGAAATACTTCCTATTTCAAAGAAGTGCCTTTTTATTGAAAGCTTAAAAAGGAACTGAGGAAAAAATTCTTGCATGTTGAGGTGCAAGAGGACAGTTTTGGTTTTCTTTATGATGGGAAGCAGATTTTTTTTTTTTTGCATAAACTGTCTTCTCTGATTCTAAAAATGTCCTGTCAGCATGCGAGAGACTACACAGTACTTTTAGGTCTTCGGTACATCTCATGCAATGTAGTGTGCTAGCCGAAAAGCAATAGGTAAGTCTTTGCTATTTATGCAAGCAATGCTATGAATCATA